>NC_080752.1:4656777-5281777 GCF_020826845.1 Diceros bicornis minor
TATCCTGAGCCCACCCTCTGTGTCAGGCACCACTGGGTTGCGTCCACACTCGAGCCAGTGTTTAGCCATAGTGTGCAGGCGTGGGGGTAAGCACAGGGTCAGGCGGACTCGGCACCCAGGGGGTCTCCTTCCACTTCTGGTCCTGGAGGACCTGGGCCTGTCTTTGGGTCATCTGCCTGTCTGTTTAGAGAAGTGGCCCTGTCCTTAAACAGGTAAAGAAGATGGCCCTGCAGATGAGTCTGTGACAGCCAGTAGGGTTGGTGCTGGCTTTCAGGTGCCCCCTGCACTTTACCCAGATTTCACTGTTCCACAGCAGTGTTCAGGGATGGGGCACGGAATGGTGGCTGTTGTCTGCTTTCAATAAAGAAGGTGTTTCCCTCTGCACTTCTGACTCTTGTTCATTTGAAGAGCTCCAGAGAAGGGAGTTCTGAAACAGGCACTCACTCTGCCATCTTTCTGGAAACCCCTTCAGCTGCTTTAAATACGTAGGGAACACCTGCTATTCTCCCCGCTTCTTTCTTCCACCAGATCTTTATTGTGTGCGGCACACAGACTAGGTGGCGGACATGGAACTAAGTCTTCCTCCGAGCTCCATGGAGGACACCGAGGGGCAGGAGGAGGTGATCTGACCAAGGTCATGCAGTCATTGAGCAGCAGCACTGGGTCTCCAGCCCAAGACTCGGACTCCCGGTTCAGGTTCTCTTTCCCTGGGCCACTTCCTGAGCAGGCAGGAGGGCTGTGGCAGCAAAGAGGTCCTGGCTCAGCCGGGCAGCCCTGGGTGCTGGCCAGCTGCCAGCCTCAGTGCAGAGGCTGATCTGGGCTCTCCCGGCAGCTCCCCTCGGCCGGCAAGCAGGAAGCTCTGAATCCTGGGCTGCGGCCCAGAGGGACAGGAAAGGGCCTTCTCTATGCTCTGATTGTCCCCATGATGGTCCAGGAACAAAGTGGGGCCTCCCACTGCCTCCTGCCACCAGCCTCCACCCAGCTGTTCTGGCCACGCAGCCCCATCTCATCAGCCTGTCTGCGGGAACACTGGGTGTTTGTCAGCTTTCAGAAACACAGCTGTGCGCCCAGGGCTCTCTCGGCCCCCAGCTCCAGGCTGAATGGGGCAGGCCAATAGAGCCAGAAGCCCTCCGGCAAATCCCCGACCCATCACCCAGTGAAGCCACATCCCTGGTCCGGCATATTTAACTACTATGTAGCCTAAGGCCCCACTGGGGAGGTGCATAGCCTTCCCCTATTTGATCAAGTAAGTTTAATGAAAGCTAACGTTCAAATGTGTGCACTTTCTGGGTGTGCAGAGGAAAGCTTCCTGCTCAAGGTCTAAGCAGGTCATTTGTGAGACCTCACCAAGGGTCAGTGTCACCATCTGCCGAACGGGAGCAGCAGCTCAGCACAGGCGCTACCGCCTGCTGGGCCTCTCTGCGTCAGGCACTGTCCTACCCACCTCATGCGTCCCCCATGCCATCCTCTGACGGCCCACCCGGCCCCGCCCCTGCCCTCGTGAAGACACCAGGAGACAATGGGCGTGGAATTGCCAGAGAGGGTATAACCAGGCCCTAAACAGCCGTGGGCACCAGGGATACTGAGCGCTTCACGCAGGGCCACCTCACACATTCAACAAGCCCATTCATCTAACGTGGTTCTGGAGCAGCCACTGTGTGCCAGTCACTGTGCACAACCAACAAAATCCCTGTGGTCCCGGAGCTTACGTTCCAGTACATTCAGCAAAGGCTCCAAGGGCCGGCCCCGTGGCTTAGCGGTTAAGTGCGCGCTCCGCTGCTGGCGGCCCGGGTTCGGATCCCGGGCGCACACCGACACACCGCTTCTCCGGCCACGCTGAGGCCGCATCCCACATACAGCAACTAGAAGGCTGTGCAGCTATGACATACAACTATCTACTGGGGCTTTGGGGGAAAAAAAATAAATAAAATCTTTAAAAAAAAAAAAAAAAGAAAAAGGCTCCAAGACAGCAGACAATGCTGTTAGTCAAGCACTTTTCCCTCATCTTCAGTAACTGGTGCAGGGTAGAGGAGACAAGCCAAGGCAGGTGCCTGTCATTTCCTGGAGTTTGAGTGCATTGGGTCTGCTCTGCCCCTCAATGACCGGGGCACCTCCTGAGTGGCCTTCCTCAGCCCTGTAAGAGAGAGAAGCTTACTTCTCTATCACAGTGGTCCAGATATTCAGTGTGGTCAGGAGACCCTGCAGGCCCCAGGAGCAGAGTCCCAGACACCACCACCCAGCCCCATGAGCCCACCCTGGGCTGGCACACCACAGTCCTCTCGCCACCGAGGGTCCCTGATGAGAGTACCTGAAATGACAGTGAATCTCTGAAAGTAGAGCTGGGCCCCTCTGGTCCCAGCTACAGGCTTAGCCTTGCCCCCAGCTCAGGCATCCAATCACAGTGCTGGGGGCGGGGCAGTCGGCCTGACAGCTGCTGCTGTATCATTGGATCTCAGTTCTAGGGAGCCAGCTCTTGCCTCATTCATTCATTCATTCACTCGTACAAGAAATGTTGATTGAGCAGGAGCAGGACTACAAGCCAGTCACTGTCCTAGGGGCTGGGTATCCCCCAGGGAGTAAAACAGGACAAGTCCTTGTCCTTATAGAGCTTATATTATAGTGAGGGAGACAAATTAATAAATCATATGTCAAGTGGTGCTAAGTGGTAAGAAAAAAATACAACAGGGCAAGGGGATGGAACGTGACGGGGGTGCTATGTTAAAATAGCGTGGTAAGGAAGATCTCTGGGAAAAGGAGACATCTGAGCAGACATAGGAAGGGTGAGAGAGCAAGCCAGGTGTACATCTGGGGGAAGAGCATCACAGGCAGAGGGAACAGCATATGCATATGGCCCTGAGGCAGGAGTACGCTTTGCATATTTGGGGAACGGTGAGGAAGCCAGTGTGGCTGGAGCAGCTAGCCTTGCATGTCTAATCCCTGGGCCTCTGCTCCCTGCTTCAGGCTCTGCAACCCCAGATGATGCCCACCTGGATCACTCTGGTCGCAGCCCAGACCCCACTACCTCATTTGCCTTCCTCCCACTCCCCACTTACAGGGTCCTTCCCGCAGGGCATGGGCTGCCCAGGTGCATGTGTCTGTTGGCCCTGTCCCCATGCTCTCATAGTGCCAGTGAGAGGTGGCTGCAGCGTAGTGGATGGAGTGCCAGCTTTGGAGTCAGACTGCCCGGATTTGAATCTCAGTTCTGCCATTTCCTACCTGGGGAAGCCTGAGCAAACTGCCCTTTGTGACTCAGTTTCTTCAACTGGAAAATGGGGATACAGGAGCTGTTGTGAAAGCAAATGAGCTACACGTGCAAAGTGCAAACGGAATAAGGCTCAATAAAAATTAGTGGAAAAATATTAGGGTAACAGAAGTCCTTTCTCCTACCCTTCTCACCAGGTAAAGGCAGCCAGTATTGGGTGCTTGCTGCATGGGGAGACAGTGAAAAGGCCAGGCTTTGGGGTCAGAGAGGTGTAGATTTGAGCCCCAGCTGGGTGCTCTTAGGCAAATGACCTAACCTCTCTACACCTCATTTTCCTCACCTTAATATGGACATAGTGGTCTGTTGCTCACAGGGTTTGGAAAAGAGCAAATGAAATGACATAACAGGTCCAGAGATTGGCTCAGGACAAGTAGTTTCACTGATGGGTGGAATCAGCCTCACTATGGAGCTGGTGATGAGGTTTCAGATGGATGACCAGGACCGAGAGAACCAGACTGGAGAGACAAACCCAAAGCAGAGACCCCAAGTCTCCAAGGAGAGGCCCAGGGAGGGGCAACCAGCTCCCACTGTGCAGGGGGAACGCTGCGCCACAGAGAGAGCAGGGGCCATCACAGGACATGGAGTGGCGCGTGAGTGGATGGGGCCGGGCCAGGTCACTGCTGCCAAGTGAAGGCATGTGCCAAAGGGAGTACCAGGCACCGAAGGCCAGTGCCGAGGGGGAGCAGTGGCCACTGGAAATGCCAGGAAGGAGAGTCAGGGTACCCATGGGGGAATCCAGACAAGCCAGACCTGAGCCAAGTGAGGGCTGAGCCAGGTGAGGGGCGGGGGGGGGCAGGGACAGTCCTGAGACTGACCCTGGGGCTGTTCTGACACAGTGGCTGTGGTCAGGGGCCACTTCCTAATCCTTCAGATCAGGGTAGGTCCCTTTGACAGCCCTGCAGGAAGCTCTGGGGGAAGGACAGGGAGAGACCTTCCTCCTGCCCAGAGCTCAGACTGGGGCAGGGAGTAGAAGCAAATGTAGAAACGGGCTGGAGGTGCCACGTGACCCCAGGGAAGTTGACCTGGTTCTGTCTGGGGCTCAGGAGTCTGAGCAGTCCAGCCCAGATCAGCAACCAGTTCCCCAAACACGCGTCTAAGGACTCCTCATGGGCAAGAGGGAGCTTTGTGTTAAGCCAGGCAAGGAAGGCAGCGTGGGGCTGATTCCTGAGACAGGACCAGGAGCGCTCTCCCCAGAGACCCCCAAACAAGTATCTAAGAAAGAAAAGTATGTTGGCTGCTAGCCCCATAAACATTTGCATGAAGGGCAAGAATAACAAAAACTGAGAATTTTAATTATAAGTTCTTGCTTCCCCGTTGTTCATAAGTTTGTTAACATCTCTGGATCTCCCAGTGGTAACTGAAAATGAAAATCTCTTAAAACAGACGGGTTATGTAGTGGGTGGAGAAACTTCATTTGGCTTTATAGCCAACCTGAGGAGGGTGAAGAACTGGCTGTGTGCATTTGGGTAGATCAGGCACGTCTCTGAGCTTCTCTTCCCTTTTCTGTAAAATCGGAACCAGACCAGCGACCACCGGACCAGACCATGCCTAAGGGCCCTGATACGTGTGGAGTCTAGGCAACCATACAGGGAAGGTTATCACCACGATGATGTACGAAGCTGTCGGAGTTAGAGACCTCAGGGCCACTCCCGAATCCTCCCTCCTGCTCATCCACACTAGACCCTAAACGCCGTTTCTTCATGACCTCCTTACCCAGCTCAGTAAATGGCTGCTGAAGTGAAATGAACCCACCAAATCCAAACGGCTCCTGGGTTCTGTCTGTTCTCTCTCTAAAGAGATCTGGAAGCTACTGCATCTTTTCCACCCAACTGTCTCAGCTCAACACTCTTGTTTCTCACTAGACTATGGCAGCAATTTCCTCTCCATCTCCAAGGTCTTGCCTCCAGCTTGCCGATGTCTTTCTCACTCTAAGACCATCCTCCACACAGCCACAAGGCGAGCTTTTCCACTTGTAAGGACTCCTTAAAACCCATCAGTTTTTTCAGGGTCAATGGACTAGAGAACGGTGTGCTAGCCCTAATGATGGGCCCCCGATTCCACCCACCTCCCTAGTATCCACTGCTCCCCAACACGCCTCCTTGCCTGAAGCTAGGCCCTGCTACTTGCAGGTTTGGAAGGAACCAAGATTTTCTTGCCTCTGAGCATTTGCACATACTGTTCCTTTTGCTGCAGTGTCCTTCTGTTGAAGCCTGGTATCTGAGGGGTACTGTAGATATTAAACCAATTTGCTATCTTTCCTGTTTAACTTGAGGGGTGACTCAGAGGTCTCGAGGATTTGTAAGCTCGTTTTGCAGGACAAAGAGAATGCTTTTGGGGAGGCTGCGATCACCAGATGGCCAGATGGCCGGATGGCTGATCACCAGACGGATGACCGGTCCTCAGCAGTTGTTGAAGCCCAGAAGTTAGATTTCCCAGAGGCTTATCGGGAGTGACCCCTTTGTTTCCCTGAAGCCCCTCCTGCCAAGCCCCTTAGCTCTATAAAACCCCCCTGCTTTCTGTTCTAGGGAAGGTGAGTTTGAGAGAACCCAGGCTCCCACCTACTCGTTTTGGCCAATTCGAATAAACCTTTCTCATCTCCAAGCACCAATGTCTCAGTGTTTGGCTTGCTGGGCATCAGGCATACGAACTTGAGATTAAGAGATTCAGTATCACTGTCACTTGTCACCTTCACGTCTCAGTCCTCCTGTGACTTTCAGCTGTTGTCAGCCTTCCTGCTCTGACATCTCAGGGTAGAGCTCCTCTGGCCCCATGGGGACCTCTGCTGCAGCACTCTTTCTGTGCTGTCAGAAGCCAGTCTTCCTCCCCTAGACCGGAGGCCCTCAAGGGCAGAGAAAGGCTGTGCATCTGTACACACCCAGTGTCAAGAACAGCGTGACACAACCACCAAAACGTGAAAGCAAGCCGAGTGACCATCGACAGATGAATGGATAAACAAAACGTGGTCCATCCGTACAGTAGAATGTTATTCAGCCTTAAAACAGAAGGAAATTCTGACGCACTACAATGTGGATGAGCTTTGAGGACATCATGCTAAGTGAAATCAGCCAGTCACAAAAGGAAAAATACTGTATGATTCCACTTCTGGGAGATACTTAAAGTGGTCAAATTCAGAGGCAGCAAGTAGAATGACGGTTGCCTGGGGTTTGGGGGAGAGGGGAGGGAGAGTTCTTGTTTAATTGGTACAGAGCTTTAGTTTTGGAAGACAAAAAAATGTTCTGGAGATGGATGGTGGTGTGGCTGCATAACAATGTGAATATAGTTAATGCCACTGAACTGGACACTTAAAAATGGTTAAAATGGTAAATTTTAGGTTGTGTACATTTTACCACAGACAAAAGACAGTATGAGCACAGAGAAGAGTTTAATGATCATATATTGAGTGAATGAATGAATGAATGAGTAGGTAAGCAAGGGAAATTGTTGGAGCCTCTGGACGGAATTGAAAAGATTGTGTAACCAGGTCAGACCTGAAAAGCCTGGAGCATGAGGTGGGACAAGTGTGGCCTCCCTCTCCCTCGCTGTCACTCCCAGCAGGAGGTCTTCACAAGGTGCCCGGGACATAGTCTTCAAACCCAGACCTCCCAGCACAACGGAATCTTTGGGGCTACAGCTGAATCTGAACCAGTGGTTGTCCTCAGGGGCCCTGCCACGTTCTCCCGGGAAGCTGGTGTAGAACAACTCCCTGCACAGAATCACGGGGGGAAAGTTAGGCCTTCAGCTGAGGCTGCCACGGGCTAGGTTTTTTTTTGGACGTGGGTGTTGGGGTCAGGAAGAGCAGTGTGGAGCCAGAGGGGCAGGCTGGCAGAAAGGGTTTATTCCACACTCATTCCCTGAGGGAGCCACACGCTTCGGAAGTATCACATTAAGAGATGAATCACACACTGACTCAAAGAGAGGAGGTTGCAAAGTTGTAAATCAGAGGAACGGCTTTTATTTGTCAGAATGCTACAATAAGTAACATCTCCGTGTACCACTTAACAAAGGGAGAGTGGGAAGGAGGGAAGCTGGGCGACGCAGGCCGGAGGGGCTGGCAGAGCCACGTGTGAGGGATAGTGGGCAGGGTGCTTCCAGGACACTCTCTCCAGTCACTGGGATACTGTTCTTCAATGCCAAAAAGAAAGGATCATCTTTCCTCCAAACTTCCTGAGAGTGCAGGATCATGAAAATAACAGCATGAGGGCCAGCTAGAGATGGAGGAGACCTTCAGGTCATCTATCCCACTCCTGTTTTATAAGTATAGCAGGCTGCCCTGCTGGAGATGACATTGACGAGCGTTCTTCAGAATGGAGGGGCCAGAAAATCACCCAGGGCCCACTGAGGGCAGAGCCCCCTTAGAAAGGGGTAGAAGGTAAGGCCCCCCAGAATCAACAAAGGTCGCTGTCCTTGCAATGGTCAGTCAGGGCAAGTGACCATGGCCAGAATCACGGAAGGAAGCTCTTCCCAAAAGAGACATAGAGTAGGGCAAGCAGCCCATTATCTGGGGAAGGACATAGAATCTGATCCTTTGGGCTTCCAAGGCTTAAAATTGAAAAGCTGCCTGGCTTTGCAGGGACCATGCAGAAGAGGAAGGGTTGGGATTCTGAGTCCGCAGAGGGGCAGAGAGACGCGCGATGGAATCAGGCAGAGCTGCTCCAGGCAACCTACAGCCCATGGAGGCAGCCGTGCTTGCAGCCAGCATCCTTTCCTGGAGGAGCCCAGGCCCACCTCCCCTGTCTCCCCGCCCCCTTGAGCTGCTAATGGGGAAGGTGGGCTCCAGGCTCTAGGGCTGTGCTGCCCAAGATGGAAGCTGCCAGCCACCTGTCGCTATGGAAATGTGGCTAGTCCACCTTGAAATCTGCTGTAAAGGGGAAATACACACTGGATTGTAAAGACATAAAATGAAAAAAAAAAAGAATATCAAATACACTATTAATTTTTTATATTAATTACATGTTGAAATGATAATATTTTGGATATGTTGTGTTAAAGAAAATGTATTAAAATTTATTTCTACTTTTTCTTTTTACTTTTTTTAATGTGGCAACCAGAAAATTTTAAAGATCCATGAGATTCACATTTGAGGCTCGCGTCACACTTCTATCGGACGTGCCGCCTGGGGACTCCTCGGACGCAGAGCAGGGAGAGCGACTGCTCCTGACTTCCTGCTCTTATGCCTGGGGGTGGGGGCTTCCACTTATGCACTTTGGGGGCCTCGGGTATAGCAGCAACACCCCACACTGAGAGGGCTAGATCAGGCCAGCTGGTTACATAAGTAAGGGGACAGAGACCTGAGTGTCTCCGTGACTTGCTCAAGCAAACGAATAAGATCTTGGCTTAGGATCAAGCCTCACAAATTCTAGTGTATTCTGCTTACCATCATATCCCCGGTTACATAGAAAACGCTCTTGTGAAATTATTAGTCATTTTAGTGAGGGTGCCACAAAACAGGACGTAAGTTTTTATAATTTTTTTTCTGGCCCGTAACTTAATAATCTCTATCAAATCCCTGTAGCCCCCAAAAAACTGGACCTTAATGCTTGTCTCAGCATGGTGATACATCCGATAGAAACACAAATCAAGTTCCCCCAAGTTTTGAGAAATACTATTAATCCTTGACTGAGGTCTCCCAAGAAGGTAGAAAAGGGAAATTACACAGCACAGGTCACAGCCAGGCCTAAGCATCCTCAGCCATCATTCTCTCTTCTACAAGTAGCACTCCTTGGGGCAGTTGCTCAGAGCTCTCTCTTCCCCCTTCTTGGACCTGCCCTAACTTCCTTCTTCCATCCCCTTCTCCTCTCCAGCCAAGCTCTTCTCAGCCGTCTTCTCTCTAGGATCTTTCTCCAAGCCCCTCTGCATAAGGATCAGTTCAGCTTCCTTCACTTTCATTCCTTCTCCCTGCCCATCATATGATCAGCCCAAGAGGCCCTAAAACTGACTGAGTGGTGGGCAAGGAATGGGGGGAAGAGGTCCACATTCAGGATTTGACATACTTGGAGCAAATAATTCCACTCCTAGGAATCTAGAATAGATCAGTAGAGTAACAAATCAAAAATGTACATACAAAAATGTTATAAAATCATTGTATTGTTTATAACAGCAAAACATTGGCAACAACCTAACATCCAACAAGAATTAGTGGTTAAATAAATTATAACAACTCTATAAAATGGAATCTTGGGAAGACACTAAAACTTTTGTTCTTGAAAATATTTATTGGTGTGTGAAATTGCCCACAATAACATTAAATGAGACAAACAAAAAACAAACAGAATATGAAGCTGTATACAAACTACGATACCAATTTTGCTTCAATTTAGATACATACACAGAAAAACACTTCTCTGGAGTCTCCTGTTCCAGGCTTTTTGCAGCCTCTGTGGATCCACAAGAGCCCAGGAGAAGGCAACAGACAAGCAGAAAGTTCAGTGCCTTTTTCAAGTGGGATATCAAAATGCTACCTCCTTTTCTTCACTCTGTGATGAGAAGAGGAGGTGACATGGAGGCCACGTGCCCAGCCCAGCCCACAACTCCCCAGGGGCTCCCACTGGCACCCAGGAGGAGCAGGGAGAGCACCTGGCCCCACACCAAAAGACATCCCCTCTGCCACATGGGCCAGGGGTTCAACGCCCAGAGCAGGGGGCATCAAGATCTGGCTTTGCAAACAAGAGCATTCCTTGCAAGGAGACACACAGCAGAAGGAGATCTTGCTTGGAAGGCAGGTGACCTAGGATCGAGGGCAGGCTCAGGTACTAGATGGGGGCTCAGGAAAGTGCCTGCCCCCACTAAGCCCCAGGTGTTCATCCATGAAATGAGGTTACTAACACCTCCCTCATAAGAGTGCGGGAGGCGCAGTGCGAAAAAGAGACAGCAGGTGAAAGCTGCAGAGCGCGCCAGCTCTGGGCCAGGCTGCCGGCCATGAATCCCAGCTCCCCATCTAGAGCACAGGAGTAGTTATGGCACTTGCGTCTAGTCTACAGGTTTGTTGAGAGGGGTAAAGCTGTCGATACAAGTAAACTATGTGACAAGGGCCTGGCATACACTAGGCCCTGAGGCCTTGGGAGCCTCCTCTCTCCCTGTCATCTTTCTGGAGGAGCCTTCTCGTCTTACTCTGTCCTCCGCTCAGGGCCTGCCCTAGCCTTGAGGCTGCTCATTTAATCCTCGTCAGTTCCTATTTGACTTTTCACAGTCCACGTCCAGTTGCCTCCTGTTACTCTAGACCAGGAGTCTACAAACAAGGGCAAATCCAACCTGCCAGCTGTTTTTATAAATAAAGTTTTATTGGCACACAGCTCCACTCACTTAGTGCTGTACTGTTTATGGCTGCTTCAGCATTACAGTGGCCGAGCTGAGGAGCTGAGACAGAGACCATACATCCCACGAAACCTAAATGATTTACTGTCTGGCCTCTTACAGGAAAATCTCGCCAACTGCTGCTCTAGACCAACATTGTCCAATAAAAATATAACATGAGTGATATTTGTAGCTTTCTAGTAGCCACGTTAAAAAAGGAAAAAGAAACAAGGTAAAATTAATTTTAGTAATGTTTCATTTAATATATTTCATTCGATATGTCCAAAATACTATCACCTCATTGAGTAATAAATATAAAATTTATTGACGAGGCGCCGGCCACAGTGCCGGCATCTGGTGCACCACAGCCCTGCAGGAGCATCCCACAGGGCGCAGAGGACAGCTGAACCACAGCACTTCCGGAACAGCAAAGTGTGTTTATGGAAAATGTTCTACACTGCTTTCCTTTTTAAATTTACATTTAAATGAAAATTAAAAATCCAGTTCCTCAGTTGTATCAGTTACATTTCAAGGGAATCCCATACCAGACAGCGCAGACCTGGAGAACAACCCCCTCCCTGCATATAT
Source organism: Diceros bicornis minor (assembly GCF_020826845.1). Classification (NCBI taxonomy): domain Eukaryota; kingdom Metazoa; phylum Chordata; class Mammalia; order Perissodactyla; family Rhinocerotidae; genus Diceros; species Diceros bicornis. The sequence goes on from NC_080752.1 coordinate 4,667,918, forward strand.
GTATGCCCCTTCCACACACACGCACAGCAGGCCATTTCGTATGTGGCTCCACTCACGTGCAAAGTGATTTTCAAGCTGGGAGAGAAGACTCTTCGGTGAGGAGCTGGGCAGAGGGAGTAAGAGAAATAAGTAAGGACGGCGGGTGTCCTTAGGTCCCCTGGCCGGTTCTGAGCCCGTGCGGAGAGAGAGGTCAGAGACAGAAGCTGAAGGAACTACTCAAAAGGGGCTTCATGTGACTTTGGGCCCAAGTAAAACTGCTTTGGGGCTTAGGTGACAAAATGCCACCCTATCTCTACCCCGCCTCCCATCTCCGTCCAGAGTCCAGGCTGCCCTGTGCCTGAGGGCTAGAGGCTTGGGACCATGCAGAGAGCTCTCTGGCAAGGTGTGGCCTCCACCTATCAGGTGGAGGCAGGAACAAAGCTTCTCCAAGCAGCTTCAAGGGCAGCAGATGTGCATAAGTGGGAGCCAGAGCAGGAAGCGAGGGAGTGAACAGATGGCGGGGTGACCACAGCTGATGCGCAGGGTGGTGGCTATACGGGAGACCCCTTGGAGGACTCCTCAAAATTACTAGGAGACAGTCTGGGCTGCATCCAGATGAGTACAGACCCAAAGAGGCAAAGTGGCCACCCAAGGCCACCCAGCCAGTAACCCCTAGCAGAAGGTCCGGAGCTGAGGGCCCACTGGGGAGGAGGGGGAGAGGCGTGAGCAGGAGGAAGTGGCTGGACTGTGGCCCTCCTGCTGGGAACAAAGCACAGTGGCTCCTGCTGCTGTGATGCACTCTGGGGCCCGGCCAAGGCCATCTGTCACAGGGAAGCACAGGCAAGTCACCAGGCACTCCCCTAGCAACAGTGTTCCAGGATGTGGTTCAGGCGACTAGTGCCCTGGACACAAGGGTTTCTCAATATTGTTTCTCACCCAGGGCAGTGAAATTTGAAGAAAGCTGACAATGGTGTAAATCATTCTGCTAGAAATAAATGCCTAATGGAATAAGGAAAACTCCAAATAAGTGACTGTAAACTTGCCCACAGGAAAGGAGGGCATGTCGGCCAGTTGCTCCTTTCTCCTCCATCTCAACTTGCTGGGCAGCTGAGGCCGGCCTTCTTCCCACCGAAGCAGAATCCCACATCCCCTGCCTCTCCCCAGGTCTTTTCCTGTCAGGGGTCCCTCCCAGCTCCCAGCCCCCCACCCCTCATGGTACCCAGTGAGGCAGAACCACCCTTGCGCTCCTCGCCTGCTCCGAGTGGCCCCTGCAGCTGCCCCCCTTGGGCACCACCACCCTCCTTGGACTGCCACTCCTCCAGCAGCGAAATCAACCTAGAATTGTGACATCTCAGACAGAGCTAGGACTTGTCTTGTACTTCCCAAAGTGGGGAGCAGGTACTGCTGGTGGATTATAAGATTCTTTCAGATGGATCTCATTGTGTGATCTTGGGCATGTTACATAACTGCTCTGTGCCTCAGTTTCCTCAACTGTAAAATGGGGATAATAAATTACCTGCCTCATAAAGTTATCACAAAGAAGAAATGAGTTCCTACGTGTACAATGCTTAGGAAAGTGCTCAATGCAATATTTATTAGCTATTATTATTATTGTTATGAAGACAAACTTTAGCATTTTATTTATAGTTAATAAGTTTATTTTAATGTGACTTAGAGAAAATCGAATAAAATCAAACCCATAATTTTACAGACCTTATTGTTTAGGTCGAAGCTGAGTTAAAAAAAAAACAAAATCAATCAATGTAAATATATTCAAAGAAGAATTTAAATAAATAATAGTATAGGGGACAGGCTAAAGTGGCACAAATTGTGAAGGTGGGACACACAGGCTATTTGGGAAATATTGATCTAGTCAGAACTCTCTAGTTCACTGAGGACGAAACTCCAAACAGGAAGTAAGAGGCTGGGACCTTGGCCACCAGTGTGGTCACCTGCTGGTCTGGGACCAGATCACTGGTCTCCTAGCCTAGTCCTCCTGTCATGTTGCCCCAGTAAGAGACATATTAGGGCTTAATTTGAATAAGTACATGTAAAAGAAGCTTAATACGTGGCTTGTCACCAGGCAGGATCACACATGACACCGGGGTCAAATCCCATCAATTCCACGTAAAACAAAATAATCCCGGGGAGTAAAGGCAACCAGTCTATCAAACAGCACTCAAGTCAGGTATTGTTTTCCGACTCCAGGGTCAGAGATGACTGGTGGAACTGGCCTCTCTGGATCTGCCACTTCTAGCTGTGTGACTGTGGACATGTTGCTTAACCTCTCTGTGCTTCCATTTTCAGATCTGCAAAATGAGACAAGAGGCAGTGAGCCCAGCACATAGAAGGTGCTCGGTAAAAGTGAGTTTCCTTTTCTCCTTCCTCCAAAAGCAAGAGCAAGCACCCCTGCAGAAGATTGCTCCCACTGGCCGTGGGAGAAGCCGTAGTTAGGAAACCCAACAACAAAGCCTCCAGTGGCTCCCTGATCCTTACCACAGCAAGTCCCCAGGCCTCGACAACCTTCCTGCCAAGCCAGCTTCCCTTCCCCAACCCCAACACCCATCCTAGTATGTCTCACGCCTCCTCAATGCCCCGTGAACGAGATGCATCCGTTCTGACACCAGCACCCCCGCCCCCGCATTCTGTCCCGACATCAGTGTTTGAGGGATCTTCCCAAACCCATATCTGATTAACTCACCCTCTGGAAGTCTCTACAAGATTCACCGCTTCCTGCAGAATAAGGTCCAACTGCCTCCACGGCATTCACGGTCCCTCATAGTCCAGCCCCATCCTCCCTCTCAGAACTCATCCTAACCCTTTCCCCATCACATGGGCATATATATATATATGTGCACACACACACAGCCTGCACTCAAGCCAGTCAGTTCCACTCACTGCTCCTCCAACAGCCTTCACACCTGCACAGCTTTGCCCCTGCTGCTGCTTTTCCCAGAACACCCTATCCTCTTTCTTTGATGGCAAATTCCTTCTGAACTTTTAACATCTTGCTGCAGTGAGACATTTTGTTTTGCCAACTCCCACCATCCCTCGTTTCCTGCAGCTGGGTGACTGAGCCCTGGCCAATAAGCTGTAGGTGCAAATCATTGGGTGGAACTACCAAGAAGGCTCTTTGAAAGGAGCACAAATGGCTACAGGGCCCTTCTGCCTTTCTCTTGTTCCTTTATATAAAATGGATGTGATGGCTGGCACTCTAGTAGGCATCTTGGCACAGGAGGTGACCTTCAGGATGGAAGCCATGCTCTGTGGATGGAGAGACCGAAAGGGAGAAGGAGCTTGGGATATTGCTTATATTGTGGCATCGCCATATACCGAGCCTAGGCTGCCAACCTTTGGTTCTTTTGTGAGAAGAGAAAATAAACCTTGATGTGTTTAAGCCACTGTTATTTTAGTTTGTTGTTGTCGTCGCTATATGCAGAAAATTGAATCCTATCCAATACGATAGACATATAAGCCTGAGTTGGCTCCTACTCGTCTCTCCAGACATACATTTCCCCTCCCCGCTCCCAAACCTCAGACTCCAAATATACTCAGTGATTTTTAGTCTCCTCAAGTATCTTGTTTTTCTCAGGCAACACACCCTCTGCCCTCTCCTCAGACTACAGGGGAACTCCTCCTGTTTTCCAGGGACACCTCCATGAAGCCTTTCCAGACACGCCCTCCACACCCTCACCAGGCAGAAGTGACCACTCCTCCTGTCCTGTATGCCCCAAACATCTGCCATGGCACCACTACCATGTCATCATCTGCTTGTCCATCTGCACCTCCCAAGTCCTGGGTTGCTGGAGAAGGGCCACGTCATTCATCTTTGTCTCTGGCATCTAGCCCAGGACCTGACAACACTGGGCATAAAGGAAGTTGCTCAGGGAACACTCCCTTGAGACAGGGCTTCTTCGTCTTCTTTGGCCTGGGAGTCTGGCCCAGGGGTAGGGCGGTGCCCTTGGGGGAGGACAGGGGCTCCCGCAGGGCATGCTCTCGGGCACACTGTACCCTCGAGGGGCCCAGGAAGTGTCTGTTGAGGGGACGAATGAATGTGTAACTCAACCTCCCTTCCAGCTTCCCTGGTGCTCACTGAACCTTCTCTAGGGCTCTGACTTCTGCCTGCTGTGGCCCTGTCTGCTGGCATCTGCCCCTGCCCAGGTCCCTCGTCCTGCCATACTGAGCAAACACTCATGCCCAAGGCAGGAGGCTCAAGAAGTGAAAGGGAAAAGAAAACACACAGATGCCACCCTGAAACCTGCCCTCCTGGCAGCCACCAACTGCCAAGGAGCATGAGACCAGCCGCTGCAAAGGAGCCTAGCAAGCAGGAGATGCAGCCTCATGGAAGCCATCCTGGCTAGGGCCTTCTCTCCCGCGTGACTCTGCCTTAGAGAAAGGACACCTTCCATGCGATTCAAATCGCCACCATGGCAGTTCCCCTCAAGCTTCATCACATACACTGAAGATCTCCAAGCAGAAAACAGAGAAAAGTGGGACACCTACCAGGACCGCACCAGGAAATGCAAAGTAACGTAAAGGAGCTGTGTCTGAACGCATTTCTGGCCTCCCCCAGAGCCCCGCAGGGACAGCACTTGTGCCCTTGAAGGACAGGGAGATGAACGGCCAGGAGAGGAGAAGGTTCAGGGAAGCTGGATCCTGTTCTTTCAGGCGTGGATGGCCACCATATGGCAGGATGGTGGACCAGTCCCCCAGAAGGCTAATGATCAATGGGGACTATGGGGAGGAGGATTTCAGTTCAACCTAAGGAAGAACTTCCCAAGCATCAGCACTGGCCCACACAGGAGTGGGCTGCCCTGGGGGGCTTCTGCCCTCTGTGCTGTGAAGCCAGCAGACATACCCAGAATCACACGCCACCAGAGACCTCGGGTTCTGGAGACTTGGGGCCTGACACCCTCTGGGGCTTCCCAGGACATCTGTGCAGTCTCCTCCCAGGAATGCCAGCTGCTCCTGGCCCCTTGGCCAGCTCTCTGGACTCCTCGGCCTCCTCAGGGAGGCGCCTGTCTGCAGAGCAGCCCCACCAGTGGCTCAAGCCTGGTGCTCTGACTGCTCTACAGGTCCTTCTCCTAACCGGGCCACTCCTCTGGTTCTTCGCCTCTCTGCCCACCGCTTGGGGTTCAGTATCCCATGACTGGTTCCTGTGGGCTACGCACAGAGGGGAAGAGGAGCTGCCCTGCTGGAGAGGCCAGTATAGCAGGTGGGAAGTCAGTGTGCTGTGGAGGGAGGGCCAGGACCGTGCATTGCCTACCCCATCATAAGCATTCATTCATTCATTCATTCACTCACTCACAAAATACATATTGAACACATACTATGTGCTGGGAATAAAGCAATGAAAAAAATAATGTGATCAAATAAATCAAGGAAAAACTGAGTTTACAAGTAGACAGGTTTCTGTCCTGCAGGACTCAGAACCTTCACTGTGTCAACAGGCACCGTGATGTCCCCAGAGGGGCTTAGCAGATAGGCCCTTTGAGCAAGAAACAACGGTGTAGAAAATTCTGAAAATATAGAAAAGCACAAAGAAGAAAATAAAAATCACTGGTAATCTCACCACTCAGAAATTACTCTCAAAAACATTTTGGTGTTTGTCCTTTAAATGTTTTCATATACATGAATATGCTTTTTCGTTCAATTTGTATCATTCTGTGTATGCCTTCTCTTCTCATCCATTATATCATAAATATCTTTCCATTTGCTAAACAGTGTTCTGGAATATCATTTTTTTTGCTACATGGTATGTCACTGTGTATGTATATACCAGAACTTGCAGAACCAATTCCCACATTCTTGTATCTTTGGATTGTTTCCAATCTTTCACTATTGCAAACAATGGTGTGAAGAGCATCCTTGTAGGTCATGCTTATCTGCACCAGTGATTATTTTTTTAGTATAAATTACTGAAAGGGGAACTTATGGGTGAAAATGCATGACAATTTAATCTATACTGCCATACTGCCCTCAGGATATCTGTAGCAATTTGTACTCTTTTTTTTAAATTGAGGTATAATTGACATAACATTATTAGTTTCAGGTGTATAACGTAATGATTCAATATTTGTATATATTGCAAAATGATCACCACAAAAGTCCAGTGAACACCCTCACCATATCTAGTTACAAAATTTTTGGGTGTGATGAGAACTTTCAAGATCCACTCTCCTAGTTACTTTCAAATATGCAATACAGTATTATTAACCTTAGTCACCATGCTGTACATTACATTCCCATGACTTATTCGTTTTATAACTGGAAATTTGTATCTTTTGACTCCCTTCACCCATTTTACCCACCCCCAGCCTCCCGTCTGAGGCAACCACCAATCAGTTCTCTATATTCATGAGCTCGCTTTTTTTGTTTGCTTTGTTTTTTGTTTTCTAAGATTCCACATATAAGTGAGATCATACGGTATTTATCTTTTCTTGTCTGACATTTCACTTAGCATAATGACCTCAAAGTCCATCCATGTTGTCACAAATAGCAAGATTTCGTTCTTTTTTATGGCTGAATATCATTCCATTGTGCGTGTGTGTGTGTGTGTGTGTGTCTGTGTGTGCGTGTACACATTTGTGTATATATATATGCCACATTTTCTTTATCCATTCATACCTTGATGGACATTTAGGTTGTTTCCATGTCTTGGCTACTGTAAATAATGCTGCAATGAACATAGGGGTGCACATATCTTTTCAAATTAGTATTTTCATTCTCTTTGGATAAATACCCAGAAGTGGAATTACTGGATCATATGGTGGTTCTATTTTTAATTTTTTGAGGAACCTCCATACTGTTTTCTACCGTGGCTGCACCAATTTACAATCCCACCAACAGTGCACAAAGGTTCCCTTTTCTCTACACCCTTGCCAACATTTGTTATTTCTTGTCTTTTTGATGATAGCCATCCTAACAGGTGTGAGGTATCTCTTTTTTGTGGCTTTGATTTGCGTTTCCCTGATGATTAGTGATGCTGAGCATCTTTTCATGTGCCTGTTGGCCACCTGTATGTCTTCTTTGGAAAAATGTCTATTCAGGTCCTCTGCCCATTTTTTAATCAGATTGTTTGTTTTTTTGCTATTGAGTTGTATGAGTTCTTTATATATTGTGCATATTAACCCCTTATCGGATATATGATTTGCAAATATTTTCTCCCATTCAGTAGGTTGCCTTTTCGTTTTGTTGATAGTTTCCTTTGCTGTGCAGAAGCTGTTTAGATTGATGTAGTCCCATTTGTTTATTTTTGCTTGTGTTGCCTTTGCTTTTGGTGTCAAATGCAAAAAGTCACTGCCAAGACTGATGTCAGGGAGCTTACCATCTACATTTTCTTCTAGGAGTTTTAAGGTTTCAGGTCTTACAGTCAAGTCCTTAATCTATTTTGACTTAATTTTTGTGTATGGTATAAGATAGTGGTCGAGTTTCATTCTTTTGCATGTGGCTGTCCAGTTTTCCCAACACCATTTATTGAACAGACTTTCCTTTCTCCATTGTATGTTCTTGGTTTCTTTGTTGTAAATTAATTGACCATATGTGCGTGGGTTTATTTCTGGGCTCTCTATTCTGTTCCATTGAGCTATGTGTCTGTTTTTATGCCAATACCATAATGTTTGATTACTGTAGCTTTGTAATACAATTTGAAATCAGGAAGCATGATGTCTCAAGCTTTGTTCTTCTTTCTCAAGAGTGCTTTGGGCCAGCCCAGTGGCATAGCGGTTAAGTGTGTGCACTCCACTTTGGCGGCCCGAGGTTCGCAGGTTTGGATCCCGGGCACACACCGATGCACTGCTTGTCAGGCCATGCTGTGGCGGCGTCCCATATAAAGTGGAGGAAGACGGGCACGGATGTTAGCCCAGGGCCAGTCTTCCTCAGCAAAAAGAGGAGGATTGACATCGGACGTTAGCTCAGGGCTGATCTTCCTCACACACACACAAAAAAAAATTGCTTTGGCTATTTGGGTTCTTTTGTAGTTCCATACAAATTTTAGGATTATTTGTTCTATTTCTGTGAAAAATGTCATTGGAATTTTGAGAGGGATTGCATTGAATCTGTAGATTGCTTTGGGTAGTATAGACATTTTAACAACATTTAATCTTCTAATCCACGAGCATGGAACATCTTTCCATTTATTTGTGTCTTCAATTTCTTTCATTAATGTCTTATAGTTTTCAGTGTACAGCTCTTTCACCTCCTTGGTTAAGTTTATTTGTAGGTATTTTTTCTTTTTGATGCAATTGTAAATGGGATTGTTTTCTCAATTTCTTTTTCCAATAGTTCATTATTAGTGTGATTTTGCATATTGATTTTGTATCCTGCAACTTTAGTGAATTTATTTATTAGTTCTAATAGTTTTTTTGTGGAGTCTTTAGAGTTTTCTATATATAATATCACGTCATCTGTGAATAGTGACAGTTTTACTTCTTCGTTTCCAATTTGGATCCCTTTTCTTTCTTTTTCTTGCCTAATTGCTCTGGCTAGGATTTGCAGTACTATTTTGAATGAAAGTGGCAAGAGTGGGCATCCTTGTCTTGCTCCTGATCTTGGAGGAAAAGCTTTCAGCCTTCCATCATTGAGTGTGATGTTGGCTGTGTGACAATTTGTACCCATACACGTGGTCATTTAGTGTGCCCAGGTCCCCACACTCTACACAACACTATGAGGGTTAGGATTTATAACAGAAAGTTTGCCAATTTGATGGGCAAAAATATTACTGCATTATTGTGACTTGGTTTTTTTATTATTAGGCAAACTGAACTTTTTCCCTGCTTACAGGGCTTTTGTATTGCTTTTGTGCATTGCCTATTTAAGAAGGGAAGAATTTTCAAAAACTTCTTTTGAAATAATCTTAGATTTACAGGAAAATTGCAAAGACAGTACAGAGAGTTCCCATACACCCCTCATCCAGCTCCCGTGAATGTTAACATCTTCCGTAACTACAGTGTCTGTCAAAACTGAAAAACTAACACTGGCACAATACAAGGAACTCAACTGGATTTCACCAGTTTCTACCAACATCCTTCTTCTGTTCTCGTATCTAATCTAGGATCCTACATTGTATTTAGTTATCATGTCTCCTTACTCATCTCTGATCTGTGACAGTTTTTCAGTCTTTCCTTGTTTTTCATGACCAAAGTGTTTTTGAAGAGTCCAAAATACTTGTCCAGTATTTTGTAGAATGTCCCTCAATTTCGGTTTGCCTAATGCTTTCTCATGATTGGACTTGGGTTATAAGTTTTGGGGAAGAATACCACAGAGGTGAAGTGCCCTTCTCCTCACATCATTTCTGAGGTCCCATGATATCAACATGACTTAGAACTGGTAATGCTAACCTTGATCACTTGGTTAAGGTGGTGTCAGCCAGGCGTATCAACTGTGAAGTTACTGTTTTCCCCTCTCCATACTCCATTCTTTGGAAGTGAGGCACTAAGTCTAGCCCACCCTCAAGGGGAGAGGAATTAAGCTCCATCTGCCAGAAAGGGAGTAGCATATGTTCGCTGCAATTCTTCTGTAAAGATTTGTGCCTTCTTCTACTTATCAGTTAGTTATTTGTAATAAACGTTCCCACGGATTGTGCGGGTTACAATTTAATACTATCATATTCACTGTTTCGCTCCAATGGCTCCAGCCTGGGCTGTTGAGAACTCTTTCTAGTGGGCCTTTGTGTCCTTTAGGCCTACCCTCATATTCGTTTTATTTTGTTTTTGTTTTTAAGCACGTCCTTACTTTCTGGAACTATAAGATGTTTCAGGCTCATTTTGTACTTTCCCTGGCCAGCCCCCAAATCAGCCACTTCTCCAGGGAGCTCTGGGTTCCTTTTATTGGAGAATGGTGTTCGGAAACTAAGACCTGGCACCAGGTGTGCTCATTTCTAGTGGAGTATCATTGCTAGTGGGCAGAGCTACGAAATATGTGTGTATCCTGACCCATGCATAAACACACATCTGTATTTATTTCTGTACCTATCGATCTGTACATATAGTAGAAATACATCCCAGGCCTGCCATTAACTTTGCTTCCTGACAGATTATTTTCCTAGAAAATTAAATTAGATGATGTATTCTACAATACACAGAAAGCATTCAACCAATGTTGGTTGAGTGAATGTGTGATGAGTGAAGAGGGAAGATCAGCACGTGCTGTAGCTCCTCTCTAGTTCAAATCCACACTCCATAACTTACTAGCTTGGGCAGGTGACTTGCCCTTACCAGGTCTCAGCATTCTTTATTTTCTCCTTGTTACTTTTCTGTATATTCAAAATTTTCTAAAATAAACATGTTATTTTATAATTAATAAAAGAAAACAATTAGTTTAAAAAACAGTATATACGATACTCTTCCCTAAAATTAATAAGTACTTCATAGGCTTGCACTGAGGACCATTGTGCTCATGTGGATGAAAACACTTGCAAGCTACAAGTTCCTGGCATAAAGCAGTTGGCTTCCATCCTCTCTCTTTTCTCTCTCCGATCCTTCCAGAAGCTATGCTGTGAAACTGACAAAAAATGAGTTTTTCTCTTCCTTTTTCTCCTGGTGTGAGAATGAATGGCCACAGCAAAAAACGTCACTGTCAAATGAGGCCCTTCCTTTGTCCCCCAGAGTCCTGCCGACCTACAGTCCCCCATGGTGGAGGGCTTTTTGTAGGAATATTCTTGAGGTACATGGAGTGCCCACTACAAAGTCCCCAACTGGGCAAGTGGCTCCCAGCCCGGAATGAGGCCCGAGCTAAGGCCCCAGGCTCCTCCGCTCATTTGTAGCCAGGGCCCGGCTGCAGTCACTCCCCTGAACCTTCATGAGCTGCATGGAAGCCCACAGCCACGGCGTGCAGCTTCATGGCGAGCAGAGCAAGGCACACAGTCTGCGGGCTGTAAGTCTCCATCTCAGCAGCCCTGGCTTCCATGCCGTCATTCTATCCAAGACGAATTCCTCCACGAAACTTTCCCTGTCCCTTCTTCCAGGAGGAGGGAGGAAAGAGGATTTTTAAATTATATACTTCTTTTCATTTAAAAAAAATTAAAGAGAACCGTAAGGAGGAGGGGAAATATTTTGCACTTTTAGAATCAAGCATGCAGAGATGTTCGATCACAGCAGCAAAAGTCACAAGTCTGGGAAAGCTTATTATTTTCAGCAAAAGCAAAAGGGAGCTGAAGGCCTGTCATGAAAACAAATCTAGAAATACTGAGTTTATTTTTTTAAAAAAATTAACATTTTTGTCAGAGAGCTCACTTGCCACATGAGCTAAATTCCTCTCTAGTGGATTTCCGCCCCATGCCCCTCTTCTGCCCACGTCCTTTTCAAAAGAATTGAAGTGCTTTACTCTTGTTACATCCTGTAGGGCTGGGTTATCTCTGCTCTGGGGTTGGTATGGGGAAATTCCTCCCTTTCCAGTCCACAGACAGAGCACTTAGCATCTCTCACCTGAAGAAGGCCTTCCAACAGGTCTCCTCCCTTCTTTTCTTTACTGCCAGACATCTCAGAGCCTTTAATATCCTGATGATCTTCCAAAATGGAAATATATAATAATATATATATTTTTTCCAAATTTATGTGGTCTTAGAATCCTTTATTCAAGGGACATCTCTCAAGTTCTAGGAACCCAGTTTGGAAAACCATCCTCAGTTTGAAAAACAACTCCTCAGATGCATTCAAGGCCTTCCATTGTCTAGTGCCTGCCTCCCTTTCCAGGCTCGTTTTCTGCCCGCCTCCTATACTTCTCCTGCCACTCACACTTGAACTACCTGTGGGTGCCCAAACAAGTTTGCCTTATGTCAAGTTTCAGTGCCTTTGCATACTGTTCCATCAGTCTGGAATATTTTTCCCTACTCGTCCTCCCAGGTCAACACAGCCAGCTCTGTGAAACGTCCCCAGCTCTCTCAAGCTGACGCAGACACACCAGCCTCGATGCTCCTGCAGCATGCGGCCCACACTCTCTTAGCACTTGCCCAGACTTAAATGTGTGTTTCTAGCCATCTGCTCTTTGTTTTGGTTCTTGCTCCCTCCTGGCCTAATTCTTTAGCTTCCCAGCAATTCCATGAGACCCCACTCCCTTTAATACATTTCTTCTTTTTTTTAAAAGTTAGCAAGGATTAGTTTCTGTTGCTTGTGATCAAAAAACCCTAACTTCAACACCCAGGAAAAAGACTAAAACATCTTTAGTCCAAAAAACACATTGAAAATGAAAAAAACACATTCAGGTCTGTTTTCATAGGAGAATTAATGCCCAGAGGACTCCAGGAAGAAATCTGAATGATCTGAGTGGTACTGAGGAACTGCACACCATCGAGACTCAGATCCTGAGAAAGCCCTTTGTGCAGCCAGGGGCTATGTGCCCGTAAGATGTTGCTTATGTCAATCAAAAAGCTGGAAGCCCACACTCCTTAGAAGCAGCCATCAGCTCCACTCTGCAAACAGCCTCTTCCAGAGCTTTGGGGCAGCCAGGGATCAGAGCACCAATTCCTGCACTTCTTGACTGTGCCATGTTCAGAATGCTGCTTTAGAAGCCATTTCACAAAAGTTTCCAAAAGGAGGATTTTGTCTTTCAAAGCAAATAAAGGAGGATGCAGTAGATCATTCTAAATAGTCCCAGACCCCTTGCAATATGACTTTGCCACTCCTTTCATCAGTGGGGGGTCTACTTCCCCTCCCTTTGAATCCAGCTGGTCTTGATTTTTGCTTTAGCTCAATGTGGCAGAAGCGATGCGGGGCCAGTTCCAGCCTAGGCCTTAAGAGACCTAGCAGCTTTGCTTCCATACTTGTGGAACCCTGAGACCACCATGCTGCTGGAGGACAAGAGGCCCCGTGGAGAAGAACGCCAGCACCAGGAGCCCAGCGTGGGGTGAGGCTCTTGGACCTCCCTGCCCAGCCCACCCAGCAGAGAGCAGCCAGCCAGAAGTGGGAGATACAGTAAACCATTGCTTAACTACCAAGTTTGGGGGTAGTTTTTTCTGCAGCACTAGACAGCAAACACAGACAGGGAGGCTCAGAACCAAGGAGGGAGCTCAAATATGGTCAGCTCTGCAGGGAAGATGCAAAAGCAAGGCAGGAGCCCCTTTCACAAAATCCGCCAAGTATCGAGGTATCAGGAACCCAGTGACAGGATGCCTCCTCTACAGAGAGATGACAGGCCCAGGAGGAGAGGATGGGCTTGAGCTGAGGCATGCCCTTCCCCACTTCTCCCATAATGTTCCAGCCAGGTCCTACCCTGAGAAGAAGGAGGGAATCAGCTATCTACCCAAACTCCCTTCTTCCTTTCTTCTACATTATTGGGCCCTGAACCACGATGTGGCTGGGACAAACTATCATTAATGCGATCTTCACACTCAAGGAGCTACAATTACCAAGTGGAGTTAAATAAAGTCACAAAGAACTTGAAAACAGGTAAGGTGAAGGCAGGTCAGAAGAGAGACAGTATAACCGAAGGCTACGGGAATGGAGCAAGGAGAAGGTACAAGGCTTCTTGGCAGAGGGCCATCTGTTCTAAGCCTTGAAGGAAGGGAGATCCTCAGCCAGAAGAGACACGGAGAGGATATTATCCACGGTGGAGGGAACGGCAAGGAGATAGCCAACACAGACACTGTCAGACAGCAAAGCCCACCCTCCCTCCCCCACCACCTCGTCTTCCCTCCAGCTGGTCTCTCTCCTCTCTCTCCAAGGTCCCTCAAGGTGACGCCATCTAGGCTGACAGGTTTTCTTACCCCTCCACCCCACCCTGTGCCCACCCCTGGGCTGGGTTGATCTGGAAAACTAATCGTTTGAGAAGAGCTACTGAGACCTGAGAAGGCCCCCACGTAGTGGTCCCAGCCTTGGGAAGGTAAGGACTCCTGCAAGAAATTAGTGATAACTTTTAGCACCTGTTGATTGAGAAAATACACTTGTGAAAATAGATGTCAGTTCTCTTTACAACAATGTCCCCTGGGGTCCAGGAGCAGGACCGATGAAGGGGAATAACCAGACAATAAACCAGACCTGCACTTTTAGAAGGAACTTTATTGTTCTAACCCTAAAAGACAGAGAGGGCGTTGCAGGGTCTGGAATGGCGTGTGAAGGAGTGAGGGGAAGGGGTGGGGAGAGGCACAGCCCTACGACCAGCAGTCCAGCCGGGACACAACCCTCCAGCTGCTCTGAGAGAGGCAACATCTGCAGTGGAAACCCCACAGCTGGCTGCACTGGCTTTGGCTGGCTTGGAGTTCCAAGTCTGTCCCAGGCCCAACTGGCATCATTGCCCTGCCAGTTTAGAAAGCATCTAAGGCAATTTGGAAAACCAGCAGACTAGAAACCCTGAATTAACTAACTCTCTGATTCTGCTACCAACTAGCTGTGTGAGTTTCTGCAAGCTTTTTTGCCTCTTTAAATTTTGATAAGAAGGTAGTTGGGGGTGGAGATGGAAAGGAATGTTGAACTTGCTCTCCAAGGCATCGTCAAAGTGCCAACTCCTGAGTAAACGACTCCAGTCGACTGAATGTTTCTGAGTCTCAGGCCCCTTATCTTTAAAATGGGAATAATACGTAACGATTAAATGAGACAGGGCTTGTGAAAATGACAGCCTGTAGCAAGTACCAATTAACGCTCATTTTTCTCTGTTCTTCCTTTATCCTTCCAATGATAGATGGCTCTTTCTTCTAAGTCCTGCCCTCATGCTCTTACTGAGTCTCTAATTGGACCCTTGAGTATGAAGTGTCCCCTGTTTGTGACATGGAGCTCGTCTTCCCAGAGCAGGGCCCTGCAGAACTGAGTGTAGTGACTTCCCACCCACGTGTCCTGGGACACAGCTGGCAGGGTGCCCCTGCTCCTCACCCCCGCCATCCTGGGCTCCTCTTTGGCCCCAGCACAGAAGGGAACTGGCTCAAGGCAGAGCAACTGGCCTCTGCGGGTGAGGCCACCTCCCTGCAGGCCAGGCACAGACAGCAACAACCACCCATTTTGCAACAAACAGGAAACCAGTTTACCAGCCTCAAAAATAGAACAGACAAAAACCCCAAAATAGGAGACTCTGACAGTGGGGCAGCTCGAGTTTCTCACCTCGCTTCCTGACAGGCTGCAGAGTGTGTGTTTTGTTTTGTTTTGTTTTTTCATACGAGAAAACGTCTGGCAATGTCTTTATAAAGGTGACCAGCTGCTGGGGGCGAAGGCCAGGAGGCAGCCCAGCCAGTCAGGCTTCCAGCCTCCCGAGGACCCGCCTTCTCAGTCTCCAGCCCAGCTACACACGGTCCAACCACATGGGCCACAGAAGCCCTGACCCCTGTCTCGTCCCAACTCTACACAGGTCCCCCATCTCATGCAATGCCATTCTTCCCCAGACTGCTTCCACAGGTACCCAGAGGCCCCAATGGGTCACCCCATCTAAGAACCATCCTGATAATAGGCCTGAAGACATTCCCTGCGTGGAACCCCTGATAAAGACTTGGAGCTGGGCTCTTGCTGTTCCCTCTACCAGGAACACTGTTCCCTGCCTGGCACACTCCCCCTCAGAAGCATTCACATTGGAATGACATGGTTATTGCAGTGATGTCACTAAGGACTACATCACAAAGAGTCCCCTTGTTCGGGGTCATGGGGAAAATATGTCTCAGCTCTTGGCCTGGGGTAAGCTATGCACATCCTGGGCACCTGATTTGTTTCATCCTGTGGACGTGAGAACTAAGAACTGCCAACCTGATCGTGTCCCTTTCTGTTTTCATTGCTAAGAAGCTTAGTGCCAAATATGTTAATCACCTCCGGCGGTTTTATGTCTTAACCTGCCCCATGGCTTTATTTTCCTTTCCTCCTCTTATTTTCCTTGTGCCTTATTTCCTCTCTTAGTTTATTTTACCTTCATGTAGAATGCCTGTAAACCATTTCAAATCTTTATTTGGAAGAAGGTAGGGTATACCTAAATAATTGAGCAAACAGCTCCTACTTACTCTATAAAACCCACTCTACATGTCCCAACCTCTGATTTCTCCCTAACCACTCCGTGAAGGTGGGGCTTCCCTCCCCGGTGGTCCCACAGCCCCTGTGTAGCCCTTACTGGATTAGCACTCACCCCCAGTTCTGTATTCTGTCTGTCTTCACGGCTCTCTCCACCATCAGAGGAGAAGGTTCTTGGGCAACACCTAAGAGCCCGCCCTCAGCCCAGATTTGTGCCCAGTGCTTCACGTGCATCAGCTTATTTAATCCTCACCACAAACCTGCCAGGTAAGGATGACTGTGCCCATTTTACAGCTAAAGAAACTGGGGCTCAGCAACATTAGATGCTTATACAAGGGCACACACTCGTGAGTGGGCTCATTTCTCTAAGGCGACCCAAGATATGAAAAAGAACTTTTATGTGAAAGAAAATAAGAGAGAGAAAAGAAGAAAGAGGGAAAGAAATTAGATTTCCTTAGATTATTAAATAATTTACTATGGATGTCAAACTCGTCAGACCACCATTTAAAATATGGCTTCATTTATAAAAATCTATTCTCTACAACTGTCTAGAAAAATTTACATACATTTAATTGTGGTTCCCTCATGCTTACCCTCTAATAGACTGCTTAGAGCAGATAGATTAAGAACTTAACTAACCACACGCTTAACTGTTTTAGAGCACCCCCATCCTCCCGGCCCCCCTCACACACACACACATTTTTAAATTCTGTCAAGTGGTTACAGCATAAAATGCAACCAGAAGACAAGAGCTAATTCTGCAAGAAGCTCCCAGAAGAAAGCGAGGCCACCTTTCCTGGTGAGCAAGTGCACATGAACCATGAGGCCATTCATTCCCCAGCCCTAGAGTGTCCAGATAATTAAACTACATGAAAGGATTTTAAATATTCAGTGTTCCAATTGGGAGCCTAATTGGTCTGATGCCTTTAAATTAAGATGCCCACTGGATATACACCAGTGCACTTCTATTCAATGAGGGAGGCAAAAGGACAGAGGGCTGTCTGGGTCTGGGTCCAAACGACCTTAGGCAAGCCCAGGACCCTCCCTCTAAACCTCAGTTTACCCTTGTGTAACTGGGGGATGATAATAGTACCACCTCCTAGGGTTCTAGTGAGGACAGGCTGGCCCAGAGAGATATGGAAGCAAGAGCTGGGATCCCCTTTCCAGACCTCGTGTTCCCTTGCTTTCAAATGAGAGCAAGGGTGGGCGAGATCAGGGAACAGGGCATAAGCCGTGAGGAGATGGTAAGGAAAAGGGTTTCTGAGCCACCTCATCCACAGGAGCCTCTCCCGGGTTCCAATGAGAGCACCTGTTCAGGGGGTCTGGTTGTTTCTCCCGTAGGCTACTCCATACCTCGTGTTCTGGGTGCACGCGTGTGTGCGTGGCTCTCAGAGCTGTGAGCTCAGTGTACCCAGGTGCCCCCACGTCTGCCCCGCGCATGGCACGTGGTTGAGAGCAGTGTTTACTGAGTGATAAATGGGAGCAACAGCAGCTATCTCAGAGCAGGGAAAACGACAAGCCTGGCAGAGTCCAAAGGCTCTGGCCCCTCGTGGCTGTGAGGAGGCTTTGAGGTTGGTGAGGCCCAGTGTGGAATTCCAGCTCAGCCGCCCCTCAGCCACACGACCCGGGGTAACGTCCTGATTCTCTCTGCGCCTCCATTTTCTCATCTTAAGTTTGAGCACAGACATCTGCCTGGCAGGTAAAAGCACCCAGCCTAGTGTCTGGTGCAAAGCAGGCCCTTGACAAGTCTGGCCTATGTCCCCTTGTCCCTGCCTCCACCTACAGGACCCTGGGCCACACTGCTTCACCTTTTCTCTGGTCATCACCCAGGAGGGAGAGTCAAGGGTGGCTGGTGTCCCATTCGAGATTCCCAGATTCGACGTGGCAGGCTGGGCTTAAGGGATAGCTGTTAGCTGAACTCCCCGCCTCTCAGCCTCATGGCGAGATGTCCCAGCCTCCCTACCAGCCCCACACCCGCCTTGTCCATCTTCCATGCTGGCTGCAGAGTCACTTCTCTGAAGACCAATCTAAGTATTTATCTAAGTCACGCCTTGGCTTCACCCTCCAGTGGTCCAGGAGCCACTGGATGAACCCACGGCACTTCCCAACTGCACCCTGCTTACCCCTCCAGCTGCTCCTTCCACAGGCCCAGCCCATCTGTCTCCCACCCCCTTGCCTTTGCCTATGGTATCAACCCCGCTCCCTGGCCCGCTTCTCGATGCTGCCTCCCTCAGGCTGCCTGGGGAACAGCTGCTCACCATTCAAGAGTCAGCTCAAGCAGGCATCCTTCTGTACCCATCCCCCACATCCTTCTGACCCACATCCACTCCCTCCTCTGCATCTTACTCACAGCTGTCTACAGCAGCACACGTCTGTCTCTGGGAGCATGTACTGCGTTATGCAGCTGATATGGATCTGCTCCCCTGCCTCCCCAACTCCACTGAGCTTCCTCCAGGCAGAAACTCAGCCTCATTCTGATCTGGTTCCCCAGCTCCTAGCACAAGCTTGGCACACAGCAGGGATCTCCAAGATGTCAGTTCTCTCTGTCCTCCCCGCCAGATGAGGCCTCTGGAGCCTGCTCTCCGCCTCCCTTCCTGAAGGTTCCGGGGCCTCTGGCTGCTCCCCTCTGCTCTCTGGGCCAAGACCCTCACTGTCGCAATGAGGCTCCTCCCGGCCTAGATCAGCTGCCAGCCCCCAGAGCTGACCCCTTCATGTGCCCCTCTTCTTGTCGACAGCCTTGGGTGCCATAACTTCAGGAAACCCAGCCAGGGTGACCAACCCGCCCACACAGTGGGGGACAGATGATCCAGAGATCTCCTTGGCATTGTCCTTTGCACGCTCCCCTCATCCCGTCATTCACTGAGAGAATGTCATGGTGGGGACCACTTTGGAGGCCCACAGACCTGGGGAATGATCCGCTATGCCACTCACATTCTTTCAGACAAATAACTTCCCCTCCATGAGCTCCGTTTCCTTATGCGTTAAATGGCCAAGAGTGGCACCGGCCTCTGAGGGCTGTGGTGAGAATGTGAAGTCCTATCCCACATCTGGCACATAGCCAGGGGCCAGTGAGGGTGGCTTCTGTCACAGCACCGTTACGAATAACAGCTGAGCAGGGAAGGACACCTCAGCGCTTTCCTTTCCTGAAGTTCCTTCTTTAGAACCTCGGGGGGTGGGGGCTCAGCAGGGACAGAGCAGAGCCAGAAGGACCACTTGGGACTGTCTCAGACTCCTGAGGGCAGAGGCATCTCAGGAGGACTCCAGTGGGGCGGGGGGCTCCCAGCTCAATGCCCTCCCTGCTTTTCCTAAGAAAGGTCAACCCAACAGGACTCAGACCGTGACGTGCTCACCACTCCCACCCTCACCCCACTCCCATGCCCACACACCCTGCACCCCTGAGGAGGATGGGATGAATCATCCCCAGGTCACTTGGTCACTGAACTTAATTTCCTCTCTTCCTCCCAATTTATCCCCCCCAGGTCCCCTCCCACTCTCGACCCCTGCCACTTTCCTGTGCTCTGATGTGGGAGGGATAGTGCTTGTTGACATGTTTCGAAATTAAAAGTCAAGCACATTTGGTTCTCCTGTGGTAGAGCAGGGCCAAGTCAAGCAGAGGGCACGGGCCTGGCCCCCAGAACCTTCTCCCACGCTGCTTTGGGCCCAATTCACTCCCACTCCTCATCCTCATACCGAGGGCCCCTCCCCAGTATGTGACAGCCCTGTGCTGGAGAATGAAGGTATGAAATGAGGTGGCAGAGGGAGGGAAACGCAAACATACATTGACTCTCATCATGGGTCAGGTCTCGTGGTAGAGCTCAGCAAGCCAGAGGGCAGGAGAGGGAGGGCACTCAAGACTGGCATGTTTGACCTCGCTGAGAGCCAGACTCACGCCGGGTCAGGGAGGCAGAGGGGAGGAGAGAGGGAGGGAGGGAAGAGCGTGACCTTCATAGGGACTCAACAGTGGGCCAGACACAATCTCTACACAACCCTGCCAGGCTGTGTGCCCAGTTGTAAAGACAAGAGGGGACGGGAGGTGATTTCCCCAGCATCTCACCTCTAGCAAGTTGGGAGCCAGAATGCACACCCCAGTGCACATGCCTATCTCCAGCTTGGCAGATGACAGAGACACACAAGAAACCAAACACTGGAGCAGTGTGGAAAGAGCTAAGATGGCCAGGTGAAGGACACTCTGGGAAGTCCAGAGAAGGGCGATTGGCCCTGTGTGAGGGAGGCCGAGGACCAGGAAGGATTTCATTATGGTCGCAGCGTGTGGCCTGGGTCTTGAACAGTGCATGCGTGTGACTAGATCAGGACGTCAAGAGGGCAAAGAGCAGGAGCAAAGACACAGAGGTGGCCAGCAGAGGGAAGGAGTCAGGAGGCTGCAGCCAAGATTGGGATAGTGGAAGAGGCACCCAATGGTCTCTGCTGTCATCTTGATAACTCAGACCCCAGAAATCATTCCACTTCCAGATAATTAGAGTCACAACCCATAATAATCTCAAACACACTCTGTGCTAGACCCTGTCCTAAGCACTTTATAACATTTCCCCATTTAATCTTCACAGCACCTCTAGGAGGTAGGTGCTATGATTATCCCCACTTTATAGATAAAGAGACTGGACCCCAAGAGGTTAAGTGACGTGTCCCAGGCACACCCACTGTTAAGCGGTGGGGCTGGACATGAACCTGGGTGGGCAGGCTCCTGCAGGTGTGCTCTGCTGACCACTTTGCTCTGCTGCCTCCACAGACCACACACTGCCTTCCCTCCCTAACAAGCCCATCTCTGCTGGTGTCACCCACCAGACTGCAGGCACCTCTCCAGCAGGGGCTGTGTCTTACCCTCCTCCCTGATGTCCCTCCTGCACCTGGCCTTTGTAAAGGAACTTGACTGGCACATCAAGACCCGAAGATTCCAGTGGCAGAAAGCCCTTCTCGCCGTCCAGTTTGGGCTGGGAATCAACAATTTGTTGACTAAATCAGGCCGATGCAGAAAGGTGCAGTCACGGTGGCAAGGTTTCTATTCCAGGCGGCCAGGCCGTAATTAAATGTCCTGACCTGTACACCTCCAATTACCGCTCAAGAGCTGGCTTCCCAGGCCTGTTAACTAGCAATTATAGAACCTTCTACTGAAATTCCAAATCACTTAGTAAAGGTCACTTCCTTTATTTATTTTTCAGATTTGGGAGTAGCAGTGGCATGGAATTATTACCCAAAGTACAAGTGACATTCATTATTTAAACAGGTTTACTCAAATAGCCAATCTGGAGCAAGCAATGCGTCCTTGGTCCGTATAAGTTGTTGTCATAATGGCTCCTGTTTATGGAGCACCTTCTATGCGCCAGGCACCAACACAGGTGCTTTAAATGTGTTATATGACTTAATTCTTATAATAACCTGAGAGGTAGGTATTATTATTTCAATTTTGTAGGCAAATAAACTAAGGACCAGAAAAGTTAAGTAACCTTCCCACAGTCACACAGTGCACCTGGAGCATTTAGGATTTACAGCCAGTTTTGCCTGCCTCAAAACACCAGGGTCTCCTCATTAAACTAAGTGGGCTCAAGCTAAGAAACCCAGCCTGGGGTTCAGAATGGGCTGACTATGTGCTGTGCAAGGGGTGCTGAGAAGTCCCAAGATAGTCCCTTTTCCTAGCCTGTCTCTGAAGGCTCAGCTGAGGCATGGGGCTCTTCCAGCCTCTGGGACGGTTACCACATTAGAATAACAATCTTTCACCACTGATGACTGAGGCAGCTTTTTATATTGACAGCAGAGACTTGGAGCAGCTTGAGGACAGTAGGATCTTGGAACAGAAACGGCTGGTGCCAAAGACAGTCCACACACCACCACTGGCCATACGATGCTCATGGCAGACATCACTAATCAATCATAACCCTCCTTCCCACTGAACACAGTGCAGCCTCAGGCTCCTTCTCCACACAGATGATTCCTCCAGTAGGTTGAGCTGGCCCAGGAGAGGAAAATTATCTTCTTTCTCTGTCTTCAACATACGATGACCATATTTCCTACAGGCAAAATTCAGACATGTGGTTTGACTGAATATTATTTTCCTAGTTTATGAATTTATTTCTGTTTTACAAAAGCATAGAATCAAATCACATTCAGTTATACATTTAACAAATCACTTTTTATGAACAGAATGAAAGTACCTATAATCAGAATTGGCCCTAGAATCTAGGGCATAGGAGTGCTACAGTTGACCGTGGGTGCATACCCCAGGCCTGCATAGAAAAGACACTCAATAAACACATGGGGAACAAGTGAATGGGAGCAGAACTGAGACAGAAGAAAAAGGGGAAGTGGAGGAGCTCTGAAGATAAAATCTGCTGACATCACCATCTCACCAGAGTCCACACCTGGCTGGGGACTTTCCTGAACATATAAATGATTTTTTTAAAATGCTTTGTTCCAGAAGAGAAATATCCAAACCATACGCTCATCTGATGGGAAAGAACAGCATATGCGCATACACCAGATGCATGTGGGGGCATCTCCCCAAACTGCAGTCAGTCAGGGTATATACCAAACTTAATCAGGCTCCACTGTTCAGGGCCAAAAGCCAACCACAAACATTTCAAGTCCCGTCTCAGCCTGTGTCTCACAGACAGTCCCCCGGCCCCACAAGAGCTGGAGGAGCTGGGTAACTGGAGAAATTCACATATCCATGAGGCCAAAACAGCAGAACTGCTGCTGAGCCTGTCCCAGTGCTTCGGTTCTGCCTTCAGGCAGCAAAAACCCTTCAAATTTCTTATCTCAAATAATTAAGTCCCCCAAAGACTAATTACAATCCATCACCACACACATGCGCCTAATCATCCCTTTTGCCCTCCTCCCTCCCCCATTCCCCTCTGGTAACCACCAATCCAATCTCTGTCTCTATGTGTTTGTTTGTTGTTGTTTTTATCTTCTACTTAATGCGTGAGATCATATGGTATTTGACCTTCTCCCTCTGACTTATTTCACTTTGCATAATACCCTCAATGTCCATCCATGTTGTCACAAATGGCTGGATTTCATCGTTTCTTATGGCTGAGTAGTATTCCATTGTGTATATATACCACATCTTCTATATCCATTTGTCCCTTGATGCGCACTTAGGTTGCTTCCAAGTCTTGGCTATTGTGATAATGCTGCAATGAACACAGGGGTGCATGTATCTTTACGCATTGGTGTTTTCATGTTCTTTGCATAAATACCCAGCAGTGGAATAGCTGGATCGTATGGTAGTTCTATCCTTAATTTTTTGAGGAATCTCCATACTGTTTTCCATAGTGGCTGCACCAGTTTGCACTCCCACCAGCAGTGTATGAGAGTCCCCTTCTCTCCACATCCTCTCCAATACATGTTGTTTCCTGTCTTGTTAATTATAGCCATTCTGACAGGAGTGAGCTGATATCTCATTGTAGTTTTGATCTGCATTTCCCTGATAGTTAATGATGTTGAACATCTTTTCATGTGCCTGTGGCCATCTGTAATTAGTCTTTGGGTGGTGAACTCACGCAATCTATGCAGAAATAGAAGTATAATGATGTACACCTGAAATTTATATAATGTTATAAACCAATGTTACCACCAAAAATAATAATAATAATAAAGAATTCAGACGCATCCAGGTACTAAACTTCAGGAGTAGCTGCATGTTCTGAGACCCAAGTCACACATGGAAATTAGATGGAAAATGACATTGGAGAGGCTTGAGACTATGAGGGATGGAAATTTTTCTAGGAGGAACTTCTGGCTCTGT
The DNA here is from genome assembly GCF_020826845.1 of Diceros bicornis minor. Lineage (NCBI taxonomy): Eukaryota > Metazoa > Chordata > Mammalia > Perissodactyla > Rhinocerotidae > Diceros > Diceros bicornis. The sequence goes on from NC_080752.1 coordinate 4,691,570, forward strand.
TCTGGAGCGGAAAGAGTTGGAACTCCCAACAGCTTCAACAGAGGATTACTGAGGACTTGTGATGTTGCATAAATTAGAGAAATAAAAACAGAAGAACTGGAGACTGGGATTACATGAAGTACCAGGAAGTGGAACTTGCTGGAGAGTTGCCTGTTACAAGGGTGAAGTAATGACCATGCTGGAAGGCAATCTGGTAGCGCTACAATTGAGCCAGTAATTCCTCTTCCAGGAAATTATACGAAGAAAATAATCAGAACAGTGTGCAAAAATATATGCTTTATAATGACATATGTTTATGTAGACATATATTTATGATAGTAAAATACTGGAAACAAATTGCATGCTAAGAAATAATAAGTTAAATGATGATTCATCTATATAATATTATGTAGCTATGAAAAAGTAGGCATTCATATATCCATATACAAAGATTCAATATTATATAAAGATCTCAACAAAATATTAAGCGAAGAGTAGGTCACAAGACAACATGGACACTCTAATCTTATTTTTCATTTAAAAAGTTCATGTTTCAATGAGTGTATTTGTTTATGCAGCAGAACAAATTGTAAATGATAAACACCAAAACTGTGATTTAAAAAAAAAAGAATAAACAGTTACTATATTACACAATTTCTGAGGTTCAGGAATCTGGGATCAACTTATCTGGGTGTTCTGGCTTAAGATCTCTCATGAGGTTGCAGTCAAAGTTTTGGCGAATGCTGTAGTCATCTGAAGACTTGACTATTAGGACTCATCCAATACAGCTGTTGGCCAGAGGCCTCAGTTTGTCATGACATGGAGCCCTTCACAGAGCTGTTCACAACACGGCAGCTGATTTCCGGGACCACACAAAGGTGTAAACACCAGGAGGTAGGGATTGATCACAGAGGCCATCTTGGAGGCTGGCTGCCACAGCTCACTTAATTCTCTTTGAAGTGGGTGCTATTACCATCCTCCCTTCTTTATAATGAGAAATGTTGAGTCATGAGAAGTTTAAGTTGCCCAAAGTCTCAAAGCTAACATGTAGCAGAATTAATATTCAAACACAGGTAGTTGGGCCTAAAAGTCTATGTACCTGAGAACCACATGTTAAAAATTACATAATTGAACATGGCTAGTGATGATGTCATACACAGAATTCCCAGTACTTGTGGAAAATGCAAACAGTTCTTACATTACCTATAGCCAGTGCAGCTTTAAAGGCCATCTCTTGTGGATAACCTATCTTCAAGATAAAACATGTCATCCATCATTACAGGACTTCTTGTTAAATGCTACTATTAGTCAAATACCATATAAACTATACAATATAAGGAGAATATTCAAAATGTAGCATATAAAATCAAGATATGTACCTTTGTGGCTTACAGACTATTGCTTTAACTAAATTTAACTATTTTAGGATATTATTGAATTACAGAAGCAGAAATTTTCTCTGATTGCCTGGGATTGTTGATACCCATTCAAAGATTTTGAACTTCTAGTTAAATATGTCTGAAAACTATCAGATTCATTGACTCTCATAGTAGTTGCTATACAGATTGGTGGTTACCAAAGGGAAAGGGAGTGGGAAGAGGGTGAAAGGGGTAAAGGGGCACATATGTACAGTGATGGATGGAAACTAGACTTCTGGTAGTGAACATGACGCAATCTATAAAGAAGCCGAAATATAATGATGTACACCTGCAGTTTACATAATGTTATTAACCAATGTGACCACAATAAAATTTAAAAAATAAAAAAATTTAAATAAATAAATAAGTTACCTCTGCTAGAAGAGAAATGCTACCAACCACCTTTAAGACAGCAAACCTCCACAAACACCCTAGTGACAGAGCCTACTTGTTGACTCCAGGATGGGTGCAATGATCTCTCCTGGGTACCAGGAAGACCGCACCCAGGGAGACGGCAGATACCCAATCTCCATCCTGGGCCCTTGCTCCCCATCTGCCACCATGCCTCCATGGAGCCTCCACCAAAGAGAAGCACCAGCCTTCACAGTCGATGCCCACAGCAGACGGGGGCTGGCACCTCGCTAGTCGCCACAGCAGGCTTCTGCCTCTTGCTGCACTAGTTGCCTGCCTCAGCTATTTGGAACCCCCTTGGAGCTCTCCAAGGTACTGACCCTCATTCTTGGCTGGGCCCCTAAAAACACTGCCATGGTGAACAGTGGTTATTCAGAGTTTACCATTACATTCTGTAAAAAATGAGTCAATTCAAAATAAATTTAGCTTCATTGCTGTACTATTTGTGTCTCCTAGAAAAAATATATATATTCTTATCATTTTGAGAAGTATCTTTCTAACTTTTTATCCCCCGTTTATGGTGTGGGTCTTTTTGAGAAGCCAGGAGGCCTATGTGGCATGCAGGCCATGGGTTTGCCTCAGTGGCCCTGAAACTTTGATTTCCCCAAGTTCTCACTCCCTTGGCTCTCACCTGTTCTATATCTTGGGCTTAGGTACCTCCCAACCCCTCCCTGGCAACTCCAGACTTCTAGCACGCCCCTTTCCAGTCCTTAAAGGGCACTATGACTGTTTATTGACCTGTTTATCTTTCCCACGGGTCTTAGTCCTCCAAGGACTGGATCCTTTCTTTTACCTGCTGCAGGGTGTGGCCCATGGGCTCCTTAGTTAGTGTTTATTTCCTATTGGACAGAAATGAATAATCTCTTGGCTGTGACCCCATCTCTAAAACACTTGGCTTGACCTGCTCTCCATGGCCCATTCTGCCAGCCAGCCAGCTGGGCTCTCCTCCTGACAGAGGGGACAGTGGCCTGTGCTGGTCTCCTACTCAGAACAGATATCACTGGAAACTTTGGGATCCACGTCTTCTGTTTATTTTCTTGCTTGTTGTTGTATTTCCTAGAAGAAAAGAGTCTGGTGGTGACTCTGGGTTATCCTTGCCTCCTCACCTCATAAAAACACAACAATAACAACAAATGTTTCTTTTGAACACTATTTTGCACTATTCTAAGTACTTGACATGCTTTAGTCTATAAGGCAGGTGCTAGCATTATCTCCTTTTTTACAGATAATGGAGCAGACACTGAAAGGTTACGTGACTCACCCAAGGTCACTCAGCTGGTTGGTCACTGATGGTCCCAGACCACACACTCAGGCTGGGCCCTCCAGAGACACCACCCTTAACCACTGTGCTACGCTGCTTCCTGCTGGACTCAGAGCATCTTCGGGTTAGGGAAGCGAGAATAGCAAAACATCAGGAGAAGGTGAGAAATAGGAAGGTGAGGCATAAAGTTAAGAAAAGGACAAGTTCCTTTTTTTAAGGTCACAATAAATTCCAAAATGATGGGCAATACCCACAAAAATAGCGGCTCTTGTAGTTGTAAAGACAGGTCCTATCTAACTCCCAAAGAGTCATGTAATCTAGAGCTAGAAGAATTGCCTTACTTTAAAGATGAGCAAGCAGAGGCCCAGAGAAGTCCCCAAGTGCCAAGTGACAAAGAAGAATGGCCAAGAAGAGGCACCTGACTAAGAAGAAGGACAGGGCTCAATCAAACCCTTTTTACAATGGTATAAAGAACCCCCAGGATGATATTTTAATAAACAAAACCACCCAGGTCATTAAATATCTGCTGCCTTAAGACAGACATCCACGGCCGGAGTGTGCGAGACTGCCCAATCACAGCGAGCTGTCCTCAAGGGGGAGCCAGAGTCAGCCCTTAGCTCTAACTCGAGCTTTCTTCACACAAACTTACACACACAAGAAACACACACGTAAAACTCCATCTCGGCCTGAAATGGGCAGATGTCTAACAGGATGTCATGGACTTGGCATAAACAGAGGATAAGGCCAGCCGGGGAAATGTCTGAATTCCAGACACTGCTCAGCAGCTTTCAAACGTCCCCTCTGTAACAGCCGGGTCACATCTGTATTGTGTTCTCATCTGGACACCTCATTTTAAGAGTGACAGTGACAAGGTTGTCCACAGAAGGAAAATTAGCAAATAGCAAGACTGCTGGGAGGACCTGCAGCTCCTTGGGCCAAAGAAGGTGAACCACAGGACTGAGAGTGCACTACTCAAGCAGTTGTTCCATCTGTGAAATGAGAAGCGTCCCCTCTCTGGGACAGATGAGACAGAACAGTGCAGGTTCTCTGCCCTACAGATGCAGCCTGTTAGGATGGGGCAGGGGCCCAGTCCTCCTTGCTGTGTGTGGAGCACAGCAGCTTTTAGACGTGGGTAAACCCAGCCGTGCCCCATGAGCCTGTGCTGTGTGGGACCTCAGAGCCTTTTAGAGCGAGCACAAGCCTTAGCTGTCTCCAGGTCCTGGTCCAACACCTTCTTAGAGATGAGGACTCTGAGGTACCAGAGCCCACAGTGGCTAAGCAATGGAAGTAGGACTCGAATCCAGTCATTCAGACCCCATCTAGGACTCTTTAACAGTTGGTCTGCAGCCTCCACCAGCAGGGGACGCCACTATGTGTTGAACACATCTCACCTTTCTGGTGACCTGGAAGCAGTACTGGCGTGGCAGCCTAAAAACAGTAACTCACACATTTGCCGGCAATCATAACCAGCTTGTCCTCTTCCCAAACACACCGGCAAGACTCAGTGACATAAATGGAGCCCGAGAGACTGAGCCCACATGCTCTCCTCCAGCTGTCTCTCTCTAGCCATTAACAGAGCTGCTATTTCTCTCCCCAGGACCATGGTGAACAGAAATTGCTGTGGAAACCTCCTCTCTGCTGCTGGCCATAGGGAATACATCTTCTAGGCCAAAAGAAGAAGCATTAGTCACAGAGCCATCAAATAGGAAGGGCCATCAGAAGTCACCAAGTGCCCTCCGACTCTATGTATAATGCCCAGTAAGTAATTCTAATACATGAGAGACCATTAAAATGGGAAAGCTGACACCATGCCACGTAACATCTTCCCTTTAATTCCAGGTCAGAGCAGCAGGGTCTGAACACTGGGTCTTTCTTAGCCAGCCTCCGTTCCGCAAAAAGAGGCGCGTATAGAAAGGACCATGACAGTATCCATCTCACAGACTCAGCACAACATCTCACGGTGGAGGCGGTAAGTTCTCCCCCAACCATTCAGCATGGTGGCCTGGGCTTCTCCGCTTAAGGGATTTCTGGGGCTCCAGTGCCTTCCTGGAGCTACCCACTGCAGCCCTCTCCTGACTCCCACACAGCCCATCCTCTAATGGCAGGGGCTTCATTTCTGGACATTCTTGACCTTCAGTGCTATTAGTTCTGCTGAGGGAAATCCTTAGAAGATGCTGAATAGTGAGAGCCAAGAAGACAAGACTTTATTTTTGGCCATGGATAAAATTCAAGCTCCAATACGTCACATCTGTGAGGCATGTGCAAAGCTGGCGTCTGACCACAGAGGTTGGAGAAGAGTGAGCATCAGCCAGCACTCAGCAGACATTGATCTCACATGACCTCTGAGTCACACTGCCGGGGCTGGAGCTGCCTAGAAAGCAGGATCACGTGATGATGATCCCTGCTCCCTCCCCATCCTGCACCAAGCCAATGTGTCACGCGCACTATATCCATCACCTCAGTCTTCATAACCACTATGGTAGTTAGTATGCTCTCATTTCACAGAGGAGGAAACGGGGGCCCAAAAAAGTTAAGAGAAACGCTCAAAGTCATACAGCTGAGAAGATGCAGAACCAGAACTTGCACTCAGGCCTTGCTTCTCCAAAGCCAGTGCCCCGACCACATTCCAGCCATGGGGCTTACATAACCTGGATGAAACACTTTCTCAAACTCTATTTCAGAGTCAAGAGTTGGCCTAAAATACGCTAGGCTCCATCCCCAGTGCCTCCCACAGCATGCTAATCTTGTAATTATTACTCATTTATGATCACTCTCCATGGCGCTCTCAACCAAAAGCCTTATTATGCATTAATATGTTTCAGTCCCACAAATATTTATGCTTCAGTCCCACAGGTATTTACAGGTACCAAAGAAGCCAGCGTCCCTATTTCTAAATGGAGAGTTGCTTCTTCTTTCAGTAAATCCATTCACTCAACTGCCCACTGATCCAGGAGCGTTTACTGAGTGTATAGTGTCCACACAGCACTGTTCTGGTTCTGCGGACGCAACAGCAATCAGGATAGATAAGGTTCCTGACAAGACAGAACTTAATGTCTAGCAGAGGAGAAAGCCAGTAAATGAGTAAGTCAATAAATAAAACAATTTCAGGTCATAGGTGCTATGAAGAAAATAAAACAGGCAACTAGGGGGCAACAAGAGGTGCCATTCGAGCTGATACCTGATAACTGAGAAGAAGCCAGTCATGTAAAAATCAGGTGGAAGAAAGTTCTAGGCAGAAGGAACAGCAAGCACAAAGTCCCTGAGGTGGCAATGATCCTGACCAGTGTTAACGGGACTTAGCGAGCTCAGAGAAATCAGTGGAAGATGAGGCGGGCCAACTCACACAAGGCTTCTTAGGCCAAGGGAAGAAGTCTGGATTTTATTTGAGTTACACATAGAACGTGCCCCCAGAATTTAGGAATAAAATTGCCTTCAGAATTAAACTACTAAAATGCACACACTCTTAATGTAACTAGGCACCTGCTGGTTCCTGGAATGAGTACCCAAAGAATTGCAAAGCACCCTAAACTAACTAATCAAGATGACCTTGGAGGCAGGGCCAGAATTAGTAAGTAGAAAGTGACAGATGTAGCATTTAAACCCAAGTCAGCCTGACTCCACAATCCTGAGTCTTTCTCCACTCCAGCCTCTCAGGAGCCCCCATGTAAAGCCTAGACAGAGCACACACAAAGATAAGAAGGAGGAACAATGAATCCCAACATTTAACAGAAAGCATAGTCTTATGCTGCGCTTTCCTTGTGCACATTGGGGTGGGTACATGCAAAGCGGCCACAGCAGTGGGCCACCCAAACCTAGTGAGACAAGAAGCCCAGCATTTCTCTTACTTCTGATCAAACCCAAAAGGCAAATTTTAAATCAACAACTAATAGCCTCCATCTCTACAGCACTTGTTGGCGATGCCATATGTGTTTTCACGCATGGTTCTCAGGGTGAGAAGGATGGGACAGAAACCTGCATTCCTAATGATGCCCACTTGCTTCATCTTGCCGTTACCTTTGCCCTCCACTAGCACTGCCCACCTGGAATCTTCACCCCAACCTTCCACATTTGGTACAAGTATCAGCTCCTCTAAAAAGTCTTCCCTGACCATCTCCATCCCCTTGTAGGCCAAATTAATCACTTCTTCTAAGCACATCTCTTTTATCACACTCATCACACTGGATGCATCTGATGGCTTATATGTCTGCCCTCACTAAACTGTGAGCAAACTGAGGGCAGGGATTCTATCATTTGCAGTCAAACTGCTGGTGCCCATCATAGCACTCAACAGAGTAGACATTTATTGAATGCTTGTTGATGAATCCACCAAGGCTAGGAAAGGTTTTCTTGCCAGTGCTGATGAATGGCAAGGCTGAGACCCATGTTCAGGCCTCAGATCACATTTTCAGCCAGGAGGAATAGCCATGTAATAGCTAGGTCAGGACAAAAGGAATGGAGACATGAGAGGGACAATGGAGGAAAGTGATGCTGGAGAGAGGAGGCTGCAAAGAAGAGAAACACAGCAAGAAGCTCGACACAGCAGGTAGAAAAGGATGGGGCAGGGATGGGGCAGGATTTGGCAGAAAACAGGGTGGAAGTGAGTCAGAGGTGGATTACCTGAGGTTCCTTATGTGAGATGCTGGGGAAATAAGGACACTGCCTGCTGGGACGTCAAGGCTGAGCAGGGGATGTGGGGAGACTGGGGAAGCTTCGCATATGCAGCTTGGCTTGTCAGTGGGATTCCAGGTCACCAAGAGGACCTCTGGTTCAATGCTCCATTTAGAAGTATGCTTAGTGCCTGATAACTACAACCAGGAAGGTGATGGTCACCCATGCGAAGGGAGGCAAAAGGAAATGAGAGCTGCCAGCAGCTCCAGAAAAGGCCTTTTAAAAATCACGAAACCTGGGGCCAGGCCCATGCATAGTGGTTAAGTTCACATGCTCCGCTTCGGCCTGGGGTTCGCAGGTTGGGATCCCAGGTGTGGACCTACAGACCACTCACCAAGCCATGCTGTGGTGACGTCCCACATACAGAATAGAGGAAGATGGGCACGGATGTTAGCTCAGGGACAATCTTCCTCAGCAAAAAGAGGAGGATTGGCAATAGATGTTAGCTCAGGGCCACTCTTGCTCACCAAAAAAAAAATCACGAAACCTCATCTTTTAAACACCAACATGGCTTCTGCAGCAGTGGTGGGATTCTTCTTCACGTAATTTCTGAGGATGCACTACTACCTTCCTTTCTGAATGTCCAAGTGCTGCGGGGAATTGCCCTCTCTGGAGAAAGCAAAGGGAGGGGTGCACTGTGGAAAGAGCAAGGACTTTGAAGGGAAAAGGACCTGGGTTCTGATCCTGACTCTGCCCTCTTGAGCTGAGTGACAATAGGCCAGCTCTATTGTCTGAAAAAGGACACCAGAGCAAAGTTACAGACACAGGAAGACTGGGAGAAGATATCTGTGATGTCTAAACACCACAGATGGTCAATTTCTAGAACATACAAGGAGCTCCTGAGAACCAATCAGAAAAGGACAGGGAACTCAACAGAAAAATGGCAAAGCATATGAGAGCAAAGGGAAATACACAGAAGGGAAAGTCAAATGGATAATGTATATTAAGAGACTTCCAAATTTACTAGTAATTAGAAAAATGTCAACACAATGAGATACTATTAGATTCCCATGTTGTAAATACTGATAATACTGGTATGGGTGAGTACGTAGGGAAACCGGATCTTCACGCCCTGTGGGTAGGAGTGCAAACGGGTGCAGCTATTCCGGAAAACAACCCGGCAGAACTTAGTTTAAATAAGTGTTTATCTTCCTCGTGACCCAGAAAGTTCACCCCCAGCTATAAATCCCAGAGAAATGTCCACAGGTTTCTGTAAAGGGTCATCTCTGATGAAATTTATCAGTATTACTTCTTGTGGCCAGGAATTGAAAGCAACCTAAGTGCACGAGACGAGGGGAAAGGGTAAGGAGAGGTTATGGCCCGGCACACTATTGAACACCATGCAGTCATTAGAAGCTATGAATTGGATGTACTGCACCATGGAGATATCTTGACATGTAATACGGAAGGAAAATGAACAGTCAGTGGTAGATAACATGCTTATTACCTTTCACAGGAGGAAACAGGCGATCCCATTTAGTGCACTAGCTGAGGCACTGGGGGGAATCAATAAACATTGGTTCTTTTCCTTGTACCTTCCCAGCTCTGCCGCTCCTTCTACACCTCCCCTGACAATCCCTTCGCTTCCTCACAGGTGGAGTCTAGAGCCCCAAGACAGCTTCCCAAGATCTCCGGAGTAGTTTAAATATCCCTACCTATGTGTTAAGTGATTCTGGGGCAAGCTTAAGTCTAGGGAAAAATTTTTAAAAATCAGCATCAATGAAACCTTGGCCTGAAATCCCAGTGCCTTGTGAAGGAGAGAGCGTGGAGCTGACTGGCCAGATGCTATTATTATCTCCATTTTACAGACAGGGAACAGAAGCACAGAGAGAATTTAAGTAACGTGCCCCAAGGCACTAACTAATAAATTGTAGAACCAGTCTTAAAGCTTAGGCAGTTTGAATCCACAGCCCACACTCTTTTTTTGTTTGCGCATTTTATTTGTGTGTGTGCACGTGTGATGACATCTTTCAAACATACAGAAATGTACAGACTAATAAAAAGAACACATTGTGCCAACCACCCAGCTCTGTCCAGTCTGTTGTCATTTAACCACAAAGGAGTTTCATTCTCAATAGTGTTTATTTGTTCCTCTTGTCTTTTTTTCTTGGTCTGTCTTGTTAAAGGATTCTTTATCTTTTGTTTTCTGATTTAGTTGATCTTTTCTATTGGTTCTTTATTTTCTATTTCATTAATTCGGTCTTTAACATTTCCTTTCTTTTACTTTCTTTGAGTATACTCTTTTGTTCTTTTTCCTACTTTTCGACTCAGATTTTTCTTTTCAAATATACATATTTACAGCTTTACATTTTCCTCTCAGAATTGTTTTACCCATTTCCCACTAGTTTTGAAATGTAGCATTTTTATCATTCAATTCAAATGTATAATTTCCATTAAGATTTCTTCTTTGATTCATTAACAACTTAGAAGATTTTTTAAAATTTTAATGTATGGGAGGACTGGTTATCTTTCAATTACTGATTTCTGATTGAATTGCTTTGTGGTCAGATATATATACGATACTGGTTTTTTTCTGTGGTTAGAGATACAAATGATATTTGTTATTTTTTATTAGTCAATATTTGCTACATTATCAGTTTTTACAAATGTTCACATGTGCTTGAAAACAATATGTACTCTTCAATTGTTAGAGGCACGGTTTTCTATAAATGTTTTAGATCAGGGATCAACAAATGTCCCATAAAGGGCCAGATAGTAAATATTTTCAGCTTTGCAGATCTGGTCTGTCAAGCTATTCAACACTGACGTTGTAGCACAAAAGCAGCCATAGCCAATACTAAATAAATGAATATGGCTATGTTCCAATAAAACTTTATTTACTGAAATAGGCAATGGGTTGGAATCGGCCCACAGGCCATAATTTGCTGATCTCTGTTTTAGATGAAGCCTGTCAATTGTGCTGTTAAAATATTCTATATCCCTAGTAATTTTTTTGTCTGTTTACCATATCAGTTGTACAGAGAGTTATGTTTAAATCTCTCTTTATAATAATGGATCTGTCCATTTCTCCTTGTCATCCTGCCAATTTTTGCTTTATGTATTTTGAAGTTATGTTAATAGGTATGAACAAGTTTGGAATTGTTATAGCTTCATGAATCCTTTTTTAAAATCTTTAACAACGTTCTTCATTAACAGGCTGTTCTCTGATTATAATATAGTTATACCAGTTTTTTTTTTTTTGATAGTATTTGTCCAGTAAATAGCCATGCATTTTACAGACAATCTTGTGGTCACTTTAAGTTACAACATAAAATGTCAACTTTAAAATGTCTAGTCCTAGATATTAATTCATTAAAATGACAGCTCCATGAAGGAAGGTATATTTACGTGTTTTGTTCATTGTGAAATCCCCAGCGTGGAGCAATGCCTGGCACAGAATAGGCATTCAATACATCTTTATTACAAGAATGAACACTTGAATCTCATTTCAAGGTAGGACATCTCCTGTCCCTGAATAGGCAGGTTGCAGATGGCTCTCCCTAACTAGGGCCTGTGACAGGTGAGAACCTGGCATTAGGGAAGGGAGGTATGATGAGCTTCTTTTTCCTTTTTCCCTCTTGCCTCCAGTTCACGCTTCAGGCCCCTGAGGGGCTGGAGCACAGAGAAGAGGAGAAGCAGGGGCAGTAAAGTTCTTACTTGGCTTCTGGCTGACCCTACAGGCTTTGCACTCTGGGCTACTCAGAAGTTACAGCCGACTCCAGCCAACTCAGCCAGAGTTCCTCTGGCTGCAAGTCCCCAGAGGTGGAGGCTGCATCCGATCCCTCTGGCTGCCCCATCCCTCAGCCCCTGGTGCTGGTCCTGCAGAAGTCCAAATCACAGGATCTCATCCCATCTTCTGGGGCAGGTCTTAAATATTAAGGATCCCATCTGACTCTCTCTGCATGACCTACATCTTGTCCATGGAAACCAGTCATGTATCCTTTGCCCCGCTGAAGTGGGAATGTAGGTACTTCCCAAATGCAATCCTCTACTCACTCTTCCCTGCCAAAGGCCACTTTAGCTTCACAGTCCTATGTCAAACATCAGAGCAGATGTGTTCCAACTGCAGGAGACAAAATCAGGCTCTCTGAGTAGTCCAGTTGAAACATTTCCCCATCCCATCCAGCACCAAACATACTTAGGTTGAATTGAGAGGTTGGGCACCCTCACTTCTCTATCCTTAGGGGACTGGACTTCAGTTGCTCTCCAAAAATCCTCCTTACAAGACTCTCTTCAAAATCCTCACTCAGATCCCTTTTTATACACTAGATCTTGTTGATGGGTCTCCGAGTCATGGAACTGAGGGTCAAATACTTCCTTTGGAAATTCTGCGTTTTAATCTAGCACCTCATTTTGAAAGTAGTGTATAATTACATCTTGGTGCCTCCGTTAAAACTTCCATTTAACGTCCTGTTTGAGTTGTACATCCTAATGCTTCTCTTTATAGTGTAACCTTAAATTTAAGTACATGCAAAGTCTGAAGTTAGCTCTATTCTTCTGCTGAATAGTACAGAACTTTAGAATGTTTAAAGCCTCCCCCAAATTTTTCACCTTAAAATTATTACTGTTCAATATTTTAGTTCTAGCTTGTTTTCATACCCTCAAATTTGTGATTATTGTTGTTTTAAAAAGCAAATACTTATTTATATTTTCTTTGCCCAATGTTATTCTCTCTTATTCCCTTCTGGGTTCAACTTCCTTCTTCCTGAAGTTTATTGCTAGCATGTCTTATTTTATCCTTATTCTTGAAAGATAGGCTAGCAAGGTATAATACTCTGTATTAGTTATTTTCTCTCAGAAATTGAAGTATAATTCCATGGGAATGGTGGGGTTGGGGTGTCCATTGTTGTTGTAGTATCTGTAAATCTAATCATTTTTCTTTTGTGGATGTTTTGTTTCTCTCCAGTTATTTTGAGATCTCTTTTTCCCTTGGTATTCTGCAGTTTCACCACAGTATGCAGAGTATACTTTAAGTTTCATTTATCCTGCTTGGGGATCACTGTGATTCCTTTATCTATAGATTAACATCTTCATTTACTAAAAGTTCTCAGCCATTATTTATTTGTTTATTGCTTCCTTTCCATTCTCTCAAATCTCTCCTTTTGGAATTCTTCTTAGACACATTCTGGGCTCTCCCCTTTATTTCATATTTTCATCGCTTTGTGCTACATTTTTGGTAATTTCCTCAGTTCTACCTTCCAGTTTACTAATACATTCTTCCTCTGTGTCTTACCAGATGCTTAACCAATCTATTGACTTTTTAAATCAATAACTATACCCAGATGTAAAAGCACTGACTGAGCTTCTGGTATAGCTAAGGAAGTTCCTACTGGACTGACCCTCCTTCAGATAACAACTATACATTCAAAACAACAACACCAATAACAAATAACGACCTAAAAGCACTGGAGAGTGAAAACCCAGAGTAGCAGATTATGGAGGAGTGGTGACACTTGGAAAAAGGAAGCTGCATGGGGTGAGTTTCTATTCTCATTTTTGCAGCTTTCATACTAATGGCAGGCCATAGCACCTTAGGGGTGGCTAAAACTTCAATAGTGGCAATAACAGGCAGTGAGGGGAAATCTCAGAAAAGAGAGATCCAGATACAAAGCCCCAAATTTTGTGTAAAATTTCCACCCAATTCTCTGAATCTATGACCTACCCATGCACAGATCAGAATCCAAGAAGCCTTGCTAAGGCCAAAGAAATACACAGCTATTTAAACTGCTACCTAAGAGACTGAGTTTTCAGCTTGGATCCAACCAAGTTAACTGCCAGCTAAAACAAACAAACAAAATTAACTCTTTGGAAGAATATAAAAGAATCCAGATTCTCCACCACAAAATTTTAACAATGTTCAGGATTCTTGACATACTTGTACAAAATTACTTGATATATGAAGAAAGGAAAAATGTGATCCATTTTCAAGATAAAAGACAATCAACAGAGACCAACACCAAGATAACCCAGATACTGGAATTAACGGACAAGAATTTGAAAGAACCTCTTATAACTACATTGAATGATGTAAAAGAGAATACACTCACAATGAATGAGAAGATAGGAAACATCACCAGAGAAACATGTACTATAAAAGAAGGACCAAGTGGAAATTTTAAAACTGTAAAACACAATACCTGCAATAAAAATTCACTGGATAAGCTGTACAGCATAATGGAAATGACAGAAGAAAGAGACAGTGAACTCAAAGATAGATCAATAGAAATCATTCAATATCAAGAACAGAGAGAAAACAGATTTTTAAAAATGAACAGAGTGAACTAATAAACAAATTCAGTAAAGATGCAGGATACAAAATCAATATAAAAAATCAGTTGTGTTTCTATACACTAATAACAAACTATCAGAAAGAGAAATTAAGAAAACAATCTCATTTACAACTGCATCAACAAGAATAAAGCACTTAGGAATAAGTTTAATCAAGGAAGTGACAGACTTGTACAATGAACACTATAAGACATTGATGAAAGAAATTGAAGAAGACACAAATAAATGGAAAGATATTCTGTGCTCATGGATTGGAAGAATTAATACTGTTAAAATGTCATACTACTCAAAGAAATCTATAGATTCAATGCAATCTCTATCAAAATTCCAATGGCATTTTTCATAGAAATAGAACAAACAATCCTAAAATTTGTATGGAACCACAAAAGACCCTGAATAGCCAAAGCAACCTTGAGAAACAAGAACAAAGCTAGAGGCATCACACTTCCTGATTTCAAACTATATTACACAGCTATAGTAATCAAAGCAGTATGGTATTGACATAAAAACACACATGGATCAATGGAATAGAATAGAGAACCCCAAAATAAATCCACACATATATGGTCAATTAATTTATGACAAAGGAGCCAAGAACATACAATGGAGAAAGGACAGTCTTTTCAATTAAATGGTGTTGGGAAAACTAGGAAACCACACGCAAAAGAATGAAATTGGACCACTATCTTACACTATACACAAAAATCAATTTGAAATGGATTGAAGACTTGAATGTAAGATCTGAAATCATAAAACTCCTAAAAGAAAACATAGGGGGTAAACTCCTTGACATTGGTCTTGGCAATGATTTTTTGGATTTGATAGCAAAAGCAAAGGCAACAAAAGCAAGAACGAATAAGTGGGACTACATCAAACTAGAAAGCTTCTGCACAGCAAGGGAAACCATCAACAAGACGAAAAGGCAACCCACTGAATGGGAGAAAATATTTGCAAATCATATATATGATTAAAAAAACTCATACAACTCAATAGAAAAAAACACAAAATCTGATTTTAAAAAAGGGCAGAGGATCTGAATAGACATTTTTCCAAAGAAGACATAGAGATGGCCGCCAGGTACATGAAAAGGTGCTCAACATCACTAATCATCAGAGAAATGCAAATCAAAACCACAAAGAGATATCACCTCCCACCTGTTATAATGGCCATTATTGAAAAGACAAGAAAGAACAAGTATTGGTGAGGATGTGGAGAAAAGGGAACCCTTCTGCACTATTGGAGGGAATGTAAATTGGTGCAGCCACTATGGAAAACAGCATGGAGGTTCCTCAAAAAATTAAAAATAGAACTACCATATGATCCAGCAACTCCACTTCTGGGTATTGATCCAAAGGAAACGAAATCACTATCTTGAAAAGATATCTGCACCCCTATGTTCATTGCAGCGTTATTTACAATAGCCAAGATATGGAAACAACCCAAGTGTTCACAAACAAATGAATGGATAAAAAGAAGGAAATCTTGCCATTTGTGACAACATGGATGGACCTTGACAACATTATGCTAAGTGAAATGTCAGACAGGGAAAGACAAATATCATACAATCTCACTTATATGCAGAATCTAAAAAAAAAGGACAACTGAACTTATAGATACAGAGAACAGATTGGTGTTTGCCAGAGGGCTGGGGGGGAGGGGTGGAGGTGAATTTGGTGAAGGGGGTCAAAAGGCACAAATTTCCAATTATAAGATGAATAAGTCCTGGGAGGTAATGTACAGCATGGTGACTATAGTTAACAATGCTGTATTGTATATTTGCAAGTTGTTAAGAGAGTAGATCTTAAGAGTCTTCATCACAAGAAAAAAAAAATTGTAACTGTGTGGTGATGGGGTGTTAACTAAATTTACTGTGGTGATCATTTCACAATATATACATATATCAAATCATTATGTTGTACACCTAAAACTAATACAATATGTCAATTATATCTTAATTTTTAAAAATCTACCCATAGTTAACCAAAAAATTAAATTTTTTAAAAAAATAAATGCAAATTAAAGAAAAGAAGAAGAGGGGCCGGCCCGGTGGCGCAAGCGGTTAAGTGCGCGCGCTCAGCTGCGGCGGCCCAGGGTTCGCTGGTTTGGATCCCGGGCGCGCACCGACGCACTGCTTGGCAAGCCATGCTGTGACGGCGTCCCATATAAAGTGGAGGAAGATGGGCACAGATGTTAGCCCAGGGCCATCTTCCTCAGCAAAAAAAGAGGAGGATTGGCGGATGTTAGCACAGGGCTGATCTCCTCACAAAAAAAAAAAAGAAAAGAAGAAGAACAGAGCCTCAGAGACAAGAGGGACAATATCAAAAGATTTAGCATACATGCATCTGGAGTCCAGGAAAGATAGAAGAGAGAGAATGAAGAAATATTGGCTGAAATTTTCCCAAATTTTGTAAACAACATAAATTATAGATTTGGGAATCTCAGTGAGCTTCAGGCGGGTAAAATATGAAGAAAACCATGCCTAGTTATATCATGGAACAACTGCTGAAAGATAGAAAACCGTTAAGCAGCCCGAGAAATGACACGTCTCATATAGAGGATCAAATTTCAAGTAACTGTTCACCATGAAAAATGGAACAACAGCCAGAGGACACTGGAATAACATCCCTAAACGCTTTAAAGAAAAAAAACATTAACTCTATATAGAGTGAAAATATCCTTCAAGAACGAAGATGACCCAAAAACATTAGGCTAAGTAAAAGAAGCCAGACATGAAACCACATATTATATCAGCCTGTTGAAATGAAGTATACAAAAAAGGCAAATTATAGACAGAAAGTGGGTGCCTGTGGCTGGGGGTAGGAACAGAGATTAACTGCAAATGGACGAGAGGGATGCTATTTGGAGGTGATGGGGATGAAATGTCCCCTGACCTGCAGACTTGGCTAGCTGCCCCCCAATCTCTCTTCACAACGTGTTCCCAGAGCACGCTGTCCATTTCCATAACGATACTCAGTGGTTACTGTAATTATGTGTTTAACATCAGCCTTCCTCAGTAACTGTGAACTTCATGAGGACAGGCTCGATTCCCAAACTGTTTTGCTTGGTATCCCCAGTCCCTAGCACAGTGCCTGGATACAAAGTTAGGGCTCAATAAACACTTGTTGAACAGAATCGCGCTTCTCCTTCCCTGTCAGTGAGCCCTTTCCGCAAACTGTGGGCCCCTAGGTTCTCCACTACATGGCCTCTCTCTCTTCACCTGGTCTCTTGTCCTCCTGGGCCTCTCTCTCCAGCAAGAGAGCCTGGATTTCTTTATATTGCAGTTGGGTTCTGAGACAACAAAAGTGGAAGCTGCCATGTCTCTAGAGGTCTAGGCCTGGAACTGGCCCAGAGTCACTTCTACCACATCCCGTTGGGCAAAGCAAGTCACAAGGCCAGCCCAGATTCAAGGGACCCACTTCTGGATGAGAGGAACAGCAGGCGCATAGAGAGACGGGAGCAATTGCTGACAGCCATCTAGAAGAACTACTGCTGTCCTTCTTCCTTCTACTCACATTCCTTGCTAATTCCTATTTCCTTCCTTTTCATGGCGATAAAGAAAGGTTAATGGTGTGGGTAGGGGTCCATCTGACCTAGGCCTTAGGATGCTAGTACTTACCAGGTGGGCAGGAAGGAGCTCCAAGAAGGCTGCTCTGCATTTTTCCCAGTTCAGCTATACCAATAGAGTCCCTGAATTGGGGGGTAACAGTGTGGTTTCTCAAAATTTCCTACACTTTCTTTTCATCACACAAAACTTCTTTATCTGGAAAAAGGAGCTCTATCAACTCCAAGCGTCTTTCTGCCACGTGGTCTACATTGCTCTGAACCTGGAAGAGGCCTGTTAATGTTGGCAGAATGCTGCTGGGACTTGTCCCTAGTCTAAGGATTCATGTCCTAGTCTTTGCTACTGCTACTTCCTTTTGATGATTTTCTCCAGTTCCACTTTCCCTGATGCTAAGGACTGAATTGTGTCCCCCCAAATTCATATGCTGAAACTCTACTCCCAATGTGACTGTATCAGGAGATAGGTCTCTAGGAGGTAATTAAGGTTAAATGAGGTCATAAGAGTGGGGCCCTGATCTGATAGGGTGGGTGGCTTTATTAGAAGAAGAAGAGAGAGAACTCTCTCTCCCTACCACATGAGGACACCTCAAAAGGCGGCGGTCTACAAGCCAGGAAGAGAGCTCTCACCAGAATCCCACCCTGCCAGCACCCTGATCTTGGACTTTCAGCTTCCAGAACTGTGAGAAATAAATGTCTGTTGTTTAAGCCACCCAGTCCGTGGTATTTTGTTATGGGGACCTGCGGTGACTACTGCATTGAAGACTGCGTCAACTACTTGAATCTCCTCGCAAGAACTCAAGACGCAGGAATCTCAGTCCCCATCCCACAGGTGAAGAAAACAAGACCCAGTCTTGGTTAGAATAACTTGACCAAGGTCACACAGTGAGTGACAGACCCGAACCCAGCTCCCCGGGCTCCAAGGCCCATGCTCCGCCCTTCAGGCCACACTCCTGTCAGTGCAGGTGGGAAAGGAGGCGTAGTCCCCTACTCCTTCCCTCTGGCGGCTGGTTGCACCTGGCTCCGCCCCCTACCTCATTCCACACTCTCCTTAGGCACAGCCCACCCCAGAGTGGTGACCGTGGGAGGAGGGAGAGAAGAGGAATTCCGCCTCGGCTGCACATTCCTCCCCAGCCTTTAGGGAGGGCAACAAAGAAAGCCAGTCAGCCCCGGGTGTGCGGGTGGAGGGGAGACAGCGGCTTCTGTCTTCCCTCTGGAGTCTCGGGGAGCACACACAGCTCTGCTTCTAGGCCCTGGTCATTCCAAGAGGGCGCAGGACACCAGCAAACCCGACAGGGACTCAAAGCACTGAAACCAAACATTTAAAAAATCCATTTCCTTCTCTCATGGCACAAAAAAGTCTGGTTACTTGCTATTTCAACGTTGGCAACAGAAGCCAAGAAGCTGGTTTGTGGACTCTAGTAACAGATTTCATCGTGAGCAAAACCCACCACTATACAGGACTTTTCAGTGTTCAGAGCACGTTTATTCCAATCTAGCTTTAGCTCCACGTCAGGCATCAGTAGGGTATGTGAGTATCACTATCCCCTTTCTTAGGCAAGGAAATGAAGATACACAGAATGTAAGAAACTAGCCCAAGGGAACACCAAGACTCCACCCCAGGGCTGCTGCTTCTGACCGCCACACTCCTTCCCTCTTGGAAGGCTCCAGCACACTGGGGATGGTATTGCCTGTGTCCTAACTGCTTCAAATATAAATTTCCATCATTTACCTTTCACTCATCATTTTCTTGCTTTATCAAAACTACTATCTACCATTTGTAACTTCATAATAACCTGGTTTAGTAGGAAAGGGAATAACCCTTTTCATTCGAGGACAGGATCACACAGCCAGTGTCACCAGTGGCCTAGACCCTCGTCCTGGCATTTTTCCTTGCAACCCACACAACCCACCTGCCAATCAATAACCCCAATACCCCCAATCCACATTTAAAAACCCTCTAATACCTAAGCAACTAGAGAAGATATATTTTGTGTCGGGTCTATGTTGTTTTTGACAAGCTAGTCTTTCCCATGAACTTCAGGAACATTAACTCATAAGAATCAGAGTTAACACTTATGAGTGATCACCAGATACCAGGCCCTGTTCTGAATGCTCTTTACATGCAATAACTCATTAATCCTCACTACTTTTGACCTGACCTCCAGATACCCCTTGATCCCATAAGCAGCTCCACCTCCCTGAAGCCCTGAGAGAGTGATGGCTATCATGTGAACAATGTACCCAAAGTTGTGCAGTGCACGACCTGTATAATTGGACATGGCTGCCCTGCTGGGCTCTGCCACTGTTGCCACCTGCTCTGGAATAAGACTTACTTGAGGCCTTCTCTCACGTAAGTGAGGCTGCCCCCTTCTTTTCCAAAATCTGTCAGCTATCTGCATATTTTATCACTCATGAATCAACATTTTGTAAAAGGCTAATTTCTCTTTCCCACAGTTGCTTTCCAAGGTCACTGTCATAGAGGTGAGGGGCTAAGAACTGTCCTGCCCCTGGGAGAGGCTGAGCGAGGAATTCAGGGACTACAGGAAATGGGAGATTGTAAACACAGTGCACAGTCCTGGATTGGTAGCGTTATTTATTCGGCAGTCTAAGCAAGCGAGCAAGGGTGTGAGGTGTTCTGGGCTTTTCACGAACATGTAGTTACGGTGTGGTTGAGCTCATTCAACAATCGTGCTGAGCAACAGGGAAGACAAAAGGAGAAGGGCACAGGGCACTAGGCCAGGACTGTACTCGTCACTACACAACCCATCCAGCACTGAGGAAAACTGTGCAGTTCATACTACTATCTACATTCTACAGAGGAGGAAATGTAACCTCAGAAACTGCTCACCCTTCAAAACAGGGCTGTAAACTGATACAGCCTGTTTGTTTGGCAATAAACATATATTCCCTTTGACCTAGTACTGCACTCCTAGGAATTTATTCCAGTGAAATAATCAGAGATGGGTCTAAGAATATTTAGAGGGATGTTTGTTGCAACATCGATGATTGATATTATTATTAATTAGAATTAGAATTAAAAAAATAAGGAACCACATGGGAAATGGCTAAGTAAATTATGGTGGATCCGAATAAAAGAATATCATGCAGCGATTACTAAGTATGTTTTCAAAATAATTGTAAGTGACATGGGAAAATGTTCATGATATGGTAAGAGAAAAATAAAAGAATCCATATATTGAATTTGTCCGTATATTGGATATAATTTTATTTATATATATATGGATCCATGTATACACACAGAAAAAAGACTGGAAGGAAATACAACAAAACAATGACAGTAGTTGTCACTAGGTAGTGGGGTAATGGGTGATTTTTTTTCTTTTTTATACATGTGAATCTTTTCCAAATATTCCATAATGAACACGTATTACTTTAATAGTCAGGGAGGAATGTCACTGACTTCAAAACCTGCTCAGGCAACAGCAAGCCAGACTAACAGGGCCTGATGCCTCCCTGCACTCGGCACCTAGCGGCCACACTAACTCATTTATCCTCCAGTGGGGAACTTACTACTTCTACTTTACAGATGAAGAAAGTCAAGCTCCAAGAGGTGTGGTCTCTTCCTCAGGTCACCCAGAACTCACACCCATCTGTTTGACTCCCAAGTCCCAGCTCTTCCCTCCACCTGAAGCGCTTTCTTACCTCTGCTGCATGTGGGCAGGAGGCACAGCCACCCAGAGAAGGTGCTAACCAGGATGCCCAAAGCTCAGGGCGCTGCTGGCAGCCTGGATCAGAGAGTTCTTCCTGAAACAGGTAAGAGCTGTGAGCCCAGCTGGATGGAGAGGTGTTTCTTGTCACACCACACATGCACGTGACAGCACCTTTTCCACCAGTCACAGGAGTGCTGTACTGCATGTTCTCACTGGCAACACCCAAAACCTAAAAACAACCTGATGCTTTTTTCTGAATCAGCTCCCATTCCTCTGTCGGCTGGCTTTGTGACACGTCTTCCCTGCTGCTATTGTCAACTCACTGTCACCTGCACACAGACGCCCCTCTGCCTCACTTGAGATGTGCTGATCTTCAGATTATTTCGGAGTACCATAGAGGTTCCATGTAGGACGCCTGAGGTGCTGCTGGGGAGGCGTGGGCTGGGGACAGTGAGGACGGGCCAGGCCAGGCCTTCTCCCCTCCTCATCCCAATCGGAGCAGATCTTCCCACCCTTGGGTGAACGCTGGCCTTTGAAGAAGGGGCCCAAGAGTGATTGGAGGCTACAGATCTAGATCATCAATAAATACCTTAAATACTCTAGTAATTAAATTATTCCTGTAAAACCAAATCACAGTACAGAATACGAGGAAGGTTCTTTTCAAGGCTGCACTTACATCTCATCAGTTCTAATTCACTGGGCAATTTGAGCAGGGCCTGCCTTTTCTAAAGGCTTACTGGGCAAAGAGTGTGTGTGTGTGCGTGGGGGTGGGGCAGTACAGGGAGAGAGAGGTGGTAGGGGGGAAAGAGGACAGGAGGCAGAGAGGAGCGGGAATGAGGGAGGGGACAGGCAGGGCAGACACACGCCTTGGGACTCCTAGGACAGCTCTTTGGCTTCCTCAACACTGACATCGAAGAACATCTTTGAGAAGCTTCCATTATTTTATTTATAGTTTCCTGACAAGACATTATTCTGGCCTCCCTGCCTTTATAAGTGCTATTTCCTCTGCCTGGAAAGCCCTTCCTGTGCTGGTTCAGCTAGCCAACTGCTTACACCTCAGCTGGGACCCGCCTCCCGCTCCGGGAGCCACAGGCAGCACTCCTGGGATGACGCCCAGCTCCCTGTGCAAACCCCAGGAAGTGACCACAGTCCCGAGGTAGCTGAACACCCCACTCCTTTGTCCTTTTCCACACCAGTCTGAACTCTCCTTGAGGACATGAGTCCTCCTTGTGACCTCTCACCCCAGTCCCAGCTCTGGGCCTGACACCCAGCCGTAAGTCTTTCTCATGCAGTCAGGCAGCCCTGAGTTTGAGTCTGGGCTCAGTCATTCACGGGCTGCAAGACCCTGGAAAGTTACTTAAGCTGCCAGAGCCTCAGTTCCTGTAAAATGGGTATAACACCACCCACCAGAGGGTGCTTGGGGGGACTGACTATCCTCCTTACCTTTGTCTCCATAGCCACTCATCACCATCTGACAAATTCTATAGTAACTTGTTTCTTTATTGCCTGTCTTCCCTCACAAGAATGTAAGCTCCCTGAAGGCAGGAATGTCACAGAATAGGGACTGGCACCTGGTAGATGCTCCATGAATGAACTGACTGAATAGATACACGGACAGCCCCTCGAGCAGTGCCCGACCCAGCGGCTTCACTCACAGAGGAGAAAGAGTTCTATTCGATGACCCTGTGGCTCCCAGCTCCCCCAGTACAGGCAGATTGTCATCAGAAGACTGAGGAGGAAGTCAGTGGAGCAATTAGAAGTGACCCATGTGAAAGTGGAACTCTTGCACACTGCCGGTGGGAATGCAAAACGGTGCAGCTGCTATGGAAAACAGTATGGAGTTTCCACAAAAAATTAAAAATAGAACTACCATGTGATCCAGTAGTCCCACTTCTGGGTATATATCCAAAAGAATTGAAAACAGGACCTTGAAAAGATATTAGCACTCCATGTTCATTGCAGCATTATTCACAATAGCCAAGATGTAGAAACAACTTAAATATCCACTGATAGATATTGATAAAATGTGGTATATACATACAATGGAATATTATTCAGCCTTTAAAAAAAGGAAATCCTGCCATATGAGACAACACAGATGAACCTTAAGGACATTCTGCTAAGGGAAGTAAGCCAGTCACGGAGGACAAATCCTGTATGATTCCACTTCTGTGAGGTATGTAAAGTAGTCAAACTCATAGAATCAGAGTGGAATGGTGGTTGCCAGGGGCTGGGGGAAGGGAGTTGCTGATCCATGGGCATAAAGTGTCAGTTAAGCAAGATGAATAAGCTCTAGAGATCTGCTGTAAAACATTGTACCTATAATCAACAATATTGTACACTGAAAAATTTGTTAAAAGGATAGATCTCATGTTAAGTGTTCTGACCAAAATAAAATAAAATTAAAAAAAAAAAAAAAGGAGGTGACCCTCATGACTAGCATTTTCCAGACACAATTTCTTCAACCACCATTACCTGGCCAATTCCTGTGTCTTGGAAACACTACGGGGCTATCTACGTCCTCTCGGCAGTTGTGTTGACTGAAGGGGCAGAGGGAAGGTGGACAGCCCCATCCAGACAACAGTCTGAAAAGCGACTCCTCACCAACAGCTAGATTTGGCACATCCCAACCATCTGGCAGGACTGCTTAGACCTGGGAGAGACGGAGGCCCAGGGCTGTAAAGCTGGCTAGCTATTGGAGGGGGCAAGCCCAACCAAAAAGTCATGCTTTCCAAACAATGCACTCCTTGCGATCACAGACTCCCTTTTCATGAAGTTCTTTCCACATCACAAAATTTGTCTACATCCGGACCTCACATCCAGCTGCGCATTACAGGAAATAGTGATTTTAATTCTTTCAAGTAGACTCTGGACTCTGGTAAAGGCAACTGGTGTGTTCTGGAGCTCAGAGGGTCCTCTGCAGGTCACGACTCCGGGTGGCCATTGGCAGCGCCCTCATTGGACTGTGGTACCCCCTGATGCCCCTGACTGTTATCATCATGCCTGCCATCCACGGATGCTCACAACAGTCATTGGAAGGAACTGCCTTCATCAGAGCCAATTCCTAACCACACCAGGCATTTACTCTCCTTATTTAGAAGAGATCCTAACTCACGTTTTGAAACAACCCAAATGGCATTATCGATTTGATCTGATGGACTTTTGCCTTTCAACTATTTCCAAAAGGTGACCCCTCCTTAAAGGATAAAGAATGGCCTTCCCTGGGGAATTCTCAGAATGGATCACAGGCTCTGAAGGCATTTCTGAAAGATACTTTAAGAAGTAGTGGTTCTCAACCTTGGCCATCATTGGAACCAACTGGGAAGACTGATAACAAAATACAGATCCCAAATCTCACTCTCAGAGACTCTGGTGTAAGAAGTCTGAGGGGCAGCCTGCTGGGAACGTTTTTGCTTCCCAGGTGATTCTAATGTACAGCCAAGGTGGCGAACCACTGTTAAACAAACACTGGCGGAATTGCTGGGACCATAAACGCACGTACTGGGGACCCCGCTCCATGGTGCTAGATGCCTACCTGCACATAATAAATTTTGTCAATTTGTAAAACCTTTATTGTATAGATGGAGAACCTGAAGCTGATCAAGAATATGTAGCTTGCCAAGATCTTAGAGCTGAAAGTACCAACTCAAGCTCCTTCCATATTTGTCAGGCACCCGCATCCCGGTCATTCTCCGAATGCCCCATCCAGAATCCCACCCACTGCACCAGAGCTTGCCTCTCGTGCAGCCCTTCAGTCTAGTCTGTGGATATGTTTTATTGGGCATACATAGTCTTTTATAAAAGTCTGAATTACTTGGCTAAGAACCAGATTTTACATTAAGAATCTGGATTTCTGGCCACCACTGTGCAACACTCCCACAAGGCAGAGTTCACCCGGAGCTGGCTCCATGGTGCCTCCCTAGGACCCCAAGGCTCTCTTGGGCTCACCCCTTCCCCATCCTGCATGGCCCATTGACTTGACCTGTCTGGCCATGTCACACCCACTTTTGTGACCCCTGCATTACACCATGAATAGAGGTGAAGCTTCACAAAATGGGAACAACACACACTTAGATATGTCATACTTAGTGAAAAAATCAGTCTTTGCTTTTATCTGAAGAACTGGAATCAGACCTGATACACAGTTACAGAAATCCAGATGATAATGATAGAACAAAAATATCACACAGGCATAGTGCTTTATCATTCTCGAATTGCTTTCATGCACCTTGACTCATTTGAGTTAGCAATCCAGGGGCCTCCCTTCTCTGTCTCCACTCTAACGCTGCTGCTTGTCCCAGGTCCTAGAAATGGCCTGGATATAAATCCAGATCAGTGGCCACGAGACAGTCAAAACAGAAACCTCTGAACACAGGAAGCCACCGTTCCTATTGCTTTTCAGAATGATCCTTGGAGACGCACAACTGGGGGGAAATGTGATCCCAACATATGATAAAACTATCAAGGGACAGAATGCAATCTAGCACATATAAATTGATAGAAACTATGAAATATATTCATATTCACTCAACAAAGATAAGGAAATTGGAGAGGTCCACATAATTTTAGATTTGCTAATTAGCCTCTTTTTAAAATGTTGCCTTTGTGTTCTTAATCTTTAAAAAGTGACTCAAGAATCCCTAAATTTCTTGCAATTTCCTTATCTGTAAAATGGAATAACAATACCTGTCAGTACCTGTCTTGCAGAGACACTGGGAGGACTGGAAGAGTTAATTCGTATGTAGTGCTCAGAATAGGACCTGGCACAGAGTAAAGGATTCAACAAATATTTGCTATATTTATTATTATTCAGGCATACAAGGCAATTTATCTCTCCCTTCCTGCCTTCCTTTTCCCAAAAGAAGCTAATCCAATGGGTTTATGAAATCCCCATGACTCCTGTCCACTAAATAAGGGTGTACTTATTCAGATGTGACACACTTTATGTAAAGCTCCCATTGACCCCACGGATTTAAATGTTTACGTGACTACAGTGTCTATTACAGAAGAAGCATTTTTGTACAGTTCACTCGCTGGAAGAACTACATGGAGATATTTGCTTAACTGTCTGTCTGTCGACTTTTCTCTCTTCCCCAAAAGGCCTGTAAACTCTGGGATGGGAAATGTGCCTAATTCATTTCTGCCCTTTCAGTGCCCAGCCCACTAGTTGAAAGTCAGTAAATATCAACAATTATGTGATAAATAAATGAATATTCAGACAAGGCAAAAACAAATCAAGATAAAGATGTCCTTATCTCCTTCAGTAGGGTAGTCCTGCCAGCAATCTGTCTTTGGTGCCCTAGCGGCAGGCTGGGGTAGATGCCGTGGGGCTGCCCAGATCCCCCCTCAGGATGAGGCACGCATCTCCCAGTAGCCAGGAATGTTCCTGGCCAAAGGCTCACAGTTGAGTCCCTCTCCAGGAACTGCCTTCACCATATGGAGCAGAATTACCCAAACTGCCTCACCAAAGGGAGCCACACACCCTCCCCAGGGGCAGTCTGTATCCAGTGACTGGTCAGTTGCATGGGGACAAAGGCCTGGCCCCTTGGCCTCCATGTGGGACAGCTCTGAAGAGCCATCTCAGCTCCAGAACTCTATAGAATTGAGCCTTGTTGCAACTGCATCACAGCCCAACTTTTCCCTCTGCCCAATCCTGCTTCCCTCACTCCACAGTAAGCCACTTGCACACAGATGTCCATCTCCGAGCCCATTTCCTGGGGAACCTGACCTGTGACATTTGGTACCAGGATTAAGAGCAGGGAGGTAGGAGCAGGCTGCCTCTTCCTGGAAGTTTCTTTATTCTGAATTCCCATACCTGCATGACTCACTCCCTCACTGTATTCATGGCTCATCTCAAATGCACCATCTCAGAGAGGACTTCTCTGACAGTCCTGTCTAACGCTTCCCTGCCCAAATCAATTGCTAGCATGTTACCCCATTTTATCTCCTTCTAAGCAGTCATCAATATCTGCAATTGTCTTGTTCTTTGCTTTCCTACTTGTTCATGGTCCTTTTCCCTGCTCTCCCACCAGGATGCAAGCTCCAGAAGACAGACACCTTGCTATGCTGCTCGCCACTATATGTCCAGCATCTAAGCAGCACCCAGCACAACACAAGCCCTTAAGAAATATTTGTTGAATGAATGAAGGAGAAGATACACACACATTCATAGTGGAAAGCACTGGGCTGAGAGTGAGGAGCCCTCATCTCTAGCTCCGTTTCTGCCATTAACCACCCGTGTAACCTTAGGCAAATACCTTGACCTCTCTAAGCCTCAGCGTTCTCCTCTGCAGAATGAGGTAGCCAAATGTGGTGATCACTAGGGGTTCTGACAGCTCTAGCATGCTGTAATTTTACATAGTTATGCAGCTCAAAATTACTCTGTCTATAAACTACATGGGAATCATACCATTTTTGAGCTGGAAAGAAGCTCCCCGGAGCATTTCGCAATATCTGATGAGTATAGGCTTTCAGATGCCAATTTCATGACTATATAAATGCTAGAAAACCTTTCATGTGAGACCCTGCATTTAAGGATATGTTTAACGCGGGGGTCATCAAAGCTTTGGAGCACAATGAAATAACCATTCTCCTCTTTCTGTAAATACCATGAAAAGTGTTAAGTCTCTTTCTCAAGTCCTATGAGGTAATGATAAAAACAAACACTGGTTGAGCCTGTCTAGTGCCAGGCACGAGCCTATGTTCCTGTGAAGCACTGGGAGCAGGGCTGACGCAGAGCCAGCCCTCAGGGACTGTTGGCTCTGAACAGCTCCCTCTTTCAATGCAAATCACAGTCATACTGAGGGGGTACTCTTGTTACCCACCATGGAGTTACGGAGACTAGAGCATGGAGAGATCGCAGAATGCACCATATATGTCATACAGCTGATAAGACGAGGAGCCAGGGTTTGAACCTAGACAGGCCAGGTCCAGAGCTTTCTGCCACCCAACAGAGTTACCCTCTCTTTTTTAAAGATGGGAATCCTGGCTTGGGGACAAGTCACCATGTGACCCTCAACTAGAGGCGATGCATCTGCTCTAGAGCCAGGTTTCTCAAACTTTAACGTGCACACGAATCACCTGAGCAATCTTCTTAAAATGCACGTTCTGATCCAGGAGATCCAAGCTGGGCCTGAGATCTGCATTTCTCTTTCCAGGTGCTGCTGATATTGCTGGTCTGTGGGATCAGACTTTGAGTGGCAAAGGCATAGAAGAAGGAGATCCTGCTAAAAGTCAGAGGCTAGCCTCTGGTCCAGCCCTGGCAGACCTGGCAATGAGACCATGGCCAGGTTCCTTCTCACCTCCCTGGAACTCAGCGTCCTCATCCACATCATGGAGATGACCCCACCTTTGTACCTACTGCCCAGGATGGTCATGGGGATCAAATCCCAGGGTGCGTGTGAAAGCACCTCATAGACCAGAAGACACCTAAGCAAGGGGGCGGGAATTTGCTTGTCCACCAATCTACGCCCTCTAGGCTATGGCTACAAGTCTTTGAGGGGTCTCCAGCACAGTGCCTGGCACATAGTAGGTCATTAGTGAAGTGTTCAATCAAAGCGCCAAGCGCTTTAAATGTTATTTAATTGAATCTTCACAACAATCTCTGATTCCCATTTTACAGATAAGGAAACTCAGACATCCCCTACCATACCCCAAACTACCCAAGCAGTGAATGCCAGGGCCTGGATTCAAACTGAGATCTGTCTGGTTCCAAAACCAAGGCTGTTCGTACCCTCTCTTCCTAGTATTCCTCCAGCTGAGAGGCCTGGCTGAGCTCTACACATGGATCCAGATTTTGCTTCTGCACCTGTCACATGGGTACTGAGAATCCAACCCCCTCTTAGAACAAATGAGGACCCTGAACTGTGGGCTCTGGTCTGCAGACAGATCTTACAAATACAAGTTGATGCTCTTCATTTTAGGTGTGAGAGAAGACACAGGAACAATAATCCAGCTAAAATAAGCTCTTTAAGTATTCTGCAACGAGAAACAAAGCCAAGGGTTTCCTATTATCAGGGCCCCCAAAGCCAGCATCCAGACTGTGTGGGCGCAAGAAGTTAAAAGGAGAAAATGCTTGGAACAGCAGCTCTCAAAGTGGGGTCCATCAGGGTCTCCAGACGGCCACGCTGACCACAACATTTTGTTCTTGACACTCATTTATAGCTCTGGCCCTGGCAGGAAACTTAGAGGTCACTGAGTCCACTTCCCACACAATGCAATGCCACCTGGCAAGGCTTGTTTTTGAGACCTTTTATCCACTGACCAACTACATTTGAGGTCCGGTGGCTTAGAGAAGGGAAGAAGGAAGGAAGAAAGTAAAGTGAGAGGATGACAGTATCCCTATCTTAGAGGCAAGGAAAAGATGCTCAGAAAGGCTGAGGAGTTTAATTAAAAGCACAAAGGTATGAAGAGTAGAGGCGAGACTTGAACTCGGGGCCACCTGACTCCACAGACTGTGCCCTTTCCTCTGCCTCCCCGTATTTGTAATTACCATTAACAAGAAGAACAGCAGGACCCTGGGGCCCAGGGAAGAGCTAGGCCAGGCTGCAGGGACTTCTCTGAGCACAACTGGCTTCCAGCATCATGGAGGACACCAGTGCCTCACTGGAGGCCACAGAGGAAAGGTGCGCACAGTAGCTTCCCCTTTCACAAGTCCTTCTGCTGGTGGCGCCCAGCTCATCTGGACGATGACTAAACACAAGCTGGCTAGGGAGGGAAATCCGAGACCTGATGAACTCTCAAAGAAACTGCCTCAGAGATGCTGCCTAGTCCGCTCAGCATGGAAGCCTCCAACTTGTGAAACAGGGGGGCCACAAGCCCCAGATGGGGAACAACAGTTGGAGAGGGAAGGGGCACTGCCACCCCAGAAAGAACCTCATTCCTGGGGGTCTGTTTTCCTATCAGTCAGAGGTATGGCCAGAAGCCCAGGCACAGTCACAGAACAAGAAACGTCAAGAGGATGGAAGGGCCGCATGAGACGAGCTGGCCCTGAACCCTCTAGGCCTGTGGCTGGACCCTCAAAACATGGCCTCATGTGATCCTCCTCACAAATGGGATGGAGAAGTAGGAAGCCACGGAGGACAGGCTGGTGGTGGCCGTCTGGGAGCCCCACCACCTTTTTAGATAATATCAGAAGCTCTCTTGTTCCATCTAGAGCCAATTTCTCTGTGCTCATTTCTCTGCAGAGACAGGGGGCCTCTTCAGTGATACGCCCATGGCCCTGCTCTGAGTAGACAGCTCTCGGCAGTGGGGGTAGGCAGGGGGGAGCTATGCACAAGCCCTTCCCCAGAGGACCTTGTCACAGCCACTCTTGGTGGGTTTTGTCTGGCTGCCCCTTATCCTGTAAAATACAGGGACCAAAATGCAGTTTTCACCAACATCTCGTGCATTCTCTGGCACATCAAGTGCAGCTGTTGGCTGCAGCTGATAATGATAGTGTGACGAGTCTGACTCAGGCAGAACACTGAGGAAGAAACAGCTCTCCAGTCCCAACAGCACAAGACAGCAACGTGGGGCTTCTTCACAAAGGCAGGCTAGAATTCTAGTCGTGAGGTTCACAGATTCATTCATTCAGTATTTATGGAGTATCAACATGTGCCAGGCACTAGGTGGGAATCTGACAACCTACAAAACAGACACCAGTCTCTGCCTTCATGGAGTTTACATTCTAGTGGAAGAGACAGACAAAGACATAATATAGTGTCAGGTAGTGATAAATGCTCTGAAAAAAAATAATAAAGAAAAGTAAGAGAATAAAGAGTTTTAGGGAATGCTATTTGAGATGTGATGGCCAGAGAAACCATTCCAGGCCGAGAGAACAGCAAGTGCAAAGGCCCTGAGGTGGGAATGTGCTTGGAGCCGAAAGCAGTGACAAAAGATGAAGGCTTGGGAGATATAGCTGGAGCAGCAGGCAGGATTACACTGGTCATGGTGAGGACTCTGGATTTTATTCTAAGCGCCATGGGAAGTAATTGGAGGATTCCAAGCACAGCAGTGACACCATCTGATGTACATCCTTTGGGGACCAGAATAACCGATCTCCAGCATGTGAGCTCCAAGGAAATCTAGAGACATTAAAGAAACCTTAAGTACACAGAAAGCAACTTGTTTTGAAAATACTATTATCATAGTCTGCTTTGGTTATCATAACAAAATACCACAGACTGGGTGGCTTAAACAACAGAAATTTATTTCTCATACTTCTGGAGGTTGCAAAGTCTAAGAGCAAGGTGCCAGCCAATTCCATCTCTGGTGAGGCCTCTCTTCCTGGCTTGCAGATGGCCGCCTTCTCACAGCGTCCTCACGTGGCCCTTCCTCAGTGCACGCACTGGGGGAAGAGAGAGAGCAACCTCTCTGGTGTCTCTTCTTATAAGAACACCAATCCTACCAGATCAGGGCCCCACCCGTATGACTTCATTTAAGTTTAATTACCTCCTGAGGGTCTTATTTCCAAATACAGTCGCACTAGGGGTCAGGGCTTCAAACTATGAATTTTGAGGGACACACACTTCAGTCCATAGCAACTATACTCCTCTAGAATTACAGGAAGAAATTTCATTCCTGCTCCTCCATGGTTAACCTCAGAGGAACGGATGGAGAAAATCAATGGTAAAGTCAGAGTCAGCCAATGTGTAGAGAAAGGAAGCAGATGACCCCACTATTCCCAGGGCAGTGGTTCTTTGCCCCAGTGGGATTCTGAGTCCAAGTGTGGGTGGGACCCAGGAGAGCACACAGGAACAAGCATCCCCGATGGACTGTGGATGTTGGATGAACACAATGCTCCCTGGGCCACACTAAGAAGCAGCACCAAAGATACAGCTCATTCCAAGTCTCTATAGATAGACTATGATGCACATAAAAGATGACTTTGTGTTCCTCATGGGTTCACCAAACGATGCTCTTCACCTAACCTGCCATGTTAGCTCCTCCTTGTCCACCTGACGCTTGTCTTTCTAGATGACACAACTTTTGTATGCAGGATAGCCCATGAACCAGTGAGCCCACAGACCCCGGCACCTGCCGTGTTCTTGGGGGCCACAGCCAGCCCTCGGCACCTGAGCTGCCACGTTTTGCATCCCACAATCCTCTACCCACAACTAGGTCAAGAATATGTGAACAAGCCAAGACAATGACCTTCAAGAGTGACATCAAGGACTCCTGAGCCTGGGCCTGGCCTGAGCCCTCTGCCCTGTGGAGAACCAGCCAATCCAGGCAGAGCCTCCCTGTTGGCCGCTGAGAATGTGAGACCCGAAGAGTGAAGAATGAGGTGGTCTGGCTGCAGCAAAACAAGGACAGCAGGCTCAGGACCACAGAGAAACAGCCAGTGTCCAGAGATGCCTGTCTTGAGGGCTGCCGGGGGCCCCAGGCGATGAGGAACACACTACTGTTCTCCTTGGGGCTTCAGGGGCAGCTGCCAGGATGGTTTCTAGAACTTCCTCACCTCCCTGACATCCTTACAATTAACCCATCAGCAAGACAACCTGAGCATGTTCTCTGTTCCCAGCAGCAAGAACGGGCCCATAAACCTGGATCAATGAAACTGGTGTAGATTCCCACACCACCCCAAATTGACTGAGTCTCAGCTGACCTTCATTTACTTCTAGTGTTGTCCCCTGAAGGAAATTCACAAGGGTCCAAAAGACTATAACCAGTGCCCTGGAGTTAGCTGTGGTAGGATGTGACTGGCAAACCTAGGGATCATCCTGGCTTGCTTTCTTTCCACCCACTTACGTTCGGACTCCCTGTAAATCCCTAATGGCTCTACTTCCAAGTGTCCCCAAACCCAGCCCCTCTTTCCATTTCCACGGCCAAAGCCCTAGTCATGCCACTGCCATCTTGCCTGGACTATTACAGTGGCATAGCATGTTCTCCTTTCTTCAACTATTGCCCCTCTAAAATCCACCCCCCCAACCCCGCAGATCATAAACCTTCCAGGGGTTTCCCAGTACCCACTCCTTAGCAAAGCCTACAGGAATCTAGAGGATCTGGCCCTCATCCATCTCTTCAGCCTCATCTCCCTCCACCACTCCCTCATCACCCCACACACGTACACACTATGGCCACTTTTCCCCCAAACAAAAGCTTATTCTGTCTCAAGGATTTTTGCACCTGCTCTTCCTACATGACTGCCTCCTTCTCATCATTCAGGTCATCCCCCAAATGTCCCCTCCTCAGAGAAACCTTGACCACTCCAGCAAAAGCAGCGGCACAGTCACCCAGTCACACTGTGCTCTTCTGTCTTCTTCACAGCCCCTATCAGCAACACACATGCCCTATGCACTGCCTTGGTCTGTGCTGATCGCCTGTCTCCCATTCCACAACATGATAATTACAGACAAGCCAGCTGGTATTCTTACTCCTGAGTCCCTAGCCCCAGAACAGTGCCTGGTACCTAATAGACGCTCAATGAGTGCTTGTCACCTGCCTGCCTGAGCAGTATCTACCCAACATCTCACCACCTCTAAGGATTCTGACCAGCCTCTGTCACTCTCTGTCTTGTCTGCTGCCTTCTACCATAGCAGCTCCCAGTGAGGGGTGGCCCTCTCAGCCCTGCAGGGCCCAGGCTCAGCTTAAATGCCTTTGGTGCAGACATGTGAATACATCTTTGCTGCGGAAGACAATGTTCAAGCTCTCCGTTCAGTGCATGAAAGGAACCGGAATTCTGCCCCTTTGACACCGATAGCCCCATGAACTCTTGGCTTTCTTTTTTCTTTTCAGGGTTTATATACATTCTTAATTAAACTTGTTGAGATCATTGTAGACTCACATGCAATTGTAAGAAATAATACAAAGAGATCTCACGTGCCCTTCACCCAGTTTCCCAGTGATAACATCCTGAAAACTATAGTACAATATCAAACCCAGGTATTGTCATTGCCACAAACAAGACACAGGCTCTCCATCACCACAGGAGCCCGCACGACGCCTTTTAATGGCCACCCCCACTGCCCTCTCCCAACTGACAACCGCTAAGCTATTCTCCTTTTCTATAATTTTGTCATTTCACTCTTTGCTTTCTTACTGCCCTTTCAGATCCCAAACCATTCCTGCTGGATGCTGGGCTGCCTCACATCTGCTTGTGGTCAGCCTCAGGTCTGGCCTCCCCTTCCCTCCTGAGTCACCTTGTCCAATCTTTGCCCTTAAATGGCACTCTGATTTTTTCAAAACCTTCTTTGTAGTTCATCCAGGGTACTTCACATTTATCTCCATCTTCCTAGGGGGCAGCAGATCTCTGTGCAAAGGACAGGAGCTTTGAATCCTGTCTCCACTCCTTTGAGCCTCAGTTTCTTCGTCTGTACAATGGGGTCAGGAATACCAGCTTCACTGACCCAGAGAGATTACGTGATGCAACAAGGTGACTGTGCCCGGCCCCTGGCAGGTAGCAGGCATTTGAGGCCTAGTAGCTGGGAGGGGTAACCGTGCCTAACTTAGGACCACCTACAAATCTCAGCCCGTCCGTAAAACAAAAATAGCAACTAAACAAAATGCCATTTCCTGATGGGATTAAAGTCAGAAAGGGCATCTGATCCTAGAGCAGAAATCCCACAATTTGCCCACAGCAGCTGACAGCTGGACTAAGTTATCTTCTCTCAAAAAGGGTGTCAAGGATTTTGGGAGAGCCCAGGAACGCATTATCAGAAATCTGCTGATCAACAAAATTCATCACACAACTTGCTGTGTGCCCTTGTCAAGTTTCTCTACCTCTCTGGACCTCCATTTCTTGGTCTGCCACAGGGGAAGCCAGCCTCAACCTGTGGTTTCCTCACCCTGTGCTTCAGGGTCCACAGAGGAGGGCAAGGTGGGGCCCTATAGATGTCTCTGGCCTCCCCCTCCCCTCACCCACCAACCCAAAGCAGCCCCCTATTACTGGTGCTACATGTTAAGAGTCCAAATGAGTTTTCCTTTGAAGAAGCTCTGGTGGTTTAAGAACTTTTGAGACCACATCCCAATAACTGCTGAGGCTCCCTTGCTTTAATAGCCTGTGATCCTGAGTGCTCCCTCTGCAGTACCAACACAGGGCTCTCTGCAGCACAAACAGGTCTCAGCTGAAGCACCAAGTCCTCCAGGCAGCCTTCTCTGACCCTGGAGACGAAAGCAGGGCCACCTGTGGGCCCTTACACGGCACCTCCTTGCTAACTTGCCCAGAGGAGCATTCTCGAGGATGCGACTAGAGGACCTTGGGGTCTAGAGCAGGAGCACGCCAGCAGCAGGGCGACAAGAACACTCTGCGTGTGTGAACTCCCATGAGGGAGGGTGTTGCCTCAGCCTGGCGAACGGGCACCCTGGGCTGGGACCCCCAGTGCACTGTAGCATGGCTAACTCTGCGACACACAGTCCCAGCACAGCATCACACATGACATCCTTCTCCATCCTTCTAATCAAGGAGGGGAAAGGAGCAACAGTGTGCCTTGCTCAGCTTTGTAAACAGCTGGTAACCACCCTGGATGCAAATGATTCTGCCTAAACCTTAAAAACATTTGCACCCTCCTTCTCTTATTTCAATTTCAGGAGGGTCTAGAGCTGCACTGTCCAATGTAGCACTTGTCACATGTGACTACTTAAATTAAATACAATTTAAAATCCAGTACCCCAGTCGCACTAGCCACATTTCAAGTGTGGCTACTGTAGTGGACAGCACAGCTACAGAACATTCCCATTATCGCAGGAAGTTCAACTGGACAGAGCCGCCTGGAATTGTTTGGGAAACCCGAGCTCAGCCCTCTCCACTCCTCCTTCTATGAGTTCACCACGGTCCCCACATCTTTTTCACTTGTTCCTAAAGGGCCTGGACTGGGTGAATGGTGCCCCCACTTAAATTCATGTCCACCCAGACGTCAGACTACAACCTCATTTGGAAATAGGGTCTTTGCAGATGTAATTAGTTAGGATGAGTTCATACTGGATTAGAGTGGGCCCCAATCCAATATGGCTGGTATCCTTATAAGAACAGGGGAAGATGTAGAGACTCACATAGGGAGGATGCCATGTGAAGACGGAGGCAGAGTTGGAGGGACATGTCTACAAGCCAAGGCATGCCGAGCATCACTCACAACCACCAGAAGCTAGGAAGAGGCAAGGAAGGATTCTTCCCTAGAGCCTTCAGCGGGAGCACGGCCCTACCGACACCTCCGATTTTCAGCCTCCAGAACTGTGAGAGAATCAATTTGTTGTTTTAAGCCACCCAGTTTGTGGTAATTAGTTACAGCAGCCCTAGGAGACTAATACAGGGTCCCACCTGGAGACTCCACATTCTCATACAGCTCCCTCCCTTCCAGACATCTCAGACTGTGGGATCCTTCAGATATTAACCTCTAGGCATGACACCCACAGAACCCATCTGATGGCTCCTTTTCAATTCTAAAACAATATCAGAAGGTTCCCAGACAGCAACAAGCTCCAGGCGACCCAGTCAGTGGTTCAACAGTGGAAACTGATAGTTGACTTGATTAACTGCTAAATCAAAGGGCTGTTATAGTCTCTGTCCGGTAATAAAACACAGGAAGGAGCTGAATCATCCACCTATTAGCGTGGTCTTGGCGCAGTTAATGGACGTGGCCCGGCTGGGCCCAGCGTGGACCACAACAAAGCCAGCTGGCAATTCCACCTACAAACCCTGCCACCTCCTCCGCCCGTCCCGGCGCTGCACAGCGCACCTGTCCACATCCACCTGCCCATGGATGAAGGCTGCTTCACAATCTGTCTGTGGTGGCTTCCTTCTTAAATACACCCAGAATTACCCCTGTCAAATACACTCCCACCCAACTCCTCCAGGATCGCGCCACAACCCTAAACAAAAACAAAGAAACCAAACATCCAGAAAGCCAAGGTTTATTCAACCAGTTCTTTAAGGAAGCAGCCAGCACTGAGTTTTCACAGTGTATCAGAAACAGTGCAAAGCCCCAGAGCAAAGCGCCGTGCGGCACTGACAGGCCCAACCCCGACCCAGCATCATCCTCTGACCACACAGAGCCAGGAAACACCCCATCTGTGCCCTTCACCCCAAGCCTTGGGGCACTTTCTCCTGCTGCTTTAACATGAGAAAGAAGAGCACCGCTGTAGAAAGACTGTGCAAAGACAGGCCTAAAACCACTCCTTTCCTTCGTGTAGCTTTCCAACGGGGCCACTCTGAACAGGTTATCTAATGCTCTGAGCCTCAGTTTCTTCACATGTAAATGATGACTCCAATGGGAGCTTTCTTCTAGAGCTAGGAAGGTAAGTATCCAAAGAGCTTAAGAGTTTGGTATATTATAAATGTTCTAGTAATGTTATTTGTTAATGATTTTGTGAATAATGTGCCTAGCATATAGTAAATACTCAATAAATAACAATTACTGTCATTATTTCTAAAGTAACATCTAGCAAAACCAGGCTCCAAGTGCAATAAAACTCATTAGAAAAAAGCTCATTATAACAGACAACTCTACAACCACCCAAATTACATCCCTCAGAACATTCCAAGGATACCAAAAAAAGACTGAGCCTGAATCCCCCACTAATGTTAAAAGCAGGATCCATAAAGATCCACAGAGTCACATGGAGCCAGGCGTGGCAGACTGTTCCCTGCTGTCCCATTACTGGCCCCTCATAAAGGCCACTTGATTGACTGCTGCAATAGGACGGAACTCTTCGACCAGGAGGTCTGCTCCATTACGCTCCATCACTCTCGGCCTCATTTGCAGGCAGCCTCTGGGGCTTCACCCACTGCCATCAGGAAGTCTTGATGGGAAGAGTTCCGCATGCCTCTGTGATAATGTAATCCTAAACTCCCAAGCTCAGATCCACTGAGATTCCTGAAGAAGGAACCCAGCATGAGTTCATTCTCCTTCCCAAAAGAAGAGAGCAGAAAGAAAGAAAAGGGAGGGGCATTCTTTCTTGTCCTCTCCTGAGATGGTGAAGCTCCCTTTCATTTGCTTCTGAGGTCTGCCAGTTGGCCAGTGATTTTAGCCCCACGCGTCTTGCCAGAGTATCAGGAAGGCACTAAGGCCAGCAGCCTCTTCTTCACCTGTGATTAGATCTATGGCTGGGATCTGTCCACCTGATGCTGACCTGGGGTCTGATCTCAGATCTGGGACCTCAGATCTGATCTCTGTAACTTTCCAGAATGGGGCTTCTGTGTGCAGAAAGGTTTTTGTTTCATGTTAAGGCTTTTCTAACACTCAGAAGTAATTCACCCTGGAAATTGTTGCTATGAGGACGGAAATGAAGGATGCACACACTCAGCTACAAAGTCAGCCCTCCATCCTCCTTTATAGAGCCCTCGACTTCCTCCCAGAGCAAAATCTGATGAAACACCAAGAGTGGGCACACACCGTACACAGCAAATCCCAAATTTCCTGGCATATGTGCCTTTCCAGATGACTGCATGAATACACTCCATAACACATTGTTAAAGTGATAATTAGCGATAGACTTGTTATGAATATTCCAAATAAAATTTCTCTCCACAACAGTTGATGGAGACAAAGGGCATCACATGAAATGTAAGAAGTAACAGAGGGATTTTTGTATATACATTAAAAAAAAGCATTGGGAAAACAGCATAAATCAGAAGTTGATTTCAACAAATTAAACATCTCAGAATCCATTTTCCATGAAAGGTGCAGGATTCTACATATTTCTTCCACAATGCTGAAGGAACACAATGCCCCCGTTCAAAAAAAAAAAAGTCTGGTAAGGGAAGAGAAACTCAGTTCTGGAAGCCACTCTTCTGTTGCCCTGTTTAACAGCAGCTAAGGATGCTAAAGATGGGTAGTTTAAGAAAAAACAGCGAGGGACTGGCTGGGTGGCATAGCGGTTAAGCGTGCGCGCTCTGCTGTGATGGCCCAGGGTTCGCCGGTTCGGATCCCGGGTGCGCACCAACGCACTGCTTGTCAGGCCATGCTGTGGCGGCGTCCCATATAAAGTGGAGGAAGATGGCATGGATGTTAGCCTAGGGCCAGTCTTCCTCAGCAAAAAAAAGAGGAGGATCGGCATGGATGTTAACTCAGGGCTGATCTTCCTTACAAAAAAAAAAAAAAACAGCCAATATGCTGAGGAATAAGCAAGAAAGTAACTACAACCAAGGTGATTCACACCTTCAGAGTGAAAGAGAAAAGGCCTCTATTCATGTTTAACATTTTTCCCCCAAATGACACTGCTGCTGGCTCCAGCTCTGCTCCACAGCCCCTCATGCACCTCCCGACTTTTAACTTCACAGGGATCCCGCTCCACATGGAGCACCAGGGACGCCAATGACACACTCCCTCTCCTCCCCACTGCCTAACTCGCCAGAGCGGATAAGAGGCATCCAAGCTGATGACAGTGAGGAGGGGAGGGAACCTCTGAAGACAAAACAACAGAAGAAGGAGCCCCAGACCCCACCGTGGCCACGTCCATGCAGGCTGGGAATGAGTGCAGCTCAGGGCATGGAGAAAACCAGCCCTTCGAGGGCTTAAAGGGAACAAGGAGAGGAATACAATTAGCAGTGTCGCCGTGTCTCCTCTGTCATCATCAGGGATTCTGGGCTGACTCAGATAGAATATTCTGTTTTGAGGGTGAAGCTGTGCTCTTCTAGTCCAAGAGGGAACACTGCGTGGCAGCACATGTCAGCAGATGCACAGAGTCCTCTGCAGGCAGAAGCCCCTCTGCCTCCCCTGCAGTCGCACTAGACAGCACCCCACACCACTTCCTATCTTAACTGCTCACATAGTGACAGAGGCCGAGAGCAGCCCTAAAGCTGTCTAAGCACACCCCCCTCCATTTCTAAGTGAGGAAACTGAGGACCAGAGAGGAGGAATAATGTACCCGATACAAAAGGCTTGAAAACAAGTGCAGGATGGGTTTCTTCGAGGAGGCTGGGTCTCAGTCTTGCTTTTCCTATTATAATGATGCTACTACCCCTCTTTCCTTATTTGGACTAAATGAACATCCAAACCACAGAATTATCTTCAAAGGAGTAAAATCAAACATTAGGATCAAGATTTAGAGAAAGGAAAAACTAATCTCTAGTATAGAATAATCTCAGCATTGTAGACAGAACCCACCAGCTGGACCCTGTCTTCCTCAGGACCTGAGAGAAGCCAGCCTCAGTGCAGAGGTGACCAGGAGCAGCTTCTGGGGGTGCAGGGGGAGCTGCTGCTGGCAGCCTCCAGGTCTCCCACTTGCGCTGCAGGGTCTCTGCACTGCCCCTTCCCTCTGTGGGTGCTCCTTCCCAGAGATCCACAGGGCTCACTCTCTCACCTCCTTCAAGTCTGGACTCATATGTCCCCTTCTCAACGAAGCCCATCCTGACCACTCACTTTAAAACTATTCCCTGATACTCCTCATCTCCTGCACCTTACTTCATTTTTTCCATAGCACTTATCACACTCTAATGGACTATATAATTTACTTATTTATTAGGTTTATTGTCTTCCACCTTCCATTTTTAAAGAATATCCATGTGGATGAGGAATTTTGTCTTTTGGTCCACTCCTGATTCTCTTGAGTCTAGAACAGTATCTGGCACATAACAGATGCTCAATCAATACTGGTTGGGTAAATGAATGAATGAATGATTGCTCCTTCCTTTTGCTTCTTATCCCTTCACTCTCTCCCTCAGCAACAACCACCTACTCCTCTCCTACACACACACACACACACACACACACACACACACACACACAGAGACACTTTTCTGCCCTTTCTCTCTTCTTCTCCACCTGTACCCCGGGCCTGCACTAAGATCAACAAGCACAGTTTGGGCTAAACTTAGAACATTTAGTAGTAATAGTGCCAAGCCCTCCATTAAAAACTCATATGTTATACACATTCATGGTTTATATGCACAAAAACACTCCAGAAGGACACAGAAGACACTGACACCACTGGTGTCTCCAGGGGACCAGATGCTGGGACGTCTAGACTTGTACTCTCTGTGCTGCTGTATTATTTGAATTTTTAACTATGTGAATATACCTAACTATTAAACATGTTTAATTAAAAATAAAAATTGGAAAAAACTCACAAAACTCACATATTGCTCCAATACCATCTTAATACAAATTCTTCTGGGTAAAGATCACTAAAATGCTACCAGCTCTGGATTAGGATGGTGAGACAGGGTGACAATTCTCCTTTCTTCTAGTTCCCATATTTTCTTAAATGAGATTGTTACATTTATAGTGAAATATTTGAAAAAGTTTCTATCAAGCAGAAGGATATGAATTAATGCAAATTTCCCTACATACATAAAACATTGAGACATTGTTTCAATTCATGAATCCCTTTACCTTTAATTTTGTTTCCTTCCATTTGGATTTCACATTTAACAGATTTCAGAATAAGCTGTATAAGACGGCGTCAGGGTCTCTGGAGGTGTAAATGAAGGACACAGGCAGTGCCTTCAAGGAGGCTGTATCCAGTGAGGATGACCACAAGCAAGCAAGTCTCACTGTCTGATGGACACACTGGAAAACGAGAGCTATGATGAACAGGCTGGGCCTGTGGGTTATGTATGATTTTCATATTTTTCCTTTAGGACTTTCAGATTGTTCCAAATTTTCTGCCCTCAGATATATAACGGAACTTACATTTTTCCTCTTACTATACTATGGAGTAATTGTGTGTCAGTAGTCATCGGCCTTCTCTAGGCTGTGATATTCCTGAGGATGGAGTCCCTGTTTAATTCACCTTTGTCTTCTCAGCCTCCAGGCTGGCACCTTGCGACAGAGGCTGCTCCATAAATGGGTAAGGAATGAATGAATGACTATTTCCCAGCATCTAATGAGGAATTGCAAGATAGACGGAAAAACAACCCCAGAGACACCACCAGTCCCTCATTCACCGTCTGTTTAACTCAGCCGTCATTCATGGGTATGCTCTGTTCTGAGCAAGGGAAAGGAAGCCAGAGCTACCCAATCATGGACAGATAAAGTCATGTAAGAAAGGGCATGTGTGACCTTCCCAGTGGCCCTGCCTCTAATGCATTTGGGCACCGAGTAGTTACTGCTGGCTCCATCCCTGCAGGTCTCCATTACCGTCATTAATTGTCCTTTGACCACCTTCTGGGCATTTATCATAAGGAAATAATTGTATGAAGATTAAACTAGAACCATGTCCATTAGTGCTGCTTAAAAACAGAGAAAAGCTGGAAACAATCTAAATATCAAACCATATGAAATGAGGTAGATAAATGACGGTATATATCTGTAACTGAGTACTCACACTACAATTGCTGCAGACTCATGTAACTCGTGGCAAAACAAAAATGGGGATGTGCGTTCTTTGAGCTGCATCCACTTGGCTTTATTACCTCATACTAAATCACTTAGCACCCCCATTTCTTGCAAATTACGTTTCATTTTCAGTCTCAGTTTTCTCTTCTGTAATTAAAGGCATTACTCGATCATCAAAAAAAAAACTTATTGGTATAGAAAGCTGTTCATGATAAGACATTAAATGACAATGAGTGTTATCAAAGAATATACGTGGAATTGTGACATTTCAGTTACATTATATATATATTGTGTGTGTG
The DNA here is from genome assembly GCF_020826845.1 of Diceros bicornis minor. Lineage (NCBI taxonomy): Eukaryota > Metazoa > Chordata > Mammalia > Perissodactyla > Rhinocerotidae > Diceros > Diceros bicornis. Next base: position 4,734,320 of record NC_080752.1, read on the forward strand.
TGTGTGTGTGTGTGTACATATATATCTATATCTATATATGAATGATACGATATGCCCAGAAAGGGATCTGGAAGGCTCTCCAGCAGTCTCAATGCTTGTCTTTGGGGTAAACAGGATTTGGGTTTGTTTTTCCTTCTTTTATTTGTCTATATTTCTTCTGTTTTTGTAATAATCATGAGCTGCTTTGCAAAAATGAAAAATAACAACCAAAGTTACTTTCAATTGAAAAAAGAAAAGAATAGCTACCCTAGATTAGGACAGACACTAAACAGATGAGAGTGAGAGTTGTGAGGGTGGAACCAGGCCGAACACTGCAGGGAGGGCTGACCTCCTCTAAAGCTGCCTTCCCCAGGAGAAAGCCGCGCTCCAGTTGCCTCCAATTCACAAAGATGCTGGTTCCACCAGGCCACACTTCCTCTCATACATCCAGCCAAAGCACATCCACCACATCTGCGGTCCTCATCAGAGGAGGCACGGCCACTGCTGCGTGAGCCTCACCAAAGCGCAGACTGGGAGCCACGCTGACCAGGCCAGGCAGCTTCCGTCAGAAGTGGAGCCCTGTTCACAAATGAAACAAGTGTGACATGAACTTGGCGACTTCTGAGAAACAGGAATGTCTAGAGGTGCTTCTAGCCTAAACTGACCCAGGTTCAGGTAAGACAGTTTGATCCAGAACTCGGAGGGAGAACAAGTTAACATTGTCTCATAGAGAAGGCTAACCAGAACTCGTAGAGCTGAAACAGGAAAAGCATGCTGAAAGGTGGATATGAAATCTTCAAAGTCCAAGAGGAATGGTGTCCAGGGCTGATGGGACCCAATGGGCGAGGGAAGGTCTCTCACCAGACCCACGGGCAGAACTGGTCGTAATCCAGCAGACAGTTTTCTCAGGGTTGCTCTGAAAGCTTTTGGACTTGTGCTGCATCTTTGGCTTTCCTGGCCGTTGTTTCAGGTTGCAGAGTTGCAGCTGCAAAGTGAGAGAGACCCGCTGTGTGCCCTCCATTCGGTGGGTCCTTGTCAGACTGCTCGGGGAGCGCTGTGGGTGGCCTTGGTCCTTCCTGGTATCTGTGAACAGGGAGAGTGCTTATCACGATTGGACTCTACCATTCTTCTGCTTTCATCATGTCCATCATGGACAGAAATGAGACAAGGAGGATGGAGTGGGCAGTGGGCTGGATACAACAGAGCTTGGGGAGGGAAGCTGTGCAAGAGGTTAACAGGGGTGGCAGGGCTGACAGATGGCAGGAGGAAGGAAGGACCCAGGGATGGAACATCATCAGAGATGAGAGAGTTCAGAAAGAGGGGCAGAAGGCATGAGCAGAGAAGCAAGGCCAGCTTGGGCTAAAGCACTCATATTCCTCGCCATGCCCTTGTCACCTCCTGCTTTGCCCATCTGCCTCCCATTCTTTGCCTTCTGGCCCAGTAGGGACCTTCCCAGCCCCACCTCCCAATCCCCACCTAGTACTGACCCTTCTCTAAGCCCTACCAGGGAAATAAACTTACTTTCTCCCTTCCTGGGCCTGCATGCCTCCAGCTCCAGGTGTCCTCAGGGTTCCTGTTGGTGTAGGAGCAATCCCTCCAGGCATCGGTCTCCTTGGCCTCTAGCATGGTACTGAAATCTGTGCTTCCAGAATCTCCTTTCTTCCCATTCTTCAGGAAGGTGTCAGGACGTTTTTGTCCCTCAACTGGACAATTCCAACAGAAGTGGGCAACGCAGGGCCAAATCCGAGACACCAGACTGAGAGGGACAGGAAGGGGAAACATGGGACAGTCCTGGGTGATCTGGGCCATCTGGTCACCTCATTCTAGTTTTATGAGTGGACACTTAGACAAGGAGACCAAACTGGATCAGAATTCTAAATTCAGTGTACAGAAGGGTCACCAGATTACTTTTTACTGGGGACCCAAGACCCTTCATCACCACTGATCTTCACAACACAGGTGCAAGCAGGTCTATCTCCCAAAGACTTATAAACCCAGAACCATTTCATACTTTTAAAATGTGTGAACACTAACCATAACCAACCACCTGCTCTAATTATACCAGCCTTCACGGAAGCACATCCAGCAGCGCTCTCCATCAAGCATTCCTCCAGGAAGAGTGCACGCCCTCGTTAAGACTCTCCTCTAAGCAAGTACTCGCCTGGAGCAGTGGACGGGACATGATGCCAACCAGAAGAGCCTGGACCCAATCCCAGCATGGGCCAGGAGCTCTCCTCCTGCCTCAGAGCCACAGGACCACTCACCAAGCCAAGCTGGAGAAACATCTTACAAACTTAGCCATTTCCTGTGGCCAACAAGACTGACTGAAATATAAGAATCCATCATCGGTAGCTCCAAATCTTAAAGCATATACTTTACACCAGTGGTTCTCAAACTTTAGCATGCATCAGAACCATCTGGAAGCCTTGTTAAAACACAGATTTTTGGGTTACATCCTCAGGGTCTCTGGGGTGGAGGCTGAGAACGGGCATTTCTAACAAGTTCCCAGGTGCTGCTTCTATCGCTGGTCCGGGGACCACACTTTGGGAACCACTGGTCTACCCCAAGAGAGGTCAACAGCAGCACTGTCTTATCTTAAGGAGCCACTACCATTATGAATGATTCACTTTCACTTAGCACTCTACCCTCACCCAAAGCAGAGGCACAGAAAAGGTTACAACACAAAACAAACTGCTGATAAATGCATTCTTTTTAAGGCATTAAAAAAAAGAATAAGTGCCTTAGAGTTCATCTCATCTAACTCTCTTACTTAATATACTATTACTAAATTTAGAGAGGTTAGGTGACTTGTTCAAAGGAACAATGAAACACAGATAATCAATGGCAGAACTCAAACTGGAAACCCCAGAAGCAGTATTGAAAATCATAAATATGGAGTCTTAGGAAACCTCCTGACTTTGGCGATTACCGGGGTCACAAGGGTCAAGAGTTTCTGCAATCGGCAAGTTTAGGCTTTTCTTCCTGTCCTCCACGTCGCAGCACTCATTCCATGCCATGGTCATTTCTTAGTAAACCTATGATGGAAGCAGTTCTGGGTTCTCCAAGTTCAACTGTGAGTCTACTGCCTAGAACTCAGAGCTGGTTTTCTCACAGAAATCCCAGGACACGTGTGTAGGGTCCCGGGTGAACTCCTCCCACTAGGCACAATGTGGCCGAACCAGTGATGACAGCACACAGAATCTAACCACCATGAAGCACAGTATTTCCTTGGGGCCAGCCAGGTGGCATAGCGTTAAGTTCACTTGCTCTGCTTTGGTGGCCTGGGGTTCACAGCTTCAGATCCTGGGGCACACCGATGTACCGCTTGTCAAACCATGCTCTGGCGGTGTCCCACATAAAGTAGAGGAAGATGGGCACGGATGTGAGCCCGGGGCCCATCTTCCTCAGCAAACAGAGGAGGATTGGCAACAGATGTTAGCTCAGGGCTAATCTTCCTCACACAAAGAATAGTGTGAATGCCCTCACACAAAAAAAAGAATAGTATTTCCTTAAAATCGCCTTCTGAGTTTCCACTTGGACCTTTGCCCTTCCTGGTCCCTCTTCCTGGAAAACTGCTTCTCCGGTTTTATCATGTTAGGCTCCTTCTGTCACCTAAGTCTTAGCTTGTGTGCTTCCTCCTCAAGAGTCTCTCCTGAGCACCGGATCCAAGCAGATCTCACTTCCACCTCCTGCCAGCTACTCACTACCCCATCACCCTTCTCTAGTTTCTTTATAGCCCCTAGCACTGTCTGAAACATTGTGTTCATCATGTATTTGCTTATTACCACATGACACTAGGGTGGGATCTCCAAGAGGGCAGGACTTTGCCTGTCTCATTCACCACCATAACCCCAACATCTAGAACAGTGTCTGGTGCATAGCAGGTGCTCTATACCTATCTGTTGAATGTTGAATGAACAAATGAATGTACAGAAGAATTAAAGAACCTAAGACACCAGGAGCATCTTCTTCCAATATGGTTCCCAAAGTCAGAACTTGAGACTTTCCCTCCAGTTTCTCTCCCTTTCAATAGTAGGAGTTGGACTCCTTGTGCTTCAACAGGATGTGGAAGGAGAAAATGTACCCTTAGGCTGGCATTTGCAATGACTGGACAGAGAAGACAGGAAGTTCCAGGGATTGTGGGTGGTGCTGAATCACTTCCCATCTCTGGTGCCCTCTCACATAGAAAGGATGCTGGTGAGTCAGTTCTACCTGGATATAGGATTTGGGAGGCAACAAGGTGTGGTGGAATGATGACATGTTTTAGAGTTAAGAGATTTGGGTTCAAACCCTAGGCAAGTCATTTAAATCTCTCTGAGCCTCAGTTTCCTCATCTATAAAATAGGAATGGTGAAAATACCCAAGGCACAGGGTACTTGTTAAAATCAAGGAAGTTAGCATATATGGAAATTCTCTGTAAACAGTAAAAGACTATAACTTGCTATTAAATGATTAATAATAAGACCATGTGACCTCTGGAGGGATCCGAATTGGTGAAATTTCTCAGGGTGTGCAGCTCCACCCAGTCCTGCTCTGCCACCTCTGTTGGTTCTACCTGGTGCCCCAAGACCCCAGGCTGCTGCGTGGAAGCACCCAGCCCAGTGGCAGCAGCCCTGGGGCGCTGGCACTGGCCACTCAGCCCCAGTGGAGCTGCCAGCAGCATCGCTGTCAGTGGCAACAGCCACAGATGGTGCAGCCAGAAGGAAGCCCAGGAGAAGCCGCTGTGGGAAGCCACAGGGGAGCATGGGGAAGCCATCAGTGGGACTGAATCAGGCAAGTGGCGGAAAACAGGCTGAGATCCCTTGACTTCTGGCCAAAATTCTCTGGATAACCCTGAGACCCAGAGATGGGGACTTCAGAGTAGCCAAGGCTCCCTCTTATCAGCAGGACCTGGCTTCTTGATATCCTTGCAGAGGAAGGGGGTCTACACTCCTTCCCTTCTCCCACGTCTCCTTTACCAGCCCTGCATTAACCAGTGGGCTGCATTAGCCAGTTTCCCATTAACCAAATTTTAATGCTGCAGGTAAAGAGGCTCTTGGCCATAAGCTACCCTCATGTTACAGAGTCACCTCCTCTGACCCAGTTACTCCCAAACTGTTTCCATTCTTCCTTAAGTCATAACTTTAATGACAAATCTGCATGCAAAGAGTATCTTCTCATTCCCTTCTACCAAGAGTTCAATTCACTCAGGCAACTGGCTACTAACCACATACAGCTGGGCACAGTCTTCATGCAGCAGTGCATGGCCTCAGAATTCATCTCGACCAGTGCGAACTGCTAAGTTCACTGCCAGAAAAGCAACACAGGGTGGACCATGTTGGGAATAAGGTGAGGGGCTGCACTGGGTCATCTTCAGTAGCTGAGTGATTTTCTGGGTCTGAAATGCTGTATTGATTGGGGTATCTGGATCATGGGCAAGTTCTTAGATTTCTGGCAATGTTAGGATGTGATTGGTGCTGGTCATTGGTTTAATCAAAAAAGCTTCGGGGATGCATCACGCATCAAGAGGCTTAAAGAATGGAAGGATTTCAACAGGTAGAAAGGGTGAGAAAGGGAGTTCTAGGCTGAGGGAAGTGAGTGAGGCAAAGGGTGAAGCGTGTGCCCAGGGCAAAGCCAGGACGTGGGGTGTGGAAGGGATGGAAGCTGGTAGGGTTTGAGGCACCTATGAACTCTCCAAGGTGAATCGTCCCCACCCGCCACCCCTCAGCTCTGGGTTGACAATGCCAGCTGGGGGACATCAGCCTATAAATGATAATGAACGTGTGAGCGTGCCCAGGGAAAGGACCAGGGGAATTCACGTGCTGAGGGTTGCTGGCTTTCAACGGATGAGGAGAGAAAGATGTCAGAGAGGTAGGGGGACCATGGAGCCTTATTCAGCCTGTTCACTCACTGGGCCTATGCCCAGGGCCACCTGTTGCCCTCTGAGGCTGGAGACAGACCTGCCTTGCCCTTTCTTGCTTCCTCTCCCTCTGCCTCCCCTGCCTCCCTGGGTTCTGGGCTGAGGTGGGGAGGAACAGGACTCTGTTACTGCAGGCAAATCTTGGCAGACAGGTCGGGACCTGCTCACAGGGCCACCCAGCTGTCTGGGGCAGGAGCTGGAGGAGAGATGTCCACTAGCGAGAAGCGGGTATGAAGGGCCCCGTGGTCTCTGGTTTCGGGTTGGGCAGGGTTGGCCACGGAGCATCCCACTAAAGAGAGAATGGCCTCCCTCCCAGCTCTGCTCAGGTTCACCTCACCCCTGTCCCACTGGACTTCTCTGCTCGTTCACCCCTCTGAGCTTCTGGAGAGATCCATCACTTTGTCTGGAGTGCCCCCCACAGCTTCATCTTGACATATTCTCATTGCATTTTCAAAACCTGCTTCCAAACTCACCTTTTCCACGAAGTCCCTGACACCTTTCATCAACATCAATCTTTTCCTTCCACATGTTCCCAAAGTACACTCTTCTCACAGCACTTTTCACGTACTAAAATTACCTATGACTCTGTCTCCCCCACTGGACAAAAAAACCCCTCAGATTAGGGTCAGCATCAGGGGTCACAGACTCAAATGCACACAGGGCCAGGCAGGTCATACAAATGGGTAAAGCGGCTTGTCTATGGGACCTGGATGGGAGTTGCCTTGATCTTGGCCGGACAACTGGAGCCTCAGGATCTGTGATGAATCAGAGGAACTGGCTTTGCCTAAGTGTCAGCCGCCCTTGTGGAAAATGATACCGCACGGGAATGTGGGCCAGCATCAGGAGAACTTCAGCTTTGGGGGGAGCAGCCAGGGAGCAGCGTTCTCCTGTGAAATCACCCTGTCTTTGTGAGTCAGTAGCAAATTCAAATTTAAGACACTATGTTGTGGGCCAAATAAAATGCATCTGCAGGCCAGACCAGTTCAAGTGCCAACAGTTTTCTAGGTTTATTTCTGCATTACCAGTGCCTGGCACATCACAGACACTCAATAAATGCTTGTTGATTGAATAGCAAATGAACGAACGAATGAATGAATAGAAAAGAAGGAGCAGATGGGTAGGAGAGGGGAAATGGGATGGACGCCCAAGTGTGGAGATGCCATGTGGTGGGTGGGGCAGCTCAAGGTGACCCCTCTGCCAAGCTGTCAGTGTGAACATCGTGGAGGTCTTGCTTGCTGGCTACGGGGGGATGAAATACCAGGGGCCTGTGAACTCAGAGTCAGCAACCAGCTTCTCAGAAGGCACTATACTGAGAAGTTCTTGCTGCAGCCAAAACAGACACTGAAAACAAGCTGGTGTACACACACTCATGTGAACAAGGCGTGCGAACGCTGGAGGCTCAGCGTGCCACAGATTCCACACTCCCGACGAGGTCCACCCTCTGCTGCGTGTTACAGACATGTGGAGGGAGGGAAGAAGGGACAATTTTGCAATTTGGGGGGTGTAGGAGGAAAAGAAAGAAGTCATCCAGCCAGAACTCTCTATCTCTAGCCAGAAACTCCCTCTGTGCTGCCTTGTTGACCACTCTGAAGCTCTGGGGAGGGCATGAGCGAGCACGGCATGGAACCTCAGCCTCCAGGATCCCTAAGAGGAGGGAGTGGTGTCCAAGCAGCCCGTGTGGAATGCCTGGGGTTGCAAAAGAAAAGTTATTTCAGGTTCAACTGAGTTATAATTTATTTTTTCTAACTGATCATTACTGCTGCCGGCTCTATAAATAACCACCTAGGGAGTCTGCTTTTCTGTTCCCAAATCCTCAAAAAGCATTGCCAGGTTTTCTGTGGTTTCTGGCCTGCCAAGCACACAGCACATTTCTTTTCTGTGCAGCCCTTCAGGGAATCCTTCTGCAGTGCATGCCAAGGAATCTGCTGAGTTCTGCCCAACTCAGTCCTCCTCTTCCTGATCCAATGCCTCTCCTCCAAATAGGCCACCTAGCCCTCCTCCCCTACTCCACGAGAGGCCTCGCTCCCTGCACACAGGTGGTTCCCAGGCCAAGGTCCTGGCTTCTCTGTTACTCTGCCTCAACCCGACTGCAAGCCTCTATGCTCAGAGGACAAGAGTCATTTGTACAGAAATCCAGCTGCAGCATCATTCCAGCCTGAGCCTGCGGAGGAAAAGAGGGTTAGCCTGATCACCAGCAAAATGTCGAAATATCAAGGGTCAATACAGGATGGATGTATTTATGTGAAGGATGGATGTGGTTTATGTGAAATCAACTTAAACCCAGGAAGGATGGCTGTGGTTTATGTGAAATCAACTTAAACCATTTAAAGAAGAATATATTTAAGCATGACTCAGTTTAATCAAGTACAAAAGGAAAAAATACGTTCTCGATGGTGTTCTGAAGGATGTATGTTTAAATCCTTCCTAAATGCATGGGGTTTTCTCTTTAAATTTTATTTATTTATTTATTTATTTTCCCCCCAAAGCCCCAGTAGATAGTTGTATGTCACAGTTGCACATCCTTCTAGTTGCTGTATGTGGGACGTGGCCCCAGCATGGCTGGAGAAGTGGTGCGTCGGTGCGCGCCCGGGATCCGATCCTGGGCCGCCAGCAGCGGAGCGCACGCACTTAACCGCTAAGCCATGGGGCCGGCCTGGGGGTTTTCTCTTTAGATAGAGGAACCAGGAAGGAATCGATATTCAGGAAGACCCACCAATGTGCCACGCACAGTGCTGGGTCCTTCATGCTCACTGTTCTGGTGCATCTTCACAACGTGATGCCCCTGAGGCCGGCATTCATATGCTCATTTTGTAGACGAGGGATCCGAGAAAAGGGACTTGCTCAAAGTCATACAGAAAGAAAGAGGAAAAAGTGAGATTCAAGTCCAAGTTCATCAGACTCCAAAGCTCAGTTTCGTCCGCTGTGATTCCCCATTGCCTCTCTAGCCAGAAGACCGGAGTCTGAAGACATGCTTATTTTTCTATTTTTCAGATTAATTTTTGCAGCTCAGAAAGCAAGGACAACCTGGATGTTTAACCACAGGTCATTGACAGCCATATTTAAACTCTCTGGAAATTAACCTCTCTAACCAGTCAACTGCGAAATCTTAAGTGCCCTTTCTTTTACCCTTTATTAGGAAAATGACGGTAAGGGCTATGGTCATTTACGTTGCTTTAACGGTCAAAATATAAAAGCTTGTGTATGTTTGGATAGTTTCAAAAACAATAATTACTAATATTAACAAAACAATTTAAAAAATGTAAGTTTTCACAATTATTCAACCCTCCAAGGCAGGTTAGGTGACCCCATATATGCTTCCATAGCACTCTGCTCACTCTGTCGGGAGCGCTTGTAACACCACAGAGGAACCGCCTGTTTATTGTCTGTCTCTCCGTTTAGGCCAATGATCCCCAAGGTTTCTGGTAATGTAGCCCAGCAGTAAACATTTGAGTATACCCACATATGTGCATGTTTCTTTATTTATAAATGATACTCGTATTATACCATTCACAAAAACAGAAAGGATGATATATGTATGTGTGCCTACGTACCTATGTATCAATCTATTATCTCATTTCCTTCCTGCCCCACAGTGGCTCATCTCACCTTCCACGGCCTCCAACACAGATGTCTCACTTTGGAGACCACTGCTCTAGGCTATGTGTTCATCATCCTTCATTTATTCATTTTCCCCCATCTCCTATAGCACCTACTACGTGCAGGGACTGTGCTAGGCACTGGGGATATCATGGTGAACAAGAGGATAAGGATCATGTTTTCCATGGAACTTATAATCCAGTGGGTGAAACAATGTCAGATAATGTCAGAGAGTGATAATTGCCACAAAGAAAATAAAGCAAGGTGATGTGATAGAAAGTGATGGAGAATGACTGTGGAGGTGAGAGGGAAAGCCGCATTGGACCAGGACGTCAGTGAAGGTCTCTGTGAGCTGCATGATGAATAAGCTGCTATGCAAAGGTCTTATGGGAAAGTGAGTGTTCCGGGCAGAGAGAATGTTAAGTGCAAAGGTTCTGCGGCAAGAAAGAAGGCCAATGTGGCTGGACTGTAACGAGTTAGTAGCAGGAGGAGCTGGAGAGGTTGAAGCTCAGGCTGGGGAGTCCCTGCCAGAGGTGAATCCTAGCCCCACTACCTACTGACTAGGTGACCTTGGGGACTAGTGCCACATGCTGCCCAAGGTTATACAAGGAGTTATGTAAAGGACTAAAAGAGGAAATATAGGAAACATCAACCTCAGTTAGAAGAATGCCCAGCACACAGTTGCCATCAATAAATGGCAGCTGTTGGTGTCTGTTTACTTGTTTAACATTGGTCTCCCCCATGCCACAGCAGTTCTGTACCAGGTGGGCAGGGCCAGTCTTCTGGATCAGTAGGGGCCTGATCCAGAGCACCTGTCACTGTGGCAGGCCTACTGGAAGAGCTCAGTGAAAACTTGGTGAATGAATGAGTTTAAAAATAGGTAAGGCTACAGAAAAATCAGAGTTCAGCTGAATATAAAAGATAGATTTTTTAACCAATTTTTTTCTAATTATAAAAGTAATGTCATGTATATTCTGGCAGTCTTTAATATTTTAAACAACAATGAGATCATATTCTACATATCACGTAGTACATATTTTCCATTTCACATGTCTGTTATGAGAGGCAGTAGAGCACATGGGTTAAGAATGTGGGCTCTGGAGAGACCACCTGGGTGTGCATCCCACCTCCATCATTGGCTACCTACATCATCTCGCTGAAGATACCTGCCCTCTTCATGGCTCAGTTACTTTGTCTGTAAAACTGCCAAAATAACAGGCCTACATCATAGTAGTATTATGAGGATTAACTGAGTTAATTCATATAAAATTCCTAAGAAATGCTTAGGATGTGGCATCACTGACTTAACCAATCACCTATTGTTAGAGACTTGGCTACTTCTCAGGTTTTATTATAAGCATCACCACTGGGAATATCCTTATAGCTAAACCCTTGCCACACAAACAGGATTATTTCCTTAAGAGAAAGCACTAGAAATGGCATTGCCAAATCAAAGGATATATGGATTTTAAGCCTTTTAACACATATTGCAAAACAGTCCTCGAAAAACAAGTGTGGGCCCATTTCCTCAAATCTTTGACTACACTGAGTACTAACCTTTGAGAAAATCTTTGTCGATTTGTTAGGGGAAAGAATGGCATCTCATCGTTTTAGTTTGCCTTTCTTTAATTACCAGGGATGTCAAACAGTTGTTCATTTGTATTGCTTCTCTTGTGATAGCCTGTTCATGTTTAAAAAGGAAGTCCATTTTAGTAATTAGAGGCAGCAGAATAAGTAAACACCCTACCACTGGGAAGGGTCAGGCAGGGCCAGTGGTCACACATCATGGAATTGGGCATCTCTTTACCTTGTGAAGAGTTGAGCCAGATGAGTTCACGGTCCTCGCTAACACTGGGATTATTTAACTCTTGTTCAGACCTATGAAGGCAGTAAGCAAATCTTATAGAAAAGAAGCCATGCAAATCAATAGCTGGACTCTGAGGACCCTCTGATATCAGTGGCCCCCATGTCTTCCCAAGATGGATTGATGCCTAAATGTCTTTTAGGAGCCTCTGCACAAGGATGCCCGAGTTATATCAGAAAGAAAAGTGTCAACCTGACAGGCTATGACTCTAGTAGATGAGAACACACCACAGTGGGGAATTCCTTAAATCTGCCCCTTGACAAGATGGAAAACGTTTGAGGGCCATAGACCCAATCCTGTTACAACAAACACCTTCCAAGTCAACACAGCACAAAGACATCCACCGTGTGGCTAGTGGCCTGCTGACCTCAAGCCATATTTGTACAACTTTCTTCCTTGCTTTGCACTTGGCTTTGGTACAATAATTTGACACAGAACACCCTCCTTATCCCACTCTCCCACAAGTATTTACACAGCAATTTTCTCCTGAGCTGGACAAAAGCCTGCTAGGACTTGGAGAATTCCACCGTGCTTGTAGTAAGCAGACACCTGGATCCAGATTTGCTAGTTGTCTGCTCTTAGAGAATAAACTGTTCTTGGATTAGAAATGAGTCTGAATGTATCTGATTCCTGTAGCCAGATCTGCAGTGTTTTCAGAGGACCTTCTACATTTTCACTAAGGGAATTTCCCCCCCTAAAATCTCCCCCATTTCGGCTGTCACAGTTGGAGTTTCTTGCTGGGTTTGGTCCCACAGGCCTAACGGCTGTTGGAAACATAATGCTCACATCTCTTAAATTACTACTCTGAGGAAGAAGTCACATGTGGGGTGAGAATCCTGGTGACTTTTCCTGCGGGCACACCTTAAGTACACAAACCTGAAAGCAGCAGAGCAGTAAAACTGGCAGCCAAAATAAAGAAAAAGAAGAACATCTTCCAGGAGGGAGGTGGAATCAGATTGAGGCAAAGCCAAGACTAGGTTCTCGGCAACATGAGTGAAATCCCGAACTAAGAAGGAGGAGAGTGGTGACTGCCAGCCCCTTAGCATACCCCTTCAATGGGGCACGGGGTGGGGAGAGCCACAGGCTCTGCATGTGACCCTCAGTTATGGGCAGACTGGCTAATGACCCCAAACAAAACCCATGCTCCATCCTCAGTCTAGGGACCACACTACAAGTGAATATACAAAGTCACTTTGTAGCTTGCCTGAGCAGCGCACTTTAATCACTCCAAAAGAATTTGTGGAGGCCTGTGAGCAGGCTGCACTGGGCCAAGCACTGGAGTTGATAAGAAAGAAATGCAAGGCTGAGTTGCTTGCTCTAAGGGCTTATGACTGAACTGGGGAGATGATACTCACAATAGCAGCTGACAATTCAGCAAATCAGGACTGAAAAAGAGATGGCAGCAGTGAGTGCCACTAGAGGCCCAAGAGGGCAGCCGGCACACTCAGAAGGCAAGACAGCCTTTATGGGAAAATGGGCTGTGTTGAACCTTGGAGGTAGGGAAAGTTTAAGCAAGTGGATTAGAAGTGAGCTGGCATCTGGGGTAGACCTGGAGTCGGCGCGTGCTGCCTGCACTTCTGGCCCCAGGAGGAAGGTTTGTGTAAGGGAGGCAGAGACGAGGAGAATTTACTAGGGAGGAAGGAGGCCAGATTTCAGCAAGGTCAGAAAGAGAAGTCTGGGCTTTATCCAAAAAGCAGTCGGGAGAAGTTGGAGACTTGCAAACAGCAGATTAACATAATCAAAGGAGAATCAGCTTTTTGTGGGGATACGGAATAGGCTGGGGCTGATGAGAACGCTAGAAAGCTTTTACACAGGCCCGGGCTGGCAGTGACCAGGGTTGGACCATGGTGCTGGAAATGGGAGAGAATGAAAAAGATCTGGAAGATACCACAAAGCACACAGCTAAGGGGCTTGGAGAAGAATTCGGTAAGGGGGCTTACGGATGAGTCCGAGGCAATTCTGAAATTTGCACCGTGGGGGCTGTGAGGTGGAGGTGGGGTTGTAAATGGTCAAGAAACACGCTGGAGCCGAGGCGGGAAGGAGTGATGAGGTCAGATTTCGATAGTTAGGGCAGTTTTACAAAAAGAACTTAAGAGGCCAAAACATTCAAAAGGCAGGCATCGAGCAGAAGCAGGAGGCCGCAGAGGACGCTTTGTCATTTCTGTTAAAGGGAATTACAAACATGGTGGAAGTTTTATCCAGCCTCAGTGAAACAGCGTCTATCCACACAAACACCCACAGTGCGGGTTCTGCGCGCCCTTCTGCCTCTCCCGCTCCTGACTCCTCTAACAGTGTGTTGGACCGTAGGTTGAGATCAGCCACAGAGAACAGGAACACTCAGAAATCCAGATTTCTAATCCTCTCTTCTGCTGAAGTAGGACTTCATTGTTTTCACACTTATGCACATGCTTACAGCTCACTGTGTTAAGTAATGAGTCATTTCTTTCTTTCCCCTTCCCCTCTCTCCTCCCTCAGTCCCTCCCACCAGCACCACCACCTCCTCCTGCTCCACCCCCAAACCACTGCTAACATCCTGGCATGCATTTTTCTCCATCACGTTACTGTGTGACCCTCCACATTTTCCATTCCCTCCGAGCTGGTCTCCTACTTCTTCAGAAATGCTGGGAGTCTAGGAAATGAACTACAGGTTCAACAGGACAGAGGAACACAGACTGCAACAAAGAGAGGCAGCTAGTTGTGAAAGGAGCATTGAAGGCAAGTCAGGAGACTTGGGTTTTGGAGTCAAGCAAGGGAACCAGATAAAAATCCTTCAAGACAAGGGGTCTCATGATTACCCAGCTTTGCTGACGTAGAGACAAGTTTTCTCGCTCCACAGACACAGACGGAAGATAAGCAGGTCTCTTTCAGAGAGGTGACCCCAAGCCCAGCACTCAGTGCTGCGGTGACTCTGAATGACAGTGGGAGGGAAGGAAACAATGAATGCAAAAAAAAGCAATGCTTAAGGCGGAATGGCCACAAACAGTCTGAAATGCACACCTCCTCCAGTTCCTGGAAAACAAAGATGAGTCAAACAGAAGCTTGATTTCACAGGCGTTCCTCCTCCGCCTGTCACACACATTCCCAGACACAGGATCACCCGTCCCCATGTCACCCAGCATCTATAGCTTCCAGCCACCTCCTCCTTGTGAGGTAAGCTGAAGGGTCAGATTGGCTTCAGCTGGAGAGCTGAAAGCAGACTGGGCCACGTGGGGATGATTCCAGTGACCTCAGGGCAGGCGACGTAGCAGAAAAAGTAGAGAAGGCCAGTATGACGCGGCTCTGAAGAAGGAGCCAACGATCACTGGATCTGGACAGCCTGGAGTCTGCCATTATTTCTAGTTTCCTAGACAACCCTGCTTAAACCAGGTGAAAATCTGAACTCCATCTCAAAGAACAATGCCAGGTCCCGGGAATGGAACAAAAGAGAAAGGCAAAGGGGTGATGGCATGTGCTGCTTCAGGAAATGAGGACAAACAGACGGATGGAGGTCTTCCTAAATGGAAGCTGGAATCCCATTAGGCTTTTAGTAATTTTGCATTTGCGGCCAAGAGAATGATTCTAATTCCGTTCACTGATAGGGGTGTGGGTTACACACGTGCATGAATCTGTCAAAACTGATCTGTGCATTTCACTGCATATAAGTTAGACCCCAGTAATTCTGGCTCTGCCAATTAATTGAAGGTGTGACCTTGGACGAGTCATTTAATCTTTTGTAGTCCAAGGCTCCCTATCTTTCAAGATGAAACTAAGAAGCCAGCCTCTAAGTGTCTACTTGGCTCTAAAATTTACAATTGTAAGAGCTGACTGTGGCAGGAAATGGGCAGCACATCCAGATTAAGAAGGGCCATGATCTTTGATAGAGGCTAGGAAGAATTTCTCAGTGGGAACAGCCACACAGAAAATTACCCCCAAACCATCCATCCTGGAACCAAATTTGGAGAGAGGTGAAGATACCATTCCCCACATCAAAAGAAGTGGCCAACAATCACTCGCTTTGCAGTGTCACCTGCCCCCACAGCTTCTCTAAGCTCCTCCACTAGAGATCCCCCAGTGGCCTCCAGACTGGGGCATACAGTTTTCTTCTCTTCCTTCCAAACTCCCTGTGGGTTTGTGGCACCCTGGGTAGGCAGCAGGAGCAGGGTACTTCCTGGAGGGGAGGAGAGGGGAGAAATGGCTCACACTTGGGTGCATGCAGCATGCACAGAGCTGGATGGTTGCAAAGACTTAGAGGATACGAGACTCAGTCAGTCATTGCCCCCCTCCCACTTCTTGTGGATACGAAAACAAAGATCTAGAAAAGTGGTGTGACTTCTTACTGTTTCTCTCTGCCTCACTGCTTCTCTTCTCAGAGGGGCTTTGAGACATGGGGAGAACCACTGGATATACAGAGTGGAGCAACTTCTTCTGTCAGGATGGAAAGGGAGTCACAGGCAATGTCTTGATAGCAGCTACCCAGTGACACAGCTGACTGGTACCTGGCCCACGGAAAAACTCTGGATAAGAAAGACTATCAAAGGAGCATCAGACCCAGATGGCAAATTGCTTTAGCAGCTAAAAGAGGCGTAAAGACAGAGCAACTCACTCTAATCCAAGGGGTTTATGCTGCAGCACTGGCCGCCTTCTGATGATCACCCTTGACCTAGCCCATTCATCAGTATTTTGATAAGCAGATTCTCTTCACAAAGCTACTTAATCTGGGTTCCCAGAGAAGTCTTGCAGAGATTAATGAGAGCACTGTGCTTCCTGCCAGTTTTTGAGGCAGAAACAGTTAAATAGTGAAAGGGAAGGGAACTGTCATAAGGTGCACAAACTTTCCCATCACTGGACTTGCCCCCACTAGGGGTTAACTCAAGCATCTTTTCAATTTAGATACTGGGATCCATTTTTTTAATCCACTCTCTCCTTGGTACCCAGGGAAATTAAAACCCTGGCTCATATCCTCCTTGATGCCAGCTTTTAGTCAGAACTATAACAGCATCTGGGGCTAAATGAAGATTAGGGGCAAAGAGGAGAGGAATTACGGGGACAGAGAGGAGACTGGGCACTACCAAGGGGCACCACCAGTGAGGCAGACCCACCTTGCAGCACTCCTGTCAAAAGCCCTCTGCCTACAACCCCTCAGGCAGCGGTGGTAGCAGGAGCTGTGCTGGAACCCCAAATCCTGAGGCCTCACAGAGTGCAGCCAGCACCTGACAGCTGGCCCCTGCCCTCAGAGGATGCTCTGGGGAGTTGTCATATCCCAACTGTCTCCTCCAATTGTCTTTAAACAAGGGCAATTCTGGGTGCTATGGCCCCTGTTGATGTGATTTCGGGAAATTGTCTGGATTGTACTTTGTAGAGATGGGAATTATTTTAAAGCAAAGTAAGAAATGACCAGGGAACTCTAGGTTTGGAGTCAGTTTGTGAATTGTTAGGTAGGAGTAAAATCAGGTTTAACTAGTTGGCAGGACATTACATTTGCTATGTTATAAGAAAAAGTCTTCAAGACTAGAATTTAGAGCTACGGCAAGAAGGAGGAGGGGCAGCAGGAGCTTTCACTGGGGCTAGTTCCAAGGTTAGCACCACTCGTCCGCTGCAGGTAGCTTCAGGACTGGGCAAAAAACAAAACACAACACGAAGCTTTGAGCTCACAAACGGGCCCAAAGGAGTTGACAGTTCAACTAACACGGCTTTTATGGTAGGAAAGAGCATCAAAATCTGAGCCCCTTTGTGCCTTTCCTCCCCCTACTGTCACCGCAGCTGGTGTCTCATCCTGCTGTCCATGAACAAACGGAGAGAGGGATAACTATCCAGCTGAGTCGAAGTTCACCACCCGGAGTGGATCCAAGGCCGACTTTCTAGGAATCTTCAGTCTCGATTACACGGGCAGTTCTCAAAGTGTGGGATGCAGATGCCTCGGTCTGCGGGCTGTGGACTGGGAGGGAGGGGGTTGGACATGTCTGTAGGATGGGGGCCAGGCCCTAGCTTCTCTGCCCAGGCCACAGCTCCTCAGAAGCTGGTTCTTCCCCCAAGCCCCTGGAAATGGGGATCGTGGTGAAAACCGCTGCTACCACTGTGTCAGCAACAGTAGGAGCAGAAGACCCTCCCCTCTTCAGCCAGAACTGGAAGCCAAAGAGGCCAGGCCGACCTGCAGCTCAGGGTCAACCCCAGGCTGGCTGCTGCCTGGCCTGCCTCCCGGCCTCTACATGTAGGGCAAACTGCTCTCGACAGCAGGCTGCTTGCCAAGGAGTCACGGTGAACCTGGCTGCTCCCTATGGGATGTGCTGTGGCTGGACCAAGAACCAGCCTGCCTTGCCTGGAGTAGAAGGTCAAGTAGGCTCAACAAGGTAACCCCTGTCCCCTACCTCTTCCTTTCTTTCCTCCTCCCCTCTACCCTCTCTTCTCCAAATCAGCCTTCTCTTGGATGGGTGTCTCTGTGACCTTGGCTGACCTCTGGTGTGCCGGGTATTTTTCCAAGGATCACAGCTGGCCCATCAGGCACTCAGAGGAGCATGAGGCTGGTCTCCTCTGGTCTCTTTCCTCCACAAACCACGCCCATACAGTCAGCAGCACCAGAGCACAGAGGCCCTGATGTGCTAAAGGTCGTTCACAGATCATTCAAAGAGCTGGACAAGACTCTACGTGTCCCGACGCACCACACGTGTCCTGCCTTACACCCAGGCTCGGTCTCAAGAGTGCTCAACGTCAGGATAGTCATGACAGAAAGAGCACCCCTGAGTATGTGAGACACAACAGGCAAAACCGCCATCTTCCGAGTTTACAAAACATACTACTCTATCATCCCCAGGCTCCTCACGCCACCATGATGGAGAGCCAGGGCAGGTCTTTCCAATCGGTCAGTCTTTAAATGGCTACTGAGAACTTCCTCTCTCCGGGTGGCGCGCTCAGCAGGCTCCAGGGAGAGCCCTGCTCTGCACCAGGCATTCCTGGACCAGGTGCCTGCCCAGCGTCCTAGGGCACAATCTTCGGGGAGCGGCACAAGGTAGGACGAATGGGCCCACCTTATCTCGGCCCCAGTTTCTCCCAAGCCATTATCTGCCTAGAGCAAGCTTTTTCTGTAAAGTGCCAGATAGGAAATTTTAGGCTTTGCAGGGTCACATGCAATCTCTGTTGCGTATTCTGTTCTTCTCTGATTATTTGTACAACCCTTTGAAAATGTAAGAACCATTCTTAGCTTTAGAGGCTGGTCAAAAACAGGTAGCAGGTGGATTTGGCTCACAGGCTGGCTGCAGTCTGCAGACCCCTGGCCTACAGGAAGAAGCTGCAATGATTGTTATCGGCCCCCACCAAGCAGCCCTCGCCACCTTCCCTCCCTGCTTGATTCCTCCAGACTCCCCCACACACTGAAGGACTGCCCCTGACACTGCTCCAGCTGCACCCGGCACCCATGCTCAGGCCCCAGGATGGCTCCCTATAGCACACATTTCATTGAGAAAGCACGTCGTGTGGGTCGTGAGCTATTCTGTCTCCCTTGTGCTTAACCTTGAGATGTGCAAGGCCCAGCCAGCCCCACCCCAAACCTTGAGGTCTTACCTGACCACACAGCCTTGTCCACCTGTCTCCCTGCCATGGGCGCCAACTGGGGAGCGACACCCCACGGGTTCCTCCTACTCTGCCTCCTGTGCAGTAGGGGGCAGGCGGACAAGGGCACAGCAGACCCATCAGGTCCACCTCGAAGTATAGCCAGGACCCATTCACTTCCCACTCCTCCACTGCTGCCACCCAGACCATGCCACCTCTCGCTGGACCACTGCCACAGCCTCCTATCTGGGCCCCTGTTTCCATCGTGGCCCTTCTCCCTCTCCCTTGCTCAAAGCCCCCAGAGGCTTCCCATCTCACTCAGAGTAAACCAGTGTCTCTGAATAGGGAAAACAAACCTGTCATCAAGGTCCTTCCACGGGTCCACTAAGTCCCCCAGGTCTGCATTGGCCACCTGCTTGGCCTCACCTCCCACCACCTTCTGCTGGCTAATGCTAACTCTGGCCACACTGGCCTTCTTCCTCACCCAGCCTTCTTTCTCTTCTTAGCACTGATCACCACCAACAGTTTATGTAATTTGTCATTCTGTCTTGTATAAGTCTTGTGTTTTGTTTTCCTCTCTAGAATATAAGCTCCAACAGATAAAGGCTTAACTTCTTGAATGTTGTACCCCAGCACAGTGCCCAGCGCAGAGCAGATGCTCCACACACACAAATATCTGTAGCACGCACGGGGACAGGCTCCCTGCTGACGGGGGAGACGCCACGTATCGATTTGCACTTGGAAACCTTCATGGAAACAAACATCTTGCTCTTAAGCCCCTCGGTAGCCAGATGAACTAACAAAACACCAAAACAGATACACTCCTGGAGCCAGCTTCTCAAATTGTTTATACTCAATCCTAAAGCAGCAACAACCAACTCCGATTCCAGCGGATCTAACCCACTAGCCACGGGGAAAAACTATTGCTTTACAGTTTAGAACACACGTGCATACGGCTCTCTAGCGCTCACAACCACCTGCAGGAACAGCGGGAGGAGGGGGATGCCTACGCTTTGACGGTCCATCTGGTTTCAAATCCCAGCGCTGCTTTTATAGGTGGCCTGATTCTGGACATGGTACCAAGCGCAATAGGCCTCAGCCTTCTCAGCTGTTAAATGGAAATACTAATACTTATTTTATAAGGTTGTTGTAAAGCTTAAGTGAATAATAAAAACATAATAGCTCTCAGCATAATGATGATGCACAATAATTACTCAATAAACAATAATTCCTCACCTTTTTTAAATGGGGAAGCTAAAATTCAGAATGTCAAATGACTTGCCTGAGGTCAGAGGGCTTTCTCCACAGCAAAGATGAGATTCAAACCAATGGCTTTTGTCAGTGCATGTTTTTCCTAGCATCTAGCCCCACTCCTGTTCATGCCCCACACGTTGCGCTGCTTATGTCCGTAGAATAAAAGCCAAGTATGGCCTCTTCCATCGACCTGCTTGTTGCGGACTTTGGGACAGGGCCTTCTGGACTAATCAGTAAGATGACACTCTTAAGGGGGTCACCCCATGACCTTGGGAAATCTGAGAGTCACAAACAAGGGATCTAAAAGCTAAGAGAATTCACCTGCCCTGGTTGCTAATTGTCCCGAAGATATGCAGATGAAGGTGACTACCTTGCTTTCACCCAGAGAGAAACAGAAACCTTCTTCAGCTTGAGGAGAGCTAACCATGGAGGCCAAAACCACACCCACCGGGCCCACAGCAGAACCTGATGCAGCCACACCTGAGATGTGACACCAAAGTACAAAAGCCACATTCAACCCGAAAGCATCTACAGAAGGGACTGTTCTTTCCATACACAAGTATTTTTCTTTATGGAGCTCATGTATTCAATAATACTATCTATAAAGTAAATTTCTGTACAGTGGAAGTGCTTCTTCCATTAGCTTTCATCATGAAGTTGAAAACCTGTTCCTCCTGGAGAAAAAAAAATTGGCCTCAGACATTATGAAAATGTGAATTATTAAGGAACAAACTTTTTAGGTAACACATGTAAAGGACAAACAATGAGGAGATAGCCTAAACAACATTTAAAGAGATTTGAAAAGAAGCAGTACATGAGTGTGCGTGGCTGCAAGAGGAGAAAGCTTCTCGCAGCATATGAGTCCTGAGTCAAGGACCTGTGGTGGTTGACGTCCCAAACTCAGCGTCCCTGCTACTCCAAGAAGGGAGGGTGCTGCCGTCCTGACAACCATGCCCACCCCACTATCCTTACCTGGCTGACTCCTCCTCATGCCTCAGACTTTAGCCAAGTGTCCCTTCTTCAAAGAAGCCTCCCCACCCTAGGTTGAGTCATTCATTCATTCATTCAGTGACTCATTCAGTCAACAAATGATTATCCTCCTATGGGTCAGAGTCTCCTTATTACTCTCTATTTTCAGCTTTATAATTAAATAATTACATGCACAATACTCTGTTTTATTTTCTGTCTCCCTCACTGGACCGTCAGTTCCATAAGGAGAGGCACTGTCTCATTTGTCACTTCATCCCCAGCACCTGACAGAGCGCCTGGAACAAATATTTGTTGAATGAATGTATAAATGAACAAATCAAAGCATTCAAATGCTCCACTCATATACCCAAATTCCAAAATGCATCCTGCTATCTACCTTACACAGCTATAAATTGATGTCACAATCAATAGGACTTTTAACTTTAATAAAGAAGATTTATTAATTTATTTATACATTTATTAACAAAGGAAAACAATAACATGTAAAGCAGTAGAGAAAAAGTCACTTTCCCCTGAGGGGCAGCCTCATGGTATAGACTAGAGGACAGACCTGCACGTGTTATCCTGTGATCAGCAGTGGTTAAGGGGAAGGTGGATGGAGCCATACTGTCCAGGTTAGAGTCTTGAACCCACCACTGACTACTGTGTGACTCTGGGCAAGCTACTTAACCTCTCTGTCCTCCAGTTTCCAAATCTGTAAATTGAGAATAATAGGAATGTTAACGTCAGCTGCTTGCATTAATAATTAAATGAGCTAATACATGTGAACTGCTTAGAACAGTGCCTTACACATGCTAGTACTCACTACGTGTTATTTTTATTTTCTGCAAGAATGAGAACAAAGATAGATTAAAACCAAGGAGTTCAATATGGTTTCACTAAGTCACAACCCACTCAGACCAAATCTCCAAGATTTTCTATTATTGAAATTAAGTAACGCAAGGGCAAGTGAATGGTTCATCTACCTCAAATTTCCAGCCTCAGCTGCTGCCTTAGTCAACTTGGGCTGTGTTGGGGAAGAGGGAGAATCCCGCCCACCCCACCCTCCACTTTCCCTTAAGGTTCTTATGGCTGGCCAAATAATTAAAAAGGCAGGTTAGCAGGAGAAAATCAAACAAAGTTTAATAACATGTATACACGAGAGAGACCGGGAAAAACGGGATAACACAACAAAATGGCAGAGGTTCTCATCTTAAATAGCATATTCAGGTAGACAAAGGAGGATCTTGGGGGTGGGGGAAGTCAGCTATAGGAGATTACCAGAAAAGCACAGTAAACAAGAGATTAATATGCAGATTTAAGTCCTTGCCTTCCACACTGATAAGAGTTTCTAGAGATAAGGTCATCCCCCCTTCTTCCTGGTACAGAGAGGGAGATACTTTACAAATGGAGATTTCTCTTATAAATGTAAATGTCTCTTACAAAGGATAACTTCTACTTTTACTTGGTTTTCAGAGCTTTGAAAAGAATGGGCTTAGCAAGGACCCTCCCAGTCTATCCATACCCAGAGTTATCTATGGTGACTGCCTGTCCTGGGGACAGGCCTTCTATCTTAGATTTTTCTAGGCAGTTAGTGAGAGGGGGGAGGGGGTCAAAGTTTTTTTTAGAGAAAATAATCAAGGTAAAGAGACATATTTTGAGGTAGCCAATTCTGATCCTCCACAGCTGCCATAACAAAATACCACAGACTGGGTGGCTTATACAACAGACCTTTATTTTCTCAAAGTTCTGGAGGCTGGAAGTCCAAGATCAGGGTGCTGGTAGGGTTGGTTTCTCCTGAGTCCCCTCATTTGGTGGAAGGCACATGGAGGGGACATTCCCCCTTTCTCTCCCTTGAGAAGGCCCAGGCAAAGCTCACAGTGGGGACTCCTGTACTCTCCTCTCTCCTTGGCTTGCAGGCAGCCACCTTCTCTATGTGTCCTCACATGGCCTTTCTTCTGTGCACTGCACCCCTGCTGTCACCTCCTCTTCTTATAAAGACACCAGTCCTACTGGATTAGGGCCCCACCTCTATGACCTCACTTAACTCGAAATAGCTCTTTCAAGGCCCTATCTCCAAATACAGTCACACTGGGTCAGGGCTTCAACATATGAATGGAGGGCGGGGAGAGACACAATTTGGTCCATATAGTTGCTTTACCTACGAAATGGTGATAATGCCTTACCCACCTGAAATTAAGAGCTGGACCAAATGACCCCTTGTCAAGGTTCTTCCAGGCCTAGAATCTAAGATCTGATTTTGTACACCCCACAGCGCCCAGCACAAAGACAAGCAAGCCTCCACAGCTTAGAAAGTGCTCACTGGATTAGTTTATAACGAACACTATTTAAGGCTGAGAAAACTAGGCACATTCCCAAGCATACACATCTTATTGTCTAGTATATATGAACTCATTCCCAGGAGAATAAAATGCAGGAGTGAGGAGGAGCTGCCTGATGACACTGGAATCAACTGTGCACAGTCCTCTCTGAGATCTCCACACGAGAAGTGCACAATGGAAAAGATGATGCAGAACCTTCTCAATAATGAATCAGATGATGAGTACACTCGCACAGAGGCCAGGATGAGGCTGATCTGCTGAAATAACCAGCGAGTGGGATGATTTCACTCTCTCGGTGAAACACTGTTCCGGAATATGTGCATTATTTGACAACTAAATCAATAAAATAATATTCTTATCAATGACTTCATAGAAAGCCTTCCATGAGTCGACAGGAGGAGCTACTGGTCACAGACAGGAGAGGGTACTGCAAGAAGCCCAAGATCCTCAACTGCTAATAAGACAAAACTCTGGCAAATTGATGAGCCCAGACTGTCAACAAGCAAATCCATATATAGTGAGTAATTTTTTAAAGAAAACTTTTATATTACATTTATTAGGTTCTTTCATAAAGATCAACTTTACTGAGGTATAACTTATATAATAATAAACTGCATACATTTCAAGTGAACGGCTGGATCTTTTTTGGCAAATGTATACAGCCAGGTAACCATTACCCCCAATCAAGATATAGAAATTTCCATAATCCCAGAAAGTTCCCTTGTACCTCTTCTTGGTGAACTCCTAGTCCTACCTCTCCCCACCCCACTCCAAGGCAACCACTGTTCCAATTTTTCCTCCCATAGATTAGTTTTGACTATTCTAGGATTTCATATAAGTGGAATTATACAATATACACTCTTTTATAACTGGCTTTTTTCAGCATAATACTTAGAAAACTCATGCCTGTCACTGCACGTATAACAGTTTGATCCTTGTTATTACTGAATTGTATTCCAGGATATGAATGTACTTACTGCACGTTGCTCCTACATCCCCTACGTGATGGGTATTTGGGTTTGCACTACTTTCAGTTTTGGACTATTATGAATAAAGCTGTTGTGAACATCCATATATCAGTCCTTCTGCCAACATAAACGTACATTTCTCTTGGGTAAACACCTAGGAGTAAAACTGCTGGGTCATATGCTATATATGTTCAACTTTATATGAAAATGCCAAACTTACCCGAAGTAATAGAAATCATCAATAGGTTCACTCTTAAAGTACTCATTAGGCAGATTTTAAAAATAAAAGAGGAAACCAGAGTAGGGAAGGACATGAAGTGTGTCCAAAAGCACGTCGGGGCTGCTCTGCTGGAGGAGCTGGCAGGCTCCCCAGCTCATTGTCCTCTCAGGACAGCTCCAGCTGGCCACCTCCCCTGTGCCCACCTCAACCACAGGAAACGGATGCCTCTGTCCACCTTTGGTGGACATGTGTCCCCGTCACTGGTCCTCTCCCTGCTCTGGCTGTCAGGGGCAGTGCTGACCAGCCTGTCACCAGAAGCCTCTTCTAGAAGAGTCAGGACTTGGAGGGACATCAGAGCCAGGGCACATGTACCCAGCCTGCCCAGGAAGTCTTACCAGGCTCCACTGCTGTGGAAGCAGCAGGCCATGGAGTCCCCTTATTTGGTGGAAGGCACATGGAGGGGACATTCCCCTTTTCTCCCCCTTGAGAAGGACCAGGCAAAGCTCACAGTGGGGACTCCCACACTCCCTTCTACCTGATGGGGACCGGTGTGGGCCACCTGTCAGCCAGGCCTGCCATCAGAACATGGGGGATCCTAGCATCCCCTGTCCTCAGCTAAGGCCAGGAAATATCTCATTTAATGTCATGTTACATAAATACTATCAAAACTACAAAAACTTCTATATTTACAAGCACATACCTACATTATTTCACAGGTGTTCATTCTTTTATACAAGATAACTTCCCAAGACACTAAATTGGAATTTGATAAATTTTGATTTTCCGTATTCTCATTGACTTAGATTTTTCACACAGGCTTTCTCTTGTTTTCTGAGAGATAATCAACTCCCCTTAAAATCCTTCCAGAACTCCCCATCACCTTCAGAAAGGAAGAAGGAAGGAGAAAATGACAAAGAGAAGGAGGGGGATTATAACTCCTCAAAGGCAGGGAATCTCAGAGCTTTGAAACTTTAAAAGAAGTTTGAAGTCAAGATACAGAGATATGAAAGAGCTCACACTGCACCTGAGGGAAACCAGGGACCCTCGGGCGTGAAGAAGCTTCTCAGAGCTCCCACGCCCCCTGCCCCCAGGCCTCCGATTGGCCTCAGTGGGGGTCAGGAACCTCCTTCCCATGCTCCCTTCCCCTCCACCCCGTCCCCAACTCTGCTCCAGAAAAGGCTGTCACAAGATGACCCCAGAAGGCACCATCTGCCGCCCCCGAGCTTGTGACAACTCTCCTGTAGAGCAGACTTCCCTTGGCTTCACTGAAAGCATTCTTTCTTGCCTTAGAAAATGATTAAAAACATAGTTAAGGTGCCTTAAAGTTCCCTTATCACTGAAATGAGCAGATCACAGAAGTGCCTATTTGCACGTTTTATTCTTATTCCCTGGGTTTTTAAAGGGGAGCCAAGAGAGGGAAGAGGGAACACATTTACCTGCTGGGGCTTCGTTTGGGATGTTCGTCTGGAAGGCAAAATAAAGGCCTGAAGATTGCCCACTGATTTCCTCTCACTTGGAGAATTCTGTCTGACTTAGGCTTGGCTGGCAGCACATAAATCGCTAGAGAAAAAGTCCTTCTCTTCCTCGGCCTGCTATAGTTCCCCCAGGGCCTCAGAGACCTTTTCTAGGAGCGGGACTGCCACGCTCCGTGATACAGACTCGAGATGAGGCTTTTCCGCCCAGGCAGCCCCCAAATGCTTTCCTGCTCCTGCAGAAGCCAGAACAAGACTCACCATCGCTACCCTCGCCACAGCCTTTCCGTGTCAGGGTCTGGGCAGGGGGCGATGGGGACTGGATTCTAGAAGACTTGGAGAGATTCCATGCGAGAAACACTCAGGAAGCCTTCCATAGGATCATCTAGGAAAACAGCTGGAAGGAACTGCCGCGGTCATGTAGTCCAGCTGCTGATTTTACAGCTGAAAACTCAGAGCATCCGAGGGGTTCAGTCAGCAGTTCCCAAAATGCCAGTCCTATGCCTCCCCAGCTGCCTTTTCCTCTCCCAGTCTTTCCACCTCAGGAAAAGGGCCTCCCTCCACCTGGCTGCTCAAACACGAATTTGGGAACCATCTTGGTGCAGCCAGGTCCTGTTTACCACCAGATCAGCCCTCCGCCCTCCCCTCTCTGCTCTCTGCCCAGGGGCTGACCTGGAAGGACCACATCAGTGGGCAATCTCTGCCTGTGGTTCGCAGCTAATGGGGCAGTGAATTCATTCCCTGCTCCCTGCCTGCAAGGGAGAGAGCTGCAATGCTGGCCTGGCTTTGACATTCCACTGAAGGTCGCTGCTCCCTTCAAGGCAGCCCTCTCCTTCAGGGTTCCAGTAACTTCTCCCTCCCCTTAGCCCTGCAGGCCTCCTCTTAACAGCTCCACTGCTCTCAGCTCCAGCCCCACCCCTGTGGTTCCCCGACAGCTGCCTAGACTGGGATAAGCACTGACTCCTGCTCCTGCCCCCTGCTCATCCCGTCTACCCTGTCCTGGCCCGGCCTCTCCCGCCTGAGCGGCTGCAAAGGCCTCCTGACTAGGCTCCTGCCTTTCCTTCTGGCCCCTCTTCATCCGCTCTCCCAGCAGCATACCCAGTTATCCCATGAAATGTAAATCAAATCACGTCACGCCCCTGCTTAAAACCTCCCAGTGGTTTCCACTGCACTCCCAGTAAAATCAAAGCTTCTCACCCAGCTTCTGAGAGGGCACCAGACACTGCGGCTCGCTCTCGGTAGCCTACTCCTCGAGCCCTGAGCCAGCCCAGCAGCCACATGCCGCCTCTCCCTTCCTCATGCCCAGCCGTGCGGCCATGTGCTGGTCCCTCCGCCTGGCATTTGCCGCCCCCCACATGCTGTCTCCTCAGCTCTTTTCTTTCATGAAATGATTCTAAGAGTAAATGATAGTTGTCAAAATTTTTAAGTGGCAACCCTACGCAGTTTTCCAAAATATTTTTGAAATTTGATGAGTCTATGATATCCTGGACTCCTAGACATTAAGCAATGTTTCAAGGGTCACAGTGTTGGCCCTAGACAGGAGAAATGAGTGACAGAGAAGAGGTGGACTCTGCAATCAGACTCAGGGCCTGGGTTCAAGTCCCTGGCCTGTTGCTTGGTAGCTGTAAAACTCTGAGCAAGTCACTTAAACCCTTTGTGCCTCAGTTTCCTTATCTGGAAAATAAGAATAATAAAAGGATCTACTTCAGAGGATTTTTGTGAGAATTAAATGAATTAATACTTGAGAAGTTTGTAGAACAGTGCCTGGCATATATATAATGCTCAACAAATGTTAGTGCTATTATCATTATTTTATTATTATTATCATTACTATTGAACCCAGGTCTTCTAAGTCCCCAACCAGGACTCTTTTCTCTTCAAAATGTTGTCTTCCAACATTATCTCTTTAAATGTTATCTGACCACCTCTAAATGTCTGGCCAAAATTCAGCACTTAGAAAACTATCCTACACTAGCCAACTGGGTTTTCTGGGTGGCTAAGTACCAACTCTGACAACATGTGTTTCTAAAATATGTTATGTTCTTTCCTCTTTCTTAACCAATTTGGATGCGATGAGTATCGTCGTGGAAAGGCACAGTGCTGTGGACCCCAGAAACACCACCTGGAAAGCTCCGCAGGTCTGAGGCTCTGCAAGACCTGGGCTGGAGCCTCTGCTCTGTCCTCCCAGGACTGAGCACCCCTGACCTTCACTCTCCTTAGCTGCAAAGCGGGAAGGTCAGAGGCACTGAGAGGTTATTGTGGTCCTAATGAGTCAAGTG
Source organism: Diceros bicornis minor (assembly GCF_020826845.1). Taxonomy (NCBI): domain Eukaryota; kingdom Metazoa; phylum Chordata; class Mammalia; order Perissodactyla; family Rhinocerotidae; genus Diceros; species Diceros bicornis. The sequence continues at coordinate 4,762,684 of NC_080752.1, forward strand.
CACACCCACTGCAAGCTCCTAAAACACTTCTTTTCTTTCTTTCTTGGTTAATAATATTATAATTCACCCAGGAAAACCCTTAATTTAAGTCTCCAGGCAGAATTCTTCCTTCCTCAAGCTCTGTCCAACACCCAAGCCCCTGACCAGAAGAGAAGGGGTTAACACCTCAGAGGGAACAGACCACTTAGACTCCCTACAGGACAAGTCACCCTCAGGCTGCTCCTGAGGCAGGACAGGCTTTTGAAGCTGTGATATTTCTGAGTCTGAGTTTGGACAAAGACACCATTCTTCCTCACAGCCGTTCACACCCTGATTCAAGTAATTTTAACCGAATTCTATTCCCTTTCAACAGAAGGCTATTTGAAGATGCAAAAACCATATTTGTGAACGAATTCTAGCATTTTATTTAGTCAATTCCACTGAATTCTGTGCTCTATCCCAGGTGTATTTCAACTTTCTAAGGCTTAGAATCATTCTCCACACACTCAACAATTTCACACACCCACATCCCAAATATGCAAATGTATATGGGTTCTATAGCCAACGGTTCATGTTAAAGGGGACCCATATTAAATAATATTATTAAGTAAATATTAATAAGCTAAGAATAAAAGATGGGGAAATGGAAGAGATTCTTTTTATCTTTCTAATGTTGTTCATTATGTAGAACCTGGAAACCAAATCAATGTATTTTCTGACTACAGAGTCAACAAAATGATCTGATGTCTAAACTAGTCCTGGAGCACACTTACAAATAAATAGCACGGCTATCGAGAAAGGACAAAAGCATAAATTAAAGACAGGAAGCAAAACTGGATTCAGAAATATTATTCTTGCATTTGAGATTTAAAGAAATATACATACATATATAGAATTTTACAACTCCCACCAAGCCTAATTTCATTTGTAAAATACACCAGGGAATCCTAGCAAGTTTCCGTGGAACCATGCAAGTAAGAATGTTGTGCAATTAATTGCGCATCTAGCAATCCACAAATACGAATGAAGCACCACAAGCTAGTTGGCCCTGTGGAAGATTTAGGTCTCTGCCCCCACAAAGCAAGCAATTTGCAAAACTTTGCTCTATGACACATGAAAACCATGGCCCCAGCTACCAATTAAAATTGGTACTACTATATTCTGCAGGACTACTATATTCTGCAGTTTTATCTTCATCCTCTCCAAAAGCATATCAGGGTCCTGCTGCGTTTCAGCGGAATCAAACCCCTAAGGCTCAGAAAGAAATAATGTCACAGGAAAAAAAGGGTGAGATTATTTCTGAGCAATCACTTCGTTAGCATAAGTCTGAATGTGTGATATTTGGTCATTTTGTTTTAGTTTACAACCACCTTTGCAAGCGATAAAATTTAAATTGATTGATGGGGAGAGGGTGGGAAAGGAAAACACACACACACACACACACACACACACACGCACACGCACACGCATCACAGGATCCAAATTCAACAAGGAGAGGTGATAGCAGAACTAGCCTAAGATGAATGTACGCACAAAAAAAACTCCCTCCCTCCCTCCCTCCTTCCCTTCCTTCCTTCCTTCCTCCTTCTACTATTTCTGTTCAATCAACAAGGTCAGATGACAGTAGGAACACCTCATAATCACCTTGCTCCAAAGAACAACGGGCAGACTGTGAGAAAACACAAGTGGCGTGACCCTTCCAAGGTTGGGGATGTCTCTACCAGCACTTACCCCATTTTTAAGTTTTACTTCCTAGGTCATCCCAGATTTGTCATCCGTGCACAAGACAGGCACCTAAGCATTTCTTGAGCCCTTCCTGGAAACCCAGAGATGAAAAAGGCCCAGCCCGTGTCTGTCCTCAAATCCTCAAGGAATGGGCAGCCTAGTGGGAAAGAGAGTGCCCTGAGGTTAATGCGGGGTGGCGGTTTACTTGCACAACCTGTTCCAGGGTCTGAAGTCGTCCGGAGGAGGTCTCCCTCTCTGCACAGCTGCTGCCTCCATGCAGGGCTCCCTGTCCTAACCGGATGGGAGGTGTGAGCCACCACAGGGATCCTCGGCAGCCCTTCTCATCGGAGCAGAGTTCAAGGAATATCCTCAAGTCCTCAAGGCTTGGTTTCCCCTCAGTGATCACACAACGCAGATCCCGATTTTCCACTGCGTATGTCGCCTTGGGGCTGTTTGTTCCACGCACCTTCTCTTCCCTGCTCCCTGACAGTACCGCATGTTTCTTCACTGAAGTGAATTACAACCAAGTCTGCTTTCACGTATTCTGGAGTACTGCCCAGCAGGCCTTCAGTCAAGCAGGAATGCCCCGGTCTCGGGGTCACCACAGCCTCTCAGGCAAACACCCCTTCGGTCCCCAGACTCCAGAGAACAGTCCCCTGCTCAGTCTCCCCAGCCCAGCTCCATCTGTTCCAACTCTGGTTCCCCGACCTGGAAAAGCACATCTGACAGATTTTACACACTTCAGACCAAGGGGTACCACGCTGTGAAACCTCTGCTTCTATTTCCTTTCTACAGCTTATATTTGAAGAATATCTGGACTTCTTATTCATTTTTTAGAAAAATTAGGGAAGTTCGTGGACCAAGGAGTTACTTAGTAAAGCTTAAAGGAAAAGCTAACTACAATAGCAAACTCGCATGTTGCCTTGATTATGTGCCTGGTACGGATCCAAGTGCTTCTCATACACCGACGACTAGACCCCACCACAGCCCTATGATGCAGGCATTATTATTACCCTCATTTCACAGATAATGCATGTGAGACCCAAAGAGGTTAATTCACTTGCCCAGGGTCATCCAGTTAATACTTGGTGGAGCTGGGATTTGAATCTCGGTCGTCTGACTGACTCAGTGGTGCTGCTCACCAGGAAGGGGATGCTGTTAGCAGACAACAAAGGCCCTTCTGTGCCCCCTTAAATGCAGCACTAATGCCATGGACACGCAGCAAGCCCTGTAGATAAACTACACGTGTACACATTGATGAAGTCCACATCTACATGTCACCTTCAGGAAGGCAGGGTTTGCTGGGGTAAGGAGAAAGAAGAAGACTTCTGCCCTTGAGAGATTCTATTTTAATTAAAAAAAAAAAAAAAAAAAAAAAAGCACTAGAGAGACCAGATCCTGGATTTAAAGATCAGTTTTCAAGGTCTCCAGACACGAGGCAGTCACCTGAAGAGGGACGTGTGACAGAGGCTGGCCTCTCTGTGGCCTTCCTGCTCTCGCTGCGCTGCTTCCAGAGTGGACGGCAAACAGGAACGCAGAGGAGACCTGCGTCCCAGGAGCCAAAATCTCCGGAATCTCAGATCAGGTATCAAGACCAACAGGCTTTGGAAGGTTGTGAAGGGAGATGTCACATTCTCTAGTGCTAACACAGTGGCATTAATCTAAATTTATTGATACCCAAAGTAAGGCATAAAAGCCAATTAACTATTTCTGGAAGTTCTAATATACAATTCAGGAACTTGTCTTGCTATCCTAGCCTAACTTCCTAGAAGTACTGAATCACAAATCCCACAATGCAAGTTCCTCAAACTCAAGCCCCTTTGGAGAAAGGAGTTGCTTGCAGCAAAGACCCTGACAGGCAGAGGACAATCATTCAGATGGTGATGGAGAAGATGATGGCAGCAATGACCATGAGAGCAAGCATTTGTGCAACATCTCATAGGGCTCAGGGATTGTGCTGAGTACTCTTCATGCATCATCTTATGTAATCTTCACAATAACTGTGACAGGTAGGTGCCATCACAACACCCATTTTACAGATGAGGAATCAGAGGAGAGAGGCCAAAGACCTGGGTCAAGGTGTCATGGTTGGGATCACAATATGAACCTGGGACAATCTGACTCCACATTATCACATTCTTATTCAATTCTCAACTCTCTCTTCCCATAAGAAAACCTTACTACAGAAAGTTCTGGAAACAGGGTATGTGATTACTCAAATTTTCTAGTAAATACATATTCAATTAGTTCCAAATACTCTTTCGAAAAATTTTCCAAAATGTTGAATCCTCTTTGTTGTCTTAGTAAGTACAGTATACTAAATATAAACCTACTTCTGCTTTATTGACAGATACATTCGGAACGATCTCCTAGCTATTTTCCATAACAATTAGGTCTGATTGTAGAGTATTTCAGGTACAGGTACAGGAATTGAGGATGACTATATTAGTAAATAGCCCGGTGTGTGTGTGTGTGTGTGTGTGTGTGTGTGTAATATATACTAACACATATCTTACTTTTTATATATTTACATAATATATAAACATATTTTATATATTCTATTATATATATCAACATATTTTATATATTATATTATATACACCTTATTTTTATAATTTATATGATTTTTTTAATATCCTACTTTTAGAACATGCTTTGGGCTTATTTTATTATTTGCCTTTTTCTTATAAAACTTCAGTTAAATTATTTTGGTTGATAAGTAGAAGTTTCACCATAGGGAACTGTACCAACAACTGCCCACCGACAATGTGTTTAGAGCATAAGAGACGTGCTGAGAAACAAGAAGAGGAGCAAACGAAAACTTAGAAACAATAAAACCCAGCATACAAACTAAAATGACCAGCCCCCTAATCCTAAGGAAAGTTCAGTTTCTCAGATGAGGGAGTTAATGTATTTTTATCTTGTGGCTTAATCTTTTTGCAGACACATTAAATCATAAAAATCCAAGAAACCATATCTCACCCCCAAACCACACAATATATTTTAAGGAATGTGTCCCTTTTCTAAGAAACTGCTTGATTTGCAGGAAGTGGCCAAATGGCAGGCATGTTCCCATGATCAGCCACAGAAACCAATAAACGTTCCACTGAGCAGACCTGTTTCTCTCAGATAAACAGCTGCCTGCCGCATTAAGGAGGGAAAAGGAACTGAAGGACTGTCCCTGTGTTTGGCTGGCACTTCTTTTTTCTGTTTACATTGAAAAGGAAGATGGCAGCCCACACCCATGCAGACTCTACTCAGCAGCCAGGCCAACCCCAGGCCCTGCATGGGCTGGGGATTTCAAAACCCAGCTCTGGACAGAGACCTCGGCAGGTCTGTCCTCTAAGATAGGCCTGGAAAAGGAGGGCTAAACTAGGAGTTGCAGAAGCATATTTCACAAGAGAGATCATTATGCAATTAGCCGTATTATGCAACAGCTAGCCTGGGGATGGGGGGTAAGCACGTCTGTCTTCACTTGCTCCCAATGCCCATACCTTCCCTCACACCACTCAGCACACTGTAAAGAGTCACCTGCCTGTCTGTATGCCCAATAGACTGTGAGCTCCTGGAAGTCAGGGACTAACCACCCTGGGCACATAATGATAATTATTGTTGCTATAGTGTGTTCTCAAGAAAAATCTGTTGAGTGAATGGAATAGATGGAGGAATGAAAGAATATGACTTTCCATTTGGAAAGTCTCTTGCCAAATGCTTGGTGTTGGAGTTCAGTAGCTGGAACAGGATTCACTATACTGCAGCTTTGGTTTGTTGTGTTGTAAGCAGAGTTAGATAAAAGCAAATTTTAAAAAATACCAAGAAGGAGAAGAGCTGAATTGGCTTGCTGGAAGTTCTAGATTAAAATAAGGAACCGTCAAGAAGAAGGGAGCCAGCTGGCTGCTCAGGGAGCAGGGAGGTTAAAGCAAAGTCCTAATGGAAAGGGTCTGAGGGATACCATCCAAGGGGGCCCCCAGCCACACAGAAAATAGCAGGGGCAGTGTTCAGACTACCCAGGAGCTCTGAAGACTCACAGCGACAGGCTGGCTACGAGGTGGCCAGAAGGGAGCTGCTGGGTCAGGCTGGGCCAGCTTCTCGGTGGTCCTGCCAGTAAGTATCCTCTAGGAAAACTGTGCCTTACAGTGTTGTGAAAATGACCTAAGCAGGCAATCAGACTGCAGCGCTATAAGCAGGGCTGTCCTTCCCCCTTGGCTAAGGGGCACTCATGCTGCCCTTCTCCCAAGCAGCCAAGGAGTAAGAATGAGTTGGCAACTAATGTTCATGACCTCCTGCTATGGACCACTTCATTCTCCCATGAAATGCCTATGAGGTTGGTGACATCATTTACATGACACAAAACTGTGGCTGAAAACTGTAACTCACCTACAATCACCCAACTGGTAAGTAATAGAACCAGAACTTTTATTTGGGGCCAACTGTTCCAGGGCCAAAAGAGAAGCTCTGGCCCCACGGGACCCAGCCTGCCCTCCCATGCCTGTCAGAGGTGGCCTGGTGGGACAGAGAATTTAACAGTAAGTTGCTGTTGGAATAGCCTGCTCTCCTTAGAGCTTTGCAGGTTCCTTCCCACAACTCATTGCCTGCTGCCTTTGCCCTGCCTGCCCCGACCTCTGTCCCAGAGCCACTCCATCTGGAGACACAATCCTGTCAGAGCGCAGCTTGACCTGCTGGATATTTAGCTCACTTGCCTGCTTCACGCTAGATCTCTCCTGACACTTCCATTCAGCCAGCTCCGAACAGAGATAGAGTTCCCAGGCCCATGTTCCCCAAAGGGTGGTCCCTGGGAGGTTCGCTGTTTTTAGTAAGCAGCAGATTCCAGGCCCCACCCCAGACCCACAGAGCCAGGATCTCTGGGAGTGAAGCCCAGGAACCTGCAGTTGTAACAAGTTTCCTGCATGATCCCGGTGCCAGCTAATGTGGGAAGACCTCTGCCCTAGGGTCTCCCAGGGAGACAAGGGCTCCCATACCCCTCCCTCTGAACACACTTCCCACTCATCCCCCAACTCCAAAATTGCAATAGTACATACTTAAGAGAGAAAATTTGGGGGAAAAAACTGAAAAGAATTAAGAAAAAAATGAAGTGACCTATTATTTTATCATATAAAGAGAAGCACTGTTAATCTTTTGTATTAATTCCTTCCAAGTATTTTTTTTTTTTTGCACATAGACACAGATATGGTTTTCTGTTGTAAAAAACAGCATCACACCAGACTGTTTAGAAGCCTTTTCCTTCACTCAGCTGAACACGAACACACGGCCCCGGCCACCTGGAAGGCTGCACGGGCGTTTCTGCAGCGCCATCGACACACAGTGCTCCGTGGCTGCTCCCGACTACCTCACGATTGCAGGCAAGTGGAGCTGATGCAGAAGGAGGGTGGGGGATTGGAATCAGGACACCAAGGGTTTAAAAACTTGTGTTTCTGCTGACACTGCCCATCTCCCCAGCCTCAGAAGGTTCCCCCCTGGACGTGGGTCAATTCCAACATACTGGAATTTTTTAAATCCTAAAAGGTTAGCAATGGAAGAAATTTTAGAGGTTATCAGGACCAATCTCCTTACTTGTAAATGAAGAAACCAGAGTCAAGACAGATTTAGCCTCTGCTGGAGTCTCACGGTGCCTGCTTGCCAAGTCCAGTGTACTCTGGGCCTGCTGTCTGTGCTAACCTCTGCTCACCAGCCCCCGGCCCCCAACAGCCTTCCATGCTTGACAGAGGGCAGCAGCCTCGGACGGCAGGCCCAGGTGGGAAGCAGGGTCTCAGCACATGCCTTTCAAATTTCAAGGATCTCTCACTACCGTCTCTTGGCCCAATAACCAATTTTCAGATCCAAAGGTATCTACGTCTGGCTGTGGAATTTTGTTGGGCAGTGTCCTGGTCACAGCTGTTGAATTCCAAAGGCATCAGATCTCCATACTCGCTGCAGAGCAGTCCCTCACATGGAGGAGGCGCTGAACCAGCTGAGAACCATATTCTAGTCTCATGCTGCTTAAGAATCTTCTCTGGCCTTAACATGGTAATTCAGACAGTCTCCCAGAATCATAGCATGTGGGAGAGTCATGAGCAGAAAGACTTGGTTGAAGAAAAATTACCAAGTTCTGCCCACTCAAAAATTCCCTTGAGTGTTCTCACTCATGTGAGCTGGGTTTCAGTTTCTGGCTCCCATCCCCGTTTCTGGTTTGGGGGAGGGCTTCCCTAAGACTGTTCAACAGTCTGGGGGACACTATGAATTCAAAGCAGGCCACTGGACTTGAAGCACACAGCTAGCAAACATGAATTCTGTCATTCATTCATTCATTCTTCAACCTTCTGAGCTTCTCTTCCTTGGGCACAATGGTAATGGATTTTCAAATACAGTTCATTTAACACCCATGATGACTCTATGAAATGGGCCTTATTCTTCCCATTTTAAAGATGAAGACCCTGAAGCTCAGAGCGACGGACAGATGCAGATTGAGTATGAAGCTAACGAAGAAAGTTTCGAGGCCTCTCTTGCCTGGCTCCCTTTCAAGGCCCTAGCAATGTATCTGCAGAATCGTGTATATATACATATACATATATATATTTTTGTGTGTGTCTGTGTGTGAGGAGGACTAGCCCTGAGCTAACATCCAATGGCAATCCTCCCCTTTTTTCTTGAGGAAGACTGGCCCTGGGCTAACATCTGTGCCCATCTTCCTCCACTTTATATGGGACGCCACCACAGCATGGCTTAACAAGCAGCGTGTCGGTGCACGCCCGGGATCCGAACCCGCGAACCCCAGGCCGCTGCAGCGGAGAGCGTGCACTTAACCGCTGCGCCACCGGGCCAGCCCTATATATATATTTTTTTAATTTACAAAATTAAGGTATCTTAGCTGCAATTGGTTAAGAGCACTGTCTCTTTTCACTCTGATGTCTCCTCGTGTTACATTTTCCTTCATATCAAGTGCTGTTAGGGTGGCTGGAGGCATTTTGGGATCCAGCTAAGGGGAAGAAGTTGATTTGGGGATAAATTTAGTTTGGGTGTAGTGGGCTTAATGTCTGTGGTTCACAGTCACCTTAATGCACAGTCAAGTTTATTGCTAGCTGCCCTCATAGCTGTCCCCATGGCTTCCCACCCACGGGGCCGACTCACTGCCATCGAGACTCAAAGGTGTGACACCCGACACCCGAGGTCTGCGGGTAGTGGAGGAGAACAAGGATTACAGAGCCAGAAGCTCGTCTGTGACGTTTCTTCCAGGCATCATCAGACATGTAGACTTGTAAGAGGAGAGTTTAGTTCTCACTGATGTCTACTCAAAAAGGGACGTTTTCTTCTGTCAGAAATATACCCGATAATACGTTGAACACAGTTGTAAGTATACCAGACACTTTTTTCCTTTTTGATGGGAATTATGCAAAATAGATTTTATCAAAATTCCTGCATTGTAGGACCCAAACCTTAGCCATAAAACAAAGAGTGGATGTGTGCGTGTGAAATCACGCTTTAAGCATTGTGACTATCAAAAATAACAAACAAACTTTGTCAACCACATTAGAAGAAAACCAAATGATCTTTTCAGCCTCCCTTTAGAAAAATTACAAAATCATTATCACATGAAGAGGTGATCAAAGAGTATTCAGCCAAAAGATGTTAAGGAAAAAAAGTATTATAGAGGCTTGATCGGCAAGTAATTCATAAAAATATGTTATTTTTCTGGATTTTGTAAAGTTTGTGATACATGTCAGGTTTTTAAAACTTATGTTGGATGTGATTTCTTTTCTCGTTCTAAGTAAATTTTCACGATCAAATCTAATTATCTATTTGTAATTTTATATTCTTTTTCTTAAAGAGGTCCTCCAAATTGCATAAGCTTTAAGCTCTACAAAGTCTCAATCCATTCCTAGAGGTGAAATAACTTCCCTAGACAGGAAGTGGCAGAGCCCAGACTGGAAGACTTGGTGCCCTGAGTTTGGAATTCCTTGCACCTTACTCTGTGTGCACCTGGTCATCGGGCAGCCTGGGCTACAAGAGGCAGGATGCTAGTGGAGAAGGAGGGGTAAGGGTGATAAATTAGCCAACTGGCCCCATCATCGTACCCAATACAGTAGGCTTCCACCTCACCTGGGTAGGCAGACAAGAAGCTTCTGGAGGACTTGAGTATGCAATCTGACACAACTTGACTCTGTTAGAACCAAGGGCCCAGATTAAGGATAAATAAGCCCAAGTCCTCACACAACACAACTGAACCTGATTTGATTTTTCCAGATGCCGTATTCCCTAGACTTGCACTGCCCAAAACGGTAGCCACATGTGGCCGTTTAAATTTAATTGAAATGAAACGGAATTAAAATTCCACTCCCTCAGTTGTACTAGCCACATTTCAAGTACTCAGTAGCCTCATGTGGCTACTGGCCTAGACAGTGCAGATAGAGAATGTTTCCATCATCCCCAAAAGGTCTCCTGTTCAGCTCAACTGATTTCAATATTCATTACTAAGACCCATCTAAGCTCTTCTTCTCAAGCAGAGGGTGTTTTTAGTGAGTGTGGCAAAAATGTGAGCAGAAGGGGAGAAGTGGGAGAAAGGAAGGCCTGTCCAGAAAGAAACGCAAAGTGCAGCATCCTGGCTGCAGAGAAGGGCCGAGGGAGAGCCAGAGAGAAAAGAGGACCCAGGCCCGCCAAGGTGTGGAGCCCTACAGAGAATACGGGTGTCGCCAAACACACGAGCCAAGAAAAAAATTCAAATCACACCCGAGAAACAGTAAGGAGTGGAAATGTTAGCTCCAGAATCAAGGTCATGTGTCTCTGTGCACACGTACACTCATACACACACTCACAGACACACACACACACGCTTCACTCACACACTTTAAAGTGCACTTTGCACTCCAAGTCTTTGCTGGGGAATCTTAGTTAGAGCTTTGCATGACTGGAATGTCTACAGGCCAGAACTGCACAGTTACTGGCAGCAACATCATCCACTTCCTCAGGCCTCCCCCTCCACTCCCCAAAGAGCTACTGCCAATCCCAGGCCTCTGCAGAGATCTGAACGCAGATCCTTTCTTCCTCCTGGGGCTGAAGGGACACCTTGCTTCCACTCTCCTGTTGGGCCTGACTCAGGGAATAAATCCTGCACCAACCTCCTGTGCTCCAAGAGTAGAGGGCAGCTCGGGGGCCTCCAGCTCCTTTCATGGGCTGCCAAGGGCACATGTTCAGTGAATTCTAGACCAAGAAGCCCTGGCAGGGGGACCCACATTTCTGCTACATTTCATGTGTGGAGATGGAGAAGATGGGAAGCCTGTGGAGAATGTTGCAGCAAACCGTGCACCCCAGCGCAGCTGCAGAACAGAGCTCCCAGTGGGAAAGAGGGACCCACGGCCACGGTGACACTGCCAAAGCGATGGGTCCCCACACCCGGGACAGGACCCGAGAGTTTACTTTATATTCACTACTCCATCTCATCCTCCCAAGGGCCCATCTCCACTCACTAACCAAGAAAAGGCCCAGAAAAGATCAGCGACTGGCCAGAAGGAAGAGCTAATAACAATTCAACCATAACAACATTGCTCCAGCCACTCACCACCCAACGAACAACTCTTAAGAGACAGCTTGCAGAGTGAGTAAGAGCACAGATTCTGAAGCAGATGTCCTGGGTTCAAATCCTAGCTCTGCCAATTACCAGCTGTGTGCCATTGCACATGTTACTCAATCACCCTGTGCCTCAGTCTCCTTGTCTGTAAGTGGGGATAATAATAGTAGTACCTACTTCCTGGGTTGCTGTGTAGATTAAATAAATTGATACATGTAGAGTACTAAGAACAGAGCCTGGAATGTGGCAAGCACTCCGGAAGCTGCCGTGTTACAGGCAGTGGACATATAAAGACAACTAAACACGGTCCCTGCCCTCAAGGAACTTACGGCCTAATGGAAGAAAGAGAAAAGTGAGCAAGTGCTAGAGGAGAGGTGCTCAGGGCACAAAAGAGGGACCCTGAAGCCAGAAAGGGCCTTATTCCTGGGCAAAGTGACAACTAGGTTCAGTTCTGAAGAACCATGGGACAGGCACTGTTACCAGCCCTTTATTTTTTTGTGAGGAAGGTCAGCCCTGAGCTAACATCCAACGCCAATCCTCCTCTTTTTGCTGAGGGAAGATTGGCCCTGGGCTAACATCCATGCCCGTCTTCCTCTACTTTATATGGGATGCTGCCACAGCATGGCTTGACAAAGCGGTGCGTCGGTACGCACCGGGGATCCGAACCTGCGAACCCTGGGCCGCCCAAGTGGAGCGTGCACACTTAACCGCTACGCCACCAGGCTGGGCCACGGCCCTTTTTATATAGTTTCTCATTTCATCCTTGGCCCATGTAACAAGTAGGGAGCCTGAGGCTCAGAGAAGTTAAGGAACTTCCCCACTGTCATCCAGCTGGTCAGTGGTGGAGCCAGGATCCAAGCCCCTGTGAATCTGATCCCAGAATCCTGACTCCAAGCCTGAGCAGGGTGTGGGCGGCCAGCCAGCTGCGGAGCACAGCTCTCCACGGAGCTCTACAGCAATGTGAGGGAACGAGACACGAGGGGCCGGCTAATTCACGTCCCTGCAAGTTTCCTCACATGATCTGCACAATGTCCACAGGTCCCACCTGGCCCAGGAAGACAGCGCCCTCGCCTGGGACCACCCTTCCACTCAGGCACCCCTCCTGTGCCTCCCTACAGAATTCTCGGATAATCAGCAAGGAAGAGGTTTGAGTCATTAGCCTGCCTGGGAGGCCTACCATTTCCCCACGGGCTGCTCTCACCAAGGGCAAGCCCTGAGATGAGCAGGCAAGTGTGGACTGCCGCAGACACTGTCTTCACCCGGAGGCTCTAGGCTCCCCAGACCGCCACTGCTGTCAGATCTCACAGCAGCACTTAGCCAGAAAGGCTGCCTCTGCTTTAGACCCAACCTGGTCCTTTTCTAGGAAAATTCTCTGGTCTATGATTTATGTGTTCAAACTCGTCGGCCTTCCCCTTCAACCCTGGGCTAACAGGGACAAGAATTCCAGTAACGGCCCAGGATCACAGGGAAAACCAAGGAAACGGTAGGCAGGCCATACACTAAAAGCCCCAAACATATCACCCAACCCCGGGGTTCACGTTTACTTCTACTCACAGAAGAGAGTTTGCATCCAAGTGGAGGGAATCAGAGTTTTAATTCAACTTTGTCAAAACACAAAACTCATTTCTCCTTAACTGTGCTTCCCAATCATACAATGGCAGTGTGTGTTACCATGCCAAGGGCCAAGCTCTGCCATGGGGTTGCCCTCTCCTGCTCTGGGTACCAACTCTACTTAGGTCCACTGGACCAGAAGCTCCTGCAGGCTGTCATCAGTGTGTCCCCAGCACAGCACCTGGCTGGGATCAGCAATATTAGTGGAGTGATGAGGCTCTCCCTAGTTAGGGAGGGAAACTCCCGCTCAAAGAACTCTCCAGAAGTCCTCAGTAATTCACTTTCTCTCTGTTCTGAGCATCCATTTGGGCGGGTTTAGAGCACACGCTCACTCAGAGGAGCCCTCCAGAGAGGATCAGGGGTGAATTGTGTTTACTGACGAGCGGTCTTCCACAAGACACCCTACCATTACGTCCTCCTGCGTCCTGATTTTATAGCTTGTAAAAAGCGACAGCCCTCCAATGGGAAAAAGGAAGAAGTCAACTTGGAAAAAGGAAGTGCCTGTGAGGGATTTTAATGTGAATGGCACCTCCAGACCTGTCAGCACTGGAGAACCACCTGTTTCCCAATCATAATTCAACACAAGGGCAAATATCACCTTTCCATTGAACATGAATAGAGCGTGTTGGGAAAACAGCTTGCACCAAAACAAGAGAAAAGCAAGGTCTGGACCAGAACTAAAAATTTTGGACGCTCAGGCTATAACTACTGATTTAAAGCCGTTAACCTACAAAAACAAACATTTGAACAGGATCCAGCAGAGCTCTCTTTAAGTGGGTCCAAATACTAGAGTTTTACCTTAAAAAAATTCTTTTTTGCCCACTCCCCACCCGCCAAGAGCAACACATGCTGCTAACTTGGAGAGTGTTCTAAGAGCCTGGTCGGAGACACTGAGTGGCTGGCCACCATATTTCTTGCAAACGGAGCTTCAGGAGCAGGATTAGTAGCTGGGTGCCAAGAACACAGCGGCTCTGCTCACACCCCACATCTGCCCCGACACTCGGAACCACAGCCCATCACTGCCACAAGTTAAAGTTTGTGAAGCTGAAAGAGAGCCCAGAAAAGGGTAGAAGGTGAAGAAAAAACCTAGACATAAGCAAATGAAAATAGGTATTTAGTGAGGTGGCATCATGGTACAGCAACGATAAATATTAGTTCTCCTCCTGTCTGCTGACCCTTTCTGCCCTGGGACCCTTCACACTGGGACTCCAATTAAAGCCACCAGCAGTGCCTTAGAGGAAAGCCTGCCTGGGTCCGTCTGGCTGCACAGACACTGCCACTGACAGCATGGAGAGAAACTCAAACCAGCCACGTGGCTTGACCTACCTTATCATCTAGGGAAAACATGCCTAACAAAAGGAAGCAAAGAAAACACCTCAAAACATGGCTGAGAAACCGCTGGCCTGGGCCCGGACGCAGAGGCTTCTCGGCTGCAGTGTGCGCAGACACCAGCCACCAGGGTCCTGGCCTTCTCTGACCACTGGTCTCTAAAGAAAAAAGGTGATAACTGGGAATTGGGCTTTTAACCCTGGAACTGAGAAATCAGACTGCTGCTACAGCCTCCAGAGTGTTAAACCCTCTCGCCCAGAGGTTCTCAACTGGAAGATTTTGCCCCCCAGGGGCCATTTGGCAACACCTGGAGACATTCTGGGTTATCACAACTGAGGATGGGCTGTTGCTCCTGGCATCGAGTGGGCAGAGGCCAGAGACGCTGCTGTACATCCTACAATGCACAGGACAGCTCCCACAACAAAGAATCATCCAGCCCAAAAGGGCGATAGTGCCAAGGTTGAGAAACCATGCTCTAGAGCCAGAGAGCCCTGGGTTCATGCCCAAGTCCACTACTTACCAGCTCAGGGGCCTTGCACAAGCTACTTCACCTCTCAGAGCCCAGGTACCTTTTATATATTTAACAAAACTGATGTAGCAGTTGCTAAGTGCCAGGCACTATTCAGAGTACTTTGCACATAGTAACTCATTTAATCTTCCCAACCACCCTCTGCCATAGTACTATCCTTATCCCCATTTTACAGATGAGGAAACTGAGGTGCAGAGAGGTTAAGTAAACTGCCCGAGATTACCCAGCTAGTAAGCAGAGGAACCAGGATTCACACCTGGCAATCTGCCACAGCCCGCATATTACCTCCTTCTTAGGGTTGTCTTATAGGTTAAAGCTCACATTTATTATCTAACTTAGTCTCTGACATAAAGTGTGCAGCAAATGTGGCTTCTCATCTCTCGCCTGGCATTAACCCTGTATCGTTTAAGTTAATCTTGAACACTGAGACCAACGACCACTCCACTTGCTTTTTCTCTTTCCCTTCCAACACACAGAGAATGGCAAACATTCCAACACTCCCACTCCCAAAACATGCAGCAACACACGACGTTTATTCAGAAATTCAAAACGAGCTCTAGTGAGGCTGGCATTCATACGCTCTAGCACGACGTGTCCAAACGCCGTGGCTCGACAAGGTTGACCACTGCAGGGTTACTGAGAGCAACGTCCCAGACCTACACTGCTCCCTGCTCCTCTGCATGTTTGCTTTGGAAGGTCCCCAGGGTGTCTATTTGGAAATAAATTGTAAAATGTTGTGTATACTTAACAGATAAGCAGGCCTTCCTGCGCAATCTGAAAAACATGCTCTTGGAAGCACACTGTGAGAGCGCCCTGGCTGGCCACTTTGCAGAAGCAGGAACTTAAGTTGCACCAGCAAAGTCAGGACAAAAAGAAAAATCCACAACAAGTTGCAGTGTGGTTGGGTCTGGAAGCACAGTAAGTAAGTAATTAGCCAAGCCAAACACTGGAAAACGTGCTACTTTTATGAAAGGACAGACAGTTTCGACTAATTCATGTGAAAAGAAGCTCAAGAGCTGACAGGATGCGACCAGCCACTGAAGCACAGGGACCCCCCCCCACAGACCCCTCCCACCGGGCTCTTCTGTTGCCACCTTTAAGCCAAGGGAAGGACGCTCATTGGACTCTATCCCTTTCTCCTCTGCACCCCGGTTTCCTCCCATACTTGGCCCTTCTTGGTCTCCCCACACATAACCCTCACCTCCCCACACACATCCCATGTAGTCTGGTCCAAACCTTTGTTCCAGCCCCTTTTATAAGAATGTCCCCACACTGGGCTATTCAGATCTGTAGAGTTCAATGGTTATATTGAATATTTCAAATGGCACAACATTTACCAGCGACGAAGATGCTCAGGTGAACCAAAGAGCAGGGCTGGATTTTGGGCCACCCCGGTACGCAAATGCAGGCCGGCTCAGGCCAATCAGAAGTGCTGACTGTCAGAAAGGCACATTTCTGATTAAATAAAGATAAATTTTTAAATTACTTAAAGATTGCCATTGGTTTAGAGGTGTAACTGGACGAGAATCTTTCAATCCGGGGTACAGAAATGGAGAGATGACAAAGCAGTCCTTGGTGGTTTACAAACAGGGCTGGGGGCTCCTGCCCTTTCCTACTGAGCAGTGACTGTGTCCTGGGATGCGGGAGGGGCCAGCCAGCTTGAGGATGGCAGCTGATTTTCCCCCAGACCCCTGGAGGGAGGCCCCAGCAACAGCAAGTGGCCCCAAGGAAGGCGGATCTGGCTAATAAGTAAGGAGGGAGTGGAAGGCAAGGCTGAGGAAGCCCTCGGGGAGGGGTAGGAAGTAGATGGCAGGACTACAGCATGGCTGCGGCCATCCTCTAGTAACACTGCAGGTGACCGATAAACATTTATTTGCTTTATATTAGGAGAATGAGAACACGGTGCCTAGAAAAATGGAAATGCTGGGAGCAAAGAAGGAGCTTAAAGATAGACTGTGTTTGGGCAAAGTGAGAAAGACAGACAAGAAAGGTAAATTGGAACCTTTCTCACTATAGCAGAGCCTTAGAAAAGTGCCCCCAACTCTGGAATGATTTTTCCAGAAGTCAAGGAGAGCAGCAGGCAAAATTCCAAAAGAAAGACTATTCATTGGTCAAAATGTACCCTCAATCATTAAAATAATACACAAGCATACCTTGTTTTATTGCGCTTCACTTTATTGTGCTTTGCAGATAATGTGTTTTTTACAAATTGAAGGTTTGTGGCAACCTTGTATCAAGCAAGTCTATTGGCACCATTTTTCCAACAGAATTTGCTCCCTTCATGTCTCTGTGTCACATTTTGGTACTTCTTGCAATATTCAGACTTCTTCATTATTATTATATATGTTATGGTGATCAGTGATCTTTGATGTCACTATTGTCATTGTTTTGGGGTGCCACGAACTGTGCCCATAAAAGACAGCGAACTTAATTGATAAATGTGTGTGTTCTGACTGCTCCACCAACCAACCACTCCCCGATCTCTCTTCCTCTCTTCGGGCCTCCCTATTCCCTGAGACACAACAATGTTGAAATTAGGCCAGTTAATAACCGTACGATGGCCTCCAAGTGTTCAAGTGAAAGGAAGATTCACACATCTCTCACTTTAAATCAGAAGCTAGAAATGATTAAGTTTAGTGAGGAAGGCACGTCAGAAGCCGAAACAGGGTGAAAGCTAGGCCTCTTGTGCCAAACAGTTAGCCAAGCTGTGATGCAAAGGGAAAGTTCTTGAAGGAAACTAAAGTGCTACTCCAGTAAACACACAAATGATAAGAAAGTAAAACAGCCTTATTGCTGATATAGAGAAAGTTTTAGCAGTCTAGACAGAAGATCAAACCAGCCACAACATTCCCTTAAGCCAAAGCCTAATCCAGAGCAAGGCCCTAACTTTCTTCACTCTGTGAAGGCTGAGAGAGGTGAGGAAGCTGCAGAAGAAAAGTTTGAACCTAGCAGAGGGTGGTTACGAGGTGACATCTCCATAACATAAAAGTGCAAGCTGAAGCAGCAAGTGCTGCTGTAGAAGCTGCAGCAAGTTCCCCAGAAGACCTAGCTGACATCTTTAGTGAAGGTGGCTATACCAAACAGCAGATCTTCAATGTAGACAAAACAGTCCTCTCTTGGAAGAAGATGCCATTTAGGACTTTCACGGCTAGAGAGGAGAAGTCAATGCCTGGCTTCAAAGCTTCAAAGGACAGGCTGACTCTCTTGTTAGGGGCTAATGCAGCTGGTGACTTTGAAGTTGAAGCCTATGCTCATTTACCATTCCAAAAATCCTAGGGCCCTTAAGAATGATGCTAAATCTACTCTGCCTGCGCTCTAGAAATGGGACAATAAAGCCTGGATGAGAGCACATCTGCTTACATCATGGTTTACTGAATATTTTAAGCCCACTGTTGAGACCTACTGCTCAAAAAAAAAGATTCCTTTCGGGGCCAGCCCGGTGGCGCAAGTGGTTAAGTGCGCGCGCTCCGCTGCGGCGGCCCGGGGTTCGCTGGTTCGGATCCCGGGCGCGCACCGACGCACCGCTTGGTAGGCCATGCTGTGGCGGCGTCCCATATAAAGTGGAGGAAGATAGGCACAGATGTTATCCCAGGGCCGTCTTCCTCAGCAAAAAAAAAAAAAGAGGAGGATTGGCGGATGTTAGCTCAGGGCTGATCTCCTCACCAAAAAAAAAAAAAAAGATTCCTTTCAAAATACGACTGTTCATTGTCAACGCACTTGGTCACCCAGGAGCTCTCATGGAGATGTACAATGAGATTAATGTTGTTTTCGTGCCCGCTAACACAAAATCCATTCTGCAGCCCATGGATCAAGGAGTGATTTTGACTTTCAAGTCTTATTATTTAAGAAATACATTTTGTAAGGCCATAGCTGCCACAGATGAGGATTCTTCTGATGGATCTGGGCAAAGTAACTTGGAAACCTTCTGGAAAGTATTCACCATTCTAGATGGCATTAAGAACATTTGTGATTCATGGGAAGAGGTCAAAATATCAACATTAACAGGCGTTTGGAAGAAGTTGATTCCAATCCTCATGGGTGACTTTGAGGGGTTCAAGGCTTCAGTGCAGGAAGTAACTGCAGATGTGATGGAAATAGCAAGAGAACTAGAATTAGAAGTGGAGGCTGCAATCTCATAATAAAACTTTAATGGATGAGGAGTTGCTTCTTATGGATGAGCAAAGCAAGTAGTTTCTTGCGGTCTAATCCCTCTACTCCTGGTGAAGCTGCTGTGAAGACTGTTGAAACGACAACAAAGGATTTAGAATATGACATAAACTTAGTTGATAAAACAGTGGCAGGGTTTGAGAGGATTGACTCCAATTTTGAAAGAAGTTCTACTGTGGGTAAAATGCTACCAAACAGCATCTCATGCTACAGAGAAATTGTTCATGAAAGGAAGAGTCAATCAATGAGGCAAACTTCATTGTCGTCTTATTTTAAGAAATTGTCACAGCCACCCCGACCTTCAGCAGCCACCACCCTGATCAGTCAGCAGCCAGCAACATCAAGGCAAGACCCTCTGCCAGCAAAAAGATTACAACTTGCTAAAGGCTCAGATGATGGTTAGCATTTTTTAGCAATAAAGTATGTTTTCATTAAGATATGCACATTGTTTTTTAGACATAATGCTATTGCACTTAATAGACTACAGTATAATGTAAACATAACTTTTCTATGCACTGGGAAACCAAAAAATTCATGTGACTCGCTTTATTGTGATATTGGCTTTATTGCGGTAGTCTGGAATTGAAACCACAATATCTCCAAGGTGTGCCTGTACAACACACCACTAATCATAGCACTGCCACAATCAACAACTGACTACTATACAAGATATTATATAGTGAAGGAGCAATAGTCGCTCCCATGCATATTCATATATTTTAACATATTTGACAACAGGGTGTGGTGGGTGTGGGGCTGGCTGTGGAGCCCGGCTTCCTGGGTGCACATTCCAGCTCTGCCACATCCTGGCTGCGTCACATTTGGCAAGTCACTCAACCTCCTACGCAGCACTTTTCCTTTCTGTAAAATGGGGATAAAAACCATGCCTATCTCAAAGTGAACTCTCAATAAATGTTAGCCTTTATTTTTAAAAAGACTCAAGATTAAAATGGATGAGCGAGAACTGGGGTGTCAACCAGTTCATGGACATTCCTTTTCTTCAGAAGTTAGTCCTCAATTATCTTGTTCTTCCTTAACCATCGTAAGCTTCGGTTACATCCAGGGACAGAGCTTTCCCTTCTGTCTACATGTGGAGGCAGTGGTGCCAGTTGGTTGGCTCCCTGTTTCTCTGATCTCTACTCTGCCAGAGCTGAAACCCCACTCAATTCTGTGAGGCCCATCTCATTTCCAAGTCCCCTGATCCCCTCCTCAGAAAGTCAGGGCTTTTAATTAAGTCCTACTCTCCTGTCCAAGGGGTCCCTCACATGGCCTTCAGGAAGAGGCGGTCCCCGCCATAACGGAGGATCCTGACAGCACTTGTGGAGGCCTGTTGAAGACAAAATCATTCCATGACACTTGTTAAAGCACTGTAAGGCAGCCTTCATTCAGGGGACCATCCCGATAGGTGTGGGGGGGGTGTGGTTTGCAGTGGAGGAGAGAGGGCGGACTCAACTCCTAAAACAATAAGGAAAAGGGGGGATTTATAGCCAAGGAGCAGGGTGGGGGTCAGCAGATGGGAAATTACTAAGAAGAAACATTGGGGTACAGTGAGTTCTGGCTAAATTGACCTAACAGGATTCTTGCCAAAGACAGGCCAGGGTATTTATCAGACATCACCTGGGGGATGGTGGAAGATGAGGAACTGATCAGATATTGAGGGTGATCAGATATGGAGGATGGGCGATTCTGGCTAAACCAACTTAGCAGGATTCTTGCTAAAACTGGACAATTCAGAAACGAACACAGAAGCTCAAAAGTTGAGACCTAATTGAAAAAGAGCTCAGAGGAGCCTGACGAGGGTGTGGTCATGGAGAAAGTCTTTGTCAGGACAGCATGCTTGTGGGTGAGGCCCATACTCTTAAGGGGAAGTGACTCTTTGAATGACCTACTTCTTCTGTGCTGGGAGGACACAGAGGCCAGGAGAGGGTAGAGAGAGAGGGATGTGCAGGGAGAGGAGAGAGTGTAAGTGCTTCCATCAGCAGCGACACCATTTTGCTGTCATGTGGCCTCTGCACTCTGTATGATAACACACTCATTTAGACCCCAGCATCCTGGGGACAGGAAACATGAGTTTCTCCTGTTTTTTGTTTGTTTCATTCTTGGTGCACCTTGGAATCCAAATTCTCAGTGTAAAGACACAAAACCAATTCAAGTTCTTTCTAGCCAACATAAAAAAGAAACACATGGCTTCCAGTAAGCAACTCTTTTTTTTTTTTTTTTTTTGCTGACGAAGATTCGCCCTGAACTAACATCTGTGCCAATCCTCCTCTATTTTGTATGTGGGACGCCGCCACAGCATGGCCACCGATGAGTGGTATAGATCTGCACCCGGGAACTGAACCCAGGCTGCCAAAGTGGAGCACGTCAAACTTTACTACTAGGCCACGGGGCCAGCCCCTAGTAAGCAACCTTTGATGGACACAAAGCCAGCAGGGCAGGAGGAAAGGCTGCTCCTTCCCCAGCAGTCTTGCTCCAAGGTGGGATCGAGTAAGGGAGATGAAGGAAGTGATCTGGAGCCCAACCCCAGAAGAAGAACTGACAGCACGTCAAGAAAAAGCACCGTCCTGCCCCCGCCTCAGCTTGGTGCTGTCCCACAGACCTAGAGTAAAGGCTCAGAAGTGCTGTCCACAAGGTTCTGCCTACACCTCTGCCCTGGCTCAGATGAAGCCCCTCAGTGCCTCAGGACAGCCTGCCCACATGTAATCAGGCCACGCATGCACGCATGCATGCACACACACACACACTCTCTCACACCCCTGCACATGAGAGATACGCAGGAGACAGAACAATGCCTCTAAGAAGTGACAGAGGCACCTGACCGCCCTCGGCAGGGGTGCACCGAGCCATACCTACGTCTGACTTTCTGAAAGTAACAGCGTCTCCACAGATAGGAAGAGACAAAGGAGTTTCCTTCCAGCTAAAGCAAATGGTGGCTTTGTTTTCTCACTGGAGTATTGTAAGAATTGATTGTTTGGGGGAAATGACATAAAATCTAAGAGCTCTGGTTCCCAGGCTAGAAGACAGACCAGATCTATTCATTCAGTAAGCATTAAAAACCCACTGCTTAATTAATACCGGAACCACTCCACTCTCTTTGCAAAGAGGAGGCGCAGTGTAGTCCTACAGGCTGGCATCCTTGCCACAGAGGCCGGCACAAGGTGTTGAAGGCGAACACACAGCCGCTGCCATTCTGGATGTTTCCTCTAATTCATTGAGGCAATAAAAACTGTTAAAAATCGAACCTCTGCCATGAGGTCTTGAATTACATCAGTAAGTTCCTCTTTAACAAGCCGTCATGTTCAGGGAACATATCCATTTACTCACTGTTCCTTAAAAAAGGCCCTCTCTCCATCAGAAAACTGCTTCCACCAGAAATTTGGTTTCCCATTTGAAGTGGTTTGCACACGGTCAGGCGTTTTTATTGCCCTCGTCTGTTTCATGGACCCCACTGAAGAGTGGGGTGTCTCCCTAAAAATATTAATGTTTACCCTCCCCCTGATGACCTTCGTGTGGAAGGAAACATTTGCCACATAGCTATTACACATCATTTACTCTGCCACGAGCTTAACATACATCAGAGAGTTTAATACTTACGGAGCACAATGACAGAAGCTTCACATGCGTTGACTCATTTAGCTTTCCCAATAGTTCTGTGAAGTTCTATTATTAACCCCATTTTACAGATGAGGAAACTGAGGCTCTGAGAGTAATCTTCCCAAGGTCCCATAAGTGGTAGGTCTAGGAATCAAATCCAGCCCAACCTTTCTCCTCATCTATGTTCTTGTCCCTGCACCAAAATGCTTGCTTCCAGGCCACGGTCTTCTCCCTGCCAGCAGGACCTTGGCATTCTGGCAAGGCCAGACCTTGTCAGGAGTGTTTCTACGTTAGTTTTGAATTCCAAAGCCCTCCTCTAAAGCAGATTTTTTGGAAGCACAAGCCTTGTGAGGGCCATGAGGAAAAACAGAACCAGATCAGACAGCCTGCTTTGCACCAGGCCAAACACAGCCACCCGCTTCAGGACCAGTTGCCCATGCTCGGGGCTCCTCTGCCGGCAGTTCAAGATGCACCTATGCCGACTTTGCCTCTTTGGTCTTGGTTTACTCACCTTTAAAATGGGTACAATAACACCTGTCCTATAGGGCTGCTCTGAGGAGGTAATATGATAAGAATCCTAAAGCATCTAACCAGGTGCCTGGCACAGGGTGGTCAGTGAGCAACGGTCACTGCTGCTCTTTCTTGGTGGAGTCCCAGGAGCTGCTCCTGGGTCCAGTGGAGGGAAGAGGAGAAGAGCAGTCCTTGCCTGTGGGGAAGAGTACTTTATCATCAACACTGTTTTAGAATTCCTGGTGTACTGTGACAGTAAAAAGCAAACAGACTTTTAATTGGTTTTATTATTGCTTTTAAATTCTCTGCAGATGATGTACCCCTTACTACCTGCACCCATGATAGACTTCTCCCACTCCCTTCTTCCCTACTCCATGCCCTTCTCCATCCGACACATGCCACAGCCTAGATCTCTTCCGAATTTCCCACTGGAGAGCGAATAGAGAGGCAGTGGGGGTCTTGACCACTCCTCGGCCCCATCACGATCACAACACTTCAGGGAAAAAGAACACAGCTCCTTCACAACAATACGGGCCTGACCACAGAGGGACTCCCCGAAACGCCCCCAGTGAGAAGGAGATGCACCTGCAAAGCTCACAACTGGGAAAGAACATGCTGTTTAGCTAAGAAGGCTGGAGGAGAGGGGTGAGGAGAAGGGCTGAGAGGAGGCTGGGAAAGTGGGCATCTTCTAGGGCCACGCAGGCCATGTTAAGGATTTTCGGCTTTCTTTCACTCAGCAAGAAGCACTCACATGATAAGGGCAAAGAACAGCCTGGAAGGGTGAGGCAGGGTGTGGGAGACTAGTTAGGAAGCTTTTGTAGCAGCAAAGGCTGGACAAGGGGAGTGGAAGTCAGCATGAACAAGTGGATGGATTTAAACACACGCTCAGGAAGAGAAATCAATGAGACGTGGTGATAGATTGACAGGAGATAGAGAGCACAAGGTGAAGTCTGGTTTCTGGTTCAGGTAGATGGCGGGACAGGTTGAGACAGGGGACGTCTGAAGAGGACAGACTCAAAGGCTGAGGGCGGCGGGGGGGGGGGTGGTTGGGGAGTGGGTGTGAACGGATATTGAGCCAAGCGGTGCACACACCGAGTCACTCAAGTGGAGATGAGAAGATGCTCGTATTTCACTCAGGTGTTCCAAGGAGCGGTCCAGACGGGATGCATGGAACCTGAAACCAAGGGAGGTGAAGCGTTCCCCAGGGGAGAGAGCCCACAGGAAGAGAAGAGTTCTGGAGCACCCCAACCCTAATGGCCAAGCAGAGGGCGTGGAGGAAGCGGCAGAGGAGCCCAGGCGGGAGTAGCCAGAAAAGCAGGAAGGAAACCAGCAGAGGTGGTGCCTCAGAAGCCAAGGGAAGAAAAGAAGATTTAGAGTTTTAATTAAACTTAATAAAATGCTGCTCAGAGGGCAAGAAAGACAAAGTCTGAACAGCATCATCAGCATTGCTGGAGATGCAGGTCAGAGGTCTTCTCATCAGGAGCAGGTGTGGTTGGGAACCGGCGCGCAAGGCCCGAAGCGTGAGCGGGAGGGGAGACGTGCGCTTACGTCTCAGGCAGCCCCCAAGCTTGTCACATCACTTGGCACGTGTCCTTCACAGCCTGTATCTTATGTATGATTATCCTGCTTACTTATTGTTTACTTGTTTATTGTCTTCTTCCCTCCCAGAAATGTAAGGTTAGGGCAAGAACGTTGTCTGTTTTATATACAGCTGTACCCTGCAGATCTAGCAGAATGCTTGGCACAGAATAGGGACTCAGGAAACAGCTGTCGAATATGGAATGAATGAAACAGACAGAGAGGAGAGATAAGTTTGGTTAACAAGTAGGGAGACAGGGAGCTGGAAAGCAGGAGGGCTGCAAGCAGCAGCGACTGATGAGAATGAGCCCGGGGTGAGAAGAGGAGAGATGGAGTGGTGCCCTGAGAAGGCGGGGGGTCCCAGGCTTAGGTGGAGGGTTATGGCAGCATGCAGGACACTGACACGAAAGCGTAAAAGAGAGACTCAGAGGTATTTTCTGGTCTAAATAACATCCAACCCACATGTCCTGGCCTTAGGGTATATTCCCCCAAAGCAAACCCTGAGACAAGGATTCCTGGGCAGGTGAGTTATGGAAGAAATGCTCCAAGGGAAATTACCAAGGAAGTGGGGGAGTGGGGGGGAGCAGGACAGAGAAGGGGAGAAGCCAGGCCATAGTCTGACCTCAGATGAAGTCCCAGCCTCAGCCAGAGCCCAGGGAGACTTCTGGAGCATCAACTGCACCTCCTCCAGAGTCTGTCCCCTCCTCCCCAGGGCCTGCATCTTCCCACACCAGCTAATATTGGCTACCAATACTCTAGCTCTCTTGGCAGGAGGGCAGTCCTTTGAAAAAGGTGACAGGAGCAAGCCTTTAGAAGCAAAGGCCACAGAAACCGCGGGGTGGGCGCACAGAACTGTGAAAGGGATCCAAGGGCGTCTGGGCAGAGGGCCAACAATGTCCACCACTAAATCCGGACAGAACTATGTGTGGATGACCCTGGGAGACCCACCAAGAAACGACTTCATTCCCAGGGGCTGGAGGGTGCAGGGATGGTTACCTTTCAGAATCATTTTTGTTCTGGAAAATAATCCTTCAAAGGAGGATATTATGGCTCCTGAAGTGCACAGAAGTGCTCCTCTTGGAAAACTGTAAGGGTGTGAATTTAGTTAAAGCTACTAATACTGAATGTGATATGCAACTATTGCAAAAGTCCTTCGAGTATTTAGAAATACTCAAAAGTCAAGAAATAGAAAACTGAGTAACCTGTATCACATTCATGGGACATGCTTATTATTATCACAGTATTGTGATATTGTAGAATCCTCAGAAACAAAAATCAATCGAAATAAAATAAAATAAATCAACCAACTAATATTTACTGAACACCTGCTATGAATCCAGCTTTGTGCCAGAAATGGCGGAATGGAGAAATGTCTCCGTACTAGAAGTTTATCACCAGGCTGGGGACCAGATGATATTCCTGAAACGATTAAAGAAGGCAAAATAGGACCCCTGGGAGGTAGTGTAGTTTGATTTCTAAGACGAGCCCCCGAGTCAGACTACTCGGGATTACTCTCACTACTTCCATTGGACTCTCTGCGCCTCAGTTTCCCTATCTGAAAAATGGAGTAACAATAGTACTTACTTCTCAGGATTCTTGGGAGGATAAAATGAGGTAATTTGCGTAGGGTCCTTAGAGCAGTGCCTGATGTATACAGTAAGCACTTAGTCCTGGGGAGTCCATGGCTACAGATATTACCGGAGGAGAGGAATGGAAAAGAATGCTACTTGCCTGGCTTGTCTCCTATCCTGCTCTGCTCAGAAGGATCAAGACATTTACGCTTGGCTAGAAAAAAAACTCAAGAAACACCCACCCTTGTTTACTTGGACCCGGATGCAACGAAGCTAAGTATGGACCAAGAGTTGAAGGGCGGATGGCGTGCTCCTCTACTGAACTGGCCAGGAGCCGAGGCCAGCGGCTTTATGTCTTGGGAGCCTTTCAGACTCGGAGCCTGCATATGCTCAGACTCTAAAGAGTGTTGGGTCAGCAAGGAAGCACTGGGAAAGCCATCAGTATCTTTGTCTCCCCACTGACTGTTTCCTGCCCAGCACCCAGGAGGCAGTCCTGCCACTTCTCTGACCAGCACACAGAAGGGGGTGCCCGGGCTCAAGCGATGCAGTCACACAGGCCTGCACTCCTATCCTGCCTCTCCACTCACAGCTGTGTGACCTTGGGTCAGTGACTTTGACTCAATTCTCTCGTCTGTAAAACAGTTCCTGGCCTTGGCTGTACAGTAAAATCACTGGGGCAGTATTTAAAAACTGAAATGCCCAGGACTCACCCCAGACCAGTAAAATCAGAATCCCCTAGGATGGGAACCACTGCCACAAGGACAGACGGTCATCTTCTACTCATCAGAGATTACCTACGGAAAACACTGAACACCGGGCTTTACACAGAGTGCCCCGTAAAAGCTGGATACCACATTGTACCATCACTCAGAGTTCCTAGACTCTAGAAACACTCCCCACAGACCCACAAGGCCTGTACTTTGGAAGATTTATTCTGTCCATGGGAAACTTCCGTTCAGGCACCTCCCTTTGGCTAATGTTGAAGATCAATCCCTCATTTTGATTTCCGTAGTTCCTTTGATCGCCCTGAATCATCTTATTCTTGGAAAGATAAGAAGGTCAGACTCAGAAAGCATTTCTCTGGACGTAGGGCTTTGGGCCTAATCCTGGTTTCCAGTTATGCACTCAGTGGGCCTCATCCCCCATCCTAATAAGAGAGTCATCATGCAAAGGGAGCCTCAGTCTTTGCTCGCAGAGGTGACAGGGCCAAGGATGGGCATCCAGAACCCTGGCTGCTATCAAGGCCTGAACAGTTACATCCTGGATAGAACTGTAGGAAAAATATTTCTGGGCCTGTGGCCCCCTTGCCAGATCTCCAACGAATATAGGGCTTCAAGCCCTGTGTTACATGAAAATTCATGCAAACCAGGGTATGAGGATTTTAGAGTGTGGGAGGGGCCTTTCCAGGCCTTGCTTCCTACATAGTTGATGTGTCTGGACCCAGAACTGAGAGAAGGAACTGGAACAAAGCAAACAAGTGGGATCCCTTGCAACCTGTAGTTATGTTTTTCAAAGCAGAATATACACACAGCAGAACAGAAACAGAACATCAATTTAAGGAGTAAAAGGAGGCAGCTAGCATCCCAGCTAGAAAAAGAGCTGGTAGGTGACAAGGGGGGAAAAGTGCTGTCCACCCAGTGTAGAGGCAACGCATGGTGTCCAGTGGGAGCGTGGATGCCAGGGTGCCGGATAACAGAGCAGGTGACGGAGACTGCTCTAGTCCCATCATGAGCTGCTAAAAGGAGATCTGACCATGTGCATTCCAGACCCTGATATTCCTTTTTGCCACGTCATTCAACAACACAGTATTTATTACGGGCCAAGCATATCTATCTATCTATCTATTGATATTTCACAGCCCCATTTGGAGGGCACTCTTATTATCCCCATTTTGCAGATGAGGAAACTGAGGCACACAGAGGTTAAGTAACTCGTCCGAGGTGTCACAGTTAGCATGTGACAGAGTTGGAATATGAACCCTGTGCTCTCAATTCCTATGTCATATTGTTTCTAGTCTAGTAAGGGTGTCATACAGGTTGACAGACAGTTAGAATACAGTGTCTAAGGGATACCCTAGGGCCTAGCCCAAGTGATGTGTCCAAAATCCCTTTATTATTTGATGCTCACTCATAAGAAAAGAAATAGAAGGGTCACTTGGTGACAGGCTGATACGCACAGAGACAGATAAAATGGGCATTCCAATTGAGAGACTTGACTAGGTATCTACCCAAGAGAAATGAAAAGATATGTACATACAAAGACTTGTACGTGAAATGTGCGCGACAGCTTTATTTACAACAGGCAAAACTGGAAACAACCCAAATTTCTATCAACAGGTAAGTGGACAAATTGCGGTACATCCATACAATGGAATACTCCTTGGCAATACAAAGATTGAAGTGCCGATGCACACAATATGAAGGAATCTCAAAAGCATTGTGCTGAGTGAAAGAAGTCAGGAGCAAAAAAAAGTACTTATTTTAGGATTCCATCTATATGGAGTTCCAGAAAAGGTAAAACTCCAGTTTCAGAAAACAGATCGGTGGTTGCCAGGTGAAGGGGGTGGGAAGGGGGAACTGAACGCAAAGGGGCACAAGGGCACTTGTAGGGGCTGATGGAAACGTTCTACATCTGCATCATGGTGTCGGAGATCAAGATGTGGCCACCCTGAAACATATCTCTTTACCTTGACTGTTTTCTCTGAGGGACATTTGACCTCCCCCACTAACTGCCTAAAGAATTTGACATGGTGGCTCCTTCCTGGAACAGATCTTCTATCATGATGGCTGTAAAGATAATGTAGGATAGAGGTTACAATAGGAAAGGCACCAAGCCCCTTTTATCAAAAACTCTGTCTCTCCCTGACCACATTATCTATAGATGACACTGAGAAGAATTGTCCTCCTGCCCTCTGATGTCCCAGACCACTACCCACCCCCAACACGTTCCTCGCCTTTAGCTGCAATACTTAAGCAAGCAGCTTAGACAGAGGGACGAGTTGCTCATTTCTGAGCTTCTCCCATGTATACATGTTATTAAACTTGGTATTATTTTCTCCTGCTAACCTGTCTTGTTAATTATTTGGCCAGCCATAAGAACCTTAAGGAAAAGGGCAGAGGGGGATTCTTCCTCTTCCCCCGACAATGGTATGGCTACATGGGTGTAGACATCTGTCAGAACCCATTGAATTGTACACTTAAAAGGGTGAATTGTATTTTCCGTACATTATACTCTCGACATCACGCAGTCCCACCTGAGCAGTGCTGGGCTCTGAAACTAGGAGCGAGAATTGGACATGCTCTGCTTCCTTTTGCTTCTTCCTTTCCTTTTTTTTTTCTTTCTTTCCCTCTTTCTTTCCTCCCTTCTCTCCTTCCTCTCTTCCCTCCTTCCTTCTTACCTTCCGTCATCCCTCCTTGTCTCCCTTCCGCCCTTCCCTCTCTCCCTCTCCCCTCCTTCATCCTTCCTTCCTTCCTCTCTCTCCCCGTCCAGGCCAAGCCTACTGGCAGGCCCCTGAGCTCCAGGCGTTTCCAGCACTGCCATTACGAACGAGTGGAAATGATCAAAGGCCCAGGCAGACTGACTCCCAGCCTACTTCAGAGGGGCAGATGTTTTGCAAAACCGGCCAGTGGCCCACAGAGAAGGCTGGCAAGCCCACAAGGCTCTCATTGGGCCCCTCTGTGGCTTCTGCCTCCCAGGTAGAAAGCATGCATATATTAGATGACAAAGAGGAAGCACCTTTCCAAGAATTACTTGGCCTTGGCAGGGAGGGAGGTCATCTGTCTCTGTCCAAGAACAATGTTCATTCACCCTTGAATTGTTCTCTCCAAAATATTTGGGGATGGGGTAAGGGTGAGGGGCTGTAGCAGGGGAGAAAGGAAGGTGGAAAGAACAGGGGAAGCAAATGCCACACTGCTCTGAGGTGGCAGCAAGATGATCTCTACCATCTTAAGCCCTGGGAAGGATGGAGGGAGAGAAGGAACGCTTCACTCAACCAGCTCTCACCTGGCTGCCTAAGTAAGAAAACACTCTGTCAGGGGCACCCCTGCCCTGGCTAGAAGAGACATGAAGAGAGAAGTTATCAGGGCAGGAGGCAGCAGGGTTGGGAACAGAACATGAGACTGGCACGGTTCCTCCCCTGAGCCTACAGGAGGCCCATGACAGCTGGAACGTCCATCTGCTACGCCCCACCAATAATGGCTCACAGGAAGGGAAGACGACAAGGACAACCCAAAGGCCCCTTGCTGGGAAGTTACACCAGGAAGTGAGCAGCAGGGCCTGCCTGCCCAGGAGGAAACCACATCAGAGTCATCAGTCAGGGCTCTCCTGGACAAACCCCTCACGGCAACAGAGAGTTATAAAGGCCCTCGGCCAAAAGGCATGGAAGTTGAGGTCAGCCAAGTGCAAGCCAGCCACAAGGGCAGCGGGAGGGGGCTGGGGATGCCAGCTGCCATCCAAATCCTGTTTGCTGAAAGCTTGGCTTGGAAAGCGAAAGAGTAAGCTTTCAGGGGAGAGAGGGGAAAGAAGGAAGGATCTTAGAGAACTGGATGCTTGCACTTTTGTTTCCCAAAAGAGTTGGTCCCCAGGTGGTAAGGCATATTATTCAATAACAAAGTAAGAATGAAGAGATAAGGGTAGCATGAAGGTAGAACTCTGCCCCAAGACAGGAAAACACAGGCATCCACAAGAGAAAAGATGAGTAACACTGCGCATCTAGTTCTTAGAAAGTGAAAGAGGAAAGAGACAATCTCTAATCCTAATTCACTCTGTTCCAGGTTTGGAAAAAAGCTGCATCCAAGAGAAATGTTCTGTCAAAGCAGCTTTGTGTGGAATGGAAAATCAGCCCAAAATCCATCAGCTCTCCCAAGTTACCAAGAAAGAAGAATTAACTCCCTAGCAGCTGATGTTTAAAGGCTAAACTGTCTGTAATCTACTCAATATCACTCATTTTTATTCTGGTATACTCTTCTTGGCAGGTTTAAAACATCAATACCCCATCCTAGCACCAATCAATTAGTCTTCTATCTTAGCCTGGGAGGAACCTGTATGAGTGACATTACTAGGAACATATCATCACACCTATTGAATGAATCATGGAATAGACTGACCGTTATAATAAATGCATGTGAATATATATATCCTTTCAATAGACTCAGCATAGTCTTTCATAGTTAACAAGTGTTGAGGCTAATTGTGGTATTAAAGAAAACGCTTAGACTTTTACTTCCAGTACTATGGTGGTCTGGGTATGTAGGCAACTCTACTGAAAACAACTAAGAAAACTGGATACTATAGAAAACCATATTTTGTTTAATGACTAATGAGCTGTGAAGTTGGTAAGAAATATTCAGTGGGCGAAAACTCAGTAAAAGCTGGAGCCAAGAATGGGAGCCAAGCGCTGAAGACACCTGCCAAACAAAGTGACCTTGAGGGTCATCTTTTGTGGCCTCACAGGATGAGCGGACAGGACAAGAATTTCCCATAATTGATAAAAGATACCATCACACGGATCCAGGAGGTCCAATGAATACCAAATACGAGAAACAAAAAGAAACATAGATTTATATGCATCTTTGTGAAACTGTAGAACACCAAAGACAAACACCAAACATTGAAATGCGGTCAGAGAAAAGAAAAAAAAAGATTATTCTCAAAGGAAAGACAAGACTGATAGTAGATTTCAGAGGTAATAATGGAAAAAATGATATATTTGAATAATTGTCTTCATTGTATTGGAGAGAAAATAATTGTCAATCTAGAATTCTACCCAGAAAAAAAATCTCTCCCAAAAACAAGGGGAAAATTAGTGTATTTTCAAGCAAACAAAAACAGAGAAGTTGTCAACAGCAGATCTTCACTAAAGAAAACTCTAAAAACTGTACTATAGGCTTTCTCAGAAAATACTAAACAAAACTATATTAATATCAGTCAGACTAGACTTTAAAAGAATTACTAGAGAAACAAGTGCCATTTCATTATGAAAGATTTCATTCACTAGAAAGACATAGCAATTCCAAACTTGTAGGTACATATTAACAAAGTCTCAAAATATATTAAAAAAAAAAAACTGACAGAACCGTAAGAAGAAATAGAAAATCCACAGTCACAGTGGGAAATTTTAATGTGCTTCTTTCAGTAACTGATTGATCAAGCAGACAAAAAATCAGTAAAGATATAAAGGTATTGAACAACACAGTTAAGATGCTTGATGTAATGGATTATATAGAACACTGCATCTAACAATGACAGAATCCATAGAACTTTGTGAAAATTGACCACATAAGAAGCCTGCAATAAGCCTTACAAATTTAAAAGGTTGGGTTAACACGCAAACATTTGCCAACCATGACGCAATTAAGTTAGAAACCAATAACAAAAATGTAATAACAAGAAAAACAAACGAAAAACCAGAAGTTTGGAAATTAAGAAACACAGCTACATTTATAAGTCAAAGAATAAATCACAGTGGAAATTACAAAATACTTAGAACCAAATGATATAAAAATATTACATATCAAAAAATGTGTGTGTGGAGGCCAGCCCAGTGGTGTAGTGGTTAAGTTCGCGGGCTCAGCTTCAGCGGCCCAGGGTTCGCAGGCTCAAATCCCAGGCACGGACCTATGCGCCACTCATCAAGCCATGTGTGGCGGCGTCCCATATACAAAATAGAGGAAGATGAGCACAGATGTTAGCTCAGGGTTAATCTTCCTCAGCAAAAAAAGAGGAAGATTGGCAACAGATGTTAGCTCAGAGCCAATCTTCCTTACCAAAAAAAAAAAAAAATGTGTGATGAAGTTAGAGTGGAAATATATAACCCATAATGCTCATAATAGGAAAACAAAAAGCCAAACATTCAACTTAAGAAGTTAAGAAAGAACAATAGATCAAACCTAAATAAGTTAGAAGGAAAAAATAGCGTAGAAATTAATGAACTAGAAGAAAAAAATAAATGAGAGAGAGGATCACAAAGTCAACAATTGGTTCTTTAAAGGATTAATAACATGAACAAAATTCTGAAAATACTATTCAACAAAAGAATATAGAGGGCCAGCCTGATGGCCTCGTGGTTGAAGTTCAGCGTGCTCCGCTTCGGCGGCCTGGGTTTGGTTCCCGGGCACGGAACCACACTACTTGTCTGTCAATAGCCATGCTGTGGCAGCAGCTCACACAGAAGAACTAGAAGGACTTACAACCAGGATGTACCACTATGTACTGGGGCTTTGGGGAGGGGGAAAAAAAAAGAGAGAGGGAGATTGGCCAGAGATGTTAGCTCAGGGTGAATCTTTCCCAGAAAAAAAAAAAAAAAAAAAAAATATATATATATATATATACACACACACACACATATATATAAGTCACAATAGTATTAAAAGTGAAAAGGGGACGGGGCCGGCCCGGTGGCGCAAGCGGTTAAGTGCGCGCGCTCCGCTGCGGCGGCCCGGGGTTCGCTGGTTCGGATCCCGGGCGCGCACCGACGCACTGCTTGGCAAGCCATGCTGTGGCGGCGTCCCATATAAAGTGGAGGAAGATGGGCACAGATGTTAGCCCAGGGCCGTCTTCCTCAGCAAAAAAAGAGGAGGATTGGCAGATGTTAGCACAGGGCTGATCTCCTCACCAAAAAAAAAAAAAAAAAAAAAAAAAAAAAAAAAAAAAAAAAAAAAAGTGAAAAGGGGACATAACCACAGATGCTATAGAGTTTAAAAAGATAAAAGCATATTATAAATAACTTCATGGTAAAAATTTTGAAAATTCAGATAAAACGGACAAATTCCTAGAAAACTCTAACTTACCAAAATTAATTCTAGAAAAAAATTAAAACCTGAATAATCCAATAACTATTGAAGAAACTGAACCAGAGGTTAAAAATCTCCAGGGAAGAAAGAATGCCAATCTTACATAACTCTTTTTGAGAACATATAAAGAGGAAACGTCCTACAACTCACTTTACAAGTCTAGCATAATCCGCATGCAAAAGCCTGACAAGGATAAAATGGTAAATGAAAATCACAGCCCACTACACTCACGAATGAACACAGACACAAAGCTTCTAAGCAGAATATTAGCAAGACAAATCTAGCAATGTATAAAAAAGAATCCAGCATGACCAAGCCAGGTTTATTCCAAGAAAACAAGATTAATTTAACATTGGAAAATAGTTCACCAGATATTAACAAATTAAACAAAGAAAAAAATTACATAAATCCTCTCAATAAATGCAGAAAAAGTATTTCATAAAGTTCCATTTATTATTAAAAAAAAAAACTCTTTGCAAACTACAAAAGAAGGGTAGTTTCCTGTCCTGATAAAGAATATGAAATGCATAGAGAATATCATTCTCAATGGAAAATGTTGAACACGAAAGGCAGAACTCTATAACTTTTAAAAGGTGATACAAGAGACTATTTTATGACCTTCCATTAGGAAGGATGACCTTAAAAAGACACAAAAAGTTCAATGATAAAGGAAAGACTGATAAATTTTCTTATATTAAAATCTAGAATTTCAGCCACTCTAAAAATACTAAAAATGATGAAGAAAAATCCCACAAATTAGGAAAAGGTATTTTCAACACTAAGAAATAGTCTCCAAGAAACATAAGTAACTTCTACAAATAAATAAGAAAAATACAAACTACCCAATTTTTAAATAAATCGTCAAAAGACTTGAAAAGGCTCTTTACACACAAAAAAAGAAAAATGAAAAGGCCAACAAGCATATGACAAGATGCTGAGCCTCTTAGTAATAAAATATACACAAATTGAAACCAAATAAGATACTATTGTACACCCACAAGATTGGCAAAATTTCTGATAATATCCCACAAAATATAAAGTATTAGCAAGGATATGGAGCAATGGGAACAATTATACACCACAGTTGGGTATAGAAATTGGTTAAACACAATGGAAATTAATTTTTTTTGAGGTGAAATTCACATAACATAATGGAAATTAATTGAACTGTTCCAGTAGCATTGAAGATGCCCATAGTCAGTGACCAGTAATTCTACTCCTACGTATATTCCCTAAGTAAATTTAGATACATGCTCACCAGGGGACTTGAAAAAGAATGTTCACAGCAGGACTATTTACAATAGCAAAAAATTGGAAATAACTTTTTTTGTTTTTGTTAGTGCTGTGGAGTCATTCCGACTCCTAGTGACCCTGTGTACAGCAGAGCAGAACCCTGCCTGGTCTTTATGCGCCATCCTCTCACCTTCCCGCAATACATCAGACAGTGCTCTGCTGCTATTCATAAAGTTTTCACAGCCAATTTTTTCGTGGGCCATGTCCTTCTTCCTAGTCTGTCTTAGCCTGGAAGCTCCACTAAAACCTGTCGACCATGGGTGACCCTGCTGGTATTTGGAATGGTGGCACAGCTTCCAGCATCACAGCAACATGCAGCCACCACAGTAGGACAACCAACAGACAGGTGGTATGGGTCCCTGACCGGGAAACGAACCCAGGCCGTGGTGGTGAGAGCACAAGTCTGAACCACTAGACCACCAGGGCTGGTGGAAAGAACTTAAGTGTTCATTAATAATAGAATAGATATATAAACCACAGCATATTCATTCAGTGGAATTACAGTTCAGCAAAATGAAAAAATTTCAGCTACACTCAACAACGTGAAGCAATCCACGAGTGAAACATTTAACAATGAGTTGGCATAGGGGCTGTCCAGTCAAAGCGATCCCAGCCACAGTGCTGGAGCTGAGTCCCAAGATCCCCTGCTGTGCCAGATGTAATCCCTTCAGGAAGGTGAAGGGACTTGAGGAGGTCTCACAGGAGCACTGGAGGGAGCCAGGCAGGCAGCAATTTACCACCAACTGACATGGAAGCATTTCAGTCGTTTGTCCAGCAGGGCAGCCTTACTGGTACACATGGGCTAACTCTGAGCATGAGAACACAAGAATACAAACAGTATGATTCCATTTATATGAAGTTCACACGCATGCACAATTAAACAAGATATTGTTTAGGTATGCAAACATAAGAGGGTAAGACAATAAAAGCATAGAGAAAAGAGACAGAAACGTCCCGGAAACAGTTAGCCCTGAAAAGGGAGGGGATGGGATGGGATGCGGAGGGGTACCACTCTCCAAAGGTAAGAGTAACATTCTTTTTCTTAAACTGACAGGTGAGTACATGAGTGTTGGTTATATTATAATTCTTTATTCCTTTATATACAATACATGAGTTCTTTTGTATCTAGTGGCTATCTCATTAAAATTACTTTAAAAGAATATTTTAATAAGAAAATTTTAGTTAAAAACTTATTAATTAAAAAATTAATATTTTAAAAGAAAAATGTAATAAGAAACTCTCATACCAAATTGCTGTGATTCCTGCTATATCTCGTCTAGTTGCTTGGCAAAGACGATCTCCTCAATTGTAATTGGTGGAGCTCTTAAACCCACTTAAAATTCTAAGAGCTTCTACCCAAATCACTCCAGTGCATTCTTGCACGATTCTCTCCAGTGAGGAGCAGCAGGGCCCAACCTCCAGAGTACATTCTTCTCTGGATCTCTTATTTAATATAATCATAAGCACAGTGGTTTTATTTTATTATTTTTTTAATCTCCGGGAATCTTCTCAAATTTTGAAATCTTTAAAATGAGGGCATGGAGTAAATAACTATATTCTGTTTCTCTTGCCTAGATTTTAATGGTGATATCCTCATTTTAAGTCCTTTACCATACACTTCAGCTGTGTGATGCCCCAGTTCTCCTCATGGAGATTTGCTGACAGGGGAAGTTGCTAAGAGTGTATTAAGTGGATACTAAGGGCTAGGGATTCGAGGGAGTTTCAGAGGTGGCACACACGTGCAATTTTTAGCAACTCCAGTAGATGCTCAGCATTCGTAGATTCAACATTCACTTGTCTGTTATTGGTGAACATCCCTAATAGCGATACCACATGGCAATTATCCTTCTCCTAAAGCACAAGTGTGAACCGTGTGTTGCAAAGCTGCAGCACAAGAGCAGGCACTAAGCTAGAGAGGGAGCCTTGTCAAAGCTCCCCATCCCAAGACACCACCAGGGAAACAGAAACTCTAGAAGTGACAGAAACTTTATTTCCTTGAGTGTAAGTTGAAAAGGCAAATAATTGATGGCCTGTGAATAATCATGGGAACCTCTCCTCCCTGGACAGAAACCTGATGCAGAAGGAAGTCAAGAGCCTATGCAAATATTTTTCTGTATTTGCAAATTTGGGGATTTGCCAAGGGTTTGAGATGTATCCATACAGAATGTCAAGGGTCTACTGTATTGAATCTTGATTGAGGAGGTTTTCAGAATTCTTCTTCTATTAAAATTAAATCAGTTCATTTTTATCAGGGCTCCTCTCATCTTAAGATAGATTCAGCATCCAACCCGAGCCTGAAAG
Source organism: Diceros bicornis minor (assembly GCF_020826845.1). Taxonomy (NCBI): domain Eukaryota; kingdom Metazoa; phylum Chordata; class Mammalia; order Perissodactyla; family Rhinocerotidae; genus Diceros; species Diceros bicornis. Next base: position 4,800,220 of record NC_080752.1, read on the forward strand.
TCCAATGAATGACTGAACAGACTAACTTTGGGGACAGAGGCTCAACAGAGCATGTCATGTATTTATAACATTACCTTTATTTTTTTCATCTCTTTCTTTTGTTTGTTTATCAGCTTTTCTTTGGATCCCAGTCATGCATACATTACTCATTTTTTTAAAGTTGGCCCTAAACCCCAGTTCAAGGACCCATGGACATCCAGAGAGTTCCCAAGATCCCTGAGACTAACTCCCCTGTGCTGCCCCCTGGCCTCACTCCCAAATCCGAGGGGCATTCTCACTCTATCTCTACTGCACATCTAGACCCACCCTTCTCCTTTTGTCACAAGAATGCCAGCCACACCTGGTATTCTGTACACTTAGTAACAAGGAGAGGAATCACAACACTCATGCACTCATGGCTTTCATCAATGGGCCAAATCTACAGCCTAAGCACATATTCCCAAATGTGACCCTTCCAAAAGGGCAGCTCTCTGGAGAATGTGGTTCAGTCACCTGCCACCAACAATCCCTACCTCCTCTGCCTTCCAAGCCCCCTGGGATTTCAGAGAAACTCTTTTCTCCATCTTATTCCTTTGCTTATATACGTAGAACCTTTAGACAGTTCTGAGCATTTCTGATCATATTCAATGACCTGTTATTGACAGTTTCTTTTAGCAAGTTCAAAAATTTCTTCAAATAATGTACCAAAACGATGAATCTATGTGCATCTCGAAACCAAGCAATACTCTTCTGCTACTTTCAATTAGGGTCTTCACATCTTCAACGTATGCACTGAATTTAAAAATACTCCTTAGGAAGTGTCAGCATTCATTTTCCCCTACTTTTGTTTTTCCTTGTGCCTTCGTTTTGGAGTAAACTGTAACTAAGCAAATCAGCAGAGGGTCAGGCAAAGCTTAGTACTGCTCGCGTAACTCAGACATCCTTCCAATTTTGAGCACAATGTCTGAACTGAGTAAACACCATAGCTTAGCATGAGGGTATTGCCATGACATCTTGGACTTGTTTTCCTGACAAGTGTTTTAACAGCACACTGGTAGTGGGGAGTCCACATTCCCTACACTGACGGGCATGCCACTAGGGTTGACCTCTCCTGATTCATCTTTTCTATAATCCGATCTCTTCGAACTGCAGCCTTAGAGTTGCCAAGTTGGAAAGCTTGAAGTATGTCTCCCAGTCACAACAAGACAGGTCGAGATTTGCAGGTTTCCTTCTTAGAATATTCTGTAGCATTAAATATTAGAACATAAGCACTACAAATACCGGCATAACAGTTCCCTGCTAAATTTCAGCAAAAGATCATGAAGTTCTCAATTGATTCAACAGGAGGGCTTTTCAGTTATCATATAATTTTGATCAGTAAGCTCTTGGCTGTCCAGAAACCTCAGAGGTTCTGTTATCCTGCATAAATGCAGTTTTTTGTTTAAGCATCATGCTAAAAAAAATCTTTCAGGGTATACTTCAAATTCTCATGTCTTTTTAAATTGGACACACAAGATGTCATTTAAAGTGCTCTTGAAGCATCTGGGTCATTGTGAGCATCAGTTATTCTGCTACAAAACAGAGTCCTGAAGACCCATCAAAATATATAAAATTTCACTGACCTGTTTACGTTAAATACTTATATTGAATAGTCTTAAAATTCCATGCTTTGAATCCCTATGCCTTTTAAATTTTAATTTTTTTTTTTTTTTTTTAGTTTCTCTGTTTCTTACATTACTAGTACTTCTTACTGACATGTGACAGGAGAACTTTAACAACTCCTGTGCAGTGCTTAATCAATCTCTTCCAATTTGCTAGTGTATTTGGCAAACTAATAGCCAAGCCTCTTAGAACTTTATGTAAATGAAGAGTCCTGGCAGAGGGTATGGAATTTTCTGCAATGATCAAAATTCAAGAACTGTAGCTCACAATTTGATTTACCACTTAGGTCTCAACTGAACAAGTGAAATTGTGTAAATATGAGTTCCAGATTGCTGGATTGTTATCCTAATACCCATCGGCTACAGAGCACGTGTTACTTCTTAGCCTAGCTCATTTTCCTCTCAAGATAGTTGGTGGGCTTGGTAAGGCTATGACGATTACACCCACTTTACAGATGAAGAACAACATTGGTCAGGGGCTTTGGCCAAGTCTGGCCCGAAACACCAGTGCTGCCTGCTCATGTAGCCAGTGTTTCCCGCTCTGTCTGCCCAGGGCATCTGAAGATTTGTAAATATGCCTTGATTCCACCAGAATCGAGTGGAGACCAGCATGCCAGGGCCTCCTTGACCGGCAGCGTGGCAAGCAGAAAAGAACCTGAGAGCCATCAGGGAACTCACAGAGCAGAAAGTGAGAGACAGGTTAAAAGCTATCCAGTTGTCACACAGCTTTCTTAACGTTATCTTCCATCAAGTCAGGGCCTGGAATCTGCCAGGACTTCAGACTAAATGCATCTTCTTGCTCGTACCTTTCACACGCTAAATGCTTCAATGGCTCACTTGGCAAGGACCCAAAGGCAGCACACACTTCTCCACTCCAAACAGAGTGGCTGCCACTGAAACACAATGGGCAGAGACAGTTCAACAACAGTGCCAGTTGAGCACATCTTGATCCACTGCCACAGCGGACACCTTAGTAGTCGGCCCTTAAAACAGACCCACTGGGGTGCTGAGGGCAAAAAAAAACAATCTCAGCCTGAAGGTGCCAGACTTCCCCACCAAATTAACAAGTCCACACAGCAGCCCTTGGCTGGGGCACTAGGGGGTGTGACAAAGGGGCCCCATGTGACAACTCTGTGTCCTGTGGGTGCCTTAGCTAAACAGACAGAACTGGGAGGAAGGAGAGAGAGCTAAGTGTCACACCCACTCTCCCCTCCTGCCTGCAGATATCTTGGTGGGACAGCTGGTCTCCTACCTTGAAAACAAATCCCACGATATTTTAATGCAAGAATGTACAGGGCCTCCAGCCTCTGCAAGTCATCGTAGCTTTAAAGCACATGTGTCAAGCAGCTCAGCCACAACCTGAGGTCTACTCTTCAGCCCCACAGCGAAGTCCAGCCCCACAACTAACTGAAGCTCCAGCCAGGCAGAAACTCTTCCCCTTGGTGGGAAGCATCAAAAACAGCTGGGACCTATAACCAGTGAGCCTGGGCAGTCAACCTGGATTCAGAATTCATGCCCTGGGTTGAGTTAGGAACCTAGAGGCCCTGCAGGGGTGATTCCAACCTTCTCCAGTGTCCATAAGGGGTGACATGACCAAAGGAAAGTTCAGACAAGCAATCACTGGCTGAAAGGGATGTGGGAGGGTCTTCAGATCAACACCAAACCAAAGCCACCACGCTGTCCCCAATGGATGCATGATCTTTGCCCCATGTTCTTCACATAAGTTGTTCAAATTATTCCTCCTCTTCCTCACACCCTCCCTGCCCCCAGCATACACCTAATTACATAAAAGCATCTTAAACGTGGGACCCAACTTCTTCAGTCCGGGTAGGACTGATCATCAGTTGAGGTTACATAATTACACAAACAGAGACCCGAGAATGTTCGGTGGAGATCAGTCCAGCGCACACTTCATCTCCTGCCAGCCCCCATCACCCAGAAAGCAAGCCATTTTTAACACAACCGAAATACACGATGTAGTTGGAGGGGGGCAGGGGACCTGGCTGCTACGGTTACAATGCCAAGGGCTGCCAGAAACTTGAGGGTGCGCAGCAGGAAGGTGGATTGGCGGCGACCAGACCCCGCAGACCCTCCTGCCTGTAACCACTGCCCGCAAAGTTCAAGGGAGGGCGGAGCCACAGAAGTAGTCCCGACCTGCAACCTGCAACGTAAACCAAAGCAGCCGCGTTCAACGAAACCAACACCTGGCCCCCGAATTCCTCTACACCACGTCTCCTGTCCAGGTGTACGCGGGTCAGGTTGTCCTCCCCGCTCAGGAGTCCTCAGGCAGCCCACACAATCTCAGCAGGGGCCAATCAGCACCATCAGTGTTTCTAATTCTAAAGATGGCAAAATGTGGGGCATAACTTGGAGAAGGGGCACCCGCTTTGCTAGCGGAAAGGCAAGAATCCCCAACGGAGTAGGAGTTTGGTTTTTGTTTTGTTTTGTTTGGAGGGGAGGGAGGTTGTGATTTTGCTTTAGGTACATTTTTAGGGGGCTGGGATTAAGGGGAGAAGGGAAAGAGCTCCTTTCTGCCTTGGTCCCCAGCATCCTCCGAATCTCATTCTCAGCCAAGCCGGCAACAGAAACCGCTTGGGTCGGCCTCAACAATCCCGGAGCAGCAGCCAGGGCAGCAGGAGAAAAGCAGGTGCTGCCGCAGGCGAGGCATTTGCCCGCCAGCTGAGGCTCCTTCGAGAGCCCGCTCGCCAGTGCGCCGGTGCCGAGCGGCTGCCAGCCAGAGAGCAGGAGCGCGCGGCGCGCACAGGGTTACAGGCGCCGCCGCCGGGGATGGACGCGCGGGGGTCACTTGAGGCTCGCGCCGCTCCCCCAGCACCAGGCCGAGCAGCCAGCTCAGCCCACCGAGGGCACCGCAGGCCGCGCGGCCGCCCACCCGGCCGGCCCCTGCACCTCTGCAACCGGACACCTTGCCCAAGAAAGGCAACGACAAAATGGAATCGCAGCTCGCCATCCCACTTCCCCGTAGCGGCCACAGGCAAAAACACAATAAATAAAATAAAGCGCAAGGAATCCATCGCCGAATAAAAATCCAGAGGCCCCTACCTTCTGCCTTGGGATGGCAAACTGGTCCTGTGTTCTCCGACCCAGGGATCCAGCCCCTTCTTCATGAATTATTCCGGTCAGTCAGGATTTTGTGCATTTTTTCATGAACACCTGTTTCAAGTAAGGGTAAAGACCTTATTGAAAGAATTGTCCTTAAAAAATAACCTGTGCACACATATGTCCATCCAGGCATGCATGCGTGTTTGTATACATACGTATGCACACGGAATATACATGTACATTGGAGCACCAAACTAGGCAGCTGGATAATGGGAGAGTCGGCTGGTTGTGAGCATGCTCGCACCAGGAACAGATCCCCCCTCTGTTATTCCTCTGAATAAACATAAATCACGATCAGAAACCCAAACAGTAGCATCCCTCTTGAATTCCTGCTGCTGAAAAACACAGAATAAATTCAGCCTGCAGACACGGAATCTAATCAGCAGCTGTTTTCTGAACCCAGAGCCAACCCATGACTCGCTTGTCTTTTCCACTGTGAGTCCAGACCTTTTTTGAAAGGGGTTTTAACCTTTTAAAGATACAGTACACCAATTATCACTTCTGAATAGCTATCACTCCCAGCACAGGAAGCCAGTCCCATGCCTAAAGCCACAGGGCAGGCTTGTACACAGTGATAATGATTTCATTTATCGGTGCCTTTAAAAATATGTATATATAGAGAGAGATAGAGAATGCAAATGCAAGGCACAAAACTAGAGACACATTTATTGCAGTGATGAGTTCCTCAGCGACTAATCAGCATATTATGTAAACACTGTGATTCCCTCACTTCTCAACACGCTTGTTGATCAGGTCAGCCAATGCAGAGGATGCTTGTCAGCACGAGTGTCACCCCTTACGAGCCCCTAACTGCCAATGAAGGACCAGGAAGCCTGCCAAGGCGGCTGAAGGAAGTGGGGACCTCTGCCACCTCGGAGTTAACCACAGGGCACTCCTCGCCCCCTCCTCCCCTACAGCCTCAGGTGCCACGTCGTCAAACGAGAGGATCGTTCTGGCACTGCTTCTAAACTATAATGTAATCTAGGACCAGATCTTGTTCCAAGATACATTTGTTTTTTCAACCAGAATTTGGAATCAAAACTAACACCTGAATCTTTAGAGACTCGAAGATTCAGACTTAGGCCCTTCCTCGAGATTTTGTTAACAAGATGGTTTTGTTTGTTTATTTTTATTTTTCAGGGCTAGGTAGAGCATGAAGTTAGAAAAATAGGGAGGGGATAAACATCCCCCAGCCCAAATGTTTTTTACAAATTATTCATTAAGTACGTCAGCCACCCAGGTGGTATTTATTCCAGTTTTCTTTTTGCGTTTAAAGAGGTAGCACTGAGACGAAACCAAAACTCCTAACCTCACTTATGTTTGGAAGGAAGGAAGACGCCTTTTACGGCTTCTTTTTCACCCCAGAAGCCCAAGAGCTTCAGAATGGCGCCAGCTGCTTCTCCGCTGGTTCCTACCCAGCCGCAGCAGCAGAGCGTGCCTGAAGAGCAACTCTGACGCTCCTACACCGCTCCGGGGCCTCTCCCTCTAGGCCTAGTCGCAGAGCCCATGCCTTCCCTTGGCAAGCCACTGAAGCCAGTGCACTGTCACCCTCCCACCTCATCGCAGGTGCTGCCTGCGCTGCCTCTCCAGCCACACACACAGACACACCTCTCTCTCCTCTCCCCCTCCAGGGCTCTTGAGCAGCAAATTATCATATTTCATGTGTCATCGCCCTAGCTAGCTGGGCCTGTCACTGACTGGCTGGGCTTTAGCAGCTGGAAATGTCACCAGCCACACAGCTTGGAACTGGCTCTCCCGCGGCCACCACAGACCTGAGCCCAGGAGGCTCTGGGATAAGGCACAGATCTTCCACAGGGAGCCTGTCACTCCTCTCCCTGGTCCGGCCCCATGCCCTCTCCCTACTTCTCTCTCTGCACAGCCTGGGGGACGGGACCACCAGGGGATGTAGAGGGAGTCCCCAGAGACACTGGGAGCTAGAGCTGCCTCCAACTGCAGGAAGAGAGGAAGATGCTGAAATTCCTCTTCTTCCCAGCATGTTGGGGAAGAAACTAAAGATGTCTCCATTTAGTTTCAAAGATTGGGAGAAAGTGCTCCTGGCAAAAACAGTCTCTCCTCACATTAAAAAAAAGTAATCAGTAAGGTTGAATGAAAACCAGATTGTTCTACATTTTTTTTTTTTTGGTGAGGAAGATTGGCCCTGAGCTAACATCTGTTGCCAATCTTCCTCTATTTTGTACGTGGGACACTGCCACAGCATGGCTTGATGAGCAGTGTGTAGGTCCATGTCCAGGATCCGAGCCTGCGAACTCCAGGCCACCAAAGCAGAGCACGCGAACTCAACCACCATGCCACCAGGCGGGCCCCCAAAACCAGACTTTTTACCCTCGAGAGTTTATCTGCTGCTGCTCTTTATTCCCTATCTAAGATCACATGTACCATGGTATAATCAGAATATCCCAATGCTTTTGGGAAATCTGGAAGGTGGTTCAGTCCATCCTCTTCCCTTAAACAGAACAGCTCTTAACCCTCCAGAAAACTCACCAGTGAAGGAGGCTTCTTCACTTGGCTTTGCAGTGCTTTGGGATGCCACACAAGTTAAGAGTTAAATGGTCTTTGTAGTCACCAACATGAATCCCTTTGGCTGTAATTTAAGCTGAGTCCCTCCTGCTGTATCTTCAGCAGGTTTTATGTGACTCACCATTTAAGTTTCACCCATTCTGTTCTCCTGACTAAATTAAACACTATCTCCTGGACCTTTTTGTACAAGTTGTTTCTCAAACCGTTAATTATGCTGCTTTATTCTTCAGACTTTAGAGAAAAGCCTCCCAGAAGGAGATGAGGCTGAAAGGTCATTTGGTCCAGCCATCCATATAATACTCCATTGCCCTCTCCTGTCTCCCCTCTGGGGCTTCTGCATTCAGGGATGGTAAATTGGGCTCATACGTCTACTCCCTCCCACCCCTCCAAAACAACAACTACAACAACATTTATATGACCAAAACATGCAGTGCTGGGAACCAGAGAAAGATGCCATCAATGAAGCTAACATTTTGAGGACTATGGGAAAGATATAAAGTAGACGGGACACGGGTGAGGGAAAGCTGATTCATAATGATAAGCTCACGATTCTACATAGACCCCCTAAGAAGAAAGTGCACAGGTTTCCAGAAGAGGGTCCTGGAAACTCCCAAGCTCAGAGGTTTCCAGAAGAGGGTCCTGGAAACTCCCAAGCTCAGAGGACCAGAGACTGGGTGAGAGTCCTGAGCATCAGTTCAGAAGCAGATTAAAGGATACCAGGGGGCCGGCCCCGTGGCTTAGCAGTTAAGTGCGCGCACTCCACTACTGGCAGCCCGGGTTCGGATCCCGGGCGCGCACCGACGCACCGCTTCTCCAGCCATGCTGAGGCCACGTCCCACATACAGCAACTAGAAGGATGTGCAACTATGACATACAACTATCTACTGGGGCTTTGGGGAAGAAAAGGAGGAGGATTGGCAATAGATGTTATCTCAGAGCCGGTCTTCCTCAGCAAAAAGAGGAGGATTAGCACAGATGTTAGCTCAGGGCTGATCTTCCTCACCAAAAAAAAAAAAAAAAAGGATACCAGGAACCAGGCTGCTTCTCTCAACAGAGGATGACAGTTATGCCACAGTGTCTTTGGAAAGTGGACAGTTTATCCCTAACATCAGTAGAAGTAAAAGGTTGAACAGGGGCAGGACTCCAGATCATTTCGGGATGCCACAAAAAACAAGCAAACAAACAAAAACAGAAAAGGAAAAAGAGATTTAAATAATCTAATGAGACACAAGATATACCAAGAGATCCAAAAGATCCCATATTAGTCTAACAGGAGTTCCAGAAGGAGACAACATCATCAATGAAGAGGAAATGCAATAATCAAGGAAGAAATAGAAAAGCATTTCCTCGAGCTGAAGAAAGACTTTAGGCCCTTGATCACATGGGTCTACTGAGTGCTGGACAGCAGAATTACTCAAAGAATACACAATTCTAGGTGTAGTCTGATGCTCCAAGAACACAGAGAAACGACCACAAGCTTCCTGATGGGGGAAACTCAGGCTGATATCACGCTCATCTGCAGCACGGTGCTAACAGACAAGAGCACAGTGTTGATAGACTCCTGAGAGGATATTATTGTAACTCAAGAATTTTACCAGCTGCGAGACTATAATTTCTCTCATGTGTGATGACAGAAGAAAGGCATGTTCAAAGATGCATAAATTATATCACCCAAATACCCTTTATTAAATAACAATGAAAAAAGATTACTTGAAAATCTATTCTAGCCAAGGGAAAAAATAAGCCAAAATAATGAACTCAAGAAAGGAGAAGATATGTTATACAAGAAAATGTAATGTGAAAGAAAGCCAATAAAACGTATGGTTAGGTATAAAAATAATGTATAATGAGGTTGTAAAGTTTAATTTACTTGTTAGAAAGAAGTTTTGAAATATAAGATATACATCTAGAATTAAACTTCCATATGATTTCAACAAAAAGTTTGGAAAATCTCAGTGGAGATAGGTAAGTAAAATGACTAGAATAAAAAATAAGGAGGAAGGATCATTATGGAATGCAAACAATTACAATTCCATCTCTCTCCTCTTTTCTCAAGACCACATTAAAATGACAATAAGAAATTTTTTTAAGTTGAAATACACAATGACAAAGAAAACAGTAGAGAGGCATTAGCCAAGAAAACTGAAGAAGAATAGAGGGGGACTAAATTTATCAATTTATCAATAAATATGTACTTTAATGCTACAATAAATAAAACAGTATACCACAACAGCAGAAACTTACAAAATGGATTGATGGGACTGAATGAAATTAAGAAACAGATTCAAGCATAGTGTTTGCTATGTGAAAGGCAAGTGATAAAAACTGAACTTTAGATCAATAGGGGAAAGAATGTATTATTCAATAAATAGTGTCAGAATGTGACTATTTGAAAAAAATTATTACTTCGAACTCATACCTTATACAAAATATATTCTATTTTCACATACAAAAAAATCCACGAGGAAAATAGATGTTATGATTGACCAATAAATCACAGAATTTACAAAAATTTTTTTTTCCAATTGTAGAAAGAAAAAAACGTGGTTATCCAGTCTATACTTAAATACCATTGTGACAGGCTAAATAACGGCCCCCAAAGATATCTACTTCCTAATCTCTGGAAACTGCGAACATTACCTTATATGGCAAAAGGTGTGATTAATTTAAGGATCTTGAAATGGGTAGATTATCCTGAATTATCTGGGAGGGCCCTAAATGTAATTACAAGTATCCTTATAAGAGAGTGGCAGAGAGCAGAAAAGGAGATTGGCCAGCCCTGGTGGCCTAATGGTTAAGTTCGGCACGCTCCGCTTCAGTGGTCCAGGTTCAGTCGCCAGGGCACGGACCTACACCTACACCATGTCAGTGGCCATGCTGTGGCGGTAGCTCACATACAAAAAGAGGAAGATTGGCAACAGATATTAGCTCAGGGCGAATCTTCCTCAGAAAAAAGAAGAGGAGAAGGCAATGTGACCACAGAGGCTGAGACTGGCACGATGTGACCACAAGCCAAGGAAACCCAGCAGCTGCCAGAAGCTGGAAGAGGCAAGCAACAGGTTTCCCCCTAGAGCCTCTGGAGAGAGCAAATCCCTGCTGACAACTTGATCTCAGCCCAACGAAACTGATTTCAGATTTCTGGAATCTCCAAGCAAATAAATATATTGCTTTAAGCAACAAAGTTTGTGGTCATTTGTTACAGTAGCCACAGGAAACTAATACAACTACCATGATGAGAAACATAGTACTTCCTAGGGATTATAATGATTATCACCAGCAAGAATACTTACTATGTGCCTGACTGCTAAATTATTTACATCTCTAATCTGATTTAATTTGCATACAAGTAGTCAGTAGAGAATTGTAGTTATTATGGCTCCACTACTTAGTAGCATGTAACCCTGGGCAAGTTGTTTAACTTTCTAATGCTGCTTTGTCTCAACTGTAAAGTAGAGCTAAGAACGGTACTTACCTGATGGGGTTGTTGAGGATAAAGTGAGACCATCTATGTCAAGTGCTTAGAACAGTGCCTGGCAATAAGGGCTCCATAAATGATAACTAATAATGAGCAAGTCCTTCCTTATGCTGGGCTGTGGTCTGTCTCCCAGAGCATCCTCTCACTGATTCTAGTTCTTTCCTTTGGATGCATACAGAACAAGAGTCTCTCCTAACCACCCGACTGTCCTTCAAATATCTGAAGACAATGATCATAACATCAAGAGTCTTAGCTGCTCCAGACTAAAAGTAACCAATGCCTTCAATCATTGCTCTTGCAAATTCATCCGGAGTCCCGTTCCCATCCTGATCACCTTCCCTGAACACGTTCTTGTACACCATAAGGTGTGATCCCAGACTCATCACCATCCTTGTTCTAGAATAGGGGTTGGCAAACTATAGCCTATTTTTTTATAGTCTGTGAGCTAACAATGGTTTTTACATTTTTAAAGGATTATAAAAAACAAAAGCAGAAAAGAATTTTCAACAGAGACCATATATGACCTGCAAAGTCTAAAATACTTGGCCTTTTTCAGAAAAAGTTTGCAAATTCCTTTTCTAGAAAATACTTATACTTCTACCAATGCACTATAATATCAACCACGACTGTTCTGCAAACAGATTGCACTATTGTATCATAATGACTTAACTACAAGGCTGCTAATTGTTCAATTAATATCCATTTTCCCTTCCCCTTCTTACCTAGTAATAAAATTCTTAGCTAGGAATATGGCTAACAGTTAAAGACCACATTTCCCAGCCTCGCTTGTAGGAAGGTGGAGCCAGGAGGCTAGGTTCTAGCCAATAGGATGTAAGCAGATAAAATGTATAATTTCCTAGCCCTGCTCTTAAACGGAAGGATCATGCCCTCCCCTTCCCTTTTTCTTTCCCATTGGCTGGAAAGTGAACCCAATAGCCATGTGGATGAAGGGTGGCAGAGCAACAAGATAGAAGGATCCTGGGTTTCTGGTGCTGCCATTTCACCCTGTACTGCTTATTCTCAGTCTGTGAGAGGAAAAGAAACTTTTAGTTTACTTAAGCATTGTTATTTCAGGTCTTTGGGACAGCAACTGAATGTGTGCCCTAACCAATACAACTATCAATTTCAACTCCCAAGTATCTCTCATATTTGTGGCTGCTAAGCCACACGCCTCCCCGATTCTGCACTCATACAGTTAATCTTCTGGACTGCATCACAAGACCTTACATTTAGCCCCATTATATTTCATATTGTAAGACTCAGTTCATCATTTTAACCTGACACCTGGGACCCAATTCTGTCACCCAAAGTAGCTTCTATCCTTTCTAATTTCATACTACTCTTCAAAATGCACTTTAATTGTAGCACTCAAACTAAACACAGTGCTCATCAAAACACGTGATCAATATTAAGTAAAATGGAATAGAGAGGATTGTGACCTCAGTTTGTGGGGGAAGGAAACAACAGACTAAACCGAAGTCAAATGAAGGAGAAGGTGGAGAGGATGGAGACGAGCAGTTATGGAGAGATTTCTATCTTCCAGGCACTCTGCAAGGAACTTCCCCAGTGTTATGTCATTTATTAAATATTTCATTCATTTGTTTTTAAAGTAGTAATTTTAATCTCTTGAAACAGTAACTACAAATACCTCCTGTTGGGGCAGAAAACCATTATCCATAAACACTGATGAAAACACAGCCCATGAAAATCGCTCTTTGCCCATGTGCATCCACCCTCTCTTTGGACACCTGAAGGGTGTGTTGCCAGCATTCCTTGCAAGGCTTAGAATCAAAGATGAAAATACTCCAAGCACCTAACTCAAGAATTGTCCAGTGTAGGACAACAGACAGTATTTTCAGAAACTTCTACGCTAGGCCATCTTGAGACAGATGAGAAATAAGTACATGTTGGGCCTCTGCAGAGCTGTATGGCAGAAGGACTGAATGGGCAGGCTCTGAGTAGTGTCAGACTATCTGGGTTGAAACCCTGTGGGACCTTGAGTCAACTGCTTAATCCTTCCCTGCCTCAGTTTCCTTATCTGTAAAATAGGGGTATGTTATCCTTACCACAATCATCTAAGGCAGATTCCCCCTATCTTGCAGATAATGAACACGAGGCTTATGTTTCTTGTTCAAGGGCAAACCATCCAGTAAACATCAGCATGAGGATTAAACCCTAGGTCCATCTGATTCCCACCTCATGCTCTTTCCTCTTCCAAAGATAAAGAAGGAAAATGTCTTGATGAAGGTAGAAAATAAGTTACTAAATCATGCCAAAAAGGATGGCCTGCCCACCAGAGGGAAGGTCAGATGACTCTTAAAGAGATGCTCAAGATGAGAGCCAATGAGGTTAATGGTTGTTTTCTTCCAACTTCCTAAGAGAAGCGTTCATCTGTTAGCGTGGAACAACACCCTCGGATGGTGTTTAAGAAGGAAATTTCTGGATCGAGTCCTGCTCCCTTTTACAATCACTCAGCCAGTTTGTGGGCCTTGGCAGGGTGGTTTTTAATGAAGAAAAACATTGGCCAAGGCCAATGTGCACCCTCTTTTTGCTTCTAGTTACCTAAAAGTAAATAATGTGGAATCTAAAGTCTCACACACACACACAAAACCTTAGAGCACTGGTTCTTAACCTTTCTCCTACGCCCTTATACCTAAGATATGAGGAGGCCCATTGGGGACCTCAGCAATCCATGGCAGATGGTGAATGTCACCAGGAGGCACACAGACTCTCCAGCAGGAGTGCCTTTATGATTGGAAAAATCCCTGACCCTGTTTAGAATCAGTGCCCTAAGTGGAATAGTCATAAATTTATGAACAATAAAAAAAGGAACATTAAGATAAAATAAGAAAATATGTAAGCGAAAGTCCCCAGCAGCCTGACAATTCCATCCGAGATTGTATATCAAAATCCCTGTGGAGCTTTGGAAAAATACAGGTGCTTCCAAGTTTCTACAGGAGGATCTTGGCATATGTACATCTTTAAAGCTCTGCAGGTAATTCTGACAATCCTGGTGAAGAACTACTGCTGGTTTCAGCTGTAGAAAGCTAAGGTCCTATAAAATTTGCCAGGTCTGGATACCAACCAAACAAATGTGATACAGAGCTATTCTAACAGATGAAGGAGTCTAAAAGTCACATCCATAGATTCAGTCTATTAACTCAGAACAAGAAAAGGAGTCGAAGGGTTACAGGGACAGGTGCTTTCCAGTGCGTTGGAAAGTTGGAGGCAGAGGTTCTGCTGAGCTACCAACTCCCAGAGTCCGACTCTGCTCTTTCTCTCAGAGGAGGATGTGGCCTTGTCAGGCCAAGTTTGGGTTTAAGAACCAGGAGAGTCTGATGTCAGTAAGAATTCCCTTCTAAGGAAGCATTAAGCCAAATGATTGGAGGAGTTCCTCCCATGTTGGAAGCTTCTAGTGCAAAAGGATTGTGGTATAGCACAAAATGAGCTCCTCAGATCTGGCAAGACCCTACTTTGGGCAGCCAGTGACATGGCAGTCACGTGCCCCAAACAGGTACTCCGGGCGCCGACCAGTCTTGCACTGGGACAGGCCATGTGGCTCCCATTTCGTGTGACCACCTGGCTTCCAGGCAGTTTGCACATCCTGGCTAAATAAACTCTGTGTGTGCGTATGGGGTGGAGGGAGCGGGGAGGCTCTCCTCTGGCAATCCACAGCTCCCTCGCAAATGCTGCGAGGACAAATAAGGGAAAGTCATAAAAAGCAAATGTGAGGCCACAACTCCAAAGAGGAATTGAAAGAACTGTAGCAGCAGGATGAGAACTTTCAGTCCAAGTGGAAAAGAGCTCTGATTAGCAAAGATCATGAACCAACACCACAAATTCTATGTCATTCATTACATTCACCAGGGGTCAAAAACTCACACGCCTTCAGGGGCCCAGCAAATAACATAAGTGTGTGCAACAGCGTGGTGTGAGCCAAAGAGAACTGCAGCCATCAGGCTTCCTTGCAAATCCAGTCTTACAATAAATAAATAAAAGCTGTGTTGGCTAGAAGCAGTTGGAATCAGAAGAGGGATGGCCAGTTTACACCACCTCCGGCCATGATCACAGTCAGTAAATGAAGAGAGGAGGGAAAAAAATCCATCATTCTCTTAGAAGGATAAAGAAAATCAGCTTTTAGGATTTTAAGGTCATCATCGCTTCCAAGACCTAGTTGAGACAGAATAAAAAGCCAAAGTAAGATATGGAATGTGTTTTAAAACACCCCTAAAAATGGGATGTCTTCAAATGAGTTGGTCAGATGGCCCCATCAGTAATTCTCAGCCTGGAGTCCCAGGGGCGAAGTGAATCACAGGGGGCCCAGGTAGCATCCCAGATGTTTCTCCACAAGTCTCATCCACAGTCTCAAGGTGTCCATACTATTTCCTTATAGCACAAAGGATCCTTTACTTCTTTCCTTCAGGGCTGCTTCATCAAAAGCTCTGCTGACTTTTTTTTCTTTTTATTCTGGAATAATTTTAGACTTACAGAAGAATTGTAAAGACTGTACAAAGCACTCTCATATACCCTTCACCCAGCTTCCCCAGATATTAACATCTTACATAACCATAGTACATTATCAAAACCAGAAAAGGGATATTGCTATAATCCTATTAACTAAAGATTTTTCTCTCATTTTACCAGTTTTTCCACTCATGTCCTTTTGCTGTTCCAGCATTCAATCTAGGATCTCACATTACATTTAGTTGTCATTTCTCCTTAGTATCCTCTGATCTGTGACTGTTCCTCAGTCTTTTCTTGTCTTTCACGGCCTCGACACTTTTGAAGAGCACTGATCAGGTATTTTGTAGACTGTCCCTGAATTTGGGTATGTCTGATGTTTTCTCGTGATTACACTGGGGTTATGGGTTTTTGGCAAGACTACCACAGAAGTGATGTGCCTTCTCAGCACATCAAATTGGGGGAAGAGGGCATGATGTTACTATGTCT
Source organism: Diceros bicornis minor (assembly GCF_020826845.1). NCBI lineage: Eukaryota > Metazoa > Chordata > Mammalia > Perissodactyla > Rhinocerotidae > Diceros > Diceros bicornis. Next base: position 4,815,943 of record NC_080752.1, read on the forward strand.
TATCACTGGTGATGTTAACCTGACCCCTGGGTAAGGTAGTACCGGTTTCTCCACTGTAAAGTTACTATTTCTCCCTTTGTCGTTGATCAATATTGGGGGAGGATACCAAGAGACTATGGAAATGTCTTGTTTCTCCTTAACCTTTCACCTCCTAATTTTAGGATTCATCAGGTGATTTGTCTGTAGCAATTATGGCTGTGGTGTTCTAATGGTGATTTTCTATTTCCCTCATTCCTCTATATTTATTAATTGGAATTCTTCTGTAAGGAAGAGATGCCCTTTCTCTCCATGAAAGAACCAGCTTATTCAACTTTTATTTAAACCTAATATATTCTTATTTATTTAATTATTTTTAGCAAAAATTGTTCTGGCTTTCGCCATTGGGAACTCTTTCATATTGGCTCCTGTATTTGACATAATCCCATTGTGGTTGTTGTTGATTAGCACTTCCTTATTTTGTGGCACCACAAGATGCTCCAGGATCATCTTGTATTTTCCCTGCCCAGTCTTGGAGTTTACTTTTCCAAGGAGTCCTGGTTCCTTGTATTGGATAATGGCATTTAGAAACCAAGACCTGGACACTGGGTATGCTCATGGCTACTGGGATGCACTGTTTCTAGGCCATCTCAGTGGGTGCTCAGTCTGGCTAGAGGCTTATTAATTTCCATGATCTTTTCCAAGAACCAGCTTTTGGTTTAATTGATATTTCTGAATTGTTTTTGTTTCCAATTCATTGATTTTTGCTCTTTTCTTTATTATTTCCTTCCTTCTGTTTGCTTTAGTTTTAATTTGTTCTTCTTTCTCTAGTTTTTTTTAAGGTGGATGCATTCAGAGCATCTGAACGATTGCAAACCTTTCTCCTTCTCTAATATAAATAGTTTAACACTATAATTTTCCCCCAAGCACTGCTTTAGCTGCATCTCACAAATTTGACATGTTATATTTCCTTTTCATTCAGTTCAAAATACTTTTTAATTCTTCCTCTTTGACATATACATTATTTAGACATATGTTGCCTATTTGCCATATATTTAGGGATTTTCCAGATATATTTCTATTACTAATTTCTGGTTTAATTCCATTATGGTTCATGAACATACTTTTTATAATTTCTATTCTTTTAAAATTGTTAAGGTTTGTTTTATGGCCCAAAATATAGTATCTTGTGGTAAATGTTCCATGTGCACCACAGAAGGACGTTGTTGGGTGGAGTGTTCTATAAATGTCAAGTAGGTCACATTGGTTGATAATGTTGTTCAGGTCATTATATTCTTATTGATAGTCTTCCTACTCCTTCAATCATTTACTGAGAAAGGAGCACTGATTGAAGTTTTCAACTATAACTGTGAAGTTGTCTATTTCGTTTTTCAATTCTAACAGCTTTTGCATTATGTATTTCAGAACTTTGTTGTTAAGTACAAACATATTTAGGATTATCACTTCTTCTTGGAGAATTGAGCCCTTTTATGTTTATTTAATGTCCCTCTTTATCCCTGAGAATAGTCCTTGTTCTAAAGTCTATTTTGTCTGATATTAATATAACAAGTCCAGCTTAATTTTGGTTAGTGTTTGCATAGCATATCTTTTTCTATCTTCTTACTTTTAACCTATCTTTTATTTAAAGCAGGTTTCTCACAGACAGTGTATAGTTTGGTCTTGCTTTTTTATCCAATATGACAATCTCTATCTTTTAACTGGTGTGTTTAGACCATTCACATTCAATGTGATTATTGATATGGTTGAATTAAAATCAACTAATCTTGCTAGCTGTTTTTCATTTGTTCCATCTGTTCTTTCTTTCTTTTTTTTTTTTTTCTTTCTTTCTCTACCTTCTTTTGTTACCCTGGTTTGGGGGTGGAGGGAGGGAGGAAATGTTCTCGGTTGTTCTGATTAAGCCTCAGTCTTAGACAAGCACTGCATCACTGAGTCTCAGGTGGGATTCTCAGTGATCCCACCCCTCCTCTGGGTTATTTCTGAATCCAGTATGAATACCTGCCCGTTCCCCAGAGGTCAAGCATTTTTTCCTGTTCCCTTGCTCCAAAAACAATGGGATATCATCAGTACCCTAAGGGTAATAGTGTTCATCACCTTCTGCATACACACCACACAAATTAAGGCTTTTGTTCATAGGAGAGAAGGGTCCAGGTGGAGTTTCTTGCCCCTCCCACAGCAGGTTCTGTTCCTCTCTTTCAGCAGTACCATAAGGGTGCTGTGGACACTCCCAACCATTTTGTGAGCTCATGTTGTGGTTCATGGGAAAATGCCTGGAAGAGGGCATGGACCTCCCCCTTTATTTCTGGCCCCTGGCTTCACCCTCCTTTGCCTGTGTGCACTCAGTCAGACTCCACCTATTCAACAACCCCCTTGGCCGAATTCTTATAGGTATCTGGCAGCTACTTGCCCAGGTAAATCAGTGCTCATGTCTCATCTCTCCCTGCAGATACCTGGCTCTTCCTAGATTCTGGGCCTGCTGGTGTCCCAGCAACCTCAGTACCCCAATGGGCTCAAAAAAAGTTGTGAAGTTGCTGTTTCTCAATTTTTTTTCATTCTAAGTTTGGGAGTAATTCTCTTTCTAGCTCTCTACATCTTCGAGTAGAAACCAGATCCCTACTTCTTTTAATAAAGTACTTGTGCATCTTTTGCAAAAGCAAGCAGGAGATGGTACGGCAGGTGGTCAGGATAATCATTGTCCTATTGGAAACTTCCCTAAGGGGCTTTAGGAATGACAGATGTCCCTGACACACCTCCATCTGTTGTTTTTTGAGAAGTAAGGTATAGGAAAAAATCCCATTGGAGTTAAGTAAAATATAAATGATATACTGATTTTTCATAAAGTGGAAGGAAGAACCTGTATGAACTATAGATCAGTCAACTGTAATCCAGGACAATTGCTGGCTGAAAGCACCTATCAGTCTGCAATTATCTGGCAAAGAATATGATGCTACACAGTAAACATCATGGATAGCTAAGAATGAAATAACTCTAGAGGATTTCTAGCCCATTTAAGTCAACTTCAGAATTTTTCATACACGTCACTATTCGGTGAGAAATATGACAGGTAACTAATTACTCAAAAGTAGGCCAATGATAAAAATATCATGTTTATGTTTTATTATTTATTATATTTTTCCCAAAGGTAAGTCTTGCCATTAACCATGAACTACTTCATATATTATTATTAATAATGACAATGGAACAATACCATTTAGTGATCACTTACTACAAGCCAGAGACATTACAAACACTTTCTCATTTCATCATCACAAAAACTCAATGAGAAAACTGGGGCTCAGAGGGATTAAGAAACTTGTCCAAAGCACAGAGCTAGTATATGCTAGAACTGGAATTCAATCCCAGGTCAAACTCCAAAGATCTTGCTTTTAACTTCTGAGCTAGACTGCCCCAGAATGATGTTAATTAAGATTTTGTGTGGCCCATTGAGTAGTCCCTCTGTCATTTACAATGCTGGAAGAGGTCCACCCTTGCATAAGAACACAAAAGCATCAGAAATGCCTTATTTGCTAACACCAGTGGTCCAACCAGAAGGACATTCGGTTTCAGAATGGTAACAAGGGACCATTTGTTGAGAGAGCATGACAACTGACCTTTATGAGGTTGGTTTGAAAAGAGGGTACAACTGTCCCCCATGTTTTCTGGATTGCTCTCTTTTTTTCTGTATACACATATGTTTGTGTGTGTGTGTGTGTGTGTGTGTGTGTGTGTACACCAAATATTCTTTTCTTCCATATAACACTGCACTATGATGCTATGATCTGGTAATTTATTTACAGCATTCTTGAAACTATAACTATATGTTTTAACCACAAATAACTCTTAAGAATAAAGAGCTCATACAAATAAAATATATTAAAAATTTTTAACTGAAAAGTAATAATTTAAAAATAAAGAATAAGGAGTTCTGTAAGATATCCACCATCTCTAATGGGGAGGCATAACATGACACTCTAAGGTTGTCTTGGAAATATGGAGTATAGCAACAGCACAGAAAGGAATTAAAAAGACAATAATGCAAACAGCCACTACTAAATTTTCAGGCGGAAGAGGCAAGCTACACTCAAGCATAGTTCACCTCCCTAAACAAGCTTGTGTAAAATAAGATAGCAAATGAAAGAGAAAAGACAATAGGAAGCAATGACAATCGCTAGCAAAGTCAAGAGGAAGAGGGCCTCCAAGAGCACAGAGCAATAGTCATCTGGGAAACTCAGTTCCAGGGTCAATGTAAAGCATACTCCACAGCCCCAGGATGGAGGACCATCCCAGGCGGCCCTGCCAGGATCTCTGAATTATAACACGAAGCAATAACCAGTGCTTCCTGACCTTTCACAAGTCAAGATGTGTGTAGACAGTGACTCGATCACGCACTGGGGAAAACAGCCAGAGGTGACTGATCCAGGGGCCTCTGCCACCCCAAGCCCCACCTGGCTTCCCCAAGAGCTGGAGATGAGGCATCGTACCTCCACACACCTGTAATCCATTCACAACACACAGTGGGCGGCTGCCCCCAGGTGGAAAGCTCTGCCATAACTTGTGTCAACAAAGAGTTCAATTATGTTTGATTGACTCTACTTAAGAAGTTAGCACAATATATAATACATCGGAGCAATATTTTCATCAAAAGTGGTTAATGTTAAAACACTGTGATACTTGGGGCCAGCCCGGTGGTGCAGCGGTTAAGTTCACGTGCACTGCTTCAGAGGCCCAGGCTTCACCGGTTCAGATCCCGGGCGCAGACTTACGCACCGCTCATCAAGCCATGCTGTGGCAGCGTCCCGTATAAAGTAGAGGAAGATGGGCACGGATGTTACCCCAGGGCCAATCTTCCTCTGCAAAAAGAAGAGAATTGGCATCAGATGTTAGCTCAGGGCCAATCTTCCTCACACACACACAAAAAAAAACGTTGTGATATTTAAAGGCAAGCTTCAGTTATTGGAAAAAAATAACTCTTGGAATGCCTGGCTCCCCAAGGATGCAGAAATACAAGATGTGAATATCCTGCCTTTTATTGGGCTTCAAGGTGTTTCTATCAAATTGTTCTATTATCTCAAGACATTGTTTTAAAGTCTGAATTAACCTTATCAATACCCATTATGGATTTAAAGTATTAGATTGGATGACCATATGCTCCAATGCTGGGACACTTTGGAGGTGAAGGGAGTTCTAGTAAAAATTACACTGTAGGGCCGGGCCCCATGGCTTAGCGGTTAAGTGCACGTGCTCCGCTACTGGCGGCCCAGGTTCGGATCCCGGGCGCGCACCGACGCACCGCTTCTCCGGCCATGCTGAGGCCACGTCCCACATACAGCAACTAGAAGGATGTGCAACTACGACATACAACTATCTACCTGGGCTTAGGAGGAAAAAAAAAAAAGGAGGATTGGCAATAGATGTTAGCTCAGAGCCGGTCTTCCTCAGCAAAAAGAGGAGGATTAGCACGGATGTTAGCTAAGGGCTGATCTTCCTCACACATAAAAAAATAACACTGTAGTAACAGGAATAAGCCAGGGCCATCCTAGGCAAACCAAGACATTTGGTCACCCTCCTATTAGACCATTCCCCAACTTGGTCTTCACTGTTTTAAAACAAGGAAACCTAAGTTTACCCAGCCTCTTCTTTAAAAGCAAAAACAAAAATAAAACAGTAGATGTTAGTAGCAAGAAATTAAAAAGTGAAATATATAAAACAGAAGGTAAGAGTGGCACCTTACAGCCCCTGGAATCTCACTTCCTAGAGATAACTTCCTCTGACAGTCTACCTTCCAGTCCTCCCCCACACGGGCAGCACAGAGTCCCCAAACACGAGTACTACCCGAGGCCAGAGAAATGGATACCAAGTGGCCAAACAATAACAAGTGTCTATCCCGTGTGTGGAGTGTAGGTGGGCCCACCCTCTCCTGCACTTCTAGGGTAACAGCACATGATTTGGGCCTGAACCACTGGGTGCATCACTTTCTTCCTGGTGACACCACTGGTTCAACGTAGTCACAGGACTCTTTTAGAGCCAATGAGATGCAAAAAAAAGTTTGCTGAGACTTCTAGGAAGACAATCTAGCTCATGTACAGAAATTGAGAGGATCTAAGACCTTGACCTGCACTGTCCAAGGTGGTAGCCGCTAGTTACATACAGCTATTGAGCACTTGAAATGCGACTAGGACAAATTGAGACATGATGAAAGTGTAAAAGACACACTGAATTTCAAAGTACGAAAAAGGAATGTAAAATATCTCACTAATAATTTTTATATTGATTACATGTTGAAGTCATGATACATGTAGCTCACATTATATCTCTATTGGACAGTGCTTGTCTAGAACATTTGAACCCCTGATAAAGCCAGGCCTGATGGCAGCCCTACCCATGGACTTTTCAGATATGTGAACTAATATATCTATTTTGCTTAAGCAAGTTCTGATTGGGTTTTCCAGGACTTGCAACTGAGAATCCTAACTGATACAATGTATAGCCATCTGTAGAATGATACTATACATTCTGTACAAAGTATTCCATATATATGTGGAAAAAACTGTCTTTTTTCTGTTAAGATCACTTTATATGCCCAGTGTGTGGCACCAGCTTTCTTTCAGGTCCTCCAGTGCCAACGCTCTTTCTTGTCTCAGGCCTTTGCACATCTTTACTTTCTACCTGGAACACTCTTTCTTCTCTTTTCACTTGCCTGCTCCCTCGGGTTGCAATTTAAGTGCCACCTCCTCAAAGCTGAGTACCCCGACCTCTCAATTTACAGTAAGTCGCGCTGTTATTGCCTCTCAGAGCACTCATCTTCTCTCTATGTGAGGACCAAAATACATATTAATTTCCTTAGATGTCTGTCTGATGTCTACCTTCCCCCTCCCCACTATCTCATAACCTGTATTAGTGCAGGCCATGGCTACATGGTTCATCCTTTTCTGCCCAGCACGTGGAACAGTGCCTGACACATAGTAGGTGCTCAATAAACATCTGGTGCATTCCAGGAATGAATGTTAAAGGGGCAGAAGAAAGCGGAAGGCCAGGGGAAGGTGAGATAATGACGTAAGGGAACCCGGATAAACCAGAGTAACCAAGCCACAGAAGAGGGTTGGTTATTGCTATCTAGAAGAACCATAAAGAAAGTAAGGATGAGAACCGACAAATGAACAGCAGGTCTGGAAGGATATGAACAGTTAGTGACTCCCTGGACCTTCCCCCAGCCATAAAAGTAAATGATCAGAGATGCAAAGGGTGAAGCCTTAAGTTCAAAGCATTCCTAAGGTTCACACAATAAAAATTCTGCCTAAGGTTTTGTTTTCTGTTAGTGACAACGTAGTTCTTAGGCTCATTCTTATAACCTGAATGCAAAAATATGGGAGGACCTGGGGTCCTCTCTGGGAGTTCTCATCTGAATCTGCTCTAAAGACAATTTCACACTCTTGACCTCTGCTTTGTGGAACTTCTCACAAGCCTGGTTGAAATGCTGGTCATATCCCAGCCAGCCTTTCTCCATAAAAGTGGAGAATATCTGCTATTTTCCTGTTCACATGCTTGTTCTCATGTGGGATCTACCTTGCTGGCTTTACTTATCTTACTTTTGCATTTCAGGGGGAAAAGGAAGGTTTTGTTTGTTTGTTTGTTATTTTTTTTTAAATTGTGGAGGGTTTTTGTTTTGTTTTTTTTGAGGAAGACTGGCCCTGAGCTAACATCTGTTACCAATCTTCCTCTTTTTCTTTTTTCTCCCCAAAGCCCCAGTACATAGTTGTATATCCTAGTTGCAGGTCCTTCTAGTTCTTCTACGTGGGACACAGCCTCAGCATGGCTTGATGAGCGGTTGTAGGTCCGTACCCAGGATCCAAACTGGTGAACCCCGAGCCGCCAAAGCGGAACATGCGCACTTAACCACTACGCCACCAGGCTGGCCCCAGGAGGAAGGTTTGTTACTGAACGTCTTTACGATTGATATATAATAGTCTCTTAATTATTCCTCTGAATGTGAAGCCTCTCTCTAAATGAGAATGTCTCTTCATTTTGTTTTAATTTGATACATATTTTTAATTCATTAATCTTATCATGTAAAAGTTGATAGATACAAAAGAATTCATGTAATGCATGTTATGATGTAAAACAAGAGAAAAATGACATCCTTGAACCAAGCACCCAATTTAAAATCCAAAATGTTATCTTTGAAACCCTGTGTGTGGGGCTTCCTGGTTTCATTTTGTTTTTTAAAGAACACAAACCACTCTATGAACTCTTGGATCCTGGGCTTAGAGGGGTGAGAACTTTAGCAGAGATGTGGTGCTGTCCACCAGGCAAGTGCTGACGAGCCTTGAGGAAGGTGGGAGAGCCACCACCTCTCAGAGGAAGGAGGAAGTATTTCTCTTCTTTTTCTCTTTGATCTCTCTTCCTCCTTTTTAAAACAAACAAACAAACAAAAAAATCACTGCACTTCCTTTCTCTACTGGAAGGACCGGGGAAGCCTACCTATAGAGGAACCAGGTAGAGAGCCCTACAATTTTCTCCTTCCTTTTCTAACTGAAGGTTTCCATTAGGGTTTACTAGGTATTTTTTCTTAACAGAATCAGGAAGGCACTGAAAAAGCAAACATCAGGATCACAGAACTGGCATCAATGATTTATTACAGAAATACAGAAATCTGATAGCTGGAAAATACCTTAGAGATAATTAAATCTAATCTTCCTGTTTCAGAGCTGGGAAAACCATGGCATAGGACTTGCCCAAGGTCATTCAGCTAAATACACACCTTCAGCCTCCAAACCATTATTTTTATTCCCAGTATTCAATTCCCATCATTGGTAGATTTTCATTATTAAAAATTTGATCACATTATTGATCACTTTAGATTAGTCTGATGCACCTGGCCTGACCTAGAGTATCAGTATTTTCATTTAGCAATATTAATAGAATGATTTTTGAGTCATACATAAAAAGGGAATATACACTCATCTCAATGCAAAACATTTATTTTATTCATAATAGCATTTCTGCTTTCAATCAAAAATTATTAAATATTCTATCACACTTTTCTGATATCCTGACATTCTTTGCCTCTTATTTCTACTTCTAATAAAATATGTAATTGAGCTGAATCTTTAAAAATATAGCTATTTCAGCATACTTTTAAATGGTGGCAACAATAATCATTAAGCTCTTTGTCATATCAGGAACCTATAGATTACTACTATTCAATTAGTTAACCAAAAACCTTGAATGCCCATGAGGTGCCCAACACTGTTCCAAACACGCATCTTCTTCTAGATAAAAATGTCTTCAATTTTAGATTTTCAAGAATTCTTTGTATTTGTTTATTTATTTGCTTGTTTGTTTACTTCATTCAATAAATTTTATTTCTATTATTCTCAAGGCACTTTGCTAGGCACTACTGGGAATAAAGCAGATGCAGAACCAACTCTTAGAGATTATACAATCAAGAAACAGAGGAAAATGTTTACATAAATAACTACAATATATTACCTAAGAGAGTGATCACAACTCAAATGCCCACAGAAGCTAGGCAGACAATGTAAATGCATGAGACAAGCTGAGTGTAAGGCAACAGAGGATGGGAGAACTAAAGGGACCTGTAAAATGAATGTTCCCTCTAAAAGAAGTTTATTCTTTGTTTTAAGGGAAAGAATGGAGAAAGAAAGGATAGAAGATGTGAGAAGAAGGGGAAGAGAAAAGTGTGTGAGAAAGAGAGAAGAAGGGAGGAGAGCATGAAGAGAGAGGAGAAAGAGAGAGGGGATACAGATAGAGTAGAGAGAAAGAGGGAATAGGCGGGACTGATGGAGAGAGAAGAGAGAGGAGGAGGAGAAATGAAGATAAAAGAGAAGGTTGGAGAGAGAGGAGAAAGGGGAAAGAGGAGAGAGAGAAGGAAGATGGGGGGGAGGGGGAGAGAGGGAGAAAGGAGAGAGAGGAGGGAAGAAGGGAGTTGAGGGAGGGGAGGATAAAAAGGGAGGAGAAAGGAAGAAGGGAAAGAGGGGAGGGGAGGGGAAGAAGGGAAGGAGAGGAGCAAGGGAAGGGAAGGGACCAGGACTGACCCTTGAGGAACTCTGGACTTTAACACTGAGAGGTCAGAGGAGGAGGTAGGTAGAGTGAGACCAGTGTGATAGGAGAAACACCAGAAGAGCATGGTGTCCCAAAAGCCACAGGGAGTGAATGTTTCAAGACAGAGAAGGTGGTCACCTGTGTCAAATGTTGCTGCAAGTGTCTGCTGCATTTGACAACACTAGGTCCCTGGTACCCTGGACAGACCAGGTTCAGCGGTGCAGTGGAGCTGGAGGCCAGCTGAAGTGTACTGAAAAGTGGATGGAAGGTAGAGAAATAGAGACAGAGCATGAAGGCAACTCTTTCAAGCAGTTTTACTCTTAAGGGAGCAAAGAAATTGGAGAGTGGTTACATGGGACGAGCAGGCAAGGAAGAGGTGGATTTTTAAAAGACAGTTGATATCAACAAATGCCAATAAGCACATGAAAAGATGCTTAACATCACTAATCATTAGGGAAATGCAAATAAAAACTACATTGAGATACCACTTCATACCCTTTAGGAAGGCTACTATCAAAAAAAAAAAAACAGAAAATAAAAAATGTTGACAAGGATGTAGAGAAATTGAAACTCTCAGGTACTGTTGGTGGGAATATAAACTGGTGCAGTCACTGTGGGAAACAGTGTAGTGGTTCCTCAAAAAACTAAAAATAGAATTACCATATGATCCAGCAATTCCTCTTCTGGGTAAAGACCCAAAAGAATTGAAAGCAGGGATTCAAAGAAATACACCCATGTTCATAGCAGCATTATTCACAATACTAAAACATGGAAGCAACCCAAGTGTCCATCTGTGGATGAACAGATAAGCAAAATGTGGTATACACATGCAATGGAACATTATTCAGCCTTAAAAAGGAAGGAAATACTGAAATATGCTACAACATGGATGAACCTTGAGAACATTATGCTGAGTGAAATAAGCCAGTCACAAAAAGACAAATACTGTGTGATTCCATTTATATGTGATACTTAGAGTAGTCACAATCATGGAGACAGAAAGCGGAATGGTAGTTGCCAGGGGCGGGGAGGAGGTACAGAGTTTCAATTTTACAAGATGAAATGAGTTGTGGAGGTGGATGGTGGTGATGGCTGCACAACATTATGAACAAATTGAATACCACCAAACTGTACACTTAAAATAGTTAACATGGTAAATTTTATGTTATGTATATTTTACCACAATAAAAATAATTGAAAAAAAAAGACGGTTGATATCAGATCACGTTTGTCTGCTGATGAGAATGATCCAGGAAAGATGGAGCCATTGATGGTGTTAGAGGGAAATGGTCAAAGGAGCCAAATCCTAGAGAATCCAGGCACACATGGAAAGCAAAAGTGGTCTTTGATCTAAGGAGGGACATTTCTTCTACCACACTAAAGAGATAAGGAAAGGATGGGTGTAAAGGCCAGCAGGGTGATAAATTTGGTGGCGGAAGAATGAGGGAGTTCCCATCTGATGGCTTCTATTTTCTACACAATATACGGGAGGATACTATTTGAGAATAAGCAGGGAGGTATGAAGGTATGAAATAAACCCCTTGGGAGTGTGAAAGCAATCCCACTAGAGAAACATGGCAGGAAGTGTAGAGCATCCAATTACGATTTGGGATCACAAATTTAAAGCATGACCAGTCAACTCTGTTTTTGTTTTTGTTTTTTTGTTTTTTTTTTTTAAAGTTTTCTTTTTGTAGGGAAGATCAGCCCTGAGCTAACATCCATGCCAATCCTCCTCTTTTTGCTGAGGAAGACTGGCCCTGAGCTAACATCCATGCCCATCTTCCTCTGCTTTATACGGGATGCCGCCACAGCATGGCCTGCCAAGCGGTATGCCCGTGCGCTCCAGAGATCCAAACCCGGGCCGCCAGCAGCAGAGCTCGCACACTTAACCGTTATGCCACGGGGCCGGCCCCTCAACTCTGTTTTTTAGTTTTCTCCAGCCAAGTTCAGCTGCTCAAAAAGGCATAGAGAAGCCGTGAATCACCTGTGTATCATGAGGTTCTGAGTCACAGATCTAAGGTGGAGCCTGCACTTCTGCATTTCTAACAAGCTTACAGGTGATGCTCATGCTATCAGATCACTGGGCCACAATTTGAGTGGCAAGGGGCTAGAGCCCTTTGCCTCTGTCATTCTCTCTTCAAGTACTTCAGTAGGACAGATGGTAGGTCTGTCACCTCGAAGTCTGAAAATAATGATAATATTAATAATAAAAATGAAAACCTTGATAATAATTAAAAGGGGAAGGGCATGGAGAAGGTAGACCTAGTCTATCCAATTGTAGCTGTATTGGAAATACATTTTCTTGCCTCTCTACTCATCCACATTTCTGGCCTTGGCAACACCATACAATCTCAGAGCTTCAGTCACCACCTTTATCTGGATATCATGACCCCTTTCTTGGCTCCAAGACCTAATGGACACATCCATACGGGAGTTCCACGAGCAACTCAAACTATAAATTGCCCCCTATATTTGCTTCTCCTTGGTCTTTCAATCCTTTGACTCTTCTCACTCTCTGATTGGCTTCCACATTTAATAAATCATTAAGACCCACTGATTTATCCCCAAAATATTAGTAATTTCTGTCTAATTAATGCAAATTAGAACTACATCAAGATACCATTTCCCCTTATCAGATACGCAAGAAACCAAGTTTGACAATATACTCTGCCTGCATGACTGAAAAAACAGAGACTCGCATGTGTTGCTAGTGAGAATGCAAGATGGTACCACCCCTGTGGAGTGGTTTTTTTGCAACTTATAGCAAAATTACCTGTGCCTTGACCCTTTGACCTCGGAATCTATAACAAAGACATACTGGCAACATATAAAATGATATGTAAACATTCCTATTCACTGAAGCACAATGTATAAGACCAAATGACTGAAAACAACCACCAAATATCCTTCAATAGAGGACTGTTGAATAAATTATGATACATTCATATAATGGAGCATTATACAAACAGAAAGGAATGAGGAAAATCTCTATATACTGATATGAAGGAATTTAAGTGAAAATGCAAGATGCAGAAGAATATACATAGTATTCTACGTTTTTAGGAGGAAGAAGAGGAAGAAGAAAAGAGGAAGAAGATTAATACATATACATATTTGCTTACATTTTCAAAAAGAAGAATTGGAAGGATAAACCAAAATCTAACAAAAATGGGTTAGCTATAGGAGAAAAGAAAGAGCAGTGGGGTAGGGGATGGGCATGGAAACTAGATCTCTCTGAATGTACCGTACTTTATAGTTTTAACTTTGAAAGCATGTAAATGTTTTACATAATTAAAAAAATAAAATTAAATAGAAAAGAAACAAAGTAACCCATAAATATCAAAAACAATCTGCTATTGTCAGTGGCTGCCCCCTACCTAGCCAGTGAGTCCAAACTCCTCAGCCTGGTTTCAGTGCTCTCTTAAGTCCATCCCAGACAGAAAACTCCCATCTCACTTCCTGATGCCCCTCACATCTACTCTACTCACATACAAACTATTAACATCATTGAAGTACTCAGTTTATTTCCCCAGCTAGACCAGACACCTCTTGAAAATGAAATCCACCTCTGATCCATTTTGGAAAACCTGCAATGCTTACTCTCTAGAGTTACTATAACATAAATTGGTGACAATTCTGGCATCTGAAAACTATTGACTAGAATTTTGATATTTATTCTGAAGAATTCAAGAATTCCTTGATAATAAATCAAATATCTGGCTAAAGAGTAACTTTCCAGTAATGAAACAAAGACAATAATGGAAGTAACCCAAGTGTCCTACCAAGGAATGGATAAACAAAATGTGGTATACCTGTACAATGGATTATTATTTAGCCTTAAAAGGGAAAGAATTCTGACACATGCTACAGCATAGATGAACCTTGAAGACATTATGTTAAGTGAAATAAGTCAGTCTCAAAAGGACAAATACTGTATGATTCCACATATATGAGGTTCCTAGAGTAGTCAAATTCATAGAGACAGAAAGTAGAATGGTAGTTGCCAGGGGCTGGGGGTAGTGGAGAGTGGGGAGTTATTGTTTAATGCGTACAGAGTTTCAATATTGCAAGATGGAAAAAGTTCTGGAGATGGATGGTGGTGATGGTTGCATAACAATGTGCAAGTACTTAATGCCACTGAATTGTACACTTAGAAATGGTTAAAATGGTAAATTTTATGGTATGTATATTTTACTACAATTTAAGAAAATGTTTTTATAGCAAAGAAAATGAGCCATGGGAATATCTTTCAATGGTGACCTTTCAATACCTTTTATTAATATAAGTACAGTTTTAACCAAAGCTATCCTCTTCAGGGCCATTAAAGATCACCTAAGGAAGAGAGAGTTGACACTTTGCTTAAAACATGGTACCATTCTCTCCCCCTAAGAGTATTTCCAACAGAAACATTCTACCCTGGGACAATTTGCCCCCTGGGCTTTGTATCACCAGGAGTTACACATAGCTAATTAATTTACAAGGCGTTCCTAAGATTCTGACGGTTGTTCCTAACTGAAGCTTTGTAATTGGCATTGATCCATAATATTTGCTTTTATGCTTCTGAGTAGAATGCTCTATCCTTCCACTGCATTCCCACAGGAAAAATCACTGCACTGTGAGTTACTGCAGAGGTTGAAAAACTCCTTGGGAAGACTTGACCTTCCCAAGGTAAAACTCTGCATCTTGTACCACACTAAGATAAGATGTAAATAATAGGGGAGACTATGTACAGGGGGAGAGGGGGTATGTGGAAATTTTCTGTACTTTCCAATCAATTTTTTGTAAACCTAAAACTGCTCTAAAGAACAAAGTCTATTAATGAAAACATAAAACCTGTATCTTAAATTCTTTGACTTGTTGGTATAGTAAATAGTCTTATTGGTCCATGTAAGTAAAAATGATGATTTCTTAATAAGGAAATATATTCTTGTTTAAATATGCAATATATCTGGTGGCCAGAAATTGAAGGATATTTTGCTAGCCAGTCATCATTCTAACCATATTTGAACATTTGTTGTTATGTTAGTGCCATGGAGTCAATTCCAACTTCTAGCGACCCTGCATACAGCAGAGCGGAGCCCTGCCTGCTCTTTTAACGCCATCCTCTCACCTTTCGGCACTATATCAGACAATGCTCCACTGCTATTCACAGGGTTTCCGTGGCCAATTTTTTCGGAAGTGGGTGGCCAGGTCCTTCTTCCTAGTCTATCTTAGTTTGGAAGCTCTGGCGAAACCTGTCCACCATGGGTGACTCTGCTGGTATTTGAAACACCAGTGGTGTAGCTTTCAGCATGACAGCAACACGCAGCCATCATAGTATGACAACTGACAGGCCAGTAGTGCAGTTCCCTGACCAGGAAATGAACCCGGGCTGCAGCGGTAAGAGCACCGAATCTTAACCACTAGACCACCAGGGCTGGCTATTTGAACATTAGGAGAAGAAAAAAGTAAAAATCATTAAAATGCAGTCCCCAAGTCATAACCCCCTAGTTTCTGCTCCTGATTGCAGTGGAAACCCCACATTTCTAACACAGGGCTTTGCTTTTCTCTCTTGCCGCTTAGAGAGTATAGATACACACGTTGAAGTCCTTGGCCGTGGAAGCAATTAAACACTGGAAGGAGGAGGAGGTTATTGAAAGGCTCTTTTAAGAATTATTTGAAATGTAAATAACAAGCTTATACTCCCAGCTATGATAGGGTAGCTGGTATCAGACCAATCCTCCTGCTATAAACGCTGTATCTATAAAAGCTAGGCAAAATACCACATAAACACACACACACACACACACACACACACACACACACGCACCAGCTGCTTGAAGATACAGGAGAAAAACCAAAACAGCCAACACTTGAGGGAACAAGACCCCAAAGAATATAACGCTCACTGAAGGGAGCCCTCTGGCAGGGCCACATTTTTCCTCAGGACATTTAATAATACATGATGCAGAGCACAGAGGCCAAATAGACATCAGCAGCCTAGAGACTGTGGCAGACTCAGTGGGCTGGAAAGACAAAAACTGGGATTCAGAGACCACCGAGGAGGAAGAGCTTATTAAACACCAGGCTTTCAATTGAGACACCAGAAGAGCCATGACCTATGATTAAGAACAAACTAGAAATAGACCAGCCTCAACTGGATCAAGGTGATCTTCCCACAATCTATCTGGGAAAACTAAATCCTCTCTAAGGAAGATATCATCCAGAGGCTCTACAATTGTTCATACATAATGTCCAGCATTCAATGAAAAATACCAAACATTCCAGAAAACAGAACCAAATGATTGGAAACCAAGAGGAAAATAGACAATAGAAACAGATCCACAGGTATCCATATATTAGAGTTATCAGACATGGACTTTCAACTAACTGACAAAATACTTAAACCAACACTTCACAAGAAAAAGAGAATACCTAAATAACCAATAAGTATATGAAAAGAAACTCAATATCAGTCACCAGGCAATGCAAATTAAAGCCACAATCAGATAATACTACAAATCTTCCAGAACCGTTTAAAAAAGTAAAAATATTAAATGTTGGTGAGGACACAGAGTGAATTTGTACTGCATAATCTGCTGGTATAATTGTAAATTGGTGCAAACACTTCGGAAAATTGTTATGAAGAAATTACAGGGCCGGACCCGAGGCTTAGCGGTTAAGTGTGCGCGCTCCGCTACTGGCGGCCCGGGTTCAGATTCTGGGCGTGGACCGACGCACTGCTAGTCTGGCCATGCTGAGGCCACGTCCCACATACAGCAACTAGAATGTGCAACTATGATATACAACTATCTACTGGGCCTTTGGGGAAGAAAAAAAAAAAAAAAGGAGGAGGATTGGCAATAGATGTTAGCTCAGAGCCGGTCTTCCTCAGCAAAAAGAGGAGGATTAGCACGGATGTTAGCTCAGGGCTATCTCCTCACAAAAAAAAAAAAAGAGAAATTACAAAAGATAAACATACATATGCCCTATGACTCAGTAATTGCACTCTGGGGTATATACACAACAAAAAATGAGTGTTTATGTCAACCAAAAGACAATATCCAAGAATATTCATAAAAGTCTTTATTTATAATAGCAAGTAGTCCAGTGTCCACCAACAGTAGAATGGAATATTCCACTGTAGCATATTCATCCAATGCAAAAAGACGAGACAACAAAAAAGAACAATTTTCATCTATGCAACTCATGATGATGAAGCTCATAAACCTAACATTGAGAAAAAAGCTCAATAAAAAGAGAATGTATGACTCCACTTACGTAAAGAATAAAACTAGGTAAAATTAGCCTGTGGCGATGTAAGCCAGAAGAGTGATTATATTTGATAGGGGCAGATAATGACGGAGAGAAGGCAAGAGTAAGACTTCCGATGTGCTGGTAATAGAGATTAGAGAAACGTTCTGGGTGGAGATTAGAGAAGTGTATTCAGTTTCTGAAAATTCTACAACCTGTACATTTAAGATTTGTGTACTTTGGTGTGCATATGATACACTTAAATAAAAAGGAACCAAAACATGTAGTTAGAAATAAATTATTGGGACAACTAAACATTCCTAATAACGGGGGCAGCAGGAATCTGGACTGGAAGGTTCCAAAGACAAGTTTCAACTGTGCTTCACTCGCCTGTGCACAGAGCAGCAGCACTCCTTCGTGGCTGTCTCCCCACTCTTTCTCTAGTCTCTGTCTTCCACATCCAATTTAGATTCTGTAGCAAGTGGTAACATTTGTTTTATCAATTTAACCCTAAAGTCAACATGTTCAAGACCAAACTCTTCATCATCTCTTGCTTCTCCCTTCATGCATTTCTTCCCATACTCTATACCACAGATAAGAGGATAATCAACTTCCTGCTGCTTAAGGCAGAAATCTCACCCCACTACATCATTCTGTGGTTCCTGAGGTTCTCTCTCAGAAATCTACATCAAGTCCATGCCCTCTTCTCCAGGCACTTTGCTTTCATTTTTCCTCTTTTGTTCCTTCACTCACTCATGCATTCATTGACCTAAGGTGTATTTATGAAACATGTAGTGCCTGCAAGGCCCCTGAGAGGGGCTGAGGATCGTGGAGGCAAGTCAGATACAGCCTCTGCCAATGAGAGCCCTTGACTTTCCCCTGGACTCTCCCAGTTGCTTTCCCCGTAGTCTCACCAACAAGTCCGCCCCCACTTCACTCCTCCCTCTGCACTGCCACCAACTCACAGCTCTTTTCTCCAACATACATACCCTTTATTTGTGTGTGCACATGTACACACGCACACACATGTAAAGTAATACACATTATTTAAGCAAGACAAGCTCATTAAAGAAAATTTGGAAAATATATAAAAGAATAAAAAGGAAAAAGATTCTCTCATTCATATTCCTAACACTGAAAGATTTTTAATAATGTGACTATTTTCTTTATTCGGTTTTTAATGATGGCTGTCTTTTTAGTATACAAGTCTGATCATTTCCCTCTCTTCTTTGAAGGTATCAAGTTATTCCACTGCCTATGGGACAGTGGTCCCAGGCTATGGACCCATGACTGAGCCGCCTTGTCTCTGCTCACACCATTCCTATGCCTAGAATGTTCTTCCCTCACCATTCCAGCCTCAAAAGCCTCCACTCACCTTTCAAGGCCAGGTTCAAATTTCACTTCTGTTAGACCTTACTTATGCGACACCTGTCACAACGTGCTGTCATTATGCGGGAGGCAGCAGAGCTGTTAATAATGCTGACACGGGAGTGAGGCTGCCTGGGTTCAAGTCAGATCTGTGTGACCCTGGGCCAATTATTTAATCTGTCTTTGCCTCAGTCCAATGTATAAAAGGATGAAATACTAGAATTCCCCTCAGAGTATTTCTATGAGGACTAAATGAGATGATCCAGATATAGGGTAACTTAGCACAATGCCAGGCACATGATAAGTTCTCGGAAAATGTTTCTTACGATTATCAGACGTCTGTCTCTTCCCTCTCAAGACCATGCACATCCCACAGGAGGGATTTCTTTTTTATCTTCGTAACCCCTACCCCATGCTCAGTTTAAAGCATTTTATAAATGTTTGAGCAATGAATGAATGATCTGCCAAATCTTCTTGACATATTCTTTTGCTATACATACCTTCATAGTAAAAAAAAAAAAAAAAAAAAGGGAGGGGAAAGATGGGGAGAAAGAGAGGAAATAGAAATGAGATGAAAGAGGAGAAGAAGAAGGAAGGAGGAAGAGGAGGAAGAAGAGAAGAGCAATGAATTGCCACTGCTAATAATGGTGTTTGACCCTTGGTGCACAGAAACAGGCACGGACCACAGTGCCCCAGCCCACAGCAGCCTCACTTGCCGCTAACTCTTTGGAACCCAGGAATATGTGGGCCCTTAAACTTGGTGCTAAGCTCAGCGTTACATTCTGGCCCCTGGCACAACTGAGTTGTGTAACTGGGACTCTGCCCAGGGAGGGACACTCAGATGGAGGATAACCCAGGAGACAAGTCTACAGGACTGCACAGGGCCACCCAGGAAGCTCCAGGTCACCCGTGCTGGGAGAATGCACACTGGGCATCCTGTACAGGGAATCATCTCATCCTCAAATTCCCCAGGACAGATGGAGCACTGGAATATTTAAAAGTTCCCTTGCAGCCGAAGTATCTTGGCAAAACCTGTTTTTACTGATTTCAGATTTACTGGCTTCTCCTTCTATTCTAGAGTCGGTGATAAATCCCCAAGAACTCATTAGTGGTTTCCAACGCACAGAAAAGTACAGAAAGCCTTTGTTTTGCTGATTAGGGAGGCTACATAAATTTCTAACTGATTATTAAGAAATAAATGCCAACCTTTGCAGAAAAATACATTTTTCTCTGTCTCCGACTGAGTACCGAGGAGGCCTTCAGGGCCTTCACCTCGGCATAGGTCTGGTGGTCCCAGCCCAGGCATGGGGGCCGGCTCCACCCTGGCAGCTGTTTTCAAGGGCAGTCACCAGAAGCCCCAAGTCTCTGAGCAGGGGGTCATGGCCCACATGAGTCAAACCCACACAGAGAACACACGCTTTGCTGGTGGCTGGCAGCACCAGCGCCTGCCGATTTTTGCAAAGCCATTAAACTGTGGACTTGGAAGTCAGTCAAGCCTGAGTTTGAATTCCAGCTCCACCAGTTACCAGCTCTGTGGCCTAGAGCAAGTCATTTCATCTCTCCAAGGCTGAGTTTCTTCATTTGTGAAATGAGGATAATAATAGCATCCACCCCTCAGGGCTGTGGTAAGGATTAAACAGATAACGCACAAAAAGGATTCTGGATACACTTGGTACACAGGTCATGCTCAGGAAATGGTAGCTATTGTTACTATTAGTTAGCAATCTTTTTCTCAGCTTCTAGATTTCTTTCTCTAGTGTTTCCACTGAGAGAGAACATCAAAATTGAGGCTAAGGACACTGAATTGAAAATTCTCATAATACCTAAACCTTTAGGAGCATTTACAACGTTCCAGGCTATACAGATGGTATTCACATATTGTATCTCAATTAATCCTCACAACAACATATCAGCCAGGTACTACCATGAACCCCATTCTAAAGAGGGGTGTACAAGGCCCAAAGAAGTAAAATAACTTACTATGGGGAGAGGGTGAGGAAGGAAAAAAATGGCTTGGTGGTCTGGATGGTGGGAGGGGGAGCAGTTTTGAAAAAATTGTGCAGGAAAGGAAAGAGAATATTAAGAAGCGTGTTTGTGGGTTATGAATTGGTTCCCTCCAACATTCTTTGAGAGACAAAAGTTGGAATTCCTTTTTAATTAGTAGCTCCATCGTTGTTTTGAGACCACCTAAGTTCAGAGGGCACACTTAAGTCAGAGGGAAGCACTTTGACCAGGATTGTAAGCTGGTGTCACCTACAGCAGCAAAGACTCATATTAAAACCCACCACGACAAACGACACCACAATAAGTATGGCGACCTGTGATACAGTCGGGGAGGAGAGCTACTGGAGGCCTCCGGAGATTCAGCTACACTTAACCACAGTGATCCACCCCCAAGTTTCTCCCAGGGCACAGCTCCTTTTTGTTCTTTCATTTTTTTCCCCTCTCTTTAATAATGAACGTGTGACTCAGAGGTTTAATGAGTTACCAGGAGAAGTTAACCAGAAGGGAAGCCCTTTGAGTAAACGCATAATTAAAATTACAAATGAACAGAGGCATACAATCATTGTGGGAGATGGGGAGCACACAGGAATGACTCAGGGATTAGGCTGGTTAGAAAAGGGGCTCTGGGACTTAAATTATTTTAGGGGACAATCTGGAAGTTGAAGGAAAATTCTGGAACCCTTCCACAGTCAAAAGAGACAGGCCACCTGGGACCTCTCCTTTCCCTCCCCAAATGATCTAGAGTGGTAGCCAGGAGTCACTTTCAGCAGAAGTTGAACAACAGCAGAGGCTGAATTCGCCAAGGGAGTCATTACCCCTTTGGTGCTAACGCCACAGGCTCTAACGTCAATTACTTCCCTGGTGGAGATAAGTTTCCTGCGGGAAACCATAACATTATGTTAGGAGACGGTGAAAAGTAAAAGCAGCCTCACACTGGATTTTCTCTCTTTAGCCCAAACCTAGAAATACGTTGCATCTCTGGAGGCCTGGCTGGGGAGACAGACTAAGGGAGATGAGCATGCACTGCCTCTAGGGGAGGGAGGCTGCGCTGGTGTGGTGCAGCCAATTACCTATTCTTGCATGGTCAGGATTAGAAATGAAGTAGTCCAGGGGGCTATGAGTTCTTAGGGGAAATGCAGGCTGTTCCTAAACAAGAAATATAACGCTCCCTGTGTCAGGATCTCTGTAAACCAACGGCAACAGAAAACACGTTCTGCCTATGAATCCATCCCGGGAGTTTCCTAACTATAGCCATTCCAGGTCAGCCATGCTAATGGGCCGGCAGCACAAATTCACGCCAAATATCAAATGGTCTAAACATGATGGCTTATTTGTCTTACTCCCATACAAGTGTGCTCAACGTCTAAAGAGGGCCAAGGCTATCCCATCTTTCCTCCTAGAATACAGAAGCAATTGCTTTGGCAATGTGGAGAGGCATGTACAACTCCAAAGTATTACCACTAATGGAAATAAAAAGAGCTGTGGGCCCAAAAATTATGTATGGCGTTTGAAATTCTTTTTTTTGTTTTTGGTGAGGAAGATTGTCCCTGAGCTAACATCTGTGCCAACCTTCCTCTATTTTGTATGTGGGATGCCTCCACAGCACGGCTTGATGAGCAGTGTGTAGCTCCGCGCCTGGGATCCGAACCCACGAACTCCAGGCCATTGAAACAGAGCGCACGGACTTAGCCACTACACCACCGGGCCGGCCCCTGAAATTCATTTTTAATTTTTGTTTGAATATAAGCTTATACAGTTTTTGAACAGCACTAGAAACACTTTGTTGACGCTGTAATATGAACCGCTACAGAGAGGGAACTGGAAGGTGCTCCTGCTTTGGGGTCTTGTTCATTGACATAAATTCCCCAAACTCCTTTCTCTGTGCTCAGGGCTGATGAGGAGCAAACCACTTGGTGGTCTGAGAAGCCTTACAAGGGCTGGGGAAGGGGCCTCAAATTTTCTTTTAGTCAAAATTGTATGTTTGTTTTATAAAAGAAATACACACACACACAATTTAGATGGGAAATTAATAGATGAAATTAATTATATCAGCATGAAAGGATTTAGTGATGTACTTTTCAACTTTACACAATAAGGGGAATTATTTACGTTTTCACCATACTTTCTAAAAATCTACCTCCCACTAATCTATAAGCCATTATAAACAAAAGTTAAAAGAACTGTCCTGTGTCCCAAGAAAAAAAGTTTTGCCAGAATAATCTTTATGCAAATAAGCAGAAGTTCATTTTGTCAAATAATGGGGAATAAAATCAAAAATTGTTACTATATTAATCCTGATCCAATCTCCAACAGTTGTGAATTCCCTAAGACACTGCTGAGCATGTAAGTGTCAGTGTCTCATCAATAGTTGTCAATAAATGTAAACACATTTAGCACAGCCTTAGTCTGACACGTGGAACAGAGTGAGGGCTCTGGAGCCAAGCCACCTGGGGTCAAGTCCTGGCTCCCACATAAACAGCTTAGGCAAGTGAATGAACTTCTCTGAGCCAACCACGCCCTTAATGTTTCAGTCAACCCCAAAGCACCCAGGAGAACTCCATCATCCAAGGACAAACCCGGCAGAAGAGAGAAAAAGAAAAGCTCAAAATGCAGCGATCCCTATCGTCTCGACTGGACACAGAAGGAAAACTCAGAACTCTAGCAGAGAAGGCTGATGTCAGAAGGCTTTCTTCACGGTCCAGATCTATTCTTAGCTAAGGGATAAGATGCATACCTAAAAGGTTATATATAATACAATGTAAAAATCCTCCCGACGCAGCCAGCTCTCAGTCTGAGTCACTCCTGAGTGAGGGTAGGACACAGAACCAGCTGCTGTCCTCGAACAGTACAGTTACCTGACTCAGAGCCTATTTTAAAAAGCTAAAACTGATCTACAACTGGCATTTCAAGGGCGAGCCAATTTACCCACACGCGATCCACCACAGGTGACTTTTTCTTCTATTCATAGAAATCCTGGAAATAGGTCTGAAAGCACAGAAGAGGCCACACGGTACAGTGGAAATGGCACAAGTAAACCCCCGAACCACCACTCACCGGCTCTGAGACCTTGAAAAATTATTTAACCCCTCTGGACTTAACATTTCTCATTTGTAGAATGGGTGGCATAGAAGACTGCCAGTTTTGAGAGGGGCCCAGAGCAAGAACGTGCTGCCGCAGGTCCATGAATGGAGCAGCCATGATGGCAGGGAGACAGGCTACACATGGGCCCAGCACCATGGGCTCCCACTCTCCAAGGCTTCTCTAGCTACTACTGCTGCTGACTGTTCAAGCTGCCAGCCACAAAGGCCAATACTGAGTCCCCAGTACAGTGCCATCCTTAGAGGAGAGCAACCGGCTAGTTGGCGACGAGTTAATTCCCTTCCACCCAGTAAAGGGCAATATGTCACCCCGATTAGGACTGACAAATCTTCCACATATGATTTATCTTTCCTGCCTGTAGGCCTCAGCTGCCACCACCATCCAAGGACTCACAGTGTACCCCACCGACTGCTGCTGCTGCTGAAACTCTGACCCTGCACTGAGTCACTCGGGACAAAGAAATTCACTCTGCAGCAAAGAAGGTGCACGTGGGCACACACCCGTGTGATCTGCTGGTCCTGCTGCTTAGCACACCATTCAGAAGCTGCTGGCTTGACGGGACATTAGGACACCCTCTTGAAAGCACAGCTATGGTGGAAGCTTGGATGTCACACCCTGTACAGGTGAGACACTGTCCTCTGGGCAGCGGCATCTACTTACAATCAAGAGCAGTTACATGGGGCTGGCTCCCAATGAATAGAACACAGGGTCTGGAAACCAAGGTGCAGGGGGAGGGAGTAGCCCCATCCCTATTACTCCAATATCACTTGGGAGATTTGTGTTTCCTATACTTAATACCTCAGGCTCTGTGGGTCTACAGATGTTTCCACCATGGGACACAGTTTTTGCTAAAATTAAAGCCGTAGCTATTGTCTGTCTGGTTACTCCAGGCTCCTCGTTCCAATAACAGGCAAAGAAACAGAGTTGTCTTATTGGCCAGGGGCGTTGACTGTGGTCATCATGAGGAAGAAGGGAGGCGGCTACATCAGGGGACAGGGAGGGATACGGATGACACGTGATAGATATGACAGGTGACCTGTGGGATGTGTCTTGATACTTTAGTGCCCAGTTTTAACTGTGAATTGGCAAGTACGACAACCACAGTCCATTAAGGCCATGGTAACCCGGGCTCAGATCCCTCAGGGATGAAAGTCTGGCTCACTCCACCAGACAAGCCACCTTGATCCGCAGAAGTGCTAGCCAAGGGAGGAGATTCTAGAAAGGGTAGCAGACTAGGGAGATGGTGAGTATCAGTTATGGCCTTAGGACCAACTGCAACAATGGGGACTGTAGTTTGTCCCACTAACCCAAAAATTCTGACCAATAAGAACGCTGGAGAAGTTCTAAGAAGATGGAGTAAGCTTAAGTGAGAAATAAGTGGATTGAGTGGTACAAGGGGTGGACTGTAGCAGATGACCTTGGTGACCCACTCAGATCCCCATTTGCCAGGCAGGTGTACCCATCCTCCTGCTGCTGCAGGTCCTGCCTGCTTATGGCTCACACCTGCACCCCTCTCTGGAGGATTTAGCTTAGCTGATGGGAAGTGCCTTTCTAGAGATGCCTCTCTCTCCTCCCCCAAGAGATACTTGTGACTGACTGATGCAGGAGAATAAAAGTTCAACCCCCTTGCCTCAAGGCAGTAATCCTTTGTGGTACAATTCACACTCTAGAGCTCCTCCTGGGATTAGGCTAGTCCATTAGGGCTGCTATAACAAAGTACCAGAGACTGGGTAGCTTATAAACAACAGCAATTCATTTCTCATAGCTCTGGAAGTCCGAGATCAGGGTGCTCCCATGGTCAAGTTCTGACGAGGGCTCTCTTGTGAGTTACAGACTGCTGTCTTTTAGTTGTATCCTTCATAGTGGAATAGGGATAGCGAACCCTCTGCAATCTTTTTTATAAGGGCATTCCTATTCACGAGGATGATGACTTAATTACTTCCCAAAGGCCCCATCTCCTAATATCATCCCACTAGGGGTTAGGATTTCAACATATGAATTTGGGGTGGACACAAACATTCAGTCCATACTACAGGCTGAAGCCAGACTTCTCCTAAAACCACCTTTTTGCCTAGTTTCTCCCTGTCCTATACTGCTTCTCTCACTCTGTTAGGTTTTTTTCACAAGATCCATCCCTCAATAAATATCTTGCACATGTTCCCATTGAGGCCATGTTTCCAGGCACCCAACCTAATACAGCTATCCAGTATATTTTCGTGCATCCCCTGTACCTATGGCCCCATATAAAGGGCTAAAGGCGTATGATAGTTTGTGTTTGTGTTTAGCAAATATCTACTCTCCTCCCACTCCACTCTGGGCAGAGAATCCTTCCCTGCCCCACGGCGGCAGATTGTATTTTCCAAAAATGGCTGCAACACTATCTCCCATCCCTCATGTGACTCTTACAATGTGACCTTAACACCCCTCCCCTCGAGAGTTGGAATCCGTGTCTCTTCCCTCTGAAAGTGAGTAGGCTTTTGTGACTGTTCCAACCAAAAGAGATGGCAGGAGTGATACTATGAGACTTCCAAGACTGGTCATAAAAGACGACGCAGCCTCCACTTGGTTCTCTGGAACAACTGTGCTGGAGTTCTAAACTGCCTTGTAAGCAGGCCAACAACCCTGCAGCCACCACGCTGAGTGAAAGCCCAAACTAACTCACGCAGAGAGCCCACGTGGAGAAGCTGAGAATACTGGTCTACCCCCTGCTACGCAAGCTCCAGTCCTCACCTCACTGGAACTGCACGAGGGACCCTGAGTCAGACCACCCAGCGGAGCCCTTTCTGAATTCTTGACCCAGAGAAACCATGAGAGACAATGAAATGATTGGTATTGTTTTAAGCCACTAAGTTTCAGGGACATTTTTTCCATAGCAATAGTAACCAGGACACCTACTGATGGTGAGCCTGGTCACGTCACGTGTTTGGCCATTGGGATCTGCATCTTGTACTTCTGCCATCGCCATGAGAAGAGCACATCTTAGGTACAAGTATGACACTGATACAAGAAAAGTGAGAGACGTGTGTACCAGACCTGAGCAAAACCTGCAACCTGGGGCCAGCCCAGCCCATATCAGGCAAACCCTAGCCAAACTGACTTGCAGATGCACGAATGAGAAATAAATGCTTATAATGGAATGCCACTGAGATTCTGTGGGCTTTTTCTTTTTTTTTTTTTTTGGTTTATGTAGCATTACGGCAACAACTGATCCAAGAGGAAAGATAAAAGCATCCCCCATTCCCAAGGATAGGGTACCACATAATTTATAATTAAGGGGGCTTTACGATTATTATCAATAAAAGTAATGAAAATATCAGCATCTTCCAACAACATCTTTATCCTGAAATTTCAATATTCCTCTTCTTTCTTTGCCATTAAGCCCAATTAGTGACACAGGTCCCTTTTCTAAGGCCCTAAAGACATATGACAGATGACCTCATGGGCTTTCATTAATCAGCCTCTATAGAATGAAATGTTGTCAAGTGCCTTGTGTGCCTCAAAAGGAAGATAATGGATGGATAGAAAATCTTCCCAACAACCATTAGCTAGAATGAGAGGCACCAGAAGCCAAGACTTAATTTACAAGTCCCTTGACACCAGGAATCCCACCGAAAAGGGGATAGAGAGTGATCCATCCAAGCAGTATATTAGGGTAATGAGTAAAAAAGCATCAAGAAATTCATTTAAGCCAAGAATATAGAGAATAAACTTCAATCCAAAAGGGAAAGAACAATAGATATTTACCCATGGATGCTCAGAACCAAACTGAGGAGCTGTGCAAAACAGAGAAGGAGCCAGGGCCCAGCTGTCCAGATCAAACCAAACCTCAAACCCAGGGCTTACTCAGGGTCAGTCTTGGCCAAAAGAGCTTGGCTCTCTTGGGTCCAGTGATCCAAATGAATGTTTGAAACAATTCATAGTCTCCAAAGAATAATTATCACCTAGTACCTTTCTTAAATGGAATATACGTTGATTAGGGAAAGGAAATTTCATGTCAAATTACTCAACAACTCATATTTTTATTTTAATGTTAATTTCACAAGACACATCATTTGTGAAAACTGTTCTTATTAGGTATCCTCTCAGGCTTCACTGGACAGTGAGTATATGAAAGTTATTATGCATCTTTCTCTGGTCCATAAAGCTGGACCAGTGGGATACTGCAACTCTTACTCATCTTCAAAAGGCTTTGGGGAAACTGACTGAAGTCTACATTCAAACTCACTTCATCACACTGATCAGAGTGGCAAAAGTATTAAGAACACCAAAGTCTCTTAGAAAGACAACCTTGAAAAATTTCTAAAGGTGGACTAGGGTCTGGCCTAACTCAGACCAAGCATTTTATTACTACCACCCTAGATGTTGAGGTACACAAAACTCCTTGTTGCAGGATTTCTCAACAATAGCACAATTGACATTTAGAAGCAGACAACTCTTCATTGTAGGGACCTGTCCTGTGTGTTGCAGGATGTTTACTTACTAGCATCCCTGGCATCTACCAACTAGACGCCAGTAGCACCCTCTCCCCACCCACCATCCTGGCTGTCACAGCCAAAAATGTCTCCAAACATTGCCAAATGTCCCCTGTGGGGCAAAATCACTCCAGTTGATAACCAACGCATTAGAGTGGCCTAGTCTTAATGGGTCAGCTTCCTAAGGATGAAAGAGGAGCAAAAAGTCTTTGCAATTCACGGGGATAACCAATGAGACAAGGTTATATTCTAGCAGTGGTTCTCAAACTTCTCCTTCCACCTAACAGACTCAAGTTTACAAGCATGGCACTCTCACGGACATATTCAGATTCTGATATAATATGACTACAGGTTAAATGCACAAATCCACCAGTTTATTCTAACCCAAGAAAGCATATTAAAATGCAAGTGAGTGGAAATGATGTTGTTATAGATTGAATGGTGTCTCTCAAAAAAGAGATGTTGAAGTCCTAAACTCCACTACCTCGTATTGGGACCTTATTTGGAAATAGGATCTTTGCAGTTGTAGGCAAGTTAAGATAAAGTCATCAGGGTGGACCCTAATCCAATATGACTAATGTCTTTATAAAAAGGGGGAAATTGGACACAGACACAGACATGCACAGAGGGACTGCTGTGTAAAGATTGGCGTTATGCTCTAATAGGCATATTAGAATAGGCAAGGAAGGATCCTTCCTCTACAGATTTCAGAGGAAGCATGGCCCTCTCGACACCTTTATTTTGGACTGTTAGCCTCCAGAAATGTAAAACAATAAATTTCCTTTGTTCTAAGCTACTCAGTTTGTGGTACTTCATTACAGCAGCCCTAAGAATCTAATACACATTTGATCTAGGAAAAATTATAAACTGATTGACTTTTTAAAAATTAATGAGTTCCACACGAAAGTCTGTACACAGATGTTTACAGCAGCTTTATTTATAATTGCCAAAACTTGGAAGCAACCAAGATGGCCTTCAGTAGGTGAATGGACAAGCTGCGGTACATCCAGACAATGGAGTGTTACTCGGCGCTAAAAAGAAATGAGCTATTCACTCATGAAAAGACACGGAGGAGCCTTAAATGCACGTGACTAAGTAAAAGAAGCCAATCTGAGAAGGCTACAGACTGGATGCTTCCAATGATATGGCATCTGGAAAAGGCAAACCGTGGGGGCAGTAAAAGATCGGTGGGGGCCAGGGGTGGGGGAAGAGAGATGAACAGGCAGAGCATAGACGATTCTTAGGGCAGTGAAAACACTCTGTATGATACTACAATGATGGACATATGTCACCAGATATTTGTCCAAACCCACAGAATGTACAACAACAAGAGTGAGGCCTAATGTAAACTATGGACTTTGGTGATACGATGTGTCAGTGTAGGCTCATCCTTGGTAACAAATGCACCTCTCTGGTGAGTGATGTTGATAACAGGGAGTGTATGGGAAATCTCTGTATCTGCCCCTCAATCTTATTGTCAGCCTAAAACTGCTCTAAAAAACTAAAGTCTTTAAAAAAATTAGTGAGTAATCTGAAAACATCAATGTTTTACTAGTTGTGGTAAATTACTTGTAACGCAATCATAACTTATGCATTGCACCAATGTGTCACAACACAACAGTGAAAACTGCCACAGCACGGGATGCTCTGTGTTGTGCCTCTGAGAAATGTGAGGTAGAACTTATAAAATTTATTCATGTGGACGACATTAGTTTAGAATCTATAAAAATGTATGCAAAGTCTCTTAATAATCTTAACAGGATTGAGGAAGGGACTGGAGAACAGATGGTCCTACTACTAATGGCTCACCACTTCCTAAAGGGCAAAATCCACACTCCTTAGCAGAGCACGGAAGCCCTTTACAATCTAGTCAAGCACTTTTTCCAGATTCCTCTTTGCCAAATCCCATCACACCTGCCTTGTTCCATAGAGAGTCAATTCAGGGCCTCCCAAACTTTTTCATATTAAGTCACACACAGAAAATGATAATGTTTAAAGGTATACTGGGGTGAACAGACAAAGATCAACAAATTGGCAAACTGCGCCTATTCGAAGCACCCCAGGATACCACAGCACACCACTGGGAAGTTCCGTTCTACCCCACCACCAGACTTCTTGCGTTTGTTTTCATGGGGGCAAACCCCACCTCTCACCGAGTTACCATCCTCCACTTCGCAAACTGCTATTTGTCCTTCAAAACCCAGCTCAATTCCCATCTCATCTGTGATGTCTTTCCCACCTCCCCTCTGCTATACGCCCATTGCCCCCAGCGCTGAGACCTATGTCATGGCCTCACCACCATGCTGGTCTGCCATTATAGCTGCTCCACCCCAAATGTGATTTCCTGGGATCCAGAGACTACTGGGGACAAACTGGGTCTACATTGATTCCGCAGATATTTATTGGCCTCCTATTAGAGGCCAGGCATTTGACCAGTCATAAGGATTCAAGGGTGAACAAGGACAAGGAGGGTCCCTGGAGCCCACAGTCCATTGGGGATGATGGACATTAAACCATCATTCACACAAATAATTATGTAAGCACAATGGTGGAGCATGTTTCAAAAGAGAAGTACAGGCATCAATGAATGCACATAAGTGCACCTGATCCATTTTGAGTCAGGGAAAGCTGCCTTGAGGGGTGGCACTTAGATGAGCTCCAACAGATAAATAGGAATCAATTAGGTCAAGGGTTGAATGTGTGTGAAAGAAGCATTCCATGTTTCAAACCAAGTGTTCTGGTTCCTGACATCTTCACATCCACAGTACCTGGCCCAGTTAGATTCTAAATAAATATTTATTGAATTAAATTTTTACAAAAATTTTTAGTAACTTTAAGCACTTTGTCTTTAAGTGGGTTCTTCCAAATATTATTATTTTAGAAATCCTTTTCAATGATTCAAATGTACAAATATTTACTGAAATATTATTACATGCAAGTGTCCAAGTGCTTAAGGCAAAAACATGAACAAGAATTTTCCAGGTCAAGAAGATAGATGAATGTCTTCTAAGCAAAGTACAGACCACAGAAAAGTCACGGAGGCAAAAGACAGTACACAGTGTGGTCTGGAAAGAGTACAGAATTTAGTTCCAAAGAAGTATGAGACCTTGGTAAGGGACAAAGAGATTGAGGCATGTATTAGTTATCAATCGCTGAATAAGAAATCACCCCAAACCTGAGAGGCTTACGAGAGCACACATTTATTATTTCAGTTTCTGTGGGTCAAGAATCCGGGCAAGGCTTAGCTGGGTCTTCATTACCAGCTTCAGGGTCTCTCACAGGCTGCAGTCTGACCATGGCCTGGGTCTCTCCCAAGGCCGCAATCAAGGTATCTGCCGGGGCCACAGCCATCTCAAGGCTCAACTGGGGGGGCTCTGCTTCCAAGGTCTCTCAGCGGTTGTTGGCACTCACCCCATGAGCTGTTGGACAGATGGACTCAGTTCTTTGCTGGCTGTTCACCAGAGGCCACCCTCAGTTCCTTGCCATGTGGGCTTCTCTAACATGGCAGCTGGCTTCATCAAAGGCAGCAAGAGACAGAGAGAGACAGTCTGCTGGCAAGACAGAAGTTATAGTCTTTTGTAACCTAATAACAGAAGTGATATCCCATCATTTTTGCCCTATTCTATTCATTGGAAGCAAGTCACCAGGTCCAGCCCACACACAAGGAATAAGAGGTGGGCGTCACTGGAGGCCATCTTACAAGTCTGTCTAACACAGCACTATATCATGTAGAATCCTGAATGCCAGTGAAGATTTTACCAGTATTTTACTGGGTAGTGGAGTGCCAGTGAAGATTTAGGGGCATAGGAGTGACATTACCAGAGCTTCTCAACAGGAAGATTATTTCGAGAGATTGCACAATGCTGTGTAGGATGGATCATGGGAAGCAAAGTGTGTTTTGGAGTTGGAGAAATCAGTTAGGAGGCCAGCACTCTAGTCCAGATAATGAAGGCCTCAAGCAGGATGCTAGCAACAAGAACACCACAACAAATATTTGTATGGTATTTTGCAAGTCACAACCTACTTGTAACATATAGAAGATATTATAAATACAAGAACCCCAGGAGATAAACAAGCCAACTATTGTCCCCATTGCACAGATAAGGAAATTAAGGATTAGAAGTTAAATGACTTGTCTCACCAACCAACATTGAAAAGATGGGGGCATTTCCAAAAGGCTAGAATGCAAAGGAAGAGTCTGATAATACCAGGAAACTGACAGGCTATGGGGCAGGGTGGGGGGTGAGGAGGCAGAAGAAAAAGAAAAATTTGTCAAAGCTTGAAGTTTTCGAACTAGGATGAACAGGAAGAATATGGTTCACAAAAATCAAAAGGCAGGAAGAAGCATCGGTGTGGATGTAAGAAGAAGGACGATAGAACTTGGGTTTTGGAGCAGTGAGGAGACAACCAGGTAGTCCAGTCAGCACTCCTTAGAAATGCCAGTCTGGTGTTGGGGGCATGTCCACATGGAAATGTCAGTTGAAGCCATGGGAGTGAATGAAATTGCTAGAAAAGAGAGAAGGAAGAGGTGGCAAAGGACAAAATCACGGGGACATCCTGCTTCTAGAGGAGGAAGAGTAGGAAGCGGAGGAGGCAGTGTGGGAGGCAGAGAGGCAAAAGTGGGAAAATCCAGAAGAGAATCAGGAGGCCCCAGATTCAGGAAACCCTGAGAAAGAACACCCCCAGAAAAAGGAAGCCACCAGCCTCGCACACTGTAGCGAGGCAGAGAAGACAACTGCAGAGAAGGGCATTGTAGAGGGTCATCCTTGCCACCTGAAGGAATCTTGGTGGAAGGGGGTGGAAATCAGGTTACGAGCACGGGAAGGAGGGCATGCGAAGTGTTGGGCAGCCTGGAAATGAGAGTCTTCAAGGAAATGGGCAATAAAGGCACTAGGTGGCAGCTTGAGAAGAGGACAGAGGACTTCCTTGGACAAGAAGAGAACCGAACACGGCTGCAGCAGGGGGCGGGGGGACTGGAAAACGTCAAAGGCGCAAGAGGAAAGACAGGTGCTGTCTATTTGTTGTGTGAGATTCCCAAAGGGCTTAGACACACATAAACACAATGACAGGATTCAGCCCTGGAAGGCGGGGTAGGTCATCAGGTTTTCCTCTTATTCCTGACTCCTCAGTCAGCTACCAGCTGTTACATACCCATCCCATGAGCGCTGGTTTCTCTTCCCTTCCCTTCCTTTCCAATCCCTTCCCTTCTCATCCTAACACTCCCTCTAGGCCAGCTTGTCCACTTGATGGTTTCAGGGTGCTGTTGTACCTGGCCCCAGCTCACCTCTCCAGCCATAACCCCACCTCAACCCCACACATCCTCTGGCCATTCTGATCCTTATTCATTCTTCAAACAAGTGATGACTCCCCTCTCGGCCCCTAGGATGTCCTGCGTGCTGTGCTCTCTGATTGGAATACTCCTTTCACACCCCTCTTAACATGACCAGCCTCTTAGTCTTCAGATCTCAGCTTAGATGTGACTTCCTCCGGGAAGCCTTCCTGGCTCCCTCATCATGTAATCCCATAGGACAGTAAACCCTGCACTGTAATTGCCTATTTACTCATTGACCTTCTCCAGGACAGAAAGCTCTGTGAGAACAAAGGCCATGCCCATGTTATTCATCATAGCCTTAATATCTAGTACAATGGTTGGTTCAGCACAAATTTTGGGGGTGGATTTATTTAGTGGATGCTCTGGCGCACTGCCATTATCTCCATGGAGCCTCCCCCTCAGGACCGAAGCCCACATTCCTCCCACTGCTGATGGCACTCAGCTGAGTCCATTTCTGGGCATTGCCCTGGACTGAAAACAGCTGCTTCCCCCAAGGCATGGCCCCTCTTGAGGGCAGTCATGTGCCCAACGACTGCTGGATACAGGGATACATGGCCTGGTCCTCTTGTCTCAATTTGGGACAATGCTGAGGGGCCATCCCAGCTCCCGAGCCTCCCACGGGATCAGCTGAGGTCTTCATCGTGACTACATTACAGCTCAACCTCCCCCTCTACCCAGTCCTGCTTCCCTCATTCCCCCACCAATGCTGATCCAGAGAACATTCCTCAATAAACCTCCTGCCTGCAAATCTCCATCACAGAGTCGGTTTCCCAGGGAACCTGACCTGAGACAGGTGGATAAATGGAAATGATTTTTGTCCAGAACACTCCCCAACACAAGAATGCCTACCACAATATATCTAGATCAGTGCCTGTGGTAGCACATATTGGGCCTTCAGTAGATATTGAGTGATTGAATCAATCTGGTCATTTGGTCCTTGAATTCTTATGGTGACTCTCACCACACACTTGGTGAGTGATTCAAATTACTATACTTCTTTGAAAGTAAGAAAAATCAATTTATAAAAATTTTACAGTTCCTTCAGTGACAATGCATCTATCCAAGCACAGTATAGGTGAATTCTGCTGCTAGCTATTGCTAGAACAGAAAGCATAATGCCAATGCTCTTCTCAGAGGACATTTCTTTAAACCAAGGGAGTCAACATTGAAGGCAGAGGTTCTCCAAGCAGCGCTAACGGGCACCAGGAGCCTGGTGCTGCTCATCTTGCTAGGGAGCACGTCAAGAGATTCTGTAACGGCAAACGTCCGTTGAGAGGCGTGCCTCTGAGGAACAGATCCACAGGAAGCTGATGAACCAGAAAGCTGGTATTCAGAAATCAAGGGCCCTACTGTGAGCTTACAAAGTGGCAAAGGGCACACAGAACAGTTCAGGAGTGGAAGCACACCTGGTCAGCACTCATGGGAGGGTGAACAGTCCTCATGCCAGAATCTCAACAACATGTACCAAACTCAGAAATTTATTTCAAGACCAGTGAATTCATCCACCTGATTCATTTTCTCTTTGATCTGCCTTCTGGGTCGCCCATGCTCACCTCCATATCAACAATGCTCACCTCTACACCTGTGACTGCCGCTGTGACCCACGGAGCTAAACAGAAAAGAAACAGGAAGGTCATTTTTTGTGTCTATCCCAAGTGGTAATTGAAGGTTCACCTCTACTATCGTAGTGCCTTTCACCTGAGGATCTCCTAACATGTTCACAGCATAATTCATTCATTCCTATCATTCCTCTCTAAGGCAGTACTACTCTCCTCCCGAGATGGAGTAATCTAAGGCTCACAGAGGAGGAGCGATTGGCTCAGGCCAAGGCATTCAATGCCGGAAACCCAACTCAGAGCTCCCAATTCTTAGCCTGACTTGCTGGGCTTGCTTGTACCAGAAGGCTACCCAAAACAGGGCACTCAAGGTTCACTAAACCTCCGGCCTGTTCTAATTCTGCCTCCAAGAATTCACACCCGCAAATGTTACTGCCCCTTTCTTTGCTTCCTAATTTATATAAGACATAATTTCCATCTCTTGCTGTCTTAAAAGTTAAGCATGTTATAAAAATCTATGGTACAGTATTTATTTACAAGCTTATTCTTAGAAACTCCAATTCAAACTATATCTAAAGCTATTTCTCACAGTAAGTCAAAACTACTGTTATGAACATAGGGTCATTGAGGATGTAATTCATTAAATTAAGATGAGATTACACTGGAGTAGAGTGGGTCTCTAATTCAATATGACTGGCGTCCTTATAAAAAGGGGAAATTTGAACACAGACACACACACAGGAAGAAAGCCATGTGAAGACTGGAGTTATGCTGCCACCAGGCAAGGAATTACCAGAAGTAGGAGAGAGGCCTAGAACAGATCCTTCCCTCTTCTCTAGAGCCTTCAAAGGGAGCATGGCCCTGCCAGCACCTTGATTTCGGACTTCTGGCCTCCAGAACTGAGAGACAATACATTTTTGATGTTCTAAGCTAAACCACCCAGTTTGTGGTACTTTGTTACAGCAGCCCTAGCAAACTAATAAAGACCACAGTACTGAACCTATCTCCAAGTTTACAATTTTAAAATTCTTATAGTGCTCATAGCCTACCTGTTTAGAATCAAAGGAGAAAGGGAGTAGGTGAGCTGAGCAAGAAGAAAAAGGAATTGGGCATATAGAGTGTGTTAAACTAGGGTGAGCGGACCAAGGTGGAAAGAGAGAGAGAGAGACAGGGCAAAACCAAAAATCAGACAGGGAGTTCCCAGCAGGACTTGGTAGGGACAGCATGAAGGGACAGGAAGAAGCATGATTACTTTCCATGGCTCCTCCAGCTCCACCATCCAGGGGTTCCAGCCCATTGTTCCCTGGTGTGAGCTGCCACTTGCTGCTACCGCAGAATGTGGTATGGAGAGGGATGTACCCCCCAGTTCCCCCACCTCCCAGCTGCCTTCCTTCCTTCCTCTTCTAGCCTCAGCAGGTCCCAGCCTGCCAGCAGCAGGAGGAAGCAGGTGCAGGCACGGAGGTACACAGCTCTCTCCTGCAGCTCCCAGACAGGCTGACGCTCCCCGCCACAGCAAGAGAGGGGAAGGGACATCAGGCAGTCACACCAGGGAATTCAAACGCATTAATCACTATATTTGCAAATAAAGGAGAGGTCTCAGTTGTAATGGATTTGATGAGAACCTGCAATGTACAAAGACCATGCCGTGGGGGAGTAGATGCTGTGAGACTAAAGCGTAAGTGACAAATTCCATATTTCCTCCCTCCACCAAAAGACAGAATGCGAGGCTCCCTGCTGCATCTGTCCCATGGCCTAGTTCCCCCAACGATCCTGCTTTCCCTGACCCCATTAGGGCAGCACCCGTCCTGTGGATGCTTCAGCTCTGGAGTCAAATTTCAGAAGTATGGGAAGATTTGGGGGTATGAATAGCATGGAGCTGAGGAATAATTTCACAGTTTCATGGTGCAGAGTCAAGAAAAAAATTCATCATACCGCCAACAGGCAACGGCCCTGGAATAAAAGGAATGAATAGTTCCTCCTCAAAACTGTGTCTGTCAGCACTTTTATTCCTTTTTTTCCCATGAAGACCCAAGTCTATGTCTTTACTCAGCCTTTCAGTAAGGCACAGAGGAATCTGCTAGACTGGGGGTTCTCAACCTCCATGGAGCCCCAAGCTGAGAATTGTTTTTAGGCCCTTGACCACACAGCAATCAGATCCCACCTGGCCCAATGGGACTCAGCTCACCTTTCCAGGGCTCAGCAATGTCTACATTCAGAAAGTAACACTTTCTGATTTCTACACGCTCAGAATGCCCATTACAATTTAACACCAATACCTCCTTCCTAGTGCAAGGTGTATTCCTCAGCTCACTATATACACTTGGGGAAAATGAGATACTCTTCCCTTATTTATAGCAGAAAAAGCACCTACCAGAAAGAAAAAAAACTAAAAAAGAAATCCACTACTACTAGTTAGGGGAGCAAGAACAGGAATGTTGTGAAATTAAATTTTCTATAGTCATTTTAGAGTTGCATTTGGGGAACAGAAATGCCTGAATGAATGGATCTGCAGTCTAGTGAAGGTGCAACGACTAGAAAAGGGGCAGGCAGAGTGGCAGGGCTTACAGAATGTGTCCGCTCAAAGCCACCCTTTAAAAAACAGGGCATGTGGAGGGCCGGCCCCGTGGCTTAGCGGTTAAGTGCGCACGCTCCGCTACCGGCGGCACGGGTTCGGATCCCGGGTGTGCACCGATGCACTGCTTCTCCGGCCATGCTGAGGCCACGTCCCACATACAGCAACTAGAAGGATGTGTAACTATGACATACAACTATCTACTGGGACTTTCGGGAGGAAAAAGAAAAAGGAGGAGGATTGGCAATAGATGTTAGCTCAGAGCCGGCCTTCCTCAGCAAAAAGAGGAGGATTAGCATGGATGTTAGCTCAGGGCTGATCTTCCTCACAAAAAAAATAAATAAATAAAGCAAAGCAAACATAAATAAATAAATAAATATAAAATAAAAATAAAAGACAGGGCATGTGGAGAAACAGGAACCCTCCCACACCTCTGATAGTAATGTAAAATGGTGCAACCACTTGGGAAAACAATTGGGCAGTTTCCTAAAAAGTTAAACATATACTCATATGGCCCAGAAATTCTCCCTCCTAAGTATCTACGCAAGAGAAATGAAAACATTTTTCCACATAAAGACCTGGATGTGAATGTTCACAGCAGCATTTTTTTCATAATAGCTAAAAGGTGGACACAACCCAAATGCCCATCAGCTGGTGAATGGATAATAAAATGGGGGATATCCATACACCGGAATACTATTCAGCAATAAAAAGAAACTAACTTCTGATAGATGCTACAACATGGATGAATTTCAAAAACATTACACTAAGTGAAAGAAGCCAGATGGAAAAGACAACATATTGTACTGTTCCATTTACATGAAATGTCCAGAAAAAGTAGACTGTAGAGAGAAAGTAGATTAGTGATTGCATGGGGCTGGGGGTGGGACGGGTTAACTGAAATTGGGCACAACAGATCTTTTTGGGGTGATAGAAATATTCTAAAACTTGTTGTGGTGATAGTTGCATGACTGAAATCATCATATTGTACATTTAAAATTAGTGAATTTTATGGTATGCAAATTATACCTCAGTAAAGCTGCTTTGAAAAGGGGGAGTACGAGTGGAACCCCTTGAGATCCACAGGTATGAGCTGTTTGATTTGGTACAACTAAGGCTTATCAACCCTAATACACAGGTAAGCCACAGGAAGGAGAGCGAATGCTCACGTCGTTTTTTTCTTGGATAAACATCTTTTAAAAGGCAACCCGGGGACCATTCCACTGGAGCAGAAGTTCCACTGCTGAGCATACACTCCCTGAGGAACACAAGGCAGGGATGGGTGTTCCCTTCCGCCGGTGTCCCAGCCAGGGGCAAAGAACAGGAGATCAGACCAGGGCAGGATGGGCCCACAGGGCTCAGGTGGGAATTGCTGCATGGCTGAGGGAGTCTGAGAGAACCCTGGGTCAGAGGCACACTGGGGGATCCACTGCCCCACAGGAGGAGAGGCCTGAGTGATTTACAAGGTGCGGGTGGGCTCTGGCCAGCTGTGCCCAGGAGCAAGGAGAGAAGGGGAGCCCTTCCCTCACAGGAACAGCCATGAGGATGGAAAGCAAAGAATGGGTGACAGGAAAGCGTTTTGCCCTGAGGGCAGCAAGCTCTTACAGGTAGCTCCGCAGTGCCTCAGCATCCACATCAGCTGAGTACCACGTTCAAAGAACACCACCCGAGAAAAGCCTCACAGGATCCTCATCAGAAAAGAAAGTCAAAGATTCCAGGAGGACTCCGCCTTCACCCCCGCTGAGCTGGGGCGCAAAGGGCAGACTGCAAACCCCAGTTACAGGCTCACGTGCATAGGAGACTGGACAAGGAAGATGGGGCTGGACTCAGAAGGCCCCACATCAACTCCTGCTCTACCCCTCACTAGTTCTGTGACCTCCCACAACTCACATGACCACTGGGGCCCACCTCCACCTTATCCTCAAATGTAAAATGGAGATTTTATCTGCTACCAGAAGCTGTGTGAGGATTAATGAGAGAATGTAAGGCACTAAAGGAAAAGGAAACTGTATTTTGTTGCATATGTAAATCATTTGCCACTGCTCTACCCCTGGAGTTATCACTCTGGAACTCCCTTTCTTCCACATACTCTCCAAGGTGAGGGAAGAGAAAGGAAAACATGAAAGCAAATATTCCATTTCACATTATACCAACCTTATAACGAACAAGTGTCCAGGAACTATTAGAAAAGTAAGCACGGCCACAGACAGCTAGGTGGTACAATGAAGTTCTTGTGATACTTTAAGATAAGTCTCAATTTCTCTAGGGAAAAAACTGCACTCTACCAGGATTTCATTCTTATGCCAACACTCCAGTTAGGGTGAAGCCCACTGAACGTGGCTACAAAGCAGGCTGCACATTTGGTATTTCTTGTTCAGAGAGTACAACTATCCCAATTGGCTTAGCACAGGCCCTGCTATATAACTCATTCCCTGTTGGAATGATATTTTAAAAACTTAAACACCTTAATTTTGGCAGAGTCTACAAATGTGCATCTACTGTAACCCATGCCTCTAATTCTGCACTGGGAATGCAAAGAGGACCAAGATCTACTAAGAGTTTCCTCCCACCTTTAGGGCCTGAGCTCCTTCTAGCAATTAGCACTCTGAGGGGATAAGACAGAGGTGCACCTTAAAAGCATCTTACAGCCTCCACTGAATGATCAAGTACTTCAATCACTCGACAAGTTCTCTGAAGGCACTCAAAGGGAACGGCTGCTGAATCACGAGGGGGCGGGGGCTGCCCCAAAAGAACTGCTGAAGGGGTTCTGTTACCCAAAATTTAAAAGGAGAGAGGGGTAGGTTTTCTGAGGTGAGTCATGAAAAGTAAAGAAAAGCTTACTTCTTGAAAATGAGGAGATGAGGGGACAGGAGTATATTTACTCCGCTTGTAAGTACTCCCATATGTACTTTGAAGTATATACTTCCAAAACGGATTTCTTTATGGTGGTATTTTATAAGCTTTCCTCGTTTGCTTGTTTTTAACTAACAGCAAACATACAGCATTGAAACCGGGGCCATATCTGTCATTCACGTCAAAGGGGCTGGAAAGGTCAGAATATCCTTGAATGACAGCTATCACTACAGTTTTAGGAATGGAAATTCAAGAAGAAATTCAAAGATAACAAAATCCTTCTCCTTAAACTTTGCTTTTCTTCTTCCTTACAAGCCAAAGCAGTTAAAGGCATTCACGGAACTAAGTCCCTCGCCTACAGTAGGGCTCCAAACCTCTGGAAAACATGAAAGCCAGCCCTAGCTTGTTTTAATAAACAGCTACAGCCAGGGTAAAAATCAACATGATTTTGAGAATAAATCTGATGATTCCTGTCCTTTAAGGAGAGGAATTTATTTAATGCTGTAGCTTTTATCTTCTATGACCTACCCGTCATGAAACTGGGAAACTATAATTTATGTATCCAGTGAATGCAAAATTGATTAACAGGTCAGTGTGAATGTCAGCTTGGAGGGACTGAACAAACATAGTTCCACAAGGGTCAGTTCTTGCCCAGTACTATTTAACATTTTCATTAATTACTAGCTGACAGAAGAGCTGATAGAGTTGGAGGTGTATCATTAAACCTGCCAATTTAGGAAAAAATAGTTAAAATACAAATAGATCTTGACAAGTTGGAACACAGAGAGGGACCACTTGGTAGTCTCAGGGTTCTGCTTGGTACCAACAGGTGCCCAAGAAATGTGTTTGAACCAAATAAATGCCAATAAAACAAAAAATCAGCAAAAGTGATTCCCTGAAGAAGGAAAAGGTATTTATTAACAAGTTTTCATTAATACCTACTATGCATTTAAAACCCAATCTAAAATTTCTTATTACAATGTAACCATGACCCACCAAAAGCAAAGATCTCAGTAATGTACATATAGCAAATTTAACTGATAAGAGCAAATGTTATAAAGTAGGGAACACACTCAATAGTTCCAAACATGGTGTACACTTTGGTATCCTTTTCCTTAAGTACAAACACACAGATAATTTAGTTAGATGATAGGTAGGTAGGTAGATAGATAGATAGATAGACAGACAGACAGGTAGATAATTTTTTCTCCCTGGAATGTGAATGAGAAGGAAGGAAAGGGATGGGAGAATAACCACCAAAGATAAACTGTCTCTGCAGAAAACAGCAACAGCAAATGAAGGTGCAGCTGGGAGGAGAAAAAAAGACAGCCACACATAAGCCAACAAGTGGAGCCACAAATCCTGCACTCCTGTGTGGCTGGCTCACCCCCAAGCAGGACGAGACAGGGCACCAAAGCTAGGAAGATTCACTGGGGTACCAGATCCACCTCCCTCTGAGCAGAGCAGCTGAGCGTCTCCTGCAGGTTTTGTTTTTAATTAGAAAGAGACAGAAAACAAGAAACCAAGTTTCCTGATGATGACTACCCTCCTGAAAGGCTCAGCCAGAGGCCCACCTTCCAAGGGCACTGGAAGGATCTATCAAAAAATGCAGACTCTCATGTGC
This sequence comes from Diceros bicornis minor, assembly GCF_020826845.1. Classification (NCBI taxonomy): domain Eukaryota; kingdom Metazoa; phylum Chordata; class Mammalia; order Perissodactyla; family Rhinocerotidae; genus Diceros; species Diceros bicornis. Next base: position 4,858,112 of record NC_080752.1, read on the forward strand.
AAAGGGAGGATTCGCGCAGAGCCAGGTAAAGAAGTGGAGGAATCAAGAGAAAAGTTTTCAAACTATTTTTCGACCAAATAATAGGCATAGCTAGAACTTTCCTCATAAAAATAAGCAAGCAGACAACAAATAAGGGCTCTTCAACAACAAGCAAAAATATGGGGAAGAACTGAAAAAATGTTTTGTTCTCTTAAGGAAAGTTAGAAGGAATATCACCTGTATGGAAAAGAAAAACAGAGATCAAAGCTGTCAGATCAAAGTCAACATGGTAGAGCTAAGGGAGATATGAGGAGAAAAACAGTACCAACTCAGAACCTGAAAATGCATGAGAAATATCCAAGGGCAGAATTAACATTCCGAAAATAACATCTATAGTGAGGAGCCCTGACTTAGGAGGAAAAAAAATCTGCCAGAAGACAGCGGAAAAAGATAAAGAGTTTAAAGAGCAACCATGGAGGACAGACAGCAGAGTTTTGCTTATTGTGGAAAAGCACACTCACCTCTAACAGAAAGATCCAATTTTGCTAATGAACAGATATAAGGGGGAAAGTCCACTACAAGCCACAGGATAGAGTTTAGAGGTAATGAACTGAGAGTCATTTCATTATATATCCATTCATTCAACAGATTCAAGAGATACTGAATGCCTTCTATATGCAAGGCACCTTGTGGGCCCAGTGAACAAACAAATAAGCTTCCTGCCCTCTTGAGGCATACTATCTAGTAAAGGAGCAGAGAATAAACAGATAAATAACTAAAGCGATTACAAACAGTCACAGGTGCTATGTAAGAAATAAACAAGGTGCTGAGACGGAGAACAAGAGAACCCACTTCAGACAGAGTGGCAGGGAAGGCCCTTGCGAGGAGCAGACTCTAAGCTGAGATATGAAGGGTGGAAAGGAGCCAGCCACGGAAAGAATGGATAGCTAGCTCCAGGTGGAGGGAACATGAACTATGAAAAACGTGGTAAATTCGAGGAGAGGATGGATTATAGTAAAATGACAATAGCATAAGATGATATCCAAGAAGTAGGCAGGGGCCAGATCACATGGAATCTTGCAGGCCCTAGTACAGAACTTGAATGGTCTACTAAATATTTCTCCTAAGTCTGAGAAATGCTGAGTTCCTCCTGCTTGTCATATGGGGAGTGGGAGTGGCGGCGGGGAGTGTGCAGCAATAGCTAGAAGAGGGAATGGCAGTGCCATCCCACTTAGCCTCAAAGGACAGTGGCTCAAAGGAGACCGTGTCAGATGTCTGCTCGTGTCCAGTCAGCTGTGGGGTAAATTTGCCTCCTAACACATTAGCAAACCTTTCAGCATAGGGCTAAGGTACCAACTCTCTTCTGTGAATACAAAAGTCTGTTTAAAAGTGATCCATTCATGCTAAACTTGTCACAGATTTAGTCTCTCTAGTTCAAAGTTAAGATCTTTACAGACTAGGAGACAGCCACAGAGGATAGGAATTTGGCTGAGCCGAGACCTGGATCCCTTATCCAATTCTGTTACGTGACCTAGTTCAAGTCATACTATCTGTGTTTCAGTTTCCTCATCTGCAAAGCCAAGAGGTCAGAACAACCTGCTGTCTAAGACCCTTCAGAATTTAACATGTAGGAAATCTCTGAGAGGAGAGCACGCTTATATAAATAGCTAGTAGTTGAATGTTCAAAAGTGGAGGACAACTTTTATGCCAAACTGACACAATCTGCTCAGGTTTTCCTTGCACAAGACACAGAATATTATTTTAACAGAAACATTATCACATTCATTTCCATAACAGCAAGGCTTCCATAGATAATACTGAAGTTCTATAAGTATTTGTTTAACAAGTGACACAGCTTTGCTGACACGGATACAATTTTTTAGGTTGAATAGGGAAATTTTAGCACAAATTAATCACTGCTCATTTAACAAACTATTTATTAAGATACTGCCTTTCTGGCAGAGTACTAAATGAATACTATTTATCAAATATATTTAAAACGTGATGTTTTAAAAAATGAATTAATGTTGGAGAGAGACGAGTTTTATTTTTTAATTAAGCAGACCTCTAAAGGGCAATAGATTATTCTAGATGCTACTTTGTACTTCCAATATCTCTGATCAACAAAAATCTATCTGCTGTACTCTACTGAATCATGTCTAAAGGATTTGAGTATCTGAGACAATATTCATCCATTCATACATTCAACAAATTTTTTTCTGAGTGTCTACAATGTGCTGGGCATCATTCTAGGCACCAGGGAACAGCAACGAATGAAACAAAGTCTTCACCCTCTTGACGCGTACAAGATAGTGAGAGGAGAGACTCAATAAACAAATAAACAAGTAATTACAGAGCATTCTAGATGGTAAAAGGTACTATGAACAAAATAAGGTAGGATGGGAAGTAGTGCTACACACAGTATTTTATAATCTCGTGGTCAGGGAAGCCTCCATGATAAGGTAATATTTGAGCAGAGACTCGCAGAGAATTAAGGAATGAATAAGAAGGATAACTAGAGAAAGAGAAAAGGCAACCTGGCAACAATTTGCTGCCCAAATTTATTTCACCTGTGTAAGCAAACAATCAAGGCCTAAATTTATTTTAAAATGATCTTAGAGCAGAAATGATCCTAGGCACCTGGCAGAAGCAAAAAGAATCCTCTCTAGAGAAGGGCAGCTTCATCTTAGGCCTCAAAGAATCCCCACAAATTATTTCCAATGTACTAAGAGAAAACAATTGCCAATCTAGAACTATATTCTCAGTGAAGATATCTTTTTTTTTTAAATGAGAGCAAAATAAAAACATTTTCAAACAAAAGCTGAGAATTTGCTACCAGGAGACACTCACTAAAAGAAATTCTAAAAGATGTTCTTCAGGAAGAAGAAAGGTAATCCCAGATGAAAGATCTGAGATACAAGAAGGAAGAAGAGCAGAGAATGTAACAAAGATGTAGATAAATCTAAATTAACACTATTTGCATAAAACAGCAAAAATGTCTTGTGATTTTTAAAAACGAGGAACACAATGCATGACAACAATAACTTATAATCAGGAGGGGCTCATGGAATTAAGTGTTCTGAGGTCATCCTGTCACCCAGGAGGGGGTAAAGACATTTATTAATTAATTGTAGACTTTGAGGAGTGAAATATGCACGTTGTAACTTCCAGGGTAACCACTAAAAGAATATAAATAGAGTGCAGAAGTTCAGAACCAGAAAAGGGAAAAAATGGAATGATATGAAATAACCAAAAGGAAGGCAAGAAAGGAACGAAAACAAAACATAGAACTAGCAGAACAAATAGAGAGACCAAATAAGAGATGTAAACCCAAACAGATCAGAGGTAACATTAAATATGAGTGAACTAAATATTCCAGCTGAAAGTCAGATTGTCAGACTGGGGCCGGCCCCGTGGCTTAGCGGTTAGGTGCGCGCGCTCCACTACTGGCAACCGGGTTCGGATCCCGGGCGCGCACCGACGCACCGCTTCTCCGGCCATGCTGAGGCCGCATCCCACATACAGCAACTAGAAGAATATGCAACTATGACATACAACTATCTACTGGGGCTTTGGGGGAAAAAAAAGGAGGAGGATTGGCAATAGATGTTAGCTCAGAGCCGGTCTTCCTCAGCAAAAAGAGGAGGATTAGGGGCCGGCCCGTGGCCTGGCGGTTAAGTGCCTGAGCTCCACTACTGGCGGCCCGGGTTCGGATCCCGGGCGCACACCAACACACTGCTTCTCCGGCCATGCTGAGACTGCGTCCCACATACAGCAACTAGAAGGATGTGCAACTATGACATACAACTATCTACTGGGGCTTTGGGGAAAAAAGAGGAGGAGGATTGGCAATGGATGTTAGCTCAGAACCGGTCTTCCTCAGCAAAAAGAGGAGGATTAGTACGGATGTTAGCTCAGGGCTGACCTTCCTTACAAAAAAAAAAACAAAAACAAAAAACAGATTGTCAGATTGAATAGAAAAAAAATCCAGCTGTATGTGTGCCATTTGCAAGAGGCCCACATAAAATATAAAGATATAGAAAGTTGGAAAAGACATATAATACAAATACCAAAAGAAAGTTGATACAGACATCAGATATGTCTGTGGGTATACATATATATCATAAATATATATCTCTCTCTCTACATATACATATATCATACAAAATATTTTCATTAAGGCACCAAAAGCATTATACTGAGCAAACGGGAGGATGGAGGCAGGCTTAAGGAAGGATGAAGAGAGATTCGGATGGGAGAGATTACTGCATGTTTGTATGTTGGAAAGAATAATCCAGTAGTCAAGGAAAAACTGATGGTGCAAGAGGGAAAGGATATAGCTGCTGGCACAATGTTCTTGAGCGGGCCAGAGGAGCTGGGGTCTAGTGCACAAGTAGGGGGACTGGCCTCCCACAAGAACACGGCCAGGTCATGCAGTCAGGAGGGAAGGCAGGGGTGGGGTATAGGCGCAGACGCTGGAAGGTGTGGTGGTGAGCACGTTCTCTTCTGATTGCTTCTGTGCTCTCAGAAAACAGGAAACAAGGTCATCATCTGAGTGTGAGGGCAACAAAGGATGTGTTAAAAATGTGTGGAAAAAGAAAATGCGAACTAGTCACCTGGCATACACAGGAGCTGGATCTGCGTTTGCAAGTCAATGAACGAATGGAAAGCACATGGACTAGTAAACAGTGTAGAAATGTCAGGCCGTATAAGGGTCCGCCTGAGGCTAGTAGTCATACATTTAGAGTGGCTACATGCATTTGTGACAACATGGATGGACCTTGAGGGTATTATGTTAAGCAAAATAAGTCATAGGGAAAAAGTCAAATACCATAAGATCTCACTCATAAGTAGGAGATAAAAACAACAACAAACAATCACAGAGAGACAGAGACTGGATTGGTGGTTACCAGAGGGGAAGGGGGGAGGGAGGAGGGCGAAAGGGGTGATTAAGCACATGTGTGTGGAGATGGACTGTAATTAGTCTTTGGGTGGTGGACATGATACAATCTATGCAGAAATAGAAGTATAATGATGTACACCTGGAATTTGCACAGTGTTATAAACCAGTGTGACTGCAATAAACATAAACAAACAACAATAAAGTAGCTGCACATTCTTCTCCAACCACGTCCCTTGGGCTTATCCCCATGAGGAGACAAGCTTGCAGAGAAACCAACGTGCTAAACCCGCCCTTTCTTGGCTTCCTCTCCCTCTTGGCTTCTTGTCCGTGAACAACAGACATCTTTATATTATCAGCCACTGGTATCCAGGGTGTCTGCTGCTTGCTCCTAGGATCATCCTAACTGATGCAGTGTGACAAAGTATCCCAACCCCTAGGGTCTCAATAGAAAGAAAGGCCTCATATCAATTTGGTATCTCCAGGACAAGCCACCTGAGGATTCAGATTTCTTGGGTCCATCTCTTTTTCCTTCAGCCCCATCAAAGCATCAGTCTAAACCATCTAGTAACATTAACCTATGACCAGAAGCCAACACACACTGTCCTCTGGGCAATCAGATATTTTGTCCTGGGTCACATAGCCTCATCTCCTCCTTTGCCCCAACAAATTATCCCAAACTTACTGATATAAATAATAGCCATTTTATTAAATTCATGGATTCTGTGGGTCAGGAATTTGGGAGAGGACAACAGAGACAGCTCATCTCTGTGCTACGACATCTGGGATCTTAGCTAGGAAGACAAACACCTGAGGGTAACTCGATTGGCTGGGGGCTGGGAGCATATAGAGATTTCTTCACTTACATATCTGACACCTGGGCTGGGATGGCTCAAGGGCTGGGCTCCTACGGAGCTGCCGACCAGAGCTCCTGCACATGGCTTCTTCACGTGGCTTGGGTTTCTCATAGCATGGCCCCAAGAGGGAGTGTCCTGAGAGGCAGGGAGTATCTGGAGAAAGAACAAACGTTCCAAGACAACCAGGCCTTCTTAGCCTTGTGTATTAGTTTCCCTTTGCTGCTGTAACAAGTTACCACAAACTTAGTGCTTTCAAACAATACAAAGTTATTACCCTACAGTTTTGGAGGTCCCAAATGGGTTTTACTGGGCTAAAATGGAGGTGCTGGCAGGGCCCATTTCTTCTGGAGACTTTAGGGGAGAATCCATTTCTTTACTTTTTCCAACTTCTAGAAGCCCACTTGAATTCCCTGGCTCATAGTCCCTTCTACTATCTTCAAATGCAGCAGCATAACATCTTCAAATCTCTCTCTGCCTCTAACACTCTTGCCTCCCTCTTAATGAGGACTCTTGCAACTACATTGGGCATACCCAGGTAATCTTCCCATCTCAAGATCCTGAACTTAATCACATCTGCAAAGCCCATTTTGCCACATAAGGTAACATATTCACAGATTCCGGGGATTAGGATGCAGGCATCTACCAGGAGGGGGGACGTTATTCCGCCTACTACACCTTGAACGTCACATAGCGTCACTTCTACCGTACACCATTGATCACAGCAATCACAGCTTGTCCTGAAGCAAGAGGAAGGGGCACAGACCAATCTCTCAATGGAAGGAGTGCCAGTGACTTTGTGGCATGTTTTAAAACTGTCCCCCCACCATTCCTGTTGCGGCTGCTCCATGACTACGACTGAGGGAGGAACTCCAGTCCCACTCTCAACTCAGCAGCACGAACACGCAGAGAGCTGGACAGCCTAATGATTCCACACACGGAGAGAGAAGAGGCAAAAGACACACAGTGCACTCACATTTTATGCCAATTTTAAATAGTCATAGAAAACAATTAACATATCCTCTCTTTATGCACAGTTTTGTCAAGTGAATCCTACTTTATATTTATTCCTCAGTGAAAATTATACTCAAATTGTACAAGTTTTGAATTATGTGTTTTAGGAATGCATCCCTTGCATAAGCTGCAAACACTCCGTACTTGTTTTAATTCTGTAAGGATCCCAAACACAATAGAACATGAAGAAAGAAAACAGAGATGCGAAAATTATATCCAACTTTTATAATAAGGATTAAAGAATCACCAAATGATTAACTTCCCTCAAAATACGAGTTTCCCATGCTGTTTGAATTGAAGGAATGTTTTTTCTGTTGAAATCAAGCCTTATTAGTAAACAGCAGTTGCGAGAATTCGAAGGGGCTAAATTGTAGGCTTTGTTGGAAACAGGCCTGAATAGAACATATTAGCATAAATTGTATTTTTTATGGTTAAGCTGCAGTGTTAAACATCTAACTGTGCTAAATGATTGCTCTCCACACAGTGGATAAATGAAACTACCTGTTATATCTGTTCAGCAAATTGGCAAAACTGGAGAAGTCAGCAATTTCAACGGCTGTGTTCATAAAACACCCTGAGGTCCTCTGGCTTAACATCAATGCACAAAACACCCCTAGAGTGTTAGAAGCCTGTCTGTTAAAAACAAGGATTAGGAAGGGGGTAAATATAAGATTAACTTTAAAAAGGAAAGCCAATATACTATAAGAACGAACACAATATGTTCAGTTCACATTCCATATTAAAAAAACAGCTTGTATTTGGGGCCGGCCCAGTGGCGTAGCAGTTGAGTGTGCGCGCTCCGCTTCAGCAGCCTGGGGTTGGCAGGTTCGGATCCCGGACGCGCACTGACGCACCGCTTGTCAAGCCATGCTGTGGCAGCGTCCCATATAAAGTAGAGGATGATGGGCACGGACGTTAGCCCAGGGCCAATCTTCCTCAACAAAAAGAGGAGGATTGGCAACAGATGTTAGCTCAGGGCTAATCTTCCTCACACACACACACACACACACACGTTTGTATTCTGTCTGAATTTTCTCTAAATTAGGTATTATATTTAATAATTTTTGTCTTACTATTGTACATTCAGGAGACTGGACATTGAATTTTGCCCAGTGAGACTGACCATCACTAATTGCTTCCTTCCACCTTTGATCCTGGACATTTGGCACATTTTATTAAATGGGGGGTGAGGGGATTAAGCAAATGTATATCCTCATGACTTCAGGACTTCCGCTCAATTTCATATATTCTTTGAGAATACTGAGCATTTCAGACAAGCCTCTACCTTCTATCTTAAATGGACGTTTGTACACCACCCAGCAGATATTCAATATCCTGAGAGTAAGGAGTTTGTGTGTGTGGCTTAGTTGTGTCAAATGTAAAATTAAGCATATACATCAAATAGTGTTGGACACCAAAACTAATTGTTGAAAATCAGATCATAAACCCTTATTTGAGGTCTGACCATTTAAAACTGACCATTTGAAATAATCAAGCATTAGTTAATAAACAGTCTGGTTACATCTTCTCTGGTACAAGAAGACCGTTGGAAGACAGAATAAGCTGCTGTTAGCACTTCCCTCCTGCTGCTTCGCCACTCTTATTTTGATCGTATCTATATAACTGGGAATAATTCTTATTGTTTTTAATACTTTTTTCTAAGTACAAAAGGAACACATGATCATTGTAGAAAATTTAGAAAATATAAACCAACTAAATAAAAAAGTAAAAATCCTCCATAATAATTTATTTTAAACACTTTGAATTGGATCCCCATTCTCACTCCTTAAATCAAAAGAAATGAGAAGTGGATCAAAGACGTGAATACAAAAATTAACCCATAAAAGTGCTAGAGGGAGACGTAGGTGAATTTCTTATAAGCACTTCCCAACAGTCCTGTCCCCAGGAGGTAATCAGGAGACAGCCAGGTTTGCACCTCATGTTAACAGACATTCAAACCAGTGCCATCAGATCTCAAAGCCAGGATAACTCCGGAGGACAGACGGGTCACGTGGACAATTAATATAACACCGTGCAAGCGGAGATACATAGAGAAAAAGCAAAGCGCTGTGGGAAGCCAGAGAAGGAGGAGGAGGGATCTAGCCAGCAGGGTCAGAGACGGCTTCAGAAGAGAAACAGTTGAGTGGAACTCTGAGTGATGAATATGCTATCAAGAATCTCAGAAGTCAAAGACAAAAAAAAAGAAAAAGAAAAAATAAATAAAAAAGAAGTCAAAGAGAACAGCATTCCCAAGAGAGGGAACACAAAGGAAGGCAGAGTCAGTTGTGAAGTCCAGTAAGGATAGTGATCAGGTCACAGAAGAAGTGCCTTGGTGACCCACTCTTAAATCATCAAGAGAGTCAAGCTAGACAGCAAATTGTTCCAGTCTTTTTTTCAGCTTTTTCTTATGAGGCCGTATCAGGGCATTTTAGAAAATCTACTATCATAGAACATTTCCAGATTCTACTAGTCAGGATTGTTTTAACTGCAATTGACAGAAACCCAATGCCAACTAGCAAAAAACGGAAATTTATTAACTCACATAATTGGGAAACTTAGTGTGTAGACTGGCTCAGGTAAAGCTGGATCTAGGTGCTCAGATGATATGCTCGTGTTTCTATCTCTGTCTGCTTCTCTTTCTCTACTCTGCTCGTATCTGCTTCTCTTTGAATGTTAGCTTCATTCTTTCCTGCTGTAGACAGACTCTTTTCACATCACAGCAAGAGAGCTTCTGGCCGCCCTAGGCCAACATCCTTAAAACTTGCTAACATAAATGAAGAGAGCAGTCTTCCCCACCAGATCTAGTAGAAGAGCCTCAGGGAGGCATCGTTTTGGCCTAGATGGGGCAAATGCCCATCCCTAAACCAACCACTGTGGCTGGAGGGATGTAGTACTAGAGTTGAGCCAGCATAGGTCACACGCCCATGTGAGGGCAGGAGGAAGGAAAAGTCACAGCCCCCCAGGGCCACAGGAAGTAGGAAGCAGCTTCCCGGAGGAAGAAGAGGAGGGTGGGAGAGTATGCTTAGCACATAACAGCTGTAACTATCACAGTCTATCTCCCAGATATTTGGGGAGATTTCTTCCATCTCAACAATGAAGATACATCACCACAGCCCTCCAGACAGTCACCTGCACGGACTGCAAGGAGACGACAGCTCTCCTACAACAGCCACTGAGAAGAAGTATGCTAAAAACACACTCAAGCCAGCACCTAAAAGTCCCTCCTGACAGTCAAAGATTTTCACCAAATGTTCAAATGAATTCTAAAATAGAAAACCAGAGGATTCCAGTCACTCCCCGACCACGCCCGCAAGTCTAAGAGCCACCTGGTTCAGCTCTTGCATCTTATGTTAGCACGTCTGAAAACTGGTCATTCAAATCAGATCACGAATGGAGCGAGCACTCATAGGTACTCGGAATGTGCCAGGCACTGTTCTAAGTGTGTTACATACAGTAATCCTCGCAGCAGCCCCGTGAGGCAGGACCTATTATTATCTCCATTACAGATGAGGAAGGCAACGTGCGGACAGGCCACACCCACACACAGCTGACCCTGAACCCAGGCGGTCCAGCTCCAGAGTCCATGCTCTTAACGCCAAGGTTAGTCTCAGTGCCTCCACTCAAGACAGATCATAAAGTAAAAACAGTGAGCAAGGGCACAGAAAAACAGCGACAGTGATGAACACCACATTGACACAAAGTAATGTGCAAGAGAACAAATAAGCAGATGTGACAACATGATCCAGACACCAATCTGCCAGTTCAGAGGCACGGACCCGTCAGCACAGACCCACCTGGCTAGGATACCAGGACATGTTGTCTAGGGAGGCTGGGAGAGATCTGGTTTAACTAATCCGGGTTCAGGACTCCTCCCACACTGGTGGAATGAAAACATCCTCTCCCTCCGCAGATGCTGTGCCCACGAAGGCAGCCTGGTGTCTGGAAACAGCCTTTCTACACAGGACCCTGTGCAGTGTTGGCACATCATCACGCTCAGTAGCGTTTCTTTAATTTTGAGGCATCTGTGGCTTCCTGATCTTAGGAGAGTCACAAGGGCTAAATGACTAGGTTCTGTGATCAAGCACTGATTGAGCACCTACTGTGTACCAAGCCCCGGGCTAGGCTCTGAGGACACACACAACCATGACCAGACAGACAATGCCATGCCCTCCCAGTATTTTCCATCTAGCCCTGGTTTGTCCTACGATCTAGCTGAGGTTAACCAGAATTTTTAGCATCTTTACAAGCAGACCTGGTATCTGGACAGTATGCACCCCTACAGGCATACTGCTTGGTAAAACACAGAAATTTTTTTTTTACTGTTTGGTAAATAGCCACTGCCTAAGTCTCTTGAGTATCCCACCACTGGCCACCCTGGCCCTGGCCCCTCTCCCAGAACCCCCAGCACATTCCCACAGTCCATCAACGGGAGGGATAACCCAGGCCCGGCAGGGCGCCTCCAGGGCCCAGCCCCAGCACACAGCCTGCGTCTGTTCTCACTGGCGGGTACCCCTGCCCCTGCTCATAGTAAAAGTAGCCAAATTGCAAAAAGTGTCTTCCCTCTTTAAATAAGCTTTCAACTCACACTTTTCTGGTTGATTGCCAGTTCTCTTTAGAAAAAGTAGGTCTTTATTTTTTAAAAAAGGAAAAGCATCAGACACACAATGTGACAATCAGCAACTATCTGAGCACAGCCTGTTGATGCAGAGGACATCTTGCCAAGACGGGACCAAACTACATCCTCCTCCCCTGCCACCCACCGCAGCTCCTATCAACAGACACCTTCAGAACAGAAGCCTCAGCGAGACAGACCCCAATGGCCCAGCAGCCAGGTAACTAGAGGGGCCTTGTCACTCCCCCTCTCACAGGCCCAGACTCCTGCTGGCCTGTCAGTCAGGAAGGAGCAGCAAATGACACCAGTCAGGGAGTCTCAGCCACCTGATCCCTGGACAGCCTCGCTCGCTGGGAAATCCCTCTATCCGCCCAGGTGCTAGGAAAGATTAAGACTGGCCCTGCGAGAGATCTGCAAAAGCAGATGCAGAGGCAGTCGGGTTCCCTGTTAACGCTGTGTTCTCAACCCCTGCTGCCCCTTAGAATCAGCCAGGGGAGTGCTTTTAAATATGGACGCCAGGCCCCAGCCAATCTGATCAGCATTTCTGGGGGTGGAGCCCGGCACCACCAGTGTTGACCACCGATCCACTGGGGTCTGCCGTGGTGCTGGGGGCTCCAGATCTGTGAATTGCCTCCATGGGCCAGACAGACAGACTCAGAGGGTTCCACTCTCCTACAGCCAAGTCTGCAGCCCGAAGGAGAATGTCCAGATGTCACTCCAGCTCCAAGTTCCCCCATCCATCCTGCCCCTTTGCTCACACAGCAGACTGAGCCATGAGAGGTGTCCCCCTTCTGCCTGGGGCGAGGTCTGGAGGATAACGGTTCTGGCATTTTGCCTACACATGGTGGCTGGACGGTGAGGACAAGAAAGACATTTATCCAGATCCTATTATGAGACTGCAAATTTTAAAAGTATCATTCATTACTGCCTTCCAGGGATTTCTGCGGTTTTTTCCTAACTGCTAGCTAATTTTTTTTAATATTAGTGACCTATCTAGAAATTAAAGTTTAAAAGCTGGCTTCTCAAAGATAATATCATACAAAAGAAAAAACACAATATAAATGAATCCTTGTCTTCTGAGTTCCTCTGCAAAGAACTCTGTCCTTAATTCAGCCAAGGGGTCCTTGTCCACACACACTAATGCCAATGGGGCCGGAGGGAGGGCAGTGGCGACGGAAGATAAATCGCTTTGGGAAGCAAGTCCTTCAGACACTTCTTCCTGGCGCAGATCCTGAAATCTTGCCCCTTCCAGGAGGCTGCCCAGACTGGCAGGAGACCAAGCCATCAAGCCCAGAACCTCCAAAGGTCTCCCTTCTAAAGAAGGAGCACGTTTCCTGCTTTGCTGACAAGGAAACTAAGGTGCAGGGAGGTAAAATGACCAATTTAATGGATAAATGTCTTTTTAGAGCAAAAATGTCACTCTCATCATCTCAAGAGTGCAGTAAAGAGAAAAACCTCTGACATGTCGTTGGGGAGACACAAACTTGAGATTTCAGTTAAATTAAGCTGCTGTTAAATGTGTCGTTTTCTGTCTCACAAATCTTGCCACCAGAAAAGGAACAAATCAATGCAAATGTCCCACGTTTGGCACTAAATCCAGGTGGTGTGACGAGGCATCTCATGTTGTAGGTGCCCCTCCACACTACCACTGCCGAGGAGGCAAGCTGGACACAGCCTTGCTGTCTCTCACAGCAAGCCCCTTCACAGAGAGAACGCAAACCAGGGGAGGGAGCAGGCTCTGGACATAACGGAGGAGGAGAGAGGAGAGGAAGGCAAACCAAGGAAACAAATCAGAGGGCTAAGGACGAAATCAGAAGCACAGGAATTCAAAACAAGCAGAGTCCAACACGCACTCCAGGCCTAAAAATGTGACAAAGATATAGCGGGGGCTTGCGGTTTCTGATTTTCTCAGTTGAAACCAAAATGTGCCCCCTCTAATTAGAAGGCAAGATTTAAGCAGCTTTGCACAACCAGTGGTTCTAAAAGTGAGGAAGAGAGAGGAGATTTATTTTCATGACTTTTGCATATCAGCATCTTTTTGAAAACTTAACTGCGTGATATGGGCAAGCCGGAACCTCTCTGGGTCTCAACCGCCTCATTAGCAAAAATAGGGCCAAAATGACTGCCCGAAAGGCAAAGCGTTGGAATGGATGACCGCCTGAGCTTTACAATGTATGATCCCATCCCACACAGGACTTGGCTCCAATGTCACCTGCTCAATGAGGTGTCCCCTGCACCTCTGATTCCCCTTACCCTGCTCTACTTTTCCCAAAGTTCTTATATCCTTCTAAAGAACATAGAATTTACTTAATATATAAGGTTTTCTGTATGTCTCCCTCCAGTAGGAAGTAAGCTGTGTGACAGCAGTGTGTTGCATCCATTAAGAGAGCCTGGAATAGCACCTGGCACATCCTAGGCACTCATATGTATTTGCTGAATGAATAAATGAGTCAGGCAAACCTCAGCATGAATATTTGAGGATGCACAGCCTTCCTCTATTTCGTAAAGACTCAAGTGAGGGGGCGACCTTTGTGAACGCGAGAGAAGTTCCCATCTCCCATGGAAGGCTGGAGGATGTTGCTCTAGCACCCCGCCTAAGGTCCCAGTGTTGGTGCCACAGTGTTCAGCCATCCTTCTGAAGATATCCCAATGGCTGATAACCTTGTCTTGCACTCAACATTCCGGAAACAGTGAGTCACTAGAACCACACTATGAACAGTCGTGAAGGTACTGGGTGTAGAAATCTCAGCCATCAATTGGACGCACCACTCATCTGACAATACTTTCTCTCCAACAAAGCCTTCTCCAGTGTTTAAAAGTTAAGACTATTAATTAAATTGCACAACCATCAGAGTTAACTAAAATTTAATACTTTTGCTTCTAGCTTAAAGTGGGAAACGTGAAATTGTCCCAAACGCCTATAATCTTTTCTTGGCTGATTGAACAGGAGTGATTTGGCAGTACAGTATCCAGTCTTTCATAACTAGTTTCTTTTTTATGATTTTCCTGGGAATTTCCAGTTCTAGATATTTTTCTGTAAAAGGGTTCTACACAGATAGCTTTAAGGTCACAACAGGGTAAAATGAATGCTCACCACTAGAAAAGATCACCGGATCATTGCCAGATGTTTCCATGCAGTCTCCCCATTCCCCATTTCCTCCAAACGATCAAATCATATTGAAGCAAATTTTCCAAAATGTATTTTAGTTTGGAAACTGAGATCTAGTGGAAGGCCAAGCTAAAAACTGCAGGTTTGTCTTTCAGGGGGTGGGGGGGAAAACCATGAAAAATGTGTAGGAAAGTACCCTGCTAACTGCAAAGCACTAGACCAGCAATTCTGAAACTCTTTGGTCTCGGGACAGCTTTATACTCTTCAAAATCATAAACAATAAATACAGTACAATACATTAAGTGTTAACCCATGCTATCAGTCACATGCCATGGAGCACAAATAGAGAGCTTGAGCACCTCATGCTAGCAGGTTAGGGAGATAACACCGGAGAAAAAAACTACTGAGGACCCCAAAGAACTTTTATCTCTGTGGGTTATGTCTATTGTTATTTGCTATATTAGAAATTAAAGCAAAAATTATTAAAATATTTATTATTTCATTAAAATAACATTAACCCCATTACTTGTTAACATAAGTAATATATCTTATAAAAAGTAACATATTCACCAAAACAAAAAATATTTCGTGAGAAGAGTGCTATTTCACACCTTTGCAAGTCTCTTTAATGTCTGGCTTCATAGAAGACAACTGGATTCTAAAACCTGCTTTTGCATCAAATCCGTTGCAATATCATACGTCCCGTGGCCCATGGAAAACTCCACTGTGCGTTCATGAGAGAATTAAAGGGAAAAAGGCAAGTCACATCTAGTATTATTATGAAAGTAGTTTTGACCTCACAGACCTCCCAAAAGGTTCTCAAAGACCCCTAGGGGCCCCCAGATCACACTTGGAGGATGACAGCACTAGTCAAATATTATCAATCTATCCCCTATTTGGAGATAGGGAAACTGAGAATCAGGGAGGGAAAGTTATGTGACTTACCACAAACGACACAGAAAGTGAAAAGGAAAGAGGCAGAACGTAAACTTCAGTTTTTTAACTTCTAAGCTCTTAGCATTAGATGTATGTGTTTCCATGTGTACAGTAGTTTCTGTCTAATCTGACTTTTTCTGAGTAATAAGCACAATTATGAAATACAGTGGAGTTGAGCCAGTCAAGTATCCAACTTACGCGGATGGAGGTCTAGGCACCCTCCCCCTCCTCATCCCCGTCACTACAGAGAGAGAGTTAAAGCCTGAGCAACTGCATGTGCCATTTCTCCAAAAGCACAAGTCCTTGAGGGGTCAGGAGGTAGGGGAGTGAATCCCTGTTCCCTCTCCCGGCTTAGTTACAGCAATTCTCTTTAAGCATAAGCATTTCGTCACATTGAGTGGGATTCTGGAGATTAAGATACTTTTGTTTTGGTTTGGTTTCTTGGTAGAATGTGGCTTGTAAATGCAAGTCAAATGTTTCACCGAGTGCCTAGTCAAAGAACAGCCATGAGTGTGGGGAACACCAACTTTACTGGGCTTATTGAGAGAGAACACAGTGTCCACCACGGCAGGGAAATGCACTATTCGATGGGCAATTTGAATACTTTCAGGGGTGATGTGAACCTTTCACCATCTCTGAAACTTCACCGTCACAGAGTGGCAAGTCTCGTTCCAGAGGAGAGCTTAGTTCAGGAAGCACATCTGGGTGAGCGGGATGCTTCTGATGAGAGCAGAGGTCCAGGAGGTGACAGGGGAGCAGACAGTAATGCAGCAGCCGGGGGGCACTGCTCACCAGACACTACACAGCACTTCCACACCTTTCAAGGCTCTCAACTCTTCCTGGGCCAATGCCTACCAGAAAGCGTTCTATTCTATAATATGCCAATATTTGTACTAAAGCTTTCATCATAAAAGCAACAACACATGCACCTGCTTTAAAAAAAAAAACAAAAAAGAGTACAGAAGAGTACAAAATGCAAAGCAGAAAAGTTACTCCCATCCCAGCCACCATTACGGCCCCACACTCTAGAAGTGACACGTCTGTTTCTCTTTTTAGTTCTTCTGATGGTTTCCTTCATAACGCTGATACACGTACACCCCTCTTTCTTGATTTCTCCATTTTAAACAATATTAACTCCCACTAGGGAAGACTCAGCTGTATTTCTCTTCGCTTTGCTTCCTTGATTCCAAACATGGCCCAAGTTGATAAATTTACTTTCTCTTCTGTAATTCTATTTTCCATGCTTTGTCTTTAAATTCATTCTAAAAAATAAAAACTAGTAAACAGCATTGAAAATATGATTGAAAGTGCTGAACCAAGAATCGTGAATTGGGCCCCCAAGAAGGGAATGTGACTCTCTTGTCATGAAATCTGCGCCACTTGAAGAATGTTTCAACTGTGAAGAGCAAGTGGACTTTCTGTTCCTTCTCTCCATCAACTGCTGAGAACCAAGACACAGTCTTGTTTCCTTCACATTTGGACTACGATTTTATATTTTTCCCAGAGTTTCTAAGAAGAAAAAAAAAGGCATATGCCAGCATCAGCCCTTAAAAGTTCTTAACTAGGGGCCGGCCCCATGGCAGAGTGGTTCAAGTTGGGCGCACTTGGCTTCGGCAGCCCGGGTTCGCAGGTTCAGATCCTGGGCGTGGACCTACACCACTTGTCAGCCATGCTGTGGCAGCAATCCACATACAAAAAATAGAGGAAGATTGGCACAGATGTTATCTCAGGGCCAATCTTCCTCAAGCAAAAAAAAAAAAAAAGAGGAAGATTTAGCAACAGTTGTTAGCTCAGGGCCAGTCTTCCTCAACAACAACAACAAAAAATTCTTAACTATACAGTTTGTGTAATGGAATCCATTTTCTTCTTGAAGACACTCTTGACTTCTTCTGATTGTTACCAGTTGCTCTCTAGATCTGCTCCCAGATGTTATACTAGGATTTCTTTTCATTGCCCTACTGGGTTACTACCATGGTTTCTTGGGTACAATATTTTCACCATTTCTTGATCATTTACTGTTTGGCTGGAAAATATGCTCCAGTAATTGTTCTTTTCTGGAAAGGCTATGTGGGAAGCAAATTTCCTGAGTCCCTGCATGTCTGAAAATGTTTATTTTACTCTCACATCTAATTATTCATATGGCTGGTAGAGCAGACACTACTGCACATCACAGCATTCATCTACTCCCCACCCCCATACTTCTCATAATAGAATCTTTTTTTGTACAGGTATTCTCCCTCTCCATGTGTCCAGAGCAGGTAATTCCTCACTGGTCTAGGTCAATCATGATTGTCTTATTATCCTTCCAATGATTGGCTTAGGAAACAAGCATGTGACAAAATTTTGGTCAACAAAACATGAAGTCTATCAGAGTTTCTGAATAAGAGACATTCTCGTCTTCCCTTGGAGACTGTTGTTTCTGGATGTGGTCCCTGGAACTACTGTGAACATCTTGTCACCAGAGAGCAACTAGCCTGAGTACAAAGCCAACAAACTGAGGATGACACAGCAGAGTGACAGAAGAATCAGGAACCTTGATTGTTATTTGTCATTATTGAGCTGATGAATTTACCAACCCTGGTGATGCTCTACCTCTGAATTTCATATAATGTAAGATAATACATTTCCTTCTTGCTTTTACCACTTGAGGTTGACTTTCTGTTCCTTGCAATCAAAAGCACCCTCATTAATACAGCTGGGTATAAAATTCTTGGTTTACTTTCCTTTAGAACTTTGAAAACATTATTCCGTTGTCTACTAGCATCTACCGTTGTTGATTACTGAAGTGATATGTGAATCTGTTTCCCATTACTTTGTGAATAATCTGATTCTTCCTCTTGCTGAGAGCTTTTATACTATTTGCCTTCATTCCCAGAGTAGTGAAATTTCATTAGAGTGTGTCTTGGTTTTGATCTTTTCTCCTTTATCCTGCTTCGCATTCAGTGGGCCCCTTTTAATTGAAGAATTTGATTCTTTTAGCTCAGAGCAGGTTTATTCTAGTATTTCTTTGATTATGTCCTTTGTATCTGTTATAGAGATATTGGACTTTCTCCAACTGTATCTACTACCTTTTTACATAGCTCTTATACTTGCCATCTTTTTGCACTAGGTTCAGGAAGATTTTCTCAACTTTATCGTCCTGTCTACTGATTTGGAATTTATCAGTGTCCTTTCTGTTATTCAGATATTTTACTGCATTTTTTAAATTTCAACAGCCATATTTTTAATTTCTGAGAGTTCTGTCTCATCTTCTAATTACATCTTTTTCACAGCAGTGTGACATTGTTTTGTCTATGTGAAAATCTCTGAATTCTTTTAGTCTCTCCATGTCCTCTCAGGGGGCTTCTTTTTTAGCCTGGTCCTCGTCTTTACTATACCAATGTCCCTGAGATGTCTGGTGATCCTCAGTTGACCACTTATATTTACTGATGAAGCAGAAGTAGCTCATGTGCTTTCCCCTTGCAGGGAAGAAGGTCTGTGTGCTCTGAACGTGAGGGCAGACTGTAGCCTCTGTGTGGAGGGATCCTCTCCTTGGTACATCTGGGTACAGAGCAGGCAGGTGGACATGGAACCCCAACAACTGTCACAGAAAGTAGAGCACTCAAATGTATTTCCCTCCTAGTCTGAGATGATTTCCTTTTTACCTTCCGGCTCTACCCCAGGATTTCCATTTTATCCTCTGGGTCTACTTCAAATATTATTCTACCTTGCTCCCTTGATCCAACTTCATACCTTGGGCTGTCCTTTAGCAAATCTTCCATAAGTTCATAAAACAATTCTTAGAATTCAAACTGCTCTATACACATCTAAGAAAGGAAAGAGTTACTTATCCAAAATGTCCTGAGGACATCTTTCCAGTTAACCACCCAGACTGCTGCCTCAGAGCTCAGTCTTATTCTTTATATGTACCAATTCCAAGCTTGGAGCCTGTCAGAAGAAAGTCTCCCACCTCCAATACAATCCCCCATTTGAGTTCTAGGCTGTAGTTTCCTGTTATATATTGAACTCCTGAAATAACAGAATGCAAGCTCATCTAATTTCCATCTTCCAGATTTGACGAAATCTCTTGTCTACCTATAGCACTCCTTCCTGTTCAGAGCTGTCATGGATTCCATTTTATTACATATCTTTAACTGTCATTTCAGTGGGTTCTAGGAAGGCAGAGGAAGCAAATGAATGCACTCAAGTCTGTTATCCTGAACCAGAATTCTTGATAAATTTCTATTAACACAAATCAACTTTTTTATTTTCACTTTTTGACAGTGTGAGGGTTTCAGAGTATCTGGGAAGTCCCTGAAATTGTATGCCAAATTTGATATGTATGTGCATATGTGCATTTTTCTAAGGAAAACAGTCATAGTCTTCATCAGATTCTCAAGTGGTCTGTAACCCAAAGCAGGTTAGGAAACCAAGGGGAAATCGATAAGACAAACAATTGACTGTTTTTGGTGCAAGTGAAATCCATATAATGTGGGGGGCAATGGGTTAGAAGTAAAAATTGGTGTACTGAGTAAAAAATTTAGACTCAAGTATATAAAATCATTTTTCTCAAATTAATTTTAACCAGAATTAATTTCTGTCTTGACACCGGCCCATTCCCTCCTAAGTCAGAAATGTAATCTAGGTTATTTCCCAGTAAACCCAGTCACTTCTGGGTAACATAATCATTTCAAGCTTAAACTTGATCAATGCAACATATTAAACAACTATCATCCATCTTACCAGGGTTCTATCAAACATGGCTCAGGCATTGGGGCACCTGGTGCCTGCCCTGGCCTCCATCACACTGCCTTCCTCCCACCCGATCTCTGGTCATTGGTCTCTATCCCCACCAAATCCTTCCCTGATGTCCTTGGTCCTCATGTTGGCCTCCAAGCATCGGGTCCAGAAGGATCATTTGCATCCTTTTAACCTCAACCACAAGCTCCTTTGGGTTCACTGGCTCACTTGCTCTCACTCTTCCTCCAACTCCCTCGTTGCTACTTCAAAACCACCTTGAAGACCAGGAGATGTGGCCGCTGTCCTGCGTTACTCTCTAATCTCAAACTTAGACATGTCACCCAGCCCCTTTGTACTTCTGCTGGTGCTGTGCCACAATAACACAAAGAACTTCTCCACAGGACTTCACCCTGGGCAACAGCAGGAATGGGAAGTGAAGGAGTCAAGGCCCTGCTCTTGGGTTCCCCACACCCATCTTCAAGGCTCAGCCCACGGCATGAAGACAGGACACTGGCTCTCCTTCCATGAACCCACGGCAATAGAAGCTCCAGTACGGCTCCTCTGCTGCTTCCCCATCCCCAGTTGAGGCCATGTTTAGCTAGTTTACAGAACAAGGGGCTTTTGTTCTTCATCCACACTGCCATATTTTATTGATTCTAAGATACATATTTCTTTATGTGTAGGCATGTCTCAAATTGGGATGTACAACTAATGACATCTTAGGTTTAATGAAACATGATATTTCCGATCTGTTACTATGGCATAACTTTTGTGCCTTGTATATAGTTTGCCTGGGGCTGCCATAAACTAGGTGGCTTAACAACAGAAATCTATTGTCTACAGTTCTAGAGGCTAAAGTTCAAGATCAAGATATTGGCGAAGTTGGTTTCTTCTGAGGGCTTAGGAAAGGATCTATTCCAAGCCTCTCTCCTCGGCTTGTAGATGGCTGTCTCCTCCCTGTGTCTCTTCACATCATCTTCCTTCTGTGCGTGTCTCTGTGTCCAAATTTCCCCTTTTATAAGGACCCCAGGATTATCAAATTAGAATCCATCCCAAAGACCTCACTTTAATGTAATTACCCCTATAAAGACCCTATTTCCAAATAAGGTCACATTCTCAGGTACTGGGGGTTCAACACATGAATTTTGGGGGAACACAATTCAACCCATAACACCTTGATTCCTTCAAAGATGTGTTTTTGATGTTCAAACCCCAACTCTTACCAATCAAAAGTCTTGCTTGTCTCCGCTATGAATTTAAAAATATACACACATACTTAAAATCTTGAGAGGAGCCCTGCTTGTCTATCTTTACATTCCTGCTATAACAATCCAAATGCTCCCCAGGCGATGAATTAATAACAGAATAAAGGGGAGCAAAGGGAAACTTTAAGGGATGCGGAGGAAAGAAACCTCTATTAGTATTTCAAAATTTTTCCCAACTTCATTAAATCAGCCCAAGGTGCCAAATTCACTGGGCAAACCTGTAGCCGTCTGCCACTTCCAGGGAATGCTTTATGTGCTGCTCAAAATTCTCCACGGAAGGATGTCTTAACAACAGAGGAGTGGAAAGACACTCCAAGAATTTTGAAGACATAACCCAAAGCAGCTTACCAGAAGCATGACGTTTTTACATCTCTTGCTTAATCTTTAAATGCCAGGTGAATTTTACGTTGCCTTCCATAATATTCCTCAACCCATAAGTGGCAACAGTTTCATGAGGAAGCAAAATTCAAAACAATTTTCCCCCAAAGTTTCAAGTAACATCCAGGAAGATATGCCCGTTTTACCCTATGATTTCATGTGCCCCTGGCATAATGCCCCAGGTTTGAGAAGCACAGCTTTCAGTGGAGGAAACAGGAAGTTCCACAGATAAAGAGTTTTGTTTGTTTCCAGCAGAGAATGATCTTCATTCTAGCACAGCCAGGAAGCCGGTCCTTTTCCACCCAAAGGACAGCATTTCCTGAAGAGCAGATCCATGTTCCCTCCCTGCCGGTGGGGAGTCTTCAAGGTGGTGAGGAAAAGGCATGCCATGAAATTAACAATAGGGCTGCACTTGAGCAAGGATGAGCACATCACAAGGAAAGAAAGGGGCCGGGGCAAACACGGGGAGAGTTCAGGGAGGAGAAGAAAAACCAAAGCCCCAGCACAGAGCAAAGAAGTTAGCAGAGTGTGCAAAGC
This sequence comes from Diceros bicornis minor, assembly GCF_020826845.1. Lineage (NCBI taxonomy): Eukaryota > Metazoa > Chordata > Mammalia > Perissodactyla > Rhinocerotidae > Diceros > Diceros bicornis. Next base: position 4,880,415 of record NC_080752.1, read on the forward strand.
ATAAGCAGGAGGGCAGAAAGGAAAAGGCAGAGAAAGGGGAGAAATGAGTAAATCAGGATTTGTGACAAAGGTCAGCCAAGTCTGAAATGATGGTGGGACAACAGGGCACAAATAAAGCTGGGCCAACCAAACCATTCCAAGCTTCCAGCTTCCTGGAGTCCCTAGAACTGCTACAAAGAAACGACCTCCTCCAGCGTGCCCGGGGACACCACTCCATCCTCTCATCTCCATTAGCTTGTTGTCTTGTGACATCTGCTTAGGTGAAGTTTGTGGGCACTGACGAAGCTGAAGTTGCCAGGTGGTTTCCAAAATTAACTCTAACTTCTATGAATCAATGATAAACGTAGGTCTGAAAATTACTTAACCAATCCTCAAATTAATGCAAGTCAGTGACGAGCATTTTCCCTCAAATTTAATAAGTTAAAAAATGGCTCCTGGTTGGTTTTCATTTGCCTCTCCTGCATTATTCAGCATCGGCTTTGAGTGCAGTCCCGGCTGGGTTCCTGTACAATCTTGTCCAGAAAGGTCCCATTCTGCTGATTTCATCTTTCCCTACTCTGCTCACATACAGATGTGATGGCAAACACATCTGTGACTGCCAGTCCTGCACTGGCTTCCAAAGGTCCACAGCAGCCGCGCAAGGCAGCAAAGCCGGGGAGAAAGTCAGATAGCTTCCCCAGATCATACTTAAGGCAAGCCCTGGAGCTCCTGGCCATCACATCAAAGCCCAACAGCACCCACACCAAAGCAAAGAGACAAAACCAAATCTCTTCTCTTGTCCCTGTAATGGGGCCAATTCTCAGTTCTCAAACTCAGGGATGTAAGGAATGAGACTTTACTGTTCTCTAATAATCTAATTTATACTGAAATCCTCCCTTTGGTAATTCCATGCAATTCAAAGTCTCTCCCCCAGCCCCAGAGTCCCGTCTAAATTCCAGGGCCTTAGTCAGTGAGTGCCAAGGTGCCAGAGGCAGAGTGGCACCCGGTCCTCCGAGTTATCCCCCAGCCCCAGCCTCTGCCCACACCTCCTCTTTCCTCTCCAGGCGTGGGTCACTAGTGCACTCAGAGGGCCACAGAGATCTCCTCTCCCAACAACAAGGCCTCCTCAGCACTCTCTAAACCAACCTCCAAGCCTTCTCAGAAGCACTTTTCCTGCTAGAGAGCACAGCAGAGCTGTGCAAGGGCTCAGGGAAATGCTGGGGGGTGGGGGGCTGCTCTGCCTCCACAGGGCTCAAACCCATTTCTACCTGAATGCTCCAGGGCCATATCAGCAATGGGAACCGAAGTCATACCACCCCCTGGACTTTGCCTAAATACAGGGCACAGGCTTCCTCTGCTCTCCAGTTCCCCAGACTTGTGAGGGGTTTGCATAGTCACCGCCCTTCAGGATTCAGCCCAGACACAGGGCACAGCCTGCCTTCTCAGGAGCCATGAACATCTCCCTCTCTTCCTTCCCTCTACACGCTTCCTCCCCTCACCAAGGGCAACATTACCCCCTGCGGGAGAGGGGGCAGGGGGGAAAAGGTGCTTCTAAATCTATCATCTACGCACTGAGTCCTTGGGTGCCCCCATGAGGACCAGGCTTTGGAAAATCAAACGCCAAGCACTGATTTCTGAATTCCTCTATGTCACTTGTCCCCTGAGGCAATGAACATGGAATGCCCTAGCTGCCTAGGCAGGGGGATGTGCCATAACTAAAAGGAAGCAGAGGGACAAAAACCTCAGTGAATAACTAGAAATAGTATCCTGCCACATTCCCCATTGTCCTCCAGCTGCCTGCACAGCTATGGCTATGCCTGCTTTCCTTTCGTGACTCGCCCCTTTTGAACTTCTCCCATCCAAAGTCCTCAGTAAAAACATCAAATAATTAGATGTGTAATTGCTGGTCGCACGGGGACCGGAGGAGAGAGCAAAAGGGGCTTTTGGCTAGTCACGTAGGCATGAAACCACGTGAACAGTTCAAGGAACAGCAAGTAATAGAATGCGGTTAAGAAGTAAGAGGCCAAGTATCCCATTTATATTTTTAAAAAGACTGTATTTGTAATGAACATCATATGTGAGCAAATGTACAGAAAAAATCTTTAGAGGGCAGTAGCATTTGGAAGGAGATTTCCGTGTTTTTTTCTCTATATGCTCTATATCATGTAAATTCTTTTCCATGAGCAACTTATCTGTGTTCTGTAGAAAAAATGAAAGGCAGAGTACGTGTGGAAGATGAACGGCAGATAACGATGGATAGACAGGGAGGAAGGATGGGAAGAAATGCCTTCTTTAGGAGTGTGATCCTTATTGTGAAACTGGTAAAACATTGACAGAATTTAATAATCTTAATTAGTATCTTTTGATTATTAAATCAACACATACTTGTAGGGAATTTGGAAAATACAAAGAAATATAAAAATAAAATTAAAATCATTACTAATCCCACCCCTAATAGATAGCCAGTGTTGACATTTTGGTTTATTTTCTACTGATTTTAATACATGTACTATGAATAGTTTTACTTATACGGGATCATTCTGTGTAAATCACTTCATTTTGTTTTGGGGTAATTTTTTCCATTGTTTTTCTGCTTACAAAAGTAATATGTTCATTATTGTAAAAAAATTCAAAGAGATACCTTAGAAGGTGAAATTTCTCAAAATCTCATCATCACAGTTAATTGGTGTATATTTTCCCATGAAATATATATTTCTTTAAATGAGATCACACTACACAAATGTTCATCAACTTATTCTTTTCATTTAGCAATCAATCTCTCCTTGCCATCTGATTTTTTCAGCTGATACAGATCAATCTCATTCATTCTATCAGCCTTAGTAATATTTTATTATACAGGATGTATCTTATTTAACCAGTGCCCTATTAATAGACATTTAAAATATTTCCAGTTTTAAGTGTTTCAAAAAATGCTTTAATGACTATTTGATCCTGATATACACACTCACTTATATCATTTTATACACTTAGGCAAATATTTCCTGGGATAAAGTTCCCGGAAACTGATTGTTAGGTTGTTAGGTCAAATAGGATGCATATTTTAAATTTTAAAGAGTGTTGCCAAATTTCTCTAAAAACACTGAAGAAATCGACAGTTCTAACAACAGAGTATGAAAGTACTCTTTTGACAAACCTTAGCAACATTTGGTATTATCCATCTTCTAATATTTGATGATATGATTGGCAAAACACATAATATATTACTATTCCACAAATATTTTCCTCAGGTTGACATTTACCTTTTGATTTAATACAATAAAATTTTGCTTTTCAAGGAAATTTTTTTTAATAATTTTATTTATTCATTTATTTTTTCCCCCAAAGCCCCAGTAGATAGTTGTATGTCATAGCTGCACATCCTTCTAGTTGCTGCATGTGGGACGTGGCCTCAGCATGGTCGGAGAAGCGGCGTGTCGGTGCGCGCCCGGGATCCAAACCCGGGCCGCCAGCAGCGGAGCACGAGCACTTAACCACCAAGCCACGGGACCGGCCCCTCAAGGAAATTTTTCATTTTATACAGTCTTACTTACGGTTCCAAGAGTATAAAAATGTTGACCTGTATTTAATTGTGGACTTTTCATTTTATATCTTAATATTGAATCTAGCTGTAACTTACTTTGGTTTCAGAACTGAAGTAAGGATCCAGGTTTTTTTAACTAAAAATTTGAATGAAGTATAAGATACATACAGAGACGTGCACAAAGCATAAATGTACAGGTTGATGAATTTTCACAAAGTAAACTCCTCCATCTAGTGCAAGAAATAGAACATGACCCACACCCCAGAAGTCCCCTTAATTTCCCCTCCCAGTCATCACCATCCTGATTTATATCACCAGATATTAATTCTGCCTGTTTTGGGGTCTGGCTTCTTTTTCTTATGTTTGTGAGATTCACCCACGTTTTTGCATGTAGTTATAGATTACTTATTCTTATTCCTGTATATATTTCCTTGTATGAATATACTACAATTTATTTATCCATTCTACTATCTTTGGACATTTGGGTTGCTTCCAGTTTGGGGCTATTATGAGTAATAGGAATGTTATGAACATTCTTATCTATGTTTTTTTGGTAATCATATATACACATTTCTGTTGGGTATATACCTAGGAGTGGGATTTGGAGTAGAGAGGGTTCAGCTTTAGCAAATACTACCAAACAGTTTTCCAAAGTAGTTGTATCAGTTTACACTCCCACCAACAATATATGAGAGTCCAATTGTTCATGTTCTTGTCAACACTTGATATTGTCTGACTTTTTAATTTTAGCCATTCAGATGGATATGTAGAGAAGTATACTGTAGTTTTAATTTGTGTTTCCTTGAGAAATAATTAAATTGAGTACCTTTTAACATACTTATTGACCATTTGAATATCCTCTGTGTCAAGTCTTTATTCAAGTTTTTTGTCCATTTTTCTATTGGGCTACTTGCCTTTCTCGTATTGATTTGTAGTTCTTTACAATATCTTCTATTCTGTGGCTTGTCCTTGCATTCTCTTAATGGTGTCTTTTTGATGATCAGAAATTCTTGACTTCAATCTAATCTAGTTTATCAATATTTTCCTTTATAGTTAGTGCCTTTGTGTCTTAAGAGATGTTTGCCTGTTCTAAGATTACACAGATGTTATTCTCTTATTTTTCTTCGAAGAGCTTTATTGTCTTACCTGTCATATTTGTATCTACAAAGCAGCTGGAATTGATTTTTGTGCATGGTTTTAGGAATGGGTCAAGACTCATTTTTCATATGGATATTAAATTGAACCATCACTATTCATTGAAAAGACATCCTTTCTCTACTGAATTTCAGTGTCACCTTTGTTGTAAATCAGGTGATCACATGAGGGACTCTTCCTAACTCTCTGTCTATTCCATTGGGCCATTTGTCTATTCTGGCACATATACTGCACTGTCTTAATTACTCTAGCTTTATAATAAGTCTAGATATCTGGTAGTGGAAGTGCTCCCAGCTTTGTTCTTATTCTTCATGATTGTCTTGGCTAATTTTGGCCCTTTTCCTTTCCACACAAATTTTATAATCAGTTTGCTAATATCTATTTTAAAAGCCTGTTGGAAATTTGAACGGTGTGCATAATTTACAGATAAATTTGAGGAACATCAACATCTTCACAATATTGAGTCATCCAGTCTATGAACATGGTATATCTCTCCGTAACTTAAGTCTCAGTTTACTTCTCTCAAGATATCTTCTTCTCAGTGTAGAGATCTTGTACATCTTCATTACATTTATTCCTATGAATTTGATGTTTTCTGAGGCTATTGTGAATAGTATCATATTTAAAATTTCATTTTATATTTTTTTGTTGCTAGCATACAGAAATATAATTGATTTTTATATATTGACCTTATATCCAGCAGCCTTGCTAAATTTACTTAATTCCAAAAGTTTATCTATAGATTCTTTTGGATTTTCTAAATATACAATCACACTGCCTCCTAATAATGATAGTTTTATTTCTTACTTTCTAACCCATATGCCTTTTATTGCTTTCTCTGGCCTTGCTGTAATGGCTAGGACTTCTAATACAATGTTAAATAGAAGTGTTGACCATAGACATCCCAGGGAGAAGGCTTTCAATATTTCACCATTAAGGATGATGTTAGCTTTACCTGTAGGTACTCATTACCAGATTAAGGAATTTCCTTTGCTAAGACTTTTTTTAAAAATCATGAACCAATATTGAATTTCATCAAATTCTTTTTCTGCAGCTATTGAGATGACTGTATATTTTTTCTCTTTATTCTGTTATTGTGGGAAATTACCTTGACTTATTTTCAAATGTTAGACTACTCTTGAATTCCTGAAACCTATCCCACTTGGTTATGATGTATTATCCTTTTTATGTACTGTTAATTCATTTTGCTTATATTTTGTTTAGGATTTCTGTATCTATGTCCAAGAGAAAGTTTGGTCTTTAGTTTTCTTTTCTTGTAATGTCCTTGTCAGGTTTTGGTATAAAGATTTTTCTTGAGAATGAGCTGGGACGTGTTACCTCTTCTTCTATTCTCTGGAAGAATGCGTAAGATCGATGTTATTATTTCTTTTCAATGTTTGGAAGACTTTACTGGAGAGACCATCTGAGCCCAGAAAGTCTATTTGTTTGTTTGTTTATCTGTTTGGTGGGAATGTCTTTAATAATGAATTCAATTATTTACTAGATATAGCGCTATTCAGATTTTCTACTTCTTCTTGTGTCAGTTTTGGTAGTTTTGGTTGGATAATATACTTTAGCCTTAAATGTCTAACCAGTTTTCTCAAAACCACTTGTTGAATAACAAATCTCATAAAATATGATATGCTACTTCTATCATACATGAATTTCATTTAATCAGCCATTCAAAAATATGTATTGGCTCATACTATAATCCAGGCATTATTCTAATGCTGGGAACATAGCATTAAATAAGACAATATTCCTGCTTCACATATCTTACATTTAGTGAAGAAAATAGACAATAAACAAGATAGTGATAACTATTCTGAAAACTATAGCAGGATAAGAGTCTGGGGAAAAGGAAGGGGAAGGACTATTTTACATACAAGAGTCAGAGAAGGCCACTTTGAGATGATCATATCTGATTAGAGACCTGAATGAAGTGAGGGAATGAGCCATAAAAAGATCAGAAGGAAGAAGTGCAAAGGCCCTGAGGTAGGAAGGTACTTGGCATGTGTCAGGAAGAGCAAAGAGGCCAGTGTGACTGTAGCAGAGTGAGTGAGAGAGAAAGAAGGAGAAGATGAATTTTGAAATCTAGGCAGGAGAGAGATTATGTGGGGTCCTATAGACCATGATAATGATATTGAGTGTTTTAAATGTGATGGGAAAATGTTGGTTTTGAGCAGGCAAGTAACATGATCTGACTTATGTTTTAAAAGATTCCTCGAACTAATGCGTGTATAAGAGACTGTAAGGGGGTGCTGGGGGAAGTAGAGAGATCAGTTAGGAGGCTATTGCAATGATCCAATCAAAGGGATGGTTATGGCTTGGACTATGGGGGAACAATGTTGATAAAGAGAAGTGGTCAGATCCAGGCTACATTTTGAAGGCAGAGTCAACAGGACTCGCCAATATTCTAAATACAGGAGCTACAGGAAGGAAAAGACTCAAGGATAACTCCCAAGTTTTTAACCTGAGCAACTGTGTAGATGGTAGTGCCATTTTATGGGCCTGAGAATATAGGGAAAGGAGCAGGTTTGGGGTAGGCAAGGTTGGGAGTCAGGAGTTTGGTATAGGACATCTTAAGTTTCAGATCCTTTTAGACACCCAAGTAGAGAACCAAAGTGGGCAAGTGAATAAATGGGTCTGAATCTCAGAAGAACAATGAAAACTGGAGATATAAACTTAGGAGGCATGTGCAAATAGATATTTAACTCCACAAGATGGGATAAGTTCATCTAGGAATGAAGAAGAGGTCCAAGGTCTGAGCCCTGGGATACCCCAACTTTAGAAACTGGGAAGAGAAGATCCATAACAAAGAAGACTGAGGAGTATCCACACAGGTGAAATTCCTATATGTATGTGAGTCTGCTTCTGAATTCTCCACTTTCCCCTGAACTTTCTGTCTATTCTTGTGTCAGTTTTGATTCTTTCAATTCCAAATAACAGACAACCCAACTCAAACTAGCTTAAGCAACGAAAAAAAACCAGGTGTGGCCCCCATAACGTCACCTGGATGCCGTTTCTCTCCCTGTCTCTGCTATGCTCTCCTCCATGGTGGCTTTATCCTTGTTCCATGTCATAACGACAAGGCTGGAGTCTCACAACCAGTAGAAGAGTGAACGCTGCTGGGCAGCAAAATCCACACATGTCCACCACAATTCCCCTGCTGATACCAAACCAGTTTAATTATCTATGGATACATTTTTCATAACTGGTAAGGCTTTTATGTTTATATCTTTATGTTATGATTCTTTTTCAAAAATTTTCCAGGTATTCATTCATATTTATTCTTAAAGCATCTATTCTTCTAATCTGTCTCCCTTCACTCTGGTCACATTGACCTATTCCCCAAAGCACCTTAAATTTTTCTTGCCTACAAAGCATGCTTCACCCTCATCCCTCCCCTAGAATACTTTCTTCCTCTCTTTCTTCCTATACATAAATTTATCCTCCTTCAATATATAGATGAAATCTTCCCTCCTCCATGATATCTTTCCCAATTACCGCATCTGGAGGTGTTACCTCTGTACTCATATTTAGCATACATAGCATTTTTTTAAAATGGTCCAGATTTGTCAAGTATCTTTTCTTATTTGTCAGTCTCCCAACTAGACTGTAAACTCCTCCAGGAAGAGAACTTTGTTTCATATTTCTATATATTCTTCTCAGCAATCTGCCCAATCCTTAACACACAGTTTCTACACTGAATAGATACTTTTTAACAATTGGCTGATTAAGCTACCACCCCTATTTTCTATCTTCTTTTTCTCTAAGGAATGAACAGCAACAAAAGAAAGAACAATAAGGAAATGATGTTTGTGGTTTAATCCACAGAATCCAACATGGATTCTGCTCTCTGTAGGTGAGTATCCATCATTTGGGAACACCTGTAAGTACTTAGTGTACAGTAATCTGGGTACTGGAGCTTTGGTTTTAGGCACTGTGCAAGGTGCTGGGATACAGAGACGAATCATATAGACACAGTCCCTGTCCTCATGAAACTCACAAAGCTCTTTTCCAGTGCTGTAACTAATTGTTCCATTATTTTCATTTTGGTTTTGGAACTAGAAAAAGAAGAAGAAACAAAGCCCAAAGTCAGCAGAAGGAGAGAAATAATAAAAATCAGAGCAGAAATAAATGAAATTGAGACCAAAAAAACAGTAGAAAGGATTAATGAAACAAAGAGTTGGTTCTTTGAGAAGATAAACAAAATCGACAAACCCTCAGCCAGGCTTACTAAGAAAAAAAGAGAAAAGGCTCAAGTAAATAAAATTAGAAATGAAAGAGGAGAAATTACAACGAATACCACGGAAATACAGAGGATTATAAGAGAATACTATGAGAAATTAATATGCCAACAAATTGGACAATCTAGAAGAAATGGATAAATTCTTAGACTCCTACAACCTCCCAAAACTGAACCAAGAAGAAATGGAGAATCTGAATAGACCAATCACAAGTAAAGAGATTGAAATAGTAATCAAAAACCTCCCAAAAAATAAAAGTCGGACCAGATGGCTTCTCCAGTGAATTTTACCAAACATTCAAAGAAGATTTAATACCCATCCTTCTCCAACTATTCCAAAAAGCAGAGGAAGATGGAACACTTCCTAAATCATTCTACGAGGCCAACATCACCCTGATACCAAAGCCAGACAAAGACAATACAAAGAAAGAAAATTACAGGCCAATATCGCTGATGAACATTGATGCAAAATCCTCAACAAAATATTGGCAAACCGAATACAACAATACATTAAAAAGATCACACACCATGACCAAGTGGGATTTATACCAGGGACGCAGAGATGGTTCAACATCCGCACATCAATCAACGTGATACATCACATCAACAAAACAAAGAAGAAAAACCACATGATCATCTCAATAGACGCAGAGAAGGCATTTGACAAGATACAACATCCATTTATGATAAAAACTCTCAACAAAATGGGAATAGAAGGAAAGTACCTCAACATAATAAAGGCTATTTATGACAAACCCAAGCCAACATCATACTCAACGGGGAAAGACTGAAAGCCATTCCTCTGAGAACAGGAACGAGGCAGGGCTGCCCACTCTCACCACTCCTGTTCAACATAGTACTGGAGGTTTTGGCCAGAGCAATTAGGCAAGAAAAAGGAATAAAAGGAATCCAAATAGGTAATGAAGAGGTGAAACTCTCACTATTTGCAGATGACATGATTGTATATATAGAAAACCCTAAAGAATCTGTTGGAAAACTATTAGAAACAATCAACAACTACAGCAAAGTTGCAGGGTACAAAATCAATCTACAAAAATCAGTTGCATTTCTGTATGCTAATAATGAACTAACAGAAAGAGAGCTCAAAAAGATAATACCATTTACAATTGCATCAAAAAGAATAAAATACCTAGGAATAAATCTTACCAAGGAGGTGAAGGACCTATACAATGAGAACTACAAGACATTACTGAAAGAAATCGATGATGACATAAAGAAATGGAAAGATATCCCATGCACATGAATTGGAAGAATAAACATAGTTAAAATGTCTATATTACCTAAAGCAATCTACAGATTCAATGCAATCCCAATCAGAATCCCAATGACATTCTTCACAGAAATAGAAACAAGAATGCTAAAATTTATATGGGGCAACAAAAGACCCCGAATAGCTAAAGAAATCCTAAGAAAAAATAACAAAGCAGGAGGCATCACAATCCCTGACTTCAAAACATACTACAAAGCAATAGTAATCAAAACAGCATGGTACTGGTACAAAAACAGACATACAGATCAATGGAACAGAATTGAAAGCCCAGAAATAAAACCCCACATATACGGACAGCTGATTTTCGACAAAGGTGCTAAGAACATACAATGGAGAAAGGAAAGTCTCTTCAATAAATGGTGTTGGGAAAACTGGACAGCCACATGCAAAAGAATGAAAGTGGACCATCTGCTATCGCCATTCACAAAAATTAACTCAAAATGGATCAAAGACCTGAAGGTGAGACCTGAAACTATAAAACTCATAGAAGAAAATATAGGCAACACACTATTTGACATTGGTTATAAGGGAATATTTTCAGATGACATGCCTACCCAGACTAGGGAAACTAAAGAAAAAATAAACAAGTGGGACTTTATCAGATTAAAGAGCTTCTATAAGACAAACGAAACCAGAATCAAAATGAACAGACAACACACCAGCTGGGAGAGAATATTTGCAAAACAGACATCTGACAAGGGGTTGATCTCCATAATATATAAAGAACTCACACAACTGAACAACAAAAAAACAAACAACCCGATCAAAAAATGGGCAGAGGAAATGAACAGACACTTGGAGAAGATAAACAGATGGCCAATAGGCACATGAAAAGATGTTCAACATCACTAATCATCAGGGAAATGCAAATCAAAACAACACTAAGATACCACCTCATGCCCGTTAGAATGGCTATAATCACCAAGAGAAAAAACAACAAGTGTTAGAGAGGATGTGGAGAAACAGGAACCCTCATACACAGCTGGTGGGAATGCAAACTGGTGCAGCCTCTATGGAAAACGGTATGGAGATTCCTCAAAGAATTAAAAATAGAGATGCCCTATGATCCAGCTATCCCACTACTGGGAATCTATCCAACGAACCTGAAATCAACAATCCAAAGAGGCTTATGCACCCCTATGTTCATTGCAGCATTATTCACCATAGCCAAGAAGTGGAAGCAACCTAAGTGTCCCTCGACTGACAATTGGATTAAGAAAATGTGGTATATATATACAATGGAATACTACTCAGCCATAAAAAAAGACAAAATAGTCCCATTTGCAACAACATGGATGGGCCTGGAACGTATTATGTTACATGAAATAAGCCAGAAAGAGAAAGACAAACACTGTATGATCTCACTCATATGTGGAATATAAACCAACACATGGACAGAGAAAACTGTACTGTGGTTACCAGGGGCAGTGGGGGTGGCGGGTGGGCACAACGGGTGAAGGGAGTCATATATATAGTGATGGACAAACAAAAATGCACAACCCAAAATTTCACAATGTTAAAAACCATTAAAACATCAATAATAAATAAATAAATAAATAAATAAAGTATTGATTTTAATGTAATCAATTTTCTCAAGCCTTTCTTATGTTAACATTAATGATTTTTGCACCTTATTTAAGAACTCCTTTCCATGCAAGGATCATGAAGATATTCTCTTATATTACCAAAATCTTTATAGCTTTTCCTTTCATGTTTAAGTTTTTAAATCCTCTTGAAATTGACTTTTATGGATTGTGCATAGTGACAGTCAAATTACATTTTTTCTGTATGCATATCCTTGGGTCCCAGTACCATTTATTGGAAAGCTCGATGTAAATCTGTAACGCATCCTTTGCAATATATCAAGAGTCCGTAAATGCAAAGGTTTGTTTCCGAGCTATTTTGTTCTGTTGGATTGTTTGTTTATCCTTGAATCAATACCACTCTGTTGTCATTACTATAGCTTTATAATAAGATTTGGTTCCATAGAGCAAATCCTCTGACCTAGTTCTTCTTTAAAATGTCTTAGCTATTCTCATTTAAAATGTGTTATCTATGATTGTGGATATTTTTATTTCTCCTTGAAGTTCTGTCATTTCTTCATTATATATTATGCTATGTTATTTGATGCATAAAAATTTCAAACTGTGATATTTTCCTGGTGAAAAGAACTTTCTATCCCTAGTGATGTTTTTAACCCTAATGCCTGCTTTATCTGACATTGTGCTTATTATTTGACAGTATACATTTTTCCATCCTTTTACTTTCCTCCTTTTTGTAGTTTTATGTTATAGGTGAGCCTTTCTCAACTAGCTGGGATGTTATACACCTGCTTCTATTCTTTCCATGGTTATTCTAGAAAATACAATATACATTGTTAACTTATTAGTCTAAAAATAATAATTAATCTTTCTTCTCCTCCTAGGTAAAACCAGGACCTTAGAATCCTTTCTTAACTTGTATGCTATTGTTGTCTTATTTTCAATTCTTTATAGTTTAACCCATAAGATATTAAAATTTTTTATACTTCATTATTCATCTACATTTACATTTACCCACATATTTACCTCTTTTTAAAATCCCTCATTCTCTACTGTGTGTCAGCTTTTTCCACCTGGAGTCACCTTCCTTCTGCCTAAAGTATATCAGTTAAGATTTCCTTTACTAGGCAAACTCACTAAAATGGTGGCAAACTCTACATTCTTCTTTATACGAAAACATCTTTATGTTGTCATTTTCTTGAAAGACATTTTCTCTGTGCATAGAATTCTAGGTTGTCAGCTATTTCATCACAGATACCATTCCACTGCCTCCTGGCCTCCACCGTTGGTATCAAGAAGTGTGTAAGTCGCTCTTTTCAATGTAATTTGTCTTTTTTTTCTGGTTCCTTTAGGATTTCCTCTTTGTCTTTGGCGCTCTGTTTATGAATTTTTGGCTTTATATATTCGATCAATTCTGGAAAAATCTCAGTCATTATCTCATTAAATAGTTGCTTCTGGCCCATTCTCTCTTTCCTCTCCTTTTTGAACTCCAATTAAATACATGTTACAACTTCTCACTCTATCTTCCACGTCTTTTAACCTCTCTTCCATACTTTCTGACTTTTTGTCTCCCTGTGCAACATCCTGGATAATATCTTGTAATCTATCATCCAATTCACTAATCTCTCTTTGATTTTGTCTAATATGCTATCCGATGGTATACCATTAAGTTTTTACATTTCAGTTATTCCTAGAAATTCTATTTGGTCTTTTTCAAATCTGCCAAGCCACTTTAATTGTTACCCATTCCCTGAAGATATTTACAAGCTTGCCTTTATTTCTATGAACATAATAAAAAGAGTTATTTACTTGTCTCTGATAATTAAATACATAAAGAATTTGTGCTCTCATTTTCTTTCTTTCTATCAGTTGCTTCTGCTGGTTCTCTCATCATGTTGTTTCCTTGTACGCTTTGTTCTTTCTGACTGTACTGCTCATTGGCCCTGGAAAATTAGGAAGATGCCTTCCTCCAGAGAAGATTCATCTTTGATTCTGCTAGGTGTCTGGGGACAGGGATGGGGAGGAGGAGGTTGCACTAGCAACCTGCAACTACCTTAACACAAATTCATGGCTTGAGGTTCTCTGAATCAAGGTGATATAAAACCATCCTCAAAATCTGTACAAAGGCTGGCCAGAGAATGCAACTTACCTTTTCTTTTTCTTCTCGCTCTGCTCAGGACCGGGCAAGCTTCCCTGCTGTGCCTTAGGGATAGGGAGACATGGTTTTACTTCTGGTTCAGCTTTACCCTGAGCAGCCCGAGCTTTGTACGAGGTAGTCTCCAATGAGACTCTCCACCTTGAGCAAGCCATGAACTTTGACTTCTAATCTCCTTGTCCCGCAAAGCTGCTAAAACCAAAGCCCCTATTTTTTAGGATCAACAAACGTTCTTAGGGCAAAAGCAACTTAAGTGTTCCAGTCATCTGCACATCTCTCTAGGTTCCCGCTTGACTATAGATTTTGGCCTGATAGTTCCTTTTTCTCTTCTCAGCTCTTTAGTACCTTTAATGACATTTAAAATTTTTTTAATTTAAAAAATATATCCAACATTTCAACATCTTTCACTGGGAACTCTGGTCCAAATAATCTTGCCTACCATTTTCAGAAATAGAAGCCTACCCTTTCTTTTCTTCATTATCATTGAATGAGTTAGTTTTTGGGGGGTTTTGGGGGGGTTGTGAGGAATATTGGCCCTGAGCTAACATCTGTTGCCAATCTTCCTCTTTTTGCTGAGGAAGATTAGCCCTGAGCTAACATCTGTGCCATCTTCCTCTATTTTGTATGTGGGACGCCTGCCACAGCACGGCTTGATGAGCTGCACATACGTCCGCACCCGGGATCCGAACCTGCAAACCCTGGGCTGCTGAAGCAGAGCACATGAACTTTAACCACTATGCCACCGGGCTGGCCCTGAATGAGTTAGTTTTCCCTGACAGCTACAGTATTTGCATGAGGTCCCTCTTGGTAGGGGAGGCGAGGATGGCCAGGATACTCTCAGATGAGCTGTTTTCACGACCCAAAGGCTCCCTTCCTCCCTTCTGCTACAAAGATGAGAATACTTCCTACAAATATGCAGCCTTGCCTATGTGATTCCTTATATAACCCCTCTTATTTTGCTTCTTTGAACCAAACTACATCCAGGAGGATTTCCTCCACCAGCTGTACATCCAGTTCCCACAACAATTGCTGCAAGCAAGGAATATAGCTTTTTCACATCTGGGTGCAGATTTTCACCTTAAAGAATCTGACTTTTCTAGTACTTTCTAAGATCTGCTGCTGTTGGGCTCTCTCACCATCTCTGTGCTGCTTCTCTTCATTTCCTCCCACCTGACTTCCACCTGATCTCATCTATTTGGGACAGTCTTTACAAATATATTGACATCTATGGATTAAATTTCTCTCCTAATTTTTCTGGAAATGAGTTTGCAAGGTTTTTATTTTTATTTTTTTACCTTCCTTGTTGCTTTTGAATGGTTTCCAAGAAGAGAAGGAGAAATGCCAACTAATGCAGCAACGTTTATACTCAAAGGCTGGAACCATCCTGACTCCTCTCTTTCCCTCACATCCCATATCAAATACATCATCAACTCCTCTCAACTCCTCTTCAAAACTTGTCCACTACTCATCACCTCCACCTCTATCCTAGTCCAAGCCACCACTGTATTTTATCTTCACTACTGCATAGCCCCTAATTAGTAGTCCCGCATTCACCTTAGCTGCTGTACAGTCTAGTCTCCATACAGCATTTACATTTTTTAAGACATACAGCAGATCAGGCCACCTGTGCTCAAAATCTTCCAATGGCTTCCTATCTCACTAGAATAAAATCCAAAGTCTTTAACATAGCTGTGAGGTCCTACATTCTCTCCACCACCTCCTCTCCCATTATTCATTGCCTTCCAGCCACAATATCCTCTTTGCTGTTCTTCGAACAGGTCAAGCATACTCCTGCCTCAGGGCCTTTGCACTTGCTAAACCCTCTGTAGGGAATGCTCCACCCCCAAGTTTCCTAATGGCTCACTCTGTCTCACTTTATACACATCTCTGCTCAAATATCACTTTATCAAGAGGCCTTCCTTGAACAACCTCTCTCACATAACTTCACTCCCCCACACACCCACTCTGTGTCTCCTTACTCAGTTTATATTTCTTCCTTGCACTTATCACCACCTAAAATATTTTATATTTATTTGCTTTCTTGTTTGGAGTTGTGTGTTTTCCCTCACCAAAATATGAGCTCTATGAGAGCAGGACCTTTGTCTGTTTTCATTCACTGTTATGTCACAAACATCTAGAACAGTGCCTGGCATTATAGTAAGCACTCGATAAATATCACTGAAGGAATGCTGTGGCTACAGAGGAACCCAGCTGCAGGAAGCATAGTGGAAGCAGAGATCAGGCAGCTCCTCCCTCCCTGCTGCCATGTGGTTTCTCACCCACCTGCCATCCAGCTCCTTAGCTCACTCAGCCACCTTTCCAACATCACCATTTTTAGCCTGAATCTACAAGTCCTTCCTGCCTGAAGTTCCTCAGCCCACTGATTTGGTGTCCAAATCCCAAATAACTGATTGGTCCACCTTAGTCCAAAAGCCCATCCTAAGTCCAATTAGGCATCGCTGGGAGCACAAGGGAGGAATGTGGATGCGTCTGTTCGTAAGCCAAGTAGAGTCACCTCTCCAGGCTCTCTACCAAGGGGAAAGATACTGGAGATCTCTAATTCAAATACAGAACAAGCCCCCACTAATACAGCCCTGACACTGGCAGAGAGAATATGCATAACCTCTAGAAGGGTGCCTCTAACTCAAATGCCTTCAGGGTCCTGGCAAGTAATATAAATGAGTGAAGGGAGCAGGCTGGTAAAGACAGCAAACTAGGAAGTCTGCGCTCCATGCAGAGAAGGCAGCCACTATAACCACTGCCAAGGAGGAATGCGGGCCTGGTGCTGCCAGATCTTCTGACGGCTCAAGAGAAGCCAAGAAATTTGGAAATTTTAGTGTGAAATCTCCCACTTTTTAAAAGACAACTAATTCAATTTTTCAAAAATAAAACACTGTGCAGACTAAATAAAACACATCTGCTGACCAAATTTGGCTCAGGGCTACCAGTGTGATCCTGTTTTATACAGTCAGCTCAAAAATAGGACACAGGTAATTTATCACACTCTAAAGCAATGTGTCCCAGGGGATTCAACGTGAAGATTTCATTAGCTGGAATAACCAGAACTCTCAGTCCCCTTTCCCAGCACCTGGCCCCATCTTCTCTACCAATCCTGGTACAAACTCCCACCAACTTTTAACCATGAGAAACAAGGCTTAGTGGAAAACATGTAGACTTTGAAATCAAACTAATCTGGGTTAAAAAACAATGCTACATATTCCCATTCCTTAACCTCTCTAAACCTCAGTTTCCTCATCTGCAAAATGGGAATACTTAAGGAACAGAGTTAATGTGAGTAAAGTGTCTGGCACATATAGAGGCACAGAGTAGGTAACTGTCATTAACAGACCAGGAGTTAGCCTCCCCATAGAAAGGCATGACACCTGAAAAACTACGGTTGTGATTCAGAATGTTCAAAATAAGCTAATGCCGTCTAAACTTCTTTGTGGAATAAGGAGAGGGTAAAAATGCATTTAATAAGTAAATACAGATGGGAAACACAGACATTCAGGTGCCTAGGTCTTCATATTAACACAGTTGCTTGTGAACTTAGTCCAGAATGTCTACGTTTGTAGAAATCAGCACTAATTAAAATCCATAGACATCAATTATCTGATTATTTACGAACTCTCTCAACTTTTGAAGCCATTTTTTGTATGCATATTACAACACAACACTGAGTCAAGTAAATACATGCCAATTCTCCAATGGCCTAAAAAATTAATCCTGTAGCTCCAGGAGACACAACTAGGGAAAGTGAGGCCCATCTGCAAAGGGTACACTGTCATACTTGTCTCCGTCTGGGGAGGACTGCTGGTGGCTGCAAGAGGACAGCCCTACATCCACTAAAAAATGCAGGGCAGTGACTGCAGCAGAAGAGAATCCAGAACCACTAAAAATAATGCCTCTCTCTCCCATCCCTACCCTGCCCTGTGCTTTCCAGGAAGAAGTCAGTGAAGACCCATCTGCCCGAGCCAGAGGGCCACAGAGAACACATGGCTCCCCACCACACAGCACACCCAGAGGGTCAGGAAACAGGAAAGGGGTCATCTTAAAAGGAAACATGCAAACCATCCCCCCACACACACCCAGAAACTGAGAGGACCCTTGACTACGGAAACCAAAAACACATTTCTACCAGCAGAGAACACTAAGTAGGCTTCTCCACTCATGAAGCTTAAAAAGAAAGAAACTTGTCTCTCATCACCTGTACTTTCCCACCAAGAAGTGTTGACTCCTCCATCACGGATTTGCCTGGGCCTATTCCTATTTCTCAGGCTCTCATGGCTGTTACAATCATGCATGCCCATTATCAGTTTGCCTCCAGGGAGACCCAAGCACCCTAAAATCACTTATCGCCTTCACTGCTGAACCTCTCCCAATAGGCAGACCATCAGTAATTGTTTAAGCTATTTTCTAAAAAGGGGTGGGGAGGTCTAAAATGAGTGGGATATAGATTAAGATCAGCCAAGAGCTGACAATCATGGAAGCTGGGCATTGGGTGAATAGGGTTCATTATACTCTTTTCTCAATTTTTATACATGTTTAACATTTTCCATAATAGAAAAGCTTTTAAAGAAGGGTTGGGGGGGCCGGCCCCGTGGCTTAGCGGTTAAGTGCGCGTGCTCCGCTGCTGGCGGGCGGGGTTCGGATCCCGGGCGTGCACCGATGCACCACTTCTCCGGCCATGCTGAGGCCGCGTCCCACATACAGCAACCAGAAGGATGTGCAGCTATGACATACAACTATGTACTGGGGCTTTGTGGGAAAAAATAAATAAATAAATTAATTAATTAATTAATAAATAAATAAATAAGAAGGGTTGGGGGAGGACACAGATACAACCTGAAAACAACACCAAGTGCTTTTCACTCTCCACTCTGTGTCTAGACACAGAAAACGCTGGGAAGTGCTCAGATCCACAGCCGAGAGGGTTCGTGCAGCCCCGGAGCAGAGACAGTGTCTTCTAAGCACTACACTCAGTGTCCTCAACAAAATCACCTTTAAGAAATTCCCTGGAACTTTTCAAAATTATCCTGGCAGGACCCAGTTTCCCTTCTTGGCCTATAAACCTTTCTGCCTCCACAAATTACCCCTACAGCCTCGTCCCATGACAAGGGCCTCTACTTCCTGTTCCAAACTACTGTGTTGAGCAATCCAGTTATTGAAATAGCTCCTGGGTGGCAGACAAACGCCTGTTCCGGCAGCTTGTCGGGTTGGTTCTCCCTCCTGGCTGTCAGATGTGAGGGTACTGTTATCACTTTCAATGAGTCAAGGAACACTTTATACTTCTTTCTTCTTCCTCTTCCCTTTAACCTCAATTTGCTCCTAATAAGAAATTGTTTTATCATCTAAAGTAGAGTTTTTCAACCTCAGCACTATTAACATTTTGGACTGAACAATTCCTTGCTGCCCTGTGCACTGTAGGATGTTCAGGAGCATCCCTGCCCTCGACCCACTAGATGCCAGGAGCACATGCCCCATCGCCAGCTGTGACAACCAAAACTGTCCAGACATTGCCAGATGTTCCCTAGGGGCCAAATCACCCCTGATTGAGAACTACTGGTCTAAAAGATATTGAAAAACCAAGACCAATACTGTCTTAGCAAAAAATTGAGATTATACAGTTTATTTCCACATACACTATTGGACAACATATTTCAACTTACAAATTTGTAAATATGACTATTTAAGAAATGCTGCATCCTGAGACAGAAACACATAAATAACAAGAGAAAATGAGCTTATAACCCTCGCAACTATTTTTTCTGTCTTTGTGGTTTCCTGTGTAAATCTTATTTGTTTCCTCAAATTATCCTGTTTTCCTGACAGTGTGGAAATCATTTCACTCCAAGCCCTCTTTGAAGTGCCACACAATCTGAATTGGAAGGAAAAACTTCTAATGACTCTCTGAGCACTCCTCAGGAAGCATGCTGGCTCTCCAGCACACACTTAACAGGTGTCACTCAAAACAAAATACCCCAGAGAAAATTTCCCAACGAAATTAGAAAATGCATCACCGACACGTCCGCCTGGTACTTCAAATAACATCAGATTCCCAACGTGACCAAGAAGCACAATGCAAGGCTGAACAAGCCAGTGTAAGAGGTTGCAACACCCAAAGGGAAATACTGTTTTATTTCTTTATTAGGCAGAGGGAGTTTCCCACTATATTTAAATGGTACACTCCCTTCTTAAGAAGAAAGAAAATTTGTTTTCCGGTCTGCAGAGGCCTTACGTTAGCCACAGTCTATTATTCAGCTTCAGGGGATATCCATACATAACCGTGTCTCCTCCTCACCCCACCAGACTTCCCAGCTCCACTCACTGGTTCTCCCAACACCCACCTCACCCCAGGGAGATGCTGACTTGTCCCTCCTCTCCGATGCTTGTGGTCAGGCAGGCACTGGGTGCAGGAGATTCTGTCTTCTGGGGTCCATTCCTTCCTCTGCAATCCCATGCCACTGCCTGTCTCAGTCTGGATCACCTCCATCCTAGATTCTGGCCAAGACCACCTAATCTCTAATCCAGGTTTCACAACAATGATGATCTTTCAAGAGCACAAGCCAGAAGGGCCCAGAATCCTTCTGCGGTTTCCCATTCCATATCCCCAGACACAATCCCAGCTTCTTTGATGCAGGGATTTGTGAAGCCCAGGAGGTATCCCGGCAGAAGCAGGATGCGCACCAATCGGGACAGGTGCACTCGCATGGGGATTTATCCACTGGAAGGATGGTGGAGGGAGAAAGGAGAAGAGGATGTTAAACTCAATGACCTTCAAGTTTCCTTTCAACCCTGACTTGCCATGATTCTGGGAACTCCTGGGTCTGCCATTCAGGTCCTGCCATCATCTGACCCCGAGCCTCCTGCAAAGTGATGCCAAACAGTCCCCTAGAAGTGCTCCTCACGTGGTCCTGCCCATGGTTACCCGACTCGTATAGGATGACTTCTTTTCTGGTTGTCTTTTGTTTTTTTTAATTACAAAAGGAATAATGCTGGTGGCAACAGGATAAAACAATACTGAAGTGTTTAAGATGAAGTCTCTCAACCATTGTCCTCCCATGGTAGCCAATGGCAGCTTGAGCACACGCCCTCCCGTCCTTCTCTATGACACACACGCGTGTGGGCACACACGCACACACACCTCACTCATTTGACACTTGATGTTATACTGTGCCTTAGGGAGGAGGACATCTAATTCTTACATGCATCGACTCATCTCTCCAGCTCCCCAGGACGTTAAGCCTAGTTAGTTCATTTGCTTCAATGGCTGTTATTCCACCAAGGAGTAAATGGAAGGCAGGGAGATCACGTATCTCGCTCAAAATCACAGATTAGCTGGTGGCAGAGTGAAGACCAGAATAGGAACTCCTAACGCAGTGTTTGTTATTACACTGTAAAGTGCTCTTCTCCTCCCCACAGTGCAGAATACAATGCTGTACAGACAGCAGGTAGAAATAAATACCTGTTGAAGGGATAATCTACAGAGGCAGGATAGCACAATGGTTAAGGATTTGGACTCGGAACTGAGGCTGCCTAGGCTAGAATCTGGTTATCATTTACTTACCTGTGTGACCTGGGTCAAGCAACTGGGCCTCAATTTCATCGTCTGAAACATGAGGTAATAACAGTACCTTCCTTATAGGGTTGTTGGGAAAATTAGATAACTTAATATCTGTAAAGCACCCAAAACAGTGTCTGGTACATGTGCTAATAAAATCATCATAGTTCTAATACAACCCCCAAAATACAATAAATATTGTCCTTCTTAAAATTTAGGCTGGCAAATCAAAATTAAATCTTGTTAGCTCTGAATCTTGTCCAAAAAGAAATCAGCATGGGGGAAAAACTCATACAATATTAGTCCAAAAAATATTTAAGTGACACAGTGACTGAAACCATCACTACAGGGAGGAATGACCTCATAATGACCTCGTAGATCAAAAGCATTGTAACACCTACTGCACCAAAGAATAAAAAACCTTAACAGCCTCTAGCAGTAATTATCTAAGTGGGCTGCAAATCTGCTGGAGAATTATTTTTGCCATGATAATATTTCTAGTAAATTGCAGCTTCTATACTAAAAGTACTGGTGTTGCAGAACGGGCATACTAATAGAAAGATTATTATAGAAACACTATTAAAATGAATTAGATATTATTAAAGATTCAACACTACAACAGCGCCTGATTGCAAGAGAGTTCAAGCTGTATTGCTTAATGGGCAGATAAAAGTGCTAATTAAGCCCACTCTTAAAGGATGTCTCGAGGCAGGTCTGTAAACCACAGGTAGCAAGAGGTCTATGAACTAAATGAGGAACCAGTAACGCCAACCCAATTGGATACAGTCCTACTGGGAAGATGGGGAGAGAACAGGAAGAGGCAAGGTTTTCTGCACGGGATGGGTAACCTGGTAAAGCAGACAAGTATCCAAAGTTATTTGAACCTCAGTTTTCTTCCTTAACTGCTTCATCAGCAACACTTCTAAATCCTCCTTTGCTTAAGTGAAGAAAAGCAAATAATCTACCATAGACTGACGACCCTCAATAAACAGCGTAAGCAGGAAGAGAAAACCTTGCCATTGTTACCAAACCCTTCTCAGGCAAACAGAAGACACTAAATAGTAGCTCTCCCCGCAGCACCTCAGCCAAAGGCGTCTCTCGCGGCAAACAGCCTAAAGCCCCCAGTGGCTCTTCACGAGCTGCCAGACTCAAGGCATTAGCCGTGCGTTTCAGGTTCTATGTTGCTTTCCTACCTTGTTAATTAGCTAATCAGGGACGGCAAAGCACCTCACAAATATAAAGTGTCAGGGAAATGCTAAGTAAATTCGCCTACCTGGTCTAAACGTCAACGCTAAATTAGGAACGGGGGGCAGCGCGGGAGGCTGAGCTGCCCCCAGATTGCTGCAGTCCAGGAGCCAGGGCGCGCTAACGTAGAAGCGGCGAGACCCGTGTGCCCTGCAGCAGCCTCCGGCCCCGGAGCAGGGCTTTCGGCAGGACTTCTGGAACGGAAACCTGGACCAGGGCCACCCCGGGGCAGAGGGGACGCTGCTCGGAGGCGCATCCTCGCTGCTCAGCCTCCATCTCCCGCATCTCGCGGATGTCAACAAGCCCCGACCACAAAGTGAAACTTTCCGGGCCCCGGCTGTCGCGCTGGGTCTCTGCCGTCTGCCCGGGAGCGCGCCGCGGGGACAGGTGTGGGGCCGGGGCTCCGGAAGGGACCCCCGCCCCCAGCCCCAGCGATTGTGTAATCGGCCCGGGAGGGGGGGCTCGGGACCAGCCCCACGCCAGGATGCAGAGGCACGGCCGGGGACCCCGGCAGCAGGCGCGGCGCCCGGAGGTGCGGGGGGGATGGGGAGGACTTCGTCCCGCCCCTCGGGACCGCCCCCGGGCGGCGAGGGCAGCCGCGGCGCTGACACAGCCCGGAGGGGGCGCCCGCGCGGCGGACCGATGCCGAGCAGGGGGCGCGATGGCTCGGCAGCGCGGCCGGCCTTACCTGCGCGCCGGGCCGCGAGGAGGGAGGCGGCTCGGGATGCCGAGTCGGCGGCGGGCGACGGGCGGCAGCGCTGGCGGCCCCCGGGGCCACCGCATGTGAGGACCCGCGGCGGCGGCGGCAGCGGCGGCGGGCGCGGGACTGACAGCCCCAGGCCCCGCCTCCAGGCCCGGGCCCCGCCCCCTCCGCGGCCGCACGGCTGGCCCCGCCTCCGCCGCCCACCGCCGGGGTCAAGCTCAGTCCACCGGCCCGAAGGGCGGGGGTGCTCGCTCCCGATTGGCCCGGGAGATGCCCGCCCCGCCCACTCCCCGCCCCCTCCGTGGTGGGGGAGCTGCGCGTGCGCGACGGCTGCGGAGAGCAGCGCGCAACGCTGAGCGCCAGACTTTTTGGTCGCGGACCGGCGGTAGCCGGCGTCGTTGCTTGGACAAGGGGAGCCCTGGATGACCTGAGGAGCCGGGAGTCAGACTCAAACTCCACGGTGAATCGTCCCTTTTCTCCTGTGCACGAATCTACAGGAAAAACCAAACTGGAGTGGGCCAGGCTCTAACCAGAGGAGACCCGAGACTGAACTGCAGCAGAGAAGGAGCCACCGGCCGGCCGCGCCTGCGGCGGGTTTAGGGGTGCTTTATCCGCGCGCTCGTGTCGCTCCCTGGCCAGCAAGTGTGATGTGTGTGCAGAGAGGCTAGTAGTAGGGAAGCGAGGTGGGCCGTTAGGGTTGTGCCGACAGAGAAAGGGAGTAATGCTAAAGAGCGTGGCCCCTCTCCGCCGGCGCCGGCCTACCTCCTCCCCACCCGCTCGCTGCATCCCCCGCCGCTCCTTCTGCGCTGATTCCGGTACCCTCAGCCTGGAGCAGATCAAGTCTCTCCCAGCAAGAATCAACTGAGACCCAGCAATTCCACTCCTAAGTATATACTCAAGGGAATTGGAAGCAAAAATCTACACAAAAACTTGTACACAAGTGTTCACAGCGTGTTCATAATGGCCAAGTGGAAACAATTGCAATGTCCATGGTTTGATGAGCGCCTAAACAAATTATGGTTTATCCATACAATGGAATATTATTGGACCATAAAAAGGAATGAAGTACTGATACATGCTATAATACGATGCATGTTGAAAACTAAGTGACAGATGGGCCGGCCCCCTGGCTTGGCAGTTAGGTGCGCGTGCTCCGCTGCTGGCGGCCCTGGTCCGGATCCCTGGCGCGCACGGTCACACCGCTTCTGCGGCCATGCCGAGGCCGTGTCCCACATACAGCAGCTGAAAGGATGTGCAGCTGCGACGTACAACTATCTACTGGGGGGCTTTGGGGAAAAAAAAAGGAGGATTGGCAATGAATGTTAGCTCAGAGCCGGTCTTCCTCAGCAAAGGGAGGAGGATTGGCATGGATGTTGGCTCAGGGCTGATCTTCCTCACAAAAAAAAAAAAAAAAAAAAACTAAGTGAAAGAAGCCAGACACGAAAGACCGCAGAGCATACAAGTCCGTTTCTGTCAAATGTCCACAATAGGCTAATCCATAGAGACAGAAAGCAGATTAGTGGTTGCCAGGAGCTGGGAGGAAGGGAAAATGGGAAGTGACTGCTAATGGGCATGAGGTTTCTGTTTTGGGGGGTGATGAAAATGTTCTGGAATTAGATAAGAGTGACTTTGTGACTATACTAAAAACCACTGAATAGTATACACTTTAAAAGAGTGAATGTTATGGTATGTGAATTATATCTCGATTTTTAAAAAAATCAAACTACTGAAAAAAACCTAATTCCCTTGACACTGAACCCCTTCCAGCTGCTGTGCAGTTTCCCATCCCTTCTCATCCAAGGTTCCTAAAAGGGTGGCCTCCACATTCTACCCCCACTTCCTCATCTCCCATTTACGTATTAGTTCCCTAGAATGTGGCTTCTGCCCACACCAGAGCTCAAATCCACTCTCTTCTTGAATCCTGCCGCTTTCTATGACCCTGAACATTCCTGGTTCTCCTCCTCCTCTCCATTCTTTCTGTGTTTTGACCTTCTTTTCCTTGGCAAGCCTATTTTAAATATTGGTGTTTTTTATGGCTCCTTTCAAAATCCTTCCTGGGTTATATCGGCCATGTCCATGAGTCCAGTTACTGTGCTTCAAATTCTAGCATTCACTGATGTTCCATAGGTTTCTCAAACTTGGTGTGTCCTAAGCAATTTGTCATCTCCCTCCCCTTCCTCCACCTTCTTTCCGAGAGTGATATCTCTCACTGCATGCTGGGTCCTGGGAGTCATCCTTGATTCTTCCCTCTTCCATCTTCTAGAGTCGACCACCAGTTTTTATCCCATAAATGTTCTTAAATCCCACTGCTTTTTTCTATTCCTATTACGACAGTCCTAGTCCACACCTCCACCATCTTTTGCCTTCTAATTCCCTTCATCTTTTATGCCCTTCAAAGCTAGCTTTCAAACAGCTGTTGAAGTGGACATCCACTTCAACAAGCTAACATAGCTGCCATTCTTCTTTCTTACAGTAGCAACACCCTGACTTTGCTTTAGGAACCCACCCTCCCCCCTGAGGTATATACCTGGCTTGGTGAGACCGCCAATCAAAATGCCAACTTTACCTGAACCAGACTGGGTATGCCTTCAAGCTGGGGCAATACAACATCCTTCACCTTGAATTTGAATTCTGGGCAGAGCAACATAAAACTGAAGTTGGTTGGACCTGATTCTTCCTGACCAAGAAGACTGCCAGTTGACTCCTGCTGTTTCTGTCCTGGGAGCTCCTTTCAGAGCCTGGGTACTGTAGTTTTCCTTCAGTTTTCTGAATGATCCCATATCTCTCTATGTATTCCTTTTCTGGAAGTTAACCAGAATTGCCTGCAACCATAGACCTAACTGATACAGAAATATGTTTAAGACACAAACCGTGTCTTTACCTACTTAAAATTCTTTAGAGGCATCTATGGCCCACAGGATAGACTCCAAGCTCTGTGACCCAGCCCCCGCCTGCCTCTCCTGCATCGTCTCTCCCCGCTCCCTGCCTTGCCCTCACATGTCTGCCTTTCTGAATTACTTGGAGTTGCACGTAAACTCAATGTAAAATTTCATGCTCTGGTGTGCATGAGTCCCCTCTATGTAGAATATCCTTTCTGTTTTCCCCCAGCTAACTTCACCTGTCCTTTAAGGAGCTCTTCAGAAAGCCTCCCCTGGCTCTTCCCTGCTCCAGCCTTCTGCCCACACTCTATCCTTCCACCTGTCATCGCACGCACTGTCACGGCATTGTACTTGTCCATTTAATTATCTGCCTCTCCCAATAAACTTGGAGTTCCTTGAGGCCTGTAACTTTGTATTCTATATCCTTAGTGCTTAGCATACTCCTCAGCACATGGCAGGTGCTGAGTACCCTTCCTTTCTTCTTTTCCTCTAATCCTGAAGAAGAGAAAAGGTTCTCATGGAGGGACATTAACAAGCATTAACTCTTTTTCCCAGAGAGATGGAAAGCAAAAATTCAGGCCTAAGGCATCTCATACAAGTTGTTTAAAAACTGTATTCCAATTCCAAAAAATGTTCCAGAAGACTGCTAAAACCTCAGTAAGACTAAAGGGCACTTATTTAAATAATACAGCTCTCATCTCAAAAATCTACTCAATTTCTCCTGAAAGCCTTCATGGCCTAATGAGACGCACAGTTAAGTAACTCAGACAATTGTACTCATTATTGTGATTAAATGGCAAGGTTAAGTTTTTATACACATTTGCAATTGTAGCTGAAGTATAAACTAAACATAACAAGCAAATCCGTAGTTCCCTTTGGATGTCTATTGCAAAACATGTACTGCCTTAAGTGGAATTATCTAACCATCCATATGCAGATGCTGAGTGAAGAGAGCTGAACTCTAGTCCCAGCCCAGCCATAACCAACTACTTGACCTTGGGTAAGTCACTGCCCTTGGACACTTGCAGTCAACCTCCCCAGTGTCCATTCCTCCACTGTGCCACCATAAGAACCCCAAAATTTCTTTGGAACACCATTTTTTCTCCATTCTAACCCACATGATCTTGCTTAACCTAACCCAAAACTCCAGGAGTTGGGCTTGATTGGCTTAAAGCAATCATGCTATCCCATCTCTTTGGTTACAGAAATTAGCTCAAAGGCAGAAATGAAACCCAGTCAAGGCAATAAGATTTGAGAAGATGTTTTCAAGAGCTTCTGACAAAAAGAAGATTCTCTCCCTGCTGTAGCTCCTATCAATGATGTAAGGTCTAGAATTTATGCAGCTACGTGTGACAACAAGAATAGAGACTAGATTGCCAAGCAGTGAATGAATCCTGAGGAAGGCAGAATGGGAAAATGGAAAAAAAACAGAACCTCTGTTACATTGTTGAATAGTGAACAGCTGGATCAAGCCATACCTGAAGCTGATCACCCTATACCTTCCAGTTATATGAGCCAATGAATTTCCTTTGTAATTGGAGTTTAGTTTTCTGTCTATAACATAAATAGTCCTAGCAATGACACTTAACAATCTGTCTTGGCCTCCATTTTCTCATAAATAAAATAAGGGTAGTATGAATAATCTCTAAGAATTCTGCCAGCTCACATCTTGTGAGTCTCTGAAGGGTAAATGTATTCACAAAAACATAAGTGCATTATCATTTGCTGGTAAGCACTAAGGACAATAATACTCTGTAACCCAACAAAAGATAGCTGAGAATAGAAATACAAACAGAAATCCTTAATCTTTGGCCTGTACCAGGAGTTACCCTGATCTCCATCCTCTCCCTCTATACTTCAGCCACTTGTTCCTACACTCTGAGGATAGTTAGTGGGGGAGGGGCAGTCTAGGAAGTAAGCATATAAGGTGGCCGTGCTTTAGAAGACTTTGGATTCTTGTTGGTGGTGCGCTTGGCCTTAGACCCCTTATCCAGATTCTGACCTCTTCTATCCAAACTCCTTGACCTGAGTGCTCCCCTCTACCTTCTCTCTCTCCCCAGATCTCCCTCTGAATCCTATATTTCACTTGCCAGCATCCCCTCTTGTCTGCATTCCCAACACTGACTACCTTCAATCAACTGGAAGTGATGAGAGACTAGCCAGCAACTCCAGAACACAGATTCGTTTATCTGTAGCAACAGGGCCTAGAGAAAGGAGACAAGGATGGTTATTTGGGGGAGAAGAGTCACTTAATAAAAGAAATTAAGCACCTTAGAAGCCTGAAGAGTTGAGCAAATTGTTGGATAAACTGCACTAGCAATTACGTGTGAAAGACTTCACATACGGATATAGAGCCCACTTAAAATTATGCATTTGGACATGCAGTTGTAATCAACATCCTAATTTGAAAAAGCACTGCCTGGGTCCCTGTCAGGTATTGCACTGGGACACTGGGGCCACACCTGGAGGCATTGGGAACCTCAGGAAGAGACAATGTGGAAAGAATCTGAGTTGCTTTCCTGGAAATAGAAATTAAGAGCATGCTGCCGATTAAATTTGCTCTTTGCTCTGGCTTTACAAGATTCGTAGAAAAAGACAGATCTTCAGCACAGTTTTGATTCATTCATTTAACATTTTATGACCAGATAACCTTTGCATACAGAGATGACTAAGACAATGTTGCTATTCTTCAGGAGCTGGGGGAGGAAATGGACACTAGAGCAGTCAGGTTACAGCAGGAAACAGCCCGTGGCTCAAGTGAAGAGACTTCAGTGAAAGGACGACTTGCACAGGTGTGGGAAAGGGTTGTCAGGCACCCGGTTACCAACAACAGCGGGAAATCACGACCACCCCTAAGAATGAAGAGGCAAGCAGAGGAAACAGGAGAGCAGGAACTGTGGAGGAGGGGCTGCCTGGCGGGAGCTGTAGGCAGGCAGAGATTCTGCCAGAGGAAAGGCTTCGAAGCAGGGGCAGCGAGGGGAAAGCACCTTGGCCTCTCTTGCCTCCCTCTCGTTCTCCAGTCCCCTGCAGGTGTCTATCACTGACTGACCGAACAGAAACCCCACCAGCAAGGTAGTCCAGATGATGCAGTCCACAGGGATCAGCATTCCCCAGGAAAGAATAAAGCAGAGAAGGGTGGAGAATGGATATGGCAGCATGAACAAAGAATAATCAGCCCACTCCCCCCCATTTGCTATCCAGCTACCATTTTTGCCCTTCATTTGAGTGATGAAAATCTCATGCCAAACACAAGGAGACACAAGTGTCATCAGCCACAGTATTATTACTGGTGATGTCATTTCAAGTGTACTCTCACCTGGAATCTAAATTTTGAGGTCAGCTACCACCAATACTCTTCATAAAGTAGTAGGGGAAAGGGAGAGGGCAAAATCAATTAGCATAAAATAAGTAAGGCGGCTATAGTCTCCCCTTCTGTAACCCAGAATGAGGCCAGAGCTGATCTTCATCGCTTCCTTCTTTCATTATCCAATCCATGCTCACCTTACCCTCTACCAGCACCTCAGCTATTGGGGAGACCCAAACGTTCATCTCAACATAACTGAGACTTTACTAGTCCTCTCCATACTGGGCTGCCAGTTTTCCACTGAACTTGATTATTGGAATGGCCCATGGCCATGTGGCCCATGAATCCCCTGGGTTCCAAACACAGTCTTCTCAGCTCTATTGCATAACAGCAACCCAACTTGCCCTTGGTAGCCAGGGCAGTGACCCCTTTTTCTTCCTGTTGATTCAATGGCATAAGGAGTCCCAAAGTGGCCAGGGACAAGCTCGGCTTCCAATTCATCAGAACTATGGCTGTGTTCCTTGGTGAGAACAGTCCTCTCTTAGGAATCAACACCCCAAACCTGTCAAGCCCAAGGTCATGGAGATGGAAAGCACAACTTCTATCAAGTGGAGTATTCGGTGTACTAGTTAGAAGGGCCACTCCCAACTCTTCCCTTTGGTTCCTAGCCCGCATGTTCTCACTATGGAGACAACACCAGATGTGACTGCTGGTTTGAAGCATATCCTGCATTCTGCAGGTGAGCTCAAGCCTTGCATGTCATCATATCCCAGCTGGCCTACTGAACCTTCACTATAGACACCTTGGAAGCCCTGTGTTAAGATGACAGAGAGCTGTCAGTCTTTACCCCTGGATGATGATATGGAGCAGAGCTGCCCACAGATTTTGGAATTGTGATGTCTGAGAGAAATGTATGCCTATATTCTTTAAGCCATTCTCTTTTAGGGTCTCTTTGTTACGTCATTTTAACATAACCCTAACTAAGAATAGCAATCGTGACTGTTGGCAAAGTCCTAACTTGTGCTCTCTCTGGCTAGGTTGTGGGGAGGGGGTTGGGGTGCAGAGTGGAGAGAAAGGAGAGCCTCTGGCACTGTAAGTTGGGCTCAACTATACCTATTTGCTGCACCTTTCCCTCAGGCAACCCTGTGCCTCAGAAAACTACCCTGTGGTTCAATTCCAGGCACTGCTCTTTCTCAGCTGTTCTCTTTCTATTGTGGAGGGGATAGTGTGGGAAAAAGGGGATACCAAGAGTCCAGTAGGACTGTTTGAACCTGTTTTGAGTTGCTCCATGCTCCATCCAGTTCATTGCTGCCCTAATATAAGTTGTCATCCCCAGCCAGCGCTACTGTGGCCCTGCTGTTTCTCTGCCTTGAAGAGATGAAGGGGTGGGCAGCGATCTGCCGAGAGAGAGAGAGAGAGAGAGAGAGAATTCAACTCAACTAAAAAGCCTTCCCCTAGCCCACCCCCAGCCTCCTACCCAGCCATCTTCTGTTCTGGTTGTTAATCCTACAGAGACACCCAACTACTGTCTGTCTCCCCAGGGGATTCTCATCATCTTTCTCCTGGTTTCTCAGGTCTATTGACCTCCCTCTCCCTTCTGTGGCTTCATCAGGGAAGGATTGAGTGACCAGGGCTGGTTCCCTGTCCTGTGCTGGGATGATGTTTCAGGGGTACAAAGGAGACAGTTCATGGAAAACCTGTAGCAGGAGGAGGAGGAGAGTTAATACTAAGGTGGTTACATAGCGTATGACTCCGTTTATATGAAATTCCAGATTAGGCCAATCCACAGAGACAGAACACAGATTAATGCTTTCCAGGGGCTCAGGGGAGGCAGGATGGGGAGTGACTGCTTAATGGGTAAGGGGTTTCCTTTTGGAGTAATGAAGATGTTCTGAAACTAGATGGTGGTGATGGTTGCACACACATGTGAGCATACTAAATGCCATGGAATTGGATACTTTAAAAATGGCTAAAATGGTCAATTTTATGTTATATGAATTTTTTCATGATAAAAGAAATAGTCAAGGGGCCGGCCTGGTGGCGCAAGCGGTTAAGTGCGTGCGCTCCACTGTGGCGGCCCGGGGCTCGCTGGTTCGGATCCTGGGCGCGCAGCGATGCACTGCTTGTCGGGCCATGCTGTTGCAGCATCCCATATCAAGTGGAGGAAGATGGGCATGGATGTTAGCCCAGGGCCAGTCTTCCTCACAGAAAAAAATAAAAATAAAATAAATTAAAAAAAAAAAAAGAAATAGTCAAGCAGTTGGATTTTATTCTAATTGGAGAGAGAAGATGCTCAAGTGTTGCAGGGTGAATCTGGCAGTGACTGAAGTAAACAGAGCTGTAAGAGAATCATATGACCTTGTAGTCCTTCTTGGAGCATCTGTTCCCTCCAGCCTGGGGAAGTGATGGGGATGGAGGAGAACAGGGGAGAGAGCAGGCCAAGTCGAGAATGCTGAATCCAGAAAGAGAAGAGCAGGCATCTGGGCTGGACACCTTTCCTGGATTTTCCTGATGTCATGGATTTTCTATTGCTTTCATTCATTTATTCAGCCTTCTATCACCTTCTTGTCTGGGAAGACTCTAAAGGCGGAGTGGGGGAATTCGCCTCTGTAAATCTTGGTTATTGATTGGTAGGGATCTTCTTCCCAATCTGCTGTCTGAGAAGACCAGAGACTTTCTCTCTGTGCCCCGCACCCCACCTGCCAACCACGCTGGATCTCAGACCCAGCTCAGAAAAGGAATACTCCTTCTGAGACTTCAGATCACGGAGTGTGATGCAAAGACGCAGAGGCAGGTGAGAGACCACCCGCGCAGCCGAGCCCAAGCATGAGAGTCCCCGGCAGCAGCATCCAGCACAGTGTGGGACTTTGGCATTGAGTGTCCAGGGGCAGCTGCGCCTGGCAGCATCTTCATCACACTGACCCTGAGGGGTGACCTTGGCTGTGATAGCCACTGCCTGGCCTCTTGTTCTGGTTATCTTCCAAGCCTGGTTTGCCAGCCTCTCTGCAATTCTCAAGCTACCTGATATCCTTCCAACAAATTCCTTGACTGCTCAAGTTAGCCAGAGCTTGTTTCTGTGACTTGTCACTAGGAACCCTGGTATGTTGACATAGCCTGACTGCCTCCCTTCAAAATGGAAAAGATAGTGCATTCCAATTAAATGCCAGCGACTCCTTGCAAAACTGAAGTGCTGTGTGTACCTTGATTCTTGTGTGTGTGTGTGTGTATTTCACTTTAAACATTACTGATGTGAAACCAAAATGCATTTCCGTGCACTGAGTTGTTGGAACTATGGTGATGGGATGAAAGAGCACTGCTCTAGCAGTTAAAAGACCAGACCGCCCTAGTTGTGCAACCTTGGGCGAGTCAGGTTCTTCTCTATTCAGGCTGAGACAAACTGTGGGCCTTGCTCCAATACTTAAGATTCTGTGATTTAGGAAATGCAAAGGAAATAATTTGTATTAGCACCATACCCAGGAAAACACACTATTCTTTCTCACAAAGAGGCTCCATCCGATTCAGCGTCATACAACTAGGACAACTTCAGTTGTCAGTCTTTACTTCATCTGTTAAATAATGCAAAGCCTTGCAGACAAGCAGCCAAAGTTAACAGCAGCCTCATCTCCCTGAGGGGTGTGCCATCTGCAGTCATAACACTAATGAGCGCTCCCACTTAGCACTTAGTGTAGCCCAGACACTGTTCTAAGAGCGTTACGTATAGAGCTCATTTAATCCTTACAACAACCCCATGAAGTAAATGCTATTATTATCCCCATTTTATAGATGAAGAAACAGAGGCACAGAGAGGTTAAATAATTTGCCCAAGGTCACACAGTTAGTGCCTGACAGAGGCAGTATTCAAATTCAAACTATCTGATTCCAGAATCCAACTGCCTTACGTGTGTGTGTGTACACGTGTGTGTGTGTTGTAAAATTCACATAACATATAATTCACCATTTTAGCCATTTAAAGTATACAACTCAGTGGCATTTAGTACACTCACAGAATCCATGTTTTTAATGATACACTATATTATATCATTTAATGATATGCTATATATTGTATATTTTTGTATATTTTCTATATTTAATGATACACTATAATGATTGCTTTTAATGACATACTATATTGCTAAAACTATATATATCATCAAATAAATAAACCCAACTTACCATCAGTTTTACAGACTGAGAGATGGTGAGATGGAGCAGCAATGTCTTTCATCTGCTGCCCCGCATTCGATGGTAGCAACGTTAATTTCCCAGTGAAGATTGTAGAGTTGTGGTGTGATTCATGGTATTGGATAGCTTCTAGTTCTAGTTCACTCTTTGCCTCCACAAAGTCTGCGTCTATTCTTAATCAACCTAGAAAAATGAGTGTCCATCACCTTTGAACTCTTCAGTGGAGGATCCAGCAAGGGAATCCCACACCACTTCCCCCGAGGGCTGGTCCGGCTATTTACTACAGCCAGCTCCAGAAAGTCCTGGCCAACAGCATGTCTCACTCGTGGAAACTTTCACCTTTAACCTTGACTTTAGGCGCAGAGGGGACGGTGTAGAAAAAAGATCATTAACATTTTCTCTGTGATGATCCTTCATGTTGAGGATCACCAAGACCCGACTGTGTGGGGCCTTGGGAAATTATTGCTGCTTCTGGGTTGTCTTCCCTGTGACATTCACTCACTCGACAACTGTTGGTGGCGCCTGTTTTGTGGCAGGCGCTGAGCTGAGCCCCAGGGGCAGGGAGGGTTGGAAGGGTAGCTGGGTGGGTGGGTGTTGGGCCAGGTTCTCAGCCTGTTTGGGCAGGAGGTCACCTCATGGAGCTTTTCAACTACAGTATTCACTCCCGCCAGATCCTGATATCCATGTGGAGGCTGGAGTGGCCAGTGGATTTGGGGGACATGTGTTTCAAAACATCTTTCCCAGATATCTCATCTTCCTTATCCTCCTCGCCAATGACCACTGCCCCACCCCTCACTCCAGGTGCACTTATTCTTTCAGAACCATTGAAATCGGTGATTTCTGAGGCAATTTTGTCTAAAATTTTGTAGTTCGCTCATTAATATATTTCTCAATGCAACATTTATTGAATGCCTACTCTGTACCAAGCTTTGGAGATACAGAGTAATAAGACGTAGGTAGATGCAGTCCCTGCCCCCTGAAAACTCTCGACCTGATTGGAGCAGACAGACAAGGCAACCAACAGCATCCTTATAACATAAGGAGCCTGGGATGCAGGTTTTTTATGACCTGAATGCCTCTCAGGGGACAGTTCAACTTTCTCTTCTCCGGAATACGTGATTGCTTTGCCTTCTTTTCAAAGCTCCTGTTTCCTGATGGTCAAACACAGCAAAATAACAAACATGACAAGTTCTAAACCTAATGGATCTGCCTTCTTTCTGGTTTCAGACGCAAAGCGCATTCTCCAGGGCACCGAGCACCAGCAGCAAACCCGGCATGCTGACACTTTTCTACCGAAAGGCCATTTTAACAAGGAACTCAGCTCAGGCTTCAGCTATTGAACATTAATATTCATGGTTAGTATTTGTAAAAAGCTTCATTTCAATCTTTTGTTTCTGTTGAGGAGGAGTCTTAAAATGGCCAAAAATTCCCAATTCCTGTTTATTCTACCTAGTCTTCTGTTTTCAGAGTATTTTCCTTTTGGCTTCCATTATTTCATCAGGGTGGGCAAGGAAAGTTAGTTCTGCTCCTGTCCAAGTGTTAAATGGATACTTTGCCACATTGGTATAATTAATTTTGCTGCAAATAGGATTTTTCTTTTTTCCCCTCTGCATGCAAATGTGGTACCCTTTCAGTGTTTGCATAATAGCAATAATTCTTTCATTTGTACAAAAGGACATGCATTATTTTGGCAGATAGATGGAGCTTTGATGGAGAGATTATTACATTTCCAAAAGCAAAGAGAATAAATCAGAATTTAGCCAGACGCTGACTAAACACGCTTTTCCCCCAACTGCACTGATCAAGGGCCAAGTGTGTAACACACCACAGCTTCCTCCCAGAGGATAACCCTTGCAGAACAGTAGGACTTGGCTGGCTAGTCTCCATTCTCTGCCCTTCTCTGCCCTGCTTTGTGGACAGTCTCATCTGGACTCCCTTGCCCTCTGGCTTCTGGTTGGGTTTGGCCAATGGGGGCACGAGCATGAGAATGGAGGGTGGGAGTGGAGAGACGCTGGGGTGTTTACTGCCCCTCTTCTCTCCCTGCTTGCCATGGGTCAGGCAGTGGCTGTGCTCCTCCTAGGCCACAACGCCTGTCCCATAGCCCCTCTTCCACAAGGCCAGCTCTCACTGGACTCTGGTAATCTCCTGCCTTCTCCTGGCTGCTCCAGGCTAGACCCTGGGAGCCTCGCTACTCCATGTTGGTTAACCTTGCCCACATCTATGTAAACAGTCTTTATGTTCCACCCTTTTGAGTGTCCATCTCTTTCCTTCCAGGACACTGAGAGAACCACCACATTCCTAAGACTTCACTTAGCTCACTAGGACCTCCCATAAAAAAAAAATCCATAGCACTGGGAAAAGAAGAAGAAAGCCCCACACCGCTGAGGCATAGAGGCATCTGTATGTCTCCACAGAGTTTTTAGAAATTCCGCAGAGCAGAAGAGGAGTTTTTCTTAGTCTGGCTTCACTGCAGTCACATAGATGACTGACATCTGTGGAGGTTCTGTTGCCTGCCTGTCATTCAGTCACCTTCTTCTGGTCACAGCCCCCTGATTTTCCTTGAGGAGCTATCTCTTCCCTTCTCTTGGTATATGTGGTTTGGGTAAGGCTATTCTCACCCATGGCTCAGAGGAAACATGAGACCTCAGCTGGCCGGCCACTCACGGCATCACCTCCCCAGGCCACAGTGTTGGTTCAGGGATGCGCGTGTGGACTAAGCCAGGTCAATGAAAACCAACTGGATGAAATTCTGGGACTTTGGCTGGAGTAACTAGGGAAAAGCTGCTCTCCTTCCTCTGAATTTGCTGAGGACATAAACTGAAGCTTTGGCAGCTGTCTGCCATGAGGGGCAGAGCCTGCCTAACTGAACAATCACAGAGGAAGCAGAGCTAAGAAATGAAGAGAGAAAAACTGGGTTCCAATCACATCATTCAAGCTCTGGATCAAGACTTGCTTTGCCATTGCAGTTACATGAGCAAGATGTTCTGTTTTTTTAATTTACTTAAGCTGGGTTTCTGTCACTTGCAACTTGAAGAATCCTAACTAGTACATTGAAGATGGAAGCTCTCTATAAACTAAGAACCATGATAGACTGGGTAACGGGGAGACAGAAAACAAAACAGAATTTACTACTTCTGAAACTTCTATTGTGTGCTCTAGAATAGAGCACATATAAATGTAGGTTAATTTATTTAATTCTCCAAATAACTTTGCTCAGCTATGCTGAGGAAGTTGCCAAGTGCTACACAGTTAGCAAACAGCAGGGTTAAGTTCAAACTAAGGACAGTCTGCTTGCAAAGTTATATTTGCTCCCCTCTGATGTGCCGCCATCATCATCATGATCTTCTTCCTCGTCATCCTCACCATCATCATCATCATCACTATCACCATCCTCATCTTCAGGAAGCTCACTGAGGATCCGGACCACAAAGCAGGAAGCTGAGTTTCCTGGCCACCAGAAAACACAGACCCTGAAACATACATATCAGTGTGCAAATAACTACAACATGAAGGAGAGTAAACAGTACCAATAAAGACAGCAGACTTGTTGAGAAGAATTAGTTCCATTTGAGATGCTGGAATAATCCAGATCTTTAGAGATGGTGGGAGACAATCCAAATACGAGAAAAAAGTCTGAGCAAAGACATCAAGGTTAGGAATGCCAGATCATAGAAAGATTCAGTTTGCACATTTACAAACTTATGTAGTTCTCCTAGTTCTCTCCTTAGGAGCCTCTTGGCTCCTTTCTCTATTTTCTCTTTTTTATTTTATTTTATTGTGGTAAGAACATTTAACCGGAAAGCTACCATCTTAACAAATTTTCAAGTGCATAATACAGTATTCTTCACCACAGGCACGATGTTGTACAGCAGATCTCTGGAATTTATTCATCTTGCTTAACTGAAACTTTATGTCCATTGATTAATAACTCTCCATTTCCCCCTCCCCCTAGGCCTTGGCAATCACCATTCCATTCTTTGATTCTATAAATTTAACTATTTTAGATACCTCAGATAAGTGGAATCATGTAGTGTCTGTCTTTCAGTGGCTAGCTTATTTCACCTAGCATTATGTCCTCAAGTTTCATCCATGTTGCTATATACTGAAAAATTTCCTTCTTTTTAAAGCTAAACAGTATTTCACTTTCTTTATCTATTCATCTGTCAATGGACATTTATGTTGTTTCCACATCTTGGCTATTGTGAATAGTGCTGCAATGAACAGGGGGAGCAGATATCTCTTCAAGATCCTGATTTTACTTCTTTTGGATAAATACCTAGAAGTGGGATTGCTGGATTATATCGTAGTGCTATTTTTAATTTTTTGAGAAACTTCCATACTATTTTCCATAGCAGCCATACCGTTTTCAATTCCCACTAGTAGTGTACAAGTGTTCCAATTTCTCCACATTCCTTGCCAACATCTGTTGTCTTTTTTGGGGGGGCGGCGGGGGGAGGAAGATTAGCCCTAAGCTAACGTCTGTTGCCAATTCTCCTCTTTTTGCTGAGGAAGATCAGCCCTGGGCCAACATCCATGCCCATCTTCCTCTACTTTATGTGCGGGATGCTGCCACACCATAGCTTGACAAGCGGTGCATAGGTCCGCACCCAGGATCCGAACCTGCAAACCCCGGGCTGCCAAAGCAGAGCGTGCGAACTTAACTGCTATGCCATTCGGCTAGCTCTTTTGGCTTTTTTGATAATAGCCATCTTGATGTGTGTGAGGTGATATCTCATTGGGGTTTTGATTCGCATTTGCCCGATGATTACTGAGGCTGAGCATTTTTTCCATAAAGGAAACAATCAACGGAGTGAAAAGGCAACACATGGAATGAGAGAAAATATTTGAAAACCATATATCTGATAAGGGGTTAATCTCCAAAATATATAAGGAACTCTTACAACTCAATAGCAAAAAAATGAATAACTCAATTTTAAAAATGGGCTAAGGACTTGAGTAGACGTTTCTAAAGAGAAGACATACAAATGGCCAACGAGTGTATGAAACACGCTCAACGCCTCTATTTCCTCTTGACTTTCTTTCTTGGCGATAAGACCAGAAAGCCGACGACTCCAGTCTCCTACTCGCCACGGTGCTCAGCACAGCCCCTCCGAACTTCAGGGCAGAGAGGGGAGAGCTGTTCAGCTTCCAACACAGATATACCTACCCTTCAATGGCATTCACCTTGAAGACACAGAAACAGCGAACAGGGAACCCTGCTGGCTGGTGTTACTGCTGAACCAACAAGCCTTTGAACGTGTCCTTAAAGTCCCAGCGTGTCAAGGTTCCAATCCAGCTCCCAAATAAAGAGGGGTCATGTGTTCAAACATTGGCGCTTGTTCCAAATATGGTGCGAATTCAGCCCTACAGACACAACCCTTTTCCTGTCTTCAGCAGAAACCCTGCCCTTGACCTCTCCTTTCCCCTACAGTTGTCTCATTACTCTGCGAACAAGTGACAAGCTTTCACACATGCGTCAATGCCTCATGTTAGCACACCTCCTTCCCACATCCACTCATGAAAGGTGTTGCACTGATGCTAAACCAGGCAGACAGACCAACCCCCCAGTCAGGGCAGCTGCCAAATAAAACACACGAAAATACCGTGCACTGTTTTTAAAAGCAAGTTTTAAAAGGTGCCTTTAGAGTTGAGTCTCCTGGGATTGTGTTGAGTCCCTAGGTTCTTGGTTTTGTGAGCCTTAGGGACCAACCAAGTTAGCTTTAACTGTTTAACTAGGCCACTTAAGCCACTGAGCCCTTGTCTAATAGGACAATATTTATAGGCATTGCATCATTGCATAGTTGAATTGTTCTTCTTAAACTGAGATCATCCTTTAGTATGTTGGGATATTTTTTAACTCAGGAGGGAAGAAATGAACTGTCTCCTTATTAATAGAAACTACTGATAAAAACAGAAGAGTGGAAAAATGTTGAAATCTAACTTTTTAGTGGTATGAAAGGCAGATTCTCTCTTGGTAAGGTTTTGATTCATAGCTATAGAAAATATGAAGGTGATATTTTCACCACTGGAGGCTGGGGCAAATTTAATTAAAATTACTAGTCTGGAAAACTCAATTTTGTCAAATTTTCTTCATAAAACACATTACCATGATTTGATATAACTTTATTATTCGTGTGGTGGAGACTGATGTGGTTTTCATCGTTTGAACTACACATGATACCTTGTAAAATAGTGAGTTTATTTTGCTGTGTTTTTTTGATGAACTTTCTAGCTATGTCCTAACCTCATGTTTTGGTTGTTTTATTTATTAAAACTAATTGACATGTGTACTCATGATTTAATCATAATGACAACAATGGTTGACTATTTATTGGGTACTTACTGTGTGCCAGGTGCTGTGTGTAAACACATCAGATGTGTAATGTCATTTACTCTCAAACAATCCTATTGGTTTCTATTATTATCAACACATTGAAGATAAGGAAAATAAGGCTTAAAAGGTTGTGTAACCTGTCCAAAGTCACACAACTAGGAATCAGAGGCTCTGGGACTTAAAGCCTAGACTGAGTGATTCTCGGGGATTCCCAAGCCTCTTAACCACTATACTAGGCTGACTTCCATCAACAAATGGATTGTGCACATTCTCCACCCAGTTCTGCAGTTGAATCACAGAGTTTTTTAGATGGTTTTGCTGGAGGAGGTGTTATGCTATCTGCAAGCACAGAAATCCCCATCAAAAACAACAGACTTTTAAGTTGCTTTATTTTCACTTAAACAATAAAAATGCTTATAGATTTTGGAAAATTTTTCTATAATAAATACAAGTAGAACCATTTGGTTAAAAATATTTTTTTAAGTATGTAGTTATATAGCTATCACATGTAGCTTTCAGAAACTAAAATTAAATGGATTTTCAAACAAAATGAAAAGCCTTACAATGTAAATTGGACTTCCAGTCAAGAGGACACATCAAAGATGAATGTTTTGATCCACTACCTCTGCTCCAAACACACTGCAATGATTGATAAAATATAAGAAGAGAGGCAAAAAGATAGACATCTCCATTGACCAGAGCTGGCAATGAATTACAAGGTGGTGAGTGGGTTTGAAGCCACAGGTCTGTTATGTTCCAAGTCTGCAAACACATAATGGCAGTTCAAATATTGGCTCCTACCATATAGTGGGAACTAAAAGTGCTTCATACACAATAGTGGATCAGAACCAGGCTCATTGCTAGAAGTCAGAGGTTAGGATGGGTCTCCTCCCTCTACAGAAAGAAGTCTACTAAGAAAAACAATTATCAACTCATTTACTGAGACTACAGTTTTACAGGATTCTTGGCTTAGGAAAGCAGGCTGTAGATACAACGTCCTGGCCAGGAACTGAGCCAGCCACTTGCTGCCCTGGATCTGTGATAGCCCCAACATCACTGCAGAGTAAATTCCACCTGGTGCTGTATCAGGGACATGGAGGAGGGTGAGATGGAGGCAACTTCAAATCCCCAAAACTGCTAGACAAACAGGATGAGAGAAATGTGCATACACACACACACACACACACACTTGCATTCAAAATGTGGCTGCCATAACAAATGAAGAAATCCAATACTAAAGAAGATAGCCTATAAAACCATCAAAATCATTAATTGAAACACGAAATGCCCAGAGATAAAATTAATTTTATGGAACAGTCTTACAAAGACTTTAAAATAAGTATGTCTAGAATGTTCAAAGGCATAAGCCAAGGTATCATGTCTATTAATAATGAGTAAGAAATTCTGAAACACAAAAGGGATACAAAATGAAACAAAACCAAGTGGGTATTAAAAAAACTCAAATATGTATTAGAACTAAAAAAATGTGGTTACCAAAATAAAAAACTCAAAAGACAAGATAAACTCCAGATTAGATCCAGAGAGTAGTGAATTGGGAAACTGTGAGACATACACACAGAACTTAGACCTGAGTGACAACAAGATGATTTTTAATATAGTAGTTCACAGATGTGTAAGATATCTTGAGAGGCTCCAACCTACATCAGGTAGATATTACAAAAGAAGAGGATGGAGGGAATGATGGAGAAGTAATATTTGAAGAGATTAGAGCTGAGAATTTTCATAATTGCAAAAGACGTGTGTCCTCTGATGGAAAAGATACCGTGAACAGGGCATGATACATCACAGTGAAAGTGAAGATCATCAGTGATAAGAAGAAACTCTTAAAAAGTACCAGAGAGAAAAGACAAAAAATACCCGGAAGGAACCATTAGGCTGACAGGGACTTATTTTCAGCAATAATTGTGGCCAGAAGACAATGTAGTAACAGCATTAACATGCTGAAGGAAAATAGCTGTCAACCTAGAA
This sequence comes from Diceros bicornis minor, assembly GCF_020826845.1. Classification (NCBI taxonomy): domain Eukaryota; kingdom Metazoa; phylum Chordata; class Mammalia; order Perissodactyla; family Rhinocerotidae; genus Diceros; species Diceros bicornis. The sequence continues at coordinate 4,922,523 of NC_080752.1, forward strand.
TTTTATACTCAGCTAAATTATTATTTAAGAGTGAGGGCAAAAAAAGACATTTTCAAAAGCACCAAGACTAAACGAGTCCTCCCACATACAGATCCACATTTACACACTTAGTAAAGTAGATATTTCAGTAAAAAGAAATGTGAAGCTACAGCAGAGGTAAGAAATAGAAGAAACAATGAAATGATGAGAAAAAAATTGAGTATGTTTTTAGGCTTAATTAAATATTGACTGCATGTATGCTGTGTTTAGAAGAATAGAAATGCTAAAGAACAATATATTTGTTAGAATATTTTTAATTCAAATAGGACACATTAAAATTTTAGGAAAATCACTAAGAGAATAGATTAAAAACCAACAGAGGAAAAAATAAAAGAAGTATTAAAAAAATAATTTGCCTATCTAATAAAAAAGCAAACAGGACTGTGGTGGGGGTGAGGAGAAACACAAGGAAAATGCCAGTAAACAGAAAACACAAAATAAGTTAAAGTATTATCAGTAATCACAATAAATGCAATTGTACCAAATGCATTTATTACAAAACAGAGATTAACATATTGAATTGAATGAATTGAAGTAAAGAGATGGAAAAGTTATATATATACATCCCAATAAAGCTAGTGAGATGACGTTAATTTCTTGCAAAAAATTAATAGAAATTAAGAGGAACATCACATAACAATAACAGAAACAATCTGCTAGGAAGATATAAAAATCATGAATTTATAAGCATCTAAAAACATAGCTTCAAATATATAAAGCAAAATAGACATATTATAGGGAAATGTACAAATCCATAATCAGGGTCCAAAATTTTTCAAACACTTTTATCAGACACAGATAGATCAAGCAGGCAAAAAATTAGTAAGGCTATAGTAAATTTGAAGAACAAAATTTTAAACCATGACATAGTACAGAATTTTCCAAATATTTTTTAATGTGTCCCTTTTAAGAAATACATTTTTTATCCAAACCTAGTGCACAAATGTACTCGCGTGCACACACACATGCATAGATAGACAATTTTACAAACAATATTCACCTTTAATACAAGTGATGTATTCTGATACCATTTGTTTCATTCCATTCTATTTCCTTTTTTTAAAAATGTGAGTTTCCACCAGCTAAATTGATTCCACAATCCAAGAATGGATTATGACCCACAGTTTACAAAACATTGATCCTATAAATATATAAAGCTGTGCATCCAACAAGTAACACTTTACACATTCTTTTCAATTTGAAGTATATGCAATAGTGAAACCACACAAGCATAAAAGTTGGGAACAAGCAAGGATGTTTGATATAAACACTTCTACTCCACATTGTCCTGGAGGTCAAAGTCAGCGCACAAGGGGGAGAGGAGTCAGAGGTATATGAGTTTGAAAGCTCAAATATGACAAACTGCAGCTGATTTATTACCTGCATAAAAAATCTAAGAGAATCTACAGACAAACCTTTAGTAGTAATGAGAGAGGTCAAGAAGGTTCTAAACACATGAACAACAAAGATTAATAATTTTCCTAAATACCAGTAATGATCAATTAGAAAATGTAATAGAACAAAGTTATTCACAGTAGCGACAAAAACATAAAGCACCTAGGAATAAATCTAGCAAAAGATGTGCCTGGTCTTTATGGAGAATATTACAAAACATTGTGGAAGATGTAAAGGAAGACCAGAATAAACGGAGAGGCACAACGTGTTCAAGGGTGATGAAGACTTGATATGGTGAAGGTGGCAATTCTTTCTAAAATGCTCTGATATTGAATACAATTCCAATCAAAATCCCAGCAGAAAAAGATGATCCTGAAATTCATTTGGAAGAGCAGAGAGACCTGAGTAGCTGAGATAATTTTGAAAATGAGGAAGACTGGGGGACTTGCCTACTGGAAAGCTAGATTTACCTGAAGTCATAATAACTAAGACTATGTGGAATAACTTAGGAATGGACAAATACATGAGTGGAGCAGGACAGAGAGTGCAGAAACAGGCTACCATATGCACGGAAACAACATATGGTGGGAGCAGCATTATAGTCAATGTAGAAAGGATGGATTGTTTAATAATTTATGTTGTGACATATCCAAAAGGAAAACTTAAAATTTAATCCTTAACTCACATTATATAGAATAAATTCCAGGTAAAGACTTAATATTAATATTAAAATTAAAACTTTAAAATTTCAAAAGAAAGTACAGAATATCTTTAAGGTTGGGAGAAAAAAGGATTTTTTTTTAAGTATATGAGATTTCTTAAATAAGAAGCAAAAAGTGCTCAGCATAATGTAAAAGATTGATATGTATTGGTCGTTAAAATTAACTTGTGTCCAACAAAAGTTGTCATGAGCAAAGTTAAAGACAAGACGCACACCGAGAGGCAATGTCCAAGACGCGTACAATCGACAAAAGATTAGTGCTCAAAATTCATATCGAATATCTACAGCTTGATAACAAAATTACAAGCAATACAAAGAAGAAGTGAGGAAAGGACCTAAACAGACAATTCATGGAGGAAGAGCAAACTTGAACGGACCATAAATCAATAGAAAAAATATTTGAGCACACCGGGAATCCGAAAGTTGCACACTATACAATATTTCACAATGTCTGATTGTCAAAACTAAAAATTTTGATAACAGCAAATTTTGGGGACTACTTATAGCTACAAGAACTCCCACATACTGTTTATGGAATTATAAATTAGTGCAACCACTTTGGAGAATAATTTGACCTTATCTTGTAAAGATAAGCTACGCTGCAATCCGGCAAATCTACTCCCAGGTGTGTACTGCAGAGAAACTCTCATCCATGCGTGTAAGCAGACAAGAATGTTCATTGCAGCATTGTAATGAATGTATAAAATGGAAACAACCTAAATATCCATAAATAGGAGAAAAGATAGATTAATTGTGGCATGTTCCTTCGGTAGACTACTCTATAACAGGTAAATCGATAAACTAAAGCTACTTGTGTCCATGTGGAGGAGTCTTAAGACATGATGCTGACTGCAAAAGCAAGTTGCATAATGATGGACTCAGGGTGATAATATTGGCAATAAGTTTGAAAACCTGAAAATTAGGCTATCTATAATTTATGGATACACACAAATGTAGTAATAATATAAAAATATGCGTGGGAATTATAAAACCAAAATTATTGATTATCTCTGGGCAAGGAAAATGGGAAATGGGATAAGGAAGAGGTTCTCTGGGGCTTCAATTCAATCTTTAATTTTTTTATCATAAGCAAAAAAGGGAAATACTAGGTTTTGATAGAGCCGGGTTCAGGGTACACAAGTGTCTGCTGTTACTCCCCAAGTTTTTCCGTATTCCATCATAATTTCATCACCACAGGTAACTCTGTCCTCTTCCTAGTTCTGTGAATTTTTAGATTGTGATATTGTTAGGTTGAATTCATTCTGAATTAATAAATTGAAAAAACTAAACAAACAAAATCTTCCTTGTATTGTCTGTTCTCAAATATTCTTTGTTGTCAAAAGATGCTGTTGCTATGAAAACCTGCAGTGTCACCTCATTTATCTCACTTCATTCCAAATAATCCCCACTGGTTTGTGAGGGTGAATTTGTAATCTCATCAGAAATTTAGTTTCTTAATTAGTTCTCTCTTTTTAAAAGGTATAGAAGTAATATGACGCAATTATAGAAAATTTTGGAAATAGAATTTTTTAATCCCTCAAAAATCTTCTATCCTCAAAATTCCATACAGTCAACTATTAGGATTTAAGTATTTTTCTCACTACCCTTTTATGCTTGTGTATATTTTAACGCAGTTGTAACCAGTTTGTACACATAACTTTGTAGCCTGCGGTATTCTCTGAAGCCAATGTTTCCACGTAGTCTTCCCACTCTTCCTAACCTTCTTTTATAATTTCTACGTAGTAGTCCATCAAATCTTTCTATGATTATTTAACTTTCTTCTATTTTGGGACTTTTAGGTTTCTTTCAGTTTTGTTTTTATATAAATAAAAAGCCATGACAAAAATTTTTGTGAAAATATATTTTATGTATTTTGAATTATTTTAGAACTGGGATTTCCAGGTTACAGAGCATGAACCTTTGACGATTTCCTTCCCCAAAGTGACTTTGCTATTTCCATTGCCCCGTGGTGGTGTTTGATAACACCAAGGGGCTTGTTGTGGCCCTGGACTCAGGTTGGAATTCCGTAACAATAACCACCAGGACCCGCTCATTACTCTTTTCCTAAAAGGTTAGCCTTAGTTACAATCTTTGTGACTATTGCAAGAAGACAAGCTGACAAACACCTGTTTTGACCTATTTATAAAAGTTCTAATAGATGATCTGAGACAATGGTATCTCAAACACCGTATGTATGATTAAAAATAACTCTTACTTCATGCTCGTACCCTTGAATTTACACATCTTAAATTAAAACTATGTTCAAAATTTGTGGGGTAAGGGAAAACATTTTATTTTTTTAATCTAAATTATTATAAATAACTTCTTGAAAGTTGAGTTTTTAATGACACTGTGCTAGAGGCTCCTGTATCTTTCCTTAAGTATGAGAGGAACATACTGAGAAATACCAAAATATGAGAAATTAAATATAAATAAAGAAAAGGAAAGCTCAATCTGTTCTCAGCATGATTAATTAAATAAAATTTTGTTTAAAAAATCATAGCACATTTTGTTTTTTCTACCAAAGTAAGTTAATTGGGGCATATTTTGGAAGTAATTAAGTGGTGGTAAAACTTGCAGGGACATATGTACAAGGATGTTCTTTGTAGCACTGTAGAGGCAAAAAACCCTCAAAACAGCAAAAGGCTGTCCTTGGGGATTGGTGGAGTAAGTGTTGTCACATACATGCTATGGAATGCAATGCAGCAAATAAAGAACAAGCTTCATCTCTGCCCACCGAGTTGGAGAGATTTCCATGGGGGACTTCTAAGTGGGGAAAGCAAGATGTAGAAATTCTATAACGAAAACAATACAGACAAAAATAGCATGTGTGTATATCTTACTGTGTATTAACATATCATAACATGGGTTATCTATGGATAGGAGGGAGGAGGAGGAGAGATGGAAGAAGGGGCAAGAAAAGAAAAGAAGACCATTCTTCCAGACAATTTGGGTAAGTGTTTAAGTAAAACTCTATGAATGGGTAATAAAAGAAGCAAAGAGATGTGCCACTGAAACACAGTGGGAGGAGCTCAGCTCAAAACTTCCCCCAGAATGGCTCCCTGAGTCTCATCACTTAAAGGTCACCAGTAATCAGAGTCCACTTTCTCTCCTTTATATTTAGTTGTATATAAGATAGTATAGTAGATAGCACAGAGCTCTCCTTTAAAATAAATAAATAAAAATAAAACATTATAGAATGAAAGTAGACACACTGTACTAGTCAGGGTTCTCTAGAGATACAAAACCAATCAGATAGATATAGATACATACAGACATACATATAAAGAGAGAGAGAGATTTTAAGGAATTGGCTCACCTGATTATGGAGGCTGGCAAGTGGCAAGTCCAAAATCTGCAGGGTAGGCCAACAGGCTGGAGGCCCAGGGAAGAGTTGATGTTGCAGCTTGAATTTGATAGCTATCTAAGACAGAATTCCCTCTTCCTCGGGAGCCTCAGTCTTTTTCTCTGAAAGCCTTCAGCTGATCGGATGAGGCCCACCCACATTATGGGGGATAATCTGCTTCACTCAAAGTCTACTGCTCTAAATGTTCATCTCAGCTAAAAAATATCTTCACAGCAACATGCAGACTGTATTTGACCAAATATCTGGATATTGTGGCCTAGCCAAGTTGACACATAAAATTAATCGTCACACTGACCAAACAATATGATTTCAAAAATATCAAACCCACTTTACTTACCATTTTAAAATGGACTGGATGAGAGGACCACATTTTCTCTTAAGTTACATTAGAAAACATAATCAGAACACTCACAGCATTCAAGATTCTTGAAGTTCTGGCCTTGATCCCAATTTCCTTCACTGACGTGGCTGAGTAAGTATCAGTGGGCATATATATAAGAACTTGACAGTGTGTATCTCAGCGAATTTCCTGAGTATATGGCATGACTTTACCTCTATGAAAAGCCATATGCGTGTGCCTTTCTATGGGATTAGTCACATTTCTCCGACTTACTCCTCCAGCCATTCTTATTTCTCTCCTCACTGGCTCAGAAAGCCCTTGTGGCCTTCAAGACTCAGCTTAGACTTTTTTGCTTCCCAGAAACTGCCCCATAACCTCTACCCTCTCCCCTCTCTCCGAGTCATGCCCCACCCCAAGTCTGACAAGGTGCTCCTCTTTGGTGCTGGCGTTGTTTCCCCCTCCCTCTCCCCCACGTACACCCTTCCATCCTAGTACCTGCCACACTGTATTTTAATTTCCTGTTTATGCATCTGTTTTACCCCCAATAGAATGTGAGTTCCTTGACGGCAGGGATGACATCTTATCTGTTATTGTATTCCCAATGTCTCAGCAGTATTTATCAGAAGAGTTAATAACTAAATTCTGCATTCCGTATGAGGTTTTTCAAAGAATCTTACCCATCCCCTCCAGTCCACTGTTGCTGAGGGCACTTTCACCTTGCACTTTGAGGGCTCAGGACCAGCTCCTTTAAAGGGTGTCCAGGCATCTTAAAGCATAGCTACCACTGATGCTATTCACACACTGTGTATGTTTAGAAAGCAGTCTAAGGACTGGGTGGTCTTCTGAGGAAGGAGCCTGCTGCGCTATTTTGATTAAAGTGAAGATTGATGTCCCCAAGGCAGCCCTTAATGAGGCCTTCGATGCTCTTATACAATTTCCACCTAAAATAAACACTTTGGGAGTGATTGGCCCAGCTCCTAATTCCCTCTTCCCTTTCTCTTAGAACTACTTCTGATCCCCAGGGCAGGCTGCTGGCAGCCACATTTGTACCATGTGACAGTATATTGGACAGGGGTGGCACCTGTCCCTGCAGCAATCAGATTCTGACTGGCGCAGAGAAACCCAGCAAATTAGTCTCTGCCTGTAGCTGAAAGTCCAGTGCCACATTCTATCCCGGGAACGGAAGAAATAGAGACAGTTTGTCTCCAGTGATAAAGACTAAGCAGAGACGAAGGATGGAGTAGAAGAACGCCCAGACTCTTTCCAGCTCCTGGTTCAGTTCTTTCTGAGGTGGCCATGTCCCCACTCTGGAGTTCCATGAGACACTCCTATATTTTTTTTAATAAAGTTCCTCCTTCCCAGTCATGCTTATTCAGCTTTATTTCTGTTCCTCACAACCAAAAGAGTGCTACTGAATTTTCCAGCCCATGAAGAGCAAGAGCCAAAGGTCTCCAGGCGTCCTCACTGAACTGGGCAAAGGAGCTGGTTACACAACCATCCTCACGCTTTCTCCCCTGAGCAACTGAACAGGGAAGGAAGAAGAAGGAATGACCTGTGGGAGCCTCCTTGAAATCTTAGCTTCACTGCATGAACCTGACGTACAGCCCTGTAACCTCATCATGCTTCAATTTTTCCCACCTGTGCAACAAAGACAGTGTTGCCGAACCTACTCCACGTAAGTGATATGAGGCTTAGGTAACAAACGTTTGCTCTGCATGTTGAATTTCTCAAATTAAAAAAAAAAATGGCAAATGACAGTCAGTATTACTTAGAAATTTACCATTCAGGGAAATATATTTTCCAGGGACACCTTCTCTGAGCACTTGGAATGCTCAGCTACATATTTTACCTAAATATAAACTAAACATCTGGGCCTATCTGTGTGACCCCTTGACCTGCAATTTCCCCATTTGCAAAGTCAAGATTTGACACTTTCAATAAATTCTGAATCGCCCACAATAATATCAGAGAGGAGAAAAATGAATTAGTACAATTTACACATTGCTACAGAGCTTTCGTTTCAGACAGAACCACTGACCTCCTCTCTAGCAAGTGCTAGTTTCAGTTTCCCTTCTTCTCTCAGGGAAAGCAGGAAAGGAATAAAAGCCTCTGCTTTAAGAGTTTGAAGCAGCTTGGGATATGAGTAGCTCACAAGCAAAATAAGCCTACAAGAGCTTATTGAGTAATCGCCGTCCTGTAATTTCACCACTTAGGGGTCTGAAAATTTACCAAGAGAAAGCTTGAAAAGACTCGCAATGAGAAAAACGATCAGCAAAAGAAGAGTTACCACACAGCTAATGAATTAGACTTACACTTCAGGGCCCCTCCCCTGGGTAAATCCCTGTGTGAGCTGGGAGGTGTTGGAAGAGGGTTGCAGAAGGCCAGGGGAAGCCAGGTGGTAATCAGAAACAATTTAAAGGTATTTCTCGTCAATTACCTAAAGAACTCGCAGAAGAAAGGGCCCTAGAGCTCCTGGACCCAGAAATTTGTTGTGGTTTCTTTTTTTCCTTCTAAGAAAATACTTTAGTACTTAATTTTGTATTTGTAACTCATTTTTCCTAAAGAGGGCACCCTAAATTGTATAAACTCGGGCCTCACAAATTCTAGATGTGCACTGGTGATTAGGGCCTGCCGTCAACAAAATTGTAATGTCCTTCTTCCACGCCCCCCACCTGCCCCTTTCCACCCATTTTCCACTGCACATCTCTACAGTCATAGCTCACAGTCTCTCCACTTCTCCTCATCAACACCAACCTGTCCTGTCCAGTTCTCTTAGGAACACGCTGCCCCACTCACATATTTCCAAGGTGACAATCAGCTATCTAACAGACTGGAGCTCTCCCGAGGCGTTAGAGCCTGGAAAATGAGCTGGGATAACAGGTCATGCCGAAGATACAGAGTCTTAACCCAAGTGAATGAACTTCAGGGGAATTAAATTAAAAATACTTTTATTGTTTATTTCTTTATTACAAAAGTGACAGTTAATTAAAGAAGTTGAGAAAATACAGAGAAGCTCCAAGAAGATTATAAAAATCACTTTGTAAGGGAAAAAACCACACCAGTCATTCCATCACCCCTTGCTACTCCCCATTAACATGTTCTCCTGAACTGTTTGTTCCTAAGCTTATACAGATATATAATATATGATTTCTGCAAAAACGGAATCCGAATGTAATTATATTTTGAAACCTACTTTTTTCACTTAACAATCTACCGTGAACATTTTTCCCTAACATCAAATACTTGTTTACAGGATCATTTTAAATGGCTGCCTAACACTCCATTACAGAAAAGATCAGCTAAGTTTTGGGATAACCTAGATGAAATGGACAAATTCCTAGAAAGACACAAACTACCAAAATTGACTCAAGAAGAAACAGAAGATCTGAATAAACCTATAACAAGTAAAGACATTAAATTAATAATAATAATTTTTTTAAGACAACTTCCCACAAAGAAAAGCACAGGCCCAACTGACTTTACTGGCTATATCTACCAAACGTTTAAAGAAGAATTAATACCAATCCTTCTCAAACTTTTCCAAAAAGTTGAAGAGGAGAGAACACTTCCTAACTCATTCTATGAGGCCAGCATTACCCTGATACCAAGGCCAGATAAAGACATCACAAAATAAGAAAATTATGACCAATGCTGCTAACGACTGTAGATGCAAAATCCTCAGCAGAAATTATCAAATACAATTCAACAGCCTATTAAAAGGATTATCACCATGGCCAAGTGGGATTTATCCCAGGAACACAAGGGTGGTTCAACATAAGAAAATTAATCAATATAATCCATCAGATTAATAGAACAAGGGGAAAAAAAGCACACAATCATCTCAATTGACACAGAAAAGGCATTTGACAAAAATCCAACACCCTTTTATGATAAAGATTCTCAGAAAACTAGAAATAGAGGGAAAATTCCTCAGCATGATAAAGGGTATTTATGAAAAATTCACAGCTAACATCATGCTCAATGGTGAAAGACTGAAAGTTTTCCTCTAAGATCAGGAACAAGACAAGGATGCCCACTCTCACCACTGCCATTCAACATGGTACTGGAAGTTCTAGCCAGAGCCGCTAGACAAGAAAAATAAAGAAAAGGCATCCAAATTGGAAAGAAAGAGGTAAAACTATCTCTATTCACACATGACATGATCCCATATATGGGAAATCACAAAGAATACACGAGAAAATTATTAGAGATAATAAACAAATTCAGCAAAGTTGCAGGGTATGACATCAACACAAAAAAATTAGCTTTGTTTCTACATACCAACAATGAACACTCAAAATAGGAACTTGAGAGGGCAATTCCATTTACAACAGCATCTAAAAGAACTCAATTAAATTAGATCTAAAAGCATCTTAGGAATAAATCTAACAAGAAGGTGAAAGACTTGTATGCTGGAAACTATAGAACATTGCTGAAAGAAATTAAAGAAGACATAAATAAAGAGAAAGATAGCCCATATTCATGGCTAGGAAGACTTAACATTGTTAAGATGCCAATACTATCCAAAGCAATCATGCAGGTTCAACACAATATCAAAATTCCAACAACCTTTTTCACAGAAATGGAAAAACCAATCCTCAAATTCATATGGAATTGCAAGGGCGCCCAAATAGCCAAAACAATCTTGAAAAAGAAGAATAAAGTTGGAGGACTCACACTTCCTGACTTCGAAACTTACTACAAAGCTACAATAGTTAAAACAATATGGTACTGGCATAAGAACAGACATAAATCTATACTAACGGAATAGAATAGAGAATCCGGAAATAAAATCTCATGTATATGGTCAATGGATTTTTGACAATGGTGCTAAGATCATTCAGTGAGGAAAGAACAATCTTTCAACAAATAGTACTGGGAAAATTGAGTATCCACGTGCAAAAGAGTGAAAGTGGACCCTTACCTTACACTGTACACAAAAACTAACTAAAATAAATCAAAGACTTCAATGTAAAAACTAAAACAAAAAAACTGTTAGAAGAAAACATTGGAGAAAATCTTCATGACATTGGATTTGGCAATGATTTTATGAATATGACATCAAAAGCACAGGCAACAAAAGTAAAGGGGCCGGCCTGGTGGTGCAAGCAGTTAAGTGCGTGTGCTCCGCTACAGTGGCCCAGGGTTCGCTGTTTTGGATCCCGGGCATGCACCAAGGCACCACTTGTCAGGCCATGCTGTGGCGGCATCCCATATAAAGCGGAGGAAGATGGGCACAGAGGTTAGCTCAGGGCCAGTCTTCCTCAGCAAAAAAAGAGGAGGATTGGCAGATGTTAGCACAGGGCTGATCTTCTTCACAAAAAAAAAAAAAAAAAAACACAGGCAACAAAAGTAAAATTAGATAAATTGGACTTTATCAAAATGAAGAACTTTTGTGCATCAAAGGATACTATAAAGAAAGCAAAAAGACAACCTATAGAATGAAAGAAAATATTTCCAAATCATATATATGATAAGAGACTAATATCCAGAATATATAAAGAACTCCTAAAACTAAGAACAAAAAAACTCAAACAACTCAATTTAAAAATGGGCAAAGGACTTAAATAGACATTTCTCCTAAGAAGATATACAAATGCTTAATAAACACATGAAAAGATGCTCAACATCATTAGTCATTAGGTAAATGCAAATCAAAACCATGAGGATATACCACTTCTTCACACTTACTAGCATGGCTATAACCAAGAAAAGAGGTAAGCATTGGTGAAAACGTGGAGAAATTTGGATCCTCATGCATTGCTGGAGGGAATGTAAAATGGTGTGGCCACCGTGGAAAACAATCCTGCAGTTTCTCAAAAGGTTAAACGTAAAGATACTATATGACCCAGAAATTCTGCTCCTAGGGATACATGCAAAAGAACTGAAAGCAAGGACTTGAACAGATATTTGTACACCAATATTTATAGCAGCATTATTCACAACAGCCAAAGTGTGAAAACAACCCAAGAGTCCATCAACAGATTAATGGATAAACAAAATGTGGCATGTATATACAATGGAATATTTACTCAGCCATTAAAAGAAAGGAAATTTTTATATATGCTTTAACATGGGTAGTTATTAAAAACATTTTGCTTAGTGAAATAAGCCAGATGCATAAGGACAAATACTGTAGGATTCCACTTATATGTAGTACCTAGAATAAGCAAATTCATAGAGACAGAAAATAGAATAGAGGTTACCAGGGGCTGAGGGAACAGGGAAGGGGGAGTCACTGTTGAATGAGTACAAATTTTTTGTTAGGGATAATGAAAAAGTTTTCGGTATAGATAGTAGTGATGGTTACAGAATGTTGCAAATGTATTTAATGACACTGAATTATACACTTACAAATGGTTAAAATGATTTGCATATTTTACCAAAATAAAAAATTTACTTCTGTAAATTAGTAATTTTCACTCCTCAAAAGACGTCATTAAGAGAATGAAAAGATAAGCCACAGAGTAGGAGAAGATATTTACAGAACGTAGAACTGACAAAGAGCTCATATCCATAATGTCTTAAGAACTCTTACAAATCAGTAAGGAAAAAGACAGACAACTTAAGAAAAAGATGGGCAACAGACTTGAATAGGCACTTCACAAGAAGACGACCAGAGGGCCCCCAATCAACCTTTGAAGAGATGTTCAACTGCTTTAGTCATCTGACAAATGCAAAAATCTCGATGAGGTGCCTCTACACTCTCTTCAGTGTAGCTAAAACTGAAAGGATTATTACCAAGTACTGGCAGAGATGAGAAGAAACTGGAACGCTCATACACTGGTGGGCAGGTGTGTAAACTGGCACAACCACTTTAGAAAACTGTTTAGCAGCATCTAAGAAAGTTGTACAGATGCACATGGCAGGATCCAGTAATTCCATTCCTAGGTATACACAAGAGAAACGTGTACACATGTGCACCAAAAGACACGCACAAGAATGTCTACAGCATCGTTATTTGCTATGGCCCCAAAATGGGGAAAAAAACAAATGTCTACTAATGAAATGAAAAAATAAACTGTGGTGAAGTCCTTCAATGGAATAATATACAGCAATGAAAATGAGAAAACTATATGCAACAGCATAGATGAATCTCACAGATATAATGCTGAACAAAAGAAGCCAGGCAGACAAAAAATACATATTGTGTGATTCCATTTATTTGAATTTCAAAACAAAGCAAAGCTATCTACATGGCGTTAGAAAGCAGAATAGTGGTTGCCTTTGCAGCGAGGGATTAGCAACTACCAGGAGAGACAGGGATAGGGGCTTTTGGAGTGCTCATTATATTCTGTTTCTTGACCTGCGTGGTAGCCACACAGGAGCATTCACTTTGAGATAAGTCACTGAACTGTGCACTTATGACTTGTGCTTTCATGTGACATGTTATAGTTCAATTAAAAAGCTTGACAAATAAAAGTTAATACATTTGACTATAATGGCATCTTCATCCTAAGTCCATCCCAGTGGTGTGGTCCTGGTATCCACTGACGTGCATTCTCAAGTCTAGAGAAACTCATTGACCAGCTCCCCAAAACCCACAGAGAACCAAACACACACTCTGGACTTGGCTCATAGTCCCCAGTCTACAGCCGCCCAGCATGCCCAGTGCTTCCCTGCAAAGGTGGATAAGGGGCTTGATATTTGAGCTCTGCCACACCTTTCCTTTCCTTGGCCCCAAAGCACTCTGAATGTATGGCCTCTTGCTCCATGAAACCTGCCTCCTCTAATCCTAAAACCACACGTGATTTTTCCCTAACCGTCTAAACTTTTGGCCCACGTGCCTGAAGAAGCTTCCCACCTCAATAATGAGGAGAGATTATCAGAGAACCCACACGCCACCTCCTAAAAATAATCATGCTGTATTTGAATCCCCTCTTGGCAATGTACTAGCTGGGCTAGTGGCCTTGGGTAAATCACTTAACCTCTCTGAGGTTAAGGATTAAAAATAGTATCTGTTTTTCAGATTCGTTCCAAGGATAAGAGATAATATGTGTAAATACTGAGCCCAGAGATTTGCACTTTGCTCGATAATTTCATTTTTGCTAAAAAGCAACGCAGAAACAAAAAGCACATCATTTCTAAACCTGGGCTTATCCTGGGCTTGAGTGTGAACTCCTTATTGGCAAGGTAGGAAAGCCAGGCAAGAGCTTAGAGCCATGGAAGTGGGCGCAGGATGGAGATGTAGGCACCATCTGGCCAGCTTGCAAGATCCTTCTGCAAGTCCAACCCAGGGACCACCTGCTTCCCTTCTTCCCATCACAAGAAATTTATCCCTTCACAATGCAGTCTGCTCAGCTTTATTAATATTCATTAATTCATTGAGCAAATATTTATGGAATATGTGGCACAAGCCAGACACTGGACCAAGTGTTGAAGACGCAATGACGAGCAAAACAGATGCCAACCCTGCACTCTTAACACTTAAGACCCAGTGGGGTAGAGAGTTCACACTTTTAGGAAGTTCCTTATGTAACAGTGTGTTGAACAAGCAGGACTTGTGGTCCAGAGCAACTGGACATTTGTTTCCACTGATCCTTCAGGTTCTGGTCACTCTTGGGTGATACAAGGTCCCTCATTTGGTCATTAGGGTGTCCAGTCTCACGTAGTTATCAACTCTCCCAAATCCATTCATCATGACAGCTACTCACTCCCCCTCTGCCGAACTCCGAACGGTTGCAGGTGGAAAGCCCCAGCCAGGCATCTTTCCTCTTTCTCCCTCCTCCACTTGCTAGCTGCTAACATTGACTCCTCCTCCCCCTTGGGTCTGAAGAATGTGAGAATGGAGGAGAGTAAGAAGAGATGATAGGAAAGTTCTTATTTGGTGGGCACTGTGTATGCCGACTCTGGGCTCTCTGGGCCTGGCACAGGTTTCAAGTTGACCCTTCCTTTCATGAGTGTTTCTGTGGTTTCTTCAGAGAGGGCCCCCCACCCATCACGGAGGGACACTTATCTCCCATTCTCTTGGTCAAGCATCCCTGATGTGTTTGTTCCTCCAGCAGACCCCTCAGATGAGACCTATCGTGACTCCCCCGAGGCTGCTTGTGTGCATGGCCCACAGCTGGTCTAGGCAAAACACTCAGACATCCTTTGCCCTGACCGTAGGGAGAGCAGGGCTCTCCCAGTGCACCCGCCTCTCTCCACTCATCCATCCGCAGTTGACCAGCCTACCCTTCCTCCTTCCCAGTAGATTTCTCAGAGGGCAATCAGACCCCAGTCCTCTGCTCCTCCCCAAAGTTCAGGGGCATAAATTAAGTTTCTGAATAGCCTTTCTCTCTTGATTTAAAGAAAATGGAGACTCGCCCCCAACAGCAGCATACTAAGTTGGAGGGGTGGTGGGAGCATTCCATGGCACTCGTGTCAATAAGGAGGTGCAGTGATTGGAGAGAATTTGAAAATCACAATAAAACCAACTAAATGTTGGCCTAATTTTTATTACCAACATGCTCTGACAATGCTAAACGATATCTGTGATCAACAATTCTCCTCGCCGGGGCAGACCGTTCCCGATACACCTCTTGACACATCACTACCCCCACCCCCACTCCCTGGTGTTGGGGCCACTTACAGCACTCCTACAGCTCTCTCTAAAAGTCCTCCCCACCAGTGGTTTCACAGTCTGGCCTTTTAGTACCCTCGATGCGGGTGACGGCATCAAGAGTCATCCAGCCAGTTCTATTATAGCATCTTTGAAAGTGAACGTCTTGCGGGCCGGCCCTGTGGCTTAGTGGTTAAGTGCACGTGCTCCGCTACTGGCGGCCCGGGTTCGGATCCCGGGCGCGCACTGACACACTGCTTCTCTGGCCATGCTGAGGCTGCGTCCCACATACAGCAACTAGAAGGATGTGCAGCTACGACATACAACTATCTACTGGGGCTCTGGGGAAAAAGAAATAAATAAATAAAATTATTAAAAAAAAAAAAAAAAGAAAGTGAACGTCTTGGACTGGCCCCTCACTATGAAATGTATCTGGTGCATCACTTTAAACTTCCAGTTTAATAGGCTGTTGCCCTCACATCAAGCTGGGATATGCCTTCCTGTAACTCCTACCCCCATCCTGGAGATAATAATATCTCTTGGGGGCAGGAACATTCTGGGGATTCAGTGAGTTAAGAGGCAAAGCACCTGCATCAGGGTTTGGCACACAGCAGGTGTTCCCATCGCCCCCTCCCTCTGCCTCTAGGGTCTTGGGGGAATGATGGAGAGGTAGTATCTTTCTCACCTGTGCTTGGGTCTCCCTCGGAGTCTCACCAGTCCACCCACCTTCCTGCGCCACCCAAGGAAGGTCCTTTTATTCTTTCCCACCTTTATAAACGTCACCTATACTTTTTTTTTTTTTGGTGAGGAAGATTGGCCCTGAGTTAACATCTGTTACCAATCTTCCTCTTTTTGCTGAGGAAGATTAGCCGTGAGCTAACATCTGTGCCCATCTTCCTCTATTTTGTATGTGGGACGCTGCCACAGCATGGCTTGCTGAGCGGTGGGTAGGTCCGTGCCCAGGATCCGAACCTGCGAACCCTGGGCCACCAAAGTGGAGCGCACCTAACTTAACCACTATGCCACTGGGCCAGCCCCTCACCTATACTTTGATTTTTGATTTTTTTGCTAAAAAAAAATCATAAAACCAAGAGTGCTCTGTAGAACACTTGGAAAATACTGATAAATCTAAAGAAGTAAAATTAAAGCACATGTCTCAGCAAGATAAACACTGTTAATAATATTGGGGTGTGACTTTCTTGTGTATTTCTCTGTATCTATCTATACAGACAGAGATGATACAGATATATGCGCACACACACCTCTCATTAGAAGCAAATTGTGTGTATAGTCTTGTACTCTGTTCTTTCCGTGTAACCTCTGCTCCTTCACCCAGCCTCCCCCTGTTGCCCCAGTGCTGATTGCTCTCCGCCCCCGGCTCCTGTAGCATTTTGACGTATCCCCAACTGTTACACTTACTTAGTCATATTTCCTGCAATGACATTTAACTGTTTAATGCTTCATCTGTTTTAGATCAGTTTTCCCCTAAATCTGTACACTTCATTACAAAAGTGATGCTCACTTATAAGGAAGCCAAACATTACAGATATGTATGAAGTGAAAAGTAAAAACTGTTCCCCACCTTCTGCCACTTCCATGTCCTGGAATTGCCTCAGGTAACAGCGTGGAGGGCATCCTTTCACATTTTCTATGTATCTACAAACAGATATGAAAATATATGCAAGCATACACATATTTATGTTTCACGAAAATGGGACTTTTCTGTGTATAACTCTTCTCAAACTTGCTTTTTTACTTAAGAATAAGGCTTGAACATATGCTACATCAGTACATATTGATCTTCTGTATTCTTTTCAACAGCTACATAATACTCCACTATCTAGACGCACCACCATTTTTTAAACTTGCTCCCTCTTGATGGGTATTTAGAGAGCCCCAGCCCTTGGCTGTCACTGACACTGTGTCTGTGAGGATCATCACAGACAAATATCTAAGCACGCTGTACGATGCTTCTGTGGGTTAAGTTTCTAGGAGTGAGACTGCTGGGTCATACAGTATGCACATCTTAAAGAATGATAGATGCTGCCGATTGCCCTCTAAGAAGCTTGGATCAATTGACACTCCTGTCAACAATATGTGAGGGGCCGGTTGCCCCACACACTCACCAATATTGCGTGAAACCGCTCTTTAATTTTAGCCACTCTAATTGGTGGTTTTAGGGCCGGCCCCATGGCTTAGCGGTTAAGTGTGCGCACTCCGCTGCTGGCGGCCCGGGTTCGGATCCTGGGCGCACACCGACGCACCGCTTCTCCAGCCATGCTGAGGCCGCGTCCCACATACAGCAACTACAAGGATGTGCAGCTATGACATACAACTATCTACTGGGGCTTTGGGGGGAAAATAAATAAATAAATAAATTCTTTAAAAAATAATAATAATAATTGGTGGTTTTGCTCTAAGTTTTGTTTACTTTTTATTTTTTTGCTGAGGAAGATTGGCTCTGAGCTAACACCTGTTCCCATCTTCCTCTACTTTGTATATGGCACGCCACCTCAGCATGGCTTGATGGGCAGTGTGTAGGTTTGCACCCAGGATCCCAACCGGTGAACCCTGGGCCACTGAAGCAAGTGCTCGAACTTAACCACTACGCCACTGGGCCGGCCCCTAATTTTTGTTGTTGTTGTTAAGTTCAGTCACAGGAAAGAGACCGCCAGTTCTCCTCCTTAATCCAATCCCCCCTTCTTCCATACCAGTACAATTTCTAGATGGGCATTTGTTCGCCTATCTAAAGGGATAGTCCTCCTTGTCTCTTGAAGCTGGGTGCTTAGCCATGTGACCAAGATCTGGCCATATATGTGGCCATATGTAAGTGTAAGAGAGGCATGTGATTTCCACATTGTGCTCTTAAAGGAAAGAAGCATTCCCTCTCCTTCCCCTTTTGCTCGACTGTTGGATGCTGCAGACTCTGTACCACCTGACTATGAATACAGTGGTAGATACTGAAGCAGCCGTCTTGGACCATGAGATGGAATCTGAATGTTGAGGATGGCAGAGAAACAAGATATCTGATATCTCAGATCCTCAACACTCCAGAATCACCCTCCTGGCTCTGGACAATCGACCCATATTTTCACATGAGAAAGGAAAAAAGTCTTCCTTTTTTAAGCCACTGTATTTTGAGGTCTTTTTAGTACAGCCTCCAGACTTGACTAATACAGGTGGAAATTTGGGAAGACATTTTGTTTATTGAGGTTACACTGCTTTATAACATGTAAATTTCAGGTGTATATCATTATATTTCGACTTCTGTATAGACTACATCATGTTCACCACCACAAGTCTAGTTGACATCTGTCACCACACAAATGTGCCCTTTTACCCCTTTCACCCTCCCACTTCCCCTCTGATAACCACCAATCTGTTCTCTGTATCTATGTGTGTGTTTGTTGTTGTTGTTTTATCTTCCATGTGAGTGAAATTTTATGGTATTTGGCTTTCTCCATTTGACTTATTTCACTTAGCATAACACCCTCAAGATCCATCCATGTCATCACAAATGGCAAGATTGCATCTTTTCTATGGCTGAGTAGTGTTTCATTGAATATATATACCACATCTTTTTTTTTTTTGATGAGGAAGATTGGCCCTGAGCTAACATCTGTGCCAATCTTCCTCTATTTTGTATGTGGCATGCCGCCACAGCATGGCTTGATGATTGGTGTGTAAGTCCGTGCCTGGGATCCAAAACCACAAACCCCTGGCCGTGGAAGTGGAGCGTGCGAACTAACCACTATGCCCCTGGGCCGGCCCCTATATCACATCTTCTTTATCCATTTATCTGTCGATGGGTACTTAGGTTGTTTCCATGTCTTGGCTATTGTAAATAACGCTGCACTGAGCATAAGGGTGCATGTATCTTTCTGAATTAGTGTTTTCGTGTTCTTTGGATAAATACCCAGAAGTGGAATAGCTGGATCATACGGTAGTTCTGTTTAATTTTTTGAGGAATCTCCGTACTGTTTTCCATAGTGGCTGCACCAGTTTACATTCGCACCAATATGCTCTTTGACAGTTTTAGCAGTATCCTTTTGAATATGTCTCCTCAGGCAAGGGAAACAAAAGAAAAAATAGATAAATGGGACGACATCAAACTAAAAAGCTTCTGCACAGCAAAGGAAACCATCAACAAAACAAAAGGCAACCTACCAATTGGGAGAAGATATTGGCAAATCATATATCCAACAAGGGGTCAATATCCAAAATGTATAAAGAACTCATACAACTCAACAAGAAAAAAAACAAACAACCTGATTTAAAAATGTGCAGAGGATCTGCATAGACATTTTTCCAAAGAAGATATACAGATGGCCAACAGGCACATGAAAAGATGTTCAACATCACTAATTATTAGGTAAATGCAAATCAAGACCACCGTGAGCTATCACCCCACGCCCACCAGCATGAGAAGACTTTCCCACCAGCTTCTTTCCCCAACTATGTTTAAGTTCTTGAGAGCAGGACCCTATCATCTCACTAGAGGTTTAACAGTTGATTAGGAATGTCCTGCCGGTTTTCTGGCCACTCCTCGTGAGGACAGTCTACCTTAGGTCACTTCCAGTGCTCCCAGGGATGACCTAGTTCCCAGCACCAGGCAACACTGCACCAAGACCGAGGAGAAACAGAAGACTATACCTGAAATTTGTAGCACAGCATTGTGCTTTATGTAGTTTTAAATTTTTTGTAGAATTTATATGAGTGTGATTTTTCAGAGCTGTATATTTTTTTAAATTGGAGATTCAATAGACCGTGAGCATCAATACAACAAATCTCCTATTATCTACCTTTTGGACATTCACATGGTTCCTAAGCAAAGCAGTGGGGAGGGTTGGGGGAGACTATGACAATAACAACCACTTATATTGACGCCTAAGTCATCCCTGAGATGATTCTTCCTAGTTTTAGGTCTGCTCAGCTGCCAGACACAACAGCTGTGATAGAAGAGTCCACGGAATCTGAGAAAAGTACCTTGGAGTCTTCCGAAGCCCAAATAATTCTAAGTCACAGCTCTTGTTGGTAAACACTAGGAAATATTTGAGCTGAAATAAGGGTTCAGGGCGAGCCGGAAAAAAAAGGTATTTTACTAAAGCCTAAGAGGAAAATCAGGGCTGGGTAGTGAGAGTGGTTACAAAGTTGGTGCACATTGTTAGGAGGTGGATTTCAGCTTGCTCTGATATTTTCGGATAATTTGTGGGCTACCCTTGTAATGTGGTGAGTTTGCTGGAAGAATTTAAGGAGGAATTGGCTGATCACTGTCAAGAAGACTGGAAAAGGGCTCACCACACTGCTGGGTGATCAGACCATGTGACGTCCACAGCCCCTTGTAATTGTTCAAGTCCACCTCTTTACGCATTACCCGAGGAACACTTACTTTTGACAAAGGCATTATGCAGGTCATGAGAAAGGCCTTTGTGTGTCATTTGTATTCTTTTCTTAAATGTCTCTAAGCCTCCCAGGGCTCACATGAGCTAACACCATCATCCAGAGGTGCTCTGCTGTCTGACATAAACTCTTTCACAGATCGCATGTATTTAAACAATGGATGAATGATTTAGAACCATGTCGATGATGCCGCTTAGATCTCTCTTCCCTAAGCAACTTAGAATCTTCTCCCCTAAATTTATCCAGCTAAATACTTTACCAGCATTAAAAATTCTGCCATGATCCACAAAAGGCAGAGTTGTGTGCTGCGTTGCTTCAAGGCTAATAATAGCTTTAACTGGGGTCAGTGCATCCCACACACACTCTAACATAAAGGCAGATTCAGGAAGAAGTCCATGGTTGTGGCAGCGACCACGTGTGGCGGGGAATCATGATCTTTGTACAATGAGCGCGTCTCTTCAAGAGCTAACTGTAGTTAAGTTTTTGGTCTGGAATCTCCATCCCTCTACCTTCATGCCCCAAGATCCTTTTCTCAGTCATCACTACATCTTAACTTAGACTTTGATTTCACTAAAATACCAGTAAGTCATAAAAAGTAAACACACACACCTCAGATGGACCCCTGCTCTCAAGGGACAAATGCTCTTCCTAGTGACGGACAGCTGATGAAAACAGAAATTCACAAACAGCTCCACCAATATGAGGTCTGAGAGCCCAGATCCATCAGGTTTCCCCTCTACCTGGGGCTGCAAGGTCAACCTCACCCATACCCTCTTCAGTAAAGCCTGCAATTGAATCATTAACTCCACCCTGTCATGTTTCATGCTAGGAAACAGAACCAGAGAGGCCAGGTGATTTTCCAGAGCTGCACAGCCCTTTCATGGTGGAATGAAGCATGGCGTTGAGATCTCTGCCTCTCTGTTCACTGCCTCCCTCGTGTCATCATGCTGCCACTGAATAAGCACATCCTCTCTGGGGCATCTGTAGTTTCTCAGTAAAGGAAACTAAAGACCGCTCCTGCTCTGTGCTCCCTGAAAGTCTAGCACACTTTGGTGAAATGATCTGCAGCCAAGTCCTTAGGTTCTCTGATGGCAGTCATTTAAATATCATACATTTCAATTCCTATTGATGTTATATTACGTGCCTACATAGAATAAAGAATGCATGCCAATTAGAAGAAAATTTGGCAAAGAACTGACCATGGATGTATTAAGATTACATAACACCGCATCAAACTATGGAAGTGGGTATATAGAGGTTAAGGAGAAAAACTCTCAGAAATCAGATTGTGCGGTGGTGAGCCGGTAAATGTTTTAATGACAGATGGCAGGGTGGGGCTGGGGAGGAGAGCAGAGGAGGTCTGGCTTGTAGCATTTGCTTATTTCTGTGGTGTAAACACTACCACTGTGGCTGATTTCAAGCTATGGTGATATCCATCAATGCAGAGTTGGGGAAAGGTGTTCACAGCTGGCTCCACCAGCAGGTAAGAGGCAGCTCCAGCCCCGCCAGATACAGCACAGTTAAGGTTTGTGCTGCCTTATTGTTCACTTATTCTTTCTTACTTATATCAAGTGCCTACTATAAACCAGGCATCGTGCTAGATACTGGCGATAAATAGGAAGGAAAAGGAAACTTGGTCCTCTCCTCTCACAGCTCACAGTCTAGTGGTGACATAGACATTTAATCACAAAAGTATAAAAAATATGTAAAATTGTAACTGTGATAAAGGTTAAGGAGGGAGAGTAGACGGTGCCAAGAGGTCATGGAACTGGAGGATGGGCAGGGTCCACTTGCCTGAGGGAGCAATCACTGGGCTGAGGTCTGAAGGAAGCTTTGGAGCATCACCATGCAGAGGAGAAAGAGAAGTGATTGAGCCAGAGGTCAGAGCATGGGCAAAGGTCCTGTGGTGAGAGGGAAGTTGCCTATCACATGACAAGATTTAGACATAATCACCTGCATCCTTTTCTTTTCCATATTTCCTTACCTGTAAAGGTTTCAAAAAAATCAGTCAGGTAGGGAGTCAAGATGGTAGCATAGGCAGACTCTGAACTCACCTCCTCCCACGGACACAGCCAATTTACAACTACTAGTGGAAAAATTACCCCTGAGACAGAACTGAAAACTGGATAAGAGGAACTCCTACAACAAGGGACAATCCTAACTGAGGTGGAAGAGGCAGAAACTCCCTTCTGGAGAGGAAAAACGCCGCCTTCACAACCGCCAGCTTCGCAGCCGCCCGGGAGCAGCTCACAGGTACACAGCCTCCCTGGAGGCGCACAGGGCGCTGAGCCGGGAGCGCCCCTGCTGTGGGTATTTTGTGGCCCAGCACAATCGAGACCAACGGCATAATATCTGACTTTGCCTGCTACTAAAACATTGGGGAGTACCCCCAAAAAACCCGGTTCACAAAGAAACTAAAACCGGCTCTTAAAGGGCCCGCGTGCAAACTCACCCGTTTCAGAAAGCATCCTAAAATCACCAGAAAGAAAGGTGCACAGTGCTTTGGTGAAAAGAGACTCACCTGATAGGCCCTGAGTGCATCTCGGTGAGGGGTGAGACCTCTCCAGGGACTGGGACATTGGCGACGGCCATTGTTGTGGGCTGGTGTGGGCGTGCTGACAGAGACACCATTGGAGTTCTCCCTGGGGCCTGCTAGCCCAGGGTCTGCCCCACCCGCTAGAGCACGGATTTAATCCAAGTCAGCCAGGGCAGGCAGCCCACCCTAGAGACTGGCCCCACCCAGCAACTAGCCCTCTGGCAACTTGTGGGCCTGCATAGATTGGTGACTGGATTCTCTGCAGCCTGGCAACTGAGCCAACTTCAGTGGGGCAGGGTGTGCACAAGGAGCGGGTGGAGAGTGTGGGACAGTGGTGGAGTGTGTGGGGCTCCCGCAGTGGAGAGACTGGGTCCACGTCGGGAGGTTGGGGCGCACACACGGGACAGGACTGTGTTGACTGTGTGTGTGGACCTGTGGGCGGCAGTGCTTGTCAGCTGCAGAAGACTTGTGCTTCTCAAAGACCCACGTAGGAGGTTTGCCCCACCTTCCCAAGTCTGAAACAATTGGGTGCTCCCGTGCCTGAGGCCAGCCCCACCCAGCTACAATCCTCAGAGAGCTGACAAGAGACCTAAAGGCTGGAGGCTTATAGCAATTGTAAGGCCCTGAGCCTAACAACCTGCCACGCTGGGGGCCTACTCACTTAAAAGAAATACTGCAACACAAATGTGGTATTAGAACTTGTAGCCAACTGTACTGG
Source organism: Diceros bicornis minor (assembly GCF_020826845.1). NCBI lineage: Eukaryota > Metazoa > Chordata > Mammalia > Perissodactyla > Rhinocerotidae > Diceros > Diceros bicornis. The sequence goes on from NC_080752.1 coordinate 4,946,580, forward strand.
GGCTCCCCACACCTGATAAAGAGACTGAAGGGCCCACAACAACTACAAGCAGCTGAGCATTACAACAGCTGGCCAGGAGCATAACTCGGCCTCCCTGGGCACATACAGGGAGAGCAAACAGGCCACAACAGAAGGACACACGTAGCCCACACAGGGGTCACCCCTGGAACATTGAGAACTGAGGGAGGCACACTGCAGGACTCCTAAGGCATCACTTGTATAAGGTCACCTATCCAAGAGCAGGAGACGTAGCTGACCTACCTAATACGTAGACACAAGCACAGGGAAAGAGGCAAAATGAGGAGGCAAAGGAATACATTCCAAGTAAGGGAACAGGACAAAACTCCATAAAAGGAACTAACTGAAACAGAAATGAGCAACCTACTCGACAGAGAGTTCAAACTAAGAGTGTTAAGGATGCTCACTGATGTGGGGAGAAGAATAGATGAACTCAGTGAGAATGTCAACAAAGAAATGGAAGATATAAAAAAGAACCAATCAGAAATGAAGAATACAATACTGGAAATGAAAAATTCGCTAGAGGGACTCAAAAGCAGAGTAGAGGATACAGAAGAACGGATCTGCAAGCTGGACAAAAGACTAGAAGAAATTACCCAAGCTGAACAGGTAAAAGAGAAAAGAATTAAAAAGAGTGAGGACAGTCTAAGGGACCTCTGGGACAACATCAAGCACACTAACATCCGTGTTATAGGTGTCCTGGAAGGAGAAGAACAAGACAAAGGGGCAGAGAATCTATATTTCAAGAAATAATAGATGAAAACTTCCCTAACCTAAGGAAGGAAACAGACATCCAGGTACAGGAAGCACAGAGAGCCCCAAACAAGATAAACCCAAAGAGGCCCACACCAAGACACATCATAATCAAAATGTCTAGAATTAAAGATAAAGAGAGAACCCTAAAAGTGGCTAGAGAAAGACAAGTTACATACAAAGGAAACCCCATAAGGCTATCAGCTGACTTCTCAGCAGAAACCTTACAGGCTAGAAGAGAGTGGCACGATATATTTAAAGTGCTAAAAGCAAAAACTTACAGCCAAGAATACTCTACCCAGCAAGATTATCATTCAAAATGGAAGGAGAGATCAAAAATTAACAAGCAAAAATTAAAGGAGTTTGTCACCAAGAAACCAGTGCTACAAGAAATGTTAAAGGGACTGATTTAAGGGGAAAAGAGAAGACCACAAATAGGAAAAATTATCTATTTCCATGATAAGATAGCAATGGATACAAATGCACAAAAAATAGGTTAGATATGATATCAAAAACATAAAAAGAGGGAGGAGGGGAGTTAAAGAGTAGAGCTTTCAGACAGAGGTCAAACTAAAGAGACCATCAATTCTGTATAGAAGGAGAAAGGAACAGAGAAGGACTACTAAAACACTGAGAAAAAAAGTTAAAAAATGGCAGTAAGTACATACTTATCAATAGCTACTTTAAACATCAGTGGACTAAATGCCCCAATTAAAAGGCATAGGGTGGCTGATTGGATAAAACACCAAGACCCATATATATGCTGCATACAAGAGACACACTTCAGACCTAAAGACACTCACAAACTGAAAGTGAAGGGATGGAAAAAGATACTCCACACAAACTGCAATGAAAAGAAAGCTGGGGTAGCAGTACTTATATCAGACAAAATAGACTTTAAAACAAAAACAGTAAAAAGAGACAAGGGCATTACATAACGATCAAGGGAACAATCCAACAGGAGGATATAACACTTGTAAATATCTACGCACCCAATGTAGGTGCACCTAAATATATAAAGCAATTATTAACAGACATAAAAAGAGAAATAGACAGTAACACAATAATAGTAGGGGACTTTAACACTCCACTTACACCAATGGATAATTCATCCAAACAGAAGATCAATAAGGAAACATTGGCCTTAAATGACACACTAGAACAGATGGACCTAGTAGATATATACAGAGCATTCCATCCAAAAACCGAAGAATACACGTTCTTTTCAAATGCACATGGAACATTCTCCAGGATTGATCACATATTAGGCCACAAAACGAGTCTCCATAAATTTGAGAAGAGTGAAATAATACCAAGCATCTTTTCTGACCACAACGGTATGAAACTGGAAATCAACTAGAGGAAGAAAATCAGAAAGGCCACAAATACATGGATATTAAACAAAATGCTACTGAACAACGACTGGGTCAATGAAGAAATCAAAGAAGAAATCAAAAAATACCTGGAGACAAATGAAAATGAAAATACAACATGCCAGAATTTATGGGATACAGCAAAAGCAGTTCTAAGAGGGAAGTTTATAGCAATACAGGCCTATCTCAACAAACAAGAAAAATCTCAAATAAACAAGCTAACAATGCACCTAAAGAAACTGGAAAAAGAAGACAAACAAAGCCCAAAATCAGTAGAAGAAGGGAAATAATAAAAATCAGAGCAGAAATAAATGAAATAGAGACTAAAAAAACAATAGAAAAAGTTAATAAAACCAAGAGCTGGTTCTTTGAAAAGATCAACAAAATTGACAAACCTTTAGCTAGACTCACTAAGAAAAAAAGAGAGAAGGCACAAATAAGTAAAATCAGAAATGAAAGAGGAGAAATTACAACAGACACCTCAGAAATACAAAAGATTATAAGAGAATACTATGAAAAGCTATATGCCAACCAATTCGACAATCTGGAAGAAATGGATAAATTCTTAGAATCACACAACCTTCCAAAACTGGATCAAGAAGAAGTAGAGAATTTGAATAGACCAATCACCAGTAAGGAGATCGAAACAGTAATCAAAAACCTCCCCAAAAATAAAAGTCCAGGACCAGACGGCTTCCCTGGTGAATTCTACCAAACATTCAAAGAAGACTTAATACCTATCCTTCTCAAACTCTTCCAAAAAATTGAGGAGGGGGGGAAGCTCCCTAATTCATTCTACGAAGCTGACATTACCCTGATACCAAAACCAGACAAGGACAACACAAAAAAAAGAAAATTACAGGCCAATATCACTGATGAACATCAATGCAAAAATCCTCAAGAAAATACTAGCAAATCGCATACAACAATATGTTAAAAAGATTATACACCATGATCAAGTGGGATTTATTCCAGGTATGCAGGGATGGTTCAACATTCTCAAATCAATCAACATAATACACCACATTAATAAAATGAAGAATAAAAATCACATGATCATCTCAATAGATGCAGAGAAAGCATTTGACAAGATACAGCATCCATTTATGATAAAAACTCTGAATAAAATGGGTATAGAAGGAAAGTACCTCAACATAATAAAGACCATATATGACAAACCCACAGCTAATATCATCCTCAATGGTGAAAAACTGAAAGCTATCCCTCTAAGAACAGGAACCAGACAAGGATGCCCACTCTCACCACTCCTATTTAACATAGTACTGGAAGTCCTAGCCAGAGCAATCAGGCAAGAGAAAGAAAGAAAAGGGATCCAAATTGGAAAGGAAGAAGTGAAACTGTCACTATTTGCAGATGACATGATTTTATATATAGAAAACTCTAAAGAATCCACTAGAAAACTTTTAGAAGTAATAAACAAATACGGTAAAGTTGCAGGATACAAAATCAACATACAAAAATCATTTGCATTTCTATACACTAACAACGAAGTAGCAGAAAGAGAAATTAAGAATACAATCCCATTTACAATTGCAACAAAAAGAATAAAATATCTAGGAATAAACTTAACCAAAGAGGTGAAAGATCTGTACACCGAAAACTACAAAACATTGCTGAAAGAAATTGAAGAAGACACAAAGAAATGGAAAGATATTCCATGCTCTTGGATTGGAAGAATTAACATAGTTAAGATGTCCATACTTCCTAAAGCCATCTATAGATTCAATGCAATCCCTATCAAAATTCCAACAACATTTTTCACAGAAATAGAACAAAAAATCCTAAAATTTATATGGAACAACAAAAGACCCCGAATAGCTAAAGGAATCCTGAGAAAAAAGAACAAAGCTGGAGGTATCACACTCCCTGATTTCAAAATAGACTACAAAGCTACAGTAACCAAAACAGCATGGTACTGGCACAAAAACAGACACACAGATCAATGGAATAGAATCAAAAGCCCAGAAATAAACCCACACATCTATGGACAGCTAATCTTTGACAAAGGAACCAAGAACATACAGTGGAGAAAAGAAAGTCTCTTCAACAAATGGTGTTGGGAAAACTGGATAGCCATATGCAAAAAAATAAAAGTAGACCCTTACCTTACACCATACACAAAAATTAACTCCAAATGGATTAAAGACTTGAATGTAAGACCTGAAACTATGAAACTTCTAGAAGAAAACCTAGGCAGTACATTCTTGAACATCGCTCTTAGCAACATATTTTCAAGCACCATGTCTGACGGGGCAAGAGAAACAATAGAAAAAATAAACAAATGGGACTACATCAAACTAAAAAGCTTCTGCACAGCAAAGGAAACCATTAACAAAACGAAAAGACAACCTAACAATTGGGAGATATATGCAAACCATACATCTGATAAGGGGTTAATCTCCAAAATATATAAAGAACTCATGCATCTCAACAACAAAAAAAACTAACAACCCAATTAAAAAATGGGCAAAAGACCTGAACAGACATTTCTCCAAAGAAGATATACAGATGGCCAACAGACACATGAAAAGATGTTCAAAATCATTAACTATCAGGGAAATGCAAATCAAAACTACAATGAGATGTCACTTCACGCCCGTCAGAATGGCTATAATTAGCAAGACAGGAAACAACAAGTGTTGGAGAGGATGTGGAGAGAAGGGAACTCTCATACACTGCTGGTGGGAGTGCAAACTGGTACAGCCACTATGGAAAACAGTATGGAGATTCCTCAAAAAATCAAGGATAGAACTACCATATGACCCAGCTATTCCACTGCTGGGTATTTATCCAAAGAACTTGAAAACACCAATGCATAAAGATACATGCACCCCTGTGTTCATTGCAGCGTTATTCACAATAGCCAAGACTTGGAAGCAACCTAAGTGCCCATCAAGGGACGAATGGATAAAGAAGATGTGGTATATAGACACAATGGAATACTACTCAGCCATAAGAAATGATGAAATCCAGCCATTTGTGACAACATGGATGGACATTGAGGGTATTATGCAAAGTGAAATAAGTCAGAGGGAGAAGGTCAAATACCGTATGATTTCCTTCATTAAGTAGTAGATAATAACAACAATAAACAAACACGTAGAAACAGAGATTGGATTGATGGTTACCAGAGGGGAAGGGGGTGGGAGGAGGGTGAAAGGGATAATTCAGCACATGTGTGTGGTGATGGGTTGTAATTAGTATTTGGGTGGTGAACATGATGTAATCTACGCAGAAATAGAAGTATAATGATGTACACCTGAAATTTATACAATGTTATAAACCAATGTTACTGCAATAAACAACAACAAAAAATCAGTCAGAAGCATCCTGCTTGCTGCAAAGACAATTAGGACTTTTATATCAGGAAAGCAAGACAAATATTTAATGCTCTATTTTTCAACTTCTTTTTTTCTTTTTTAATAATTTTATTTATTTATTTTTCCCCCAAAGCCCCAGTAGATAGTTGTATGTCATAGCTGCACATCCTTCTAGTTGCTGTATGTGGGACTCGGCCTCAGCATGGCCGGAGAAGCAGTGCGTCGGTGCACACCCGGGATCCGAACCCGGGCTGCCAGCAGCAGAGCATGTGCACTTAACTGCTAAGCCACGAGGCCAGCCCCTATTTTTCAGCTTCTTAAAATAGGCTTCTGTGTTGAACCCTGTGTCAGAAACAATAGTTTTGAAAGCCAGAGTTTTGGATTTTCAAGAATTAGGTTCTATTGGGAGGGGAAAAAAAGGTATCTCTTGAAACTCCAAAGAGAGAAAATGTAGAATCTCGACCTTTGCTGTGAAATGAGGGAGGACAGAAGAGAGCACCACACCCTGCCCTGGGCACTGGATGGAGGAGAGGAGTTGGGTGAGGAGTGATCCTCCATGAAGAAAACTAGTGGGTCCTGGCCAAGGGGAACAGCCAGCCCCTCTGCCCGAGGAGACGCGATGAGGAGTACCACCTCTCTCCAGCACCAGGGGGCAGTGTGGAAGCCAAGCCAGTGCTCACAGACCACCATCAAGTGAGCCCTGGGTGATTTCCCGGTTGATGGGCCACATAAGCAATGCCATCACCACTCTCCGGAGGGGACCTTTCACTGACAGATCCTGCAGGTCACCCATGATGAACCAGAAAAGCGACACTCTCCTGGACCTCAAAGTTGTGCTGAATGTCATCGGAGCTGCCCCTTGGTCAACAACCCAGGACACTCATGAGCTCTCAAACGTAGGATGGTGTTCCTAACTCACAGAGGGGCTGGGGCAGGAATGGAAGACAGGGCCCTTAATGGCACTGGGGTGGGACTGGGAAATGGTCAAACCTGCCCCAGTTCACTTTTGAGAAACAGAAATGTGGACCGTGTGGCTGGAATATGATGCAAGTTAAGGATGGAGGGGTAAAGGCCACACCAGAGGGCCTTGTAGACCCTGCTAAGGAATGTGTCTTTAGACAAAGCAACAGGCCACTGGAGGGTTTTAAGCAGGAGAGAGCCATGAGTGGCTGTACGAGAAGAATCTAGAACTGGAGTACTTTCTGCTAGGGCCAGGCGGTGGGCCATATTGGTGGCACATCCATTGTCCTCACACTGTCTCTTTCAAATGCTCTGCTCACCATGTTCCAGCACTCCTGCTGAGTCTTGTAAGCCTTCCGACTCTCCTGACCCCAGGCTGAGACTGGGTAGTGATTCTCTTCCTACTGGAAAGAAAAAACGTTAATGCACATTAGCGGTAAGAGTAAGAGAAGAGGACTCTGTCTACATGTTGGTGAAAATAAAAATTGGTACCATATTTTAGAGGGCAATTTATAGAAATTTATCCTAAAGAAATAATGTAAATGTCCATTAGTAGGGATTTAGTTAAATAGAGTATAGTAAACGATACATCTGTATATGGAATATTATGCAATTAGAATGAGGCTGTACCATTTACTGACATGAGAAGATTCCCAAAAGAGACCGTGAAGTGCAAATAGCAGGTTATGAAACCGTACATGTAGTATGATGTATAGGTGTGTGTGTGTGTGTGTGTGTTCCTAGAGCCACAAAATAAATATGGAGGATTATTTCAAGGTGATAACGGTGGCTTTCCATAGAAGGAAAATCATGGGGAAATTTCACTTTTTATGGAATGCATTTCTGTAATATTTAAATGATAACGTATTATTGCATTTGAAGACATGAAAAACAAGAAAAACTTAAGGCCATTTTGAAAGTTTGATGAAAGGGAAGCTCTGACAAATGGCTGAGAGGCTGCTGAGGAGGGTGACCACAGGACGCGACTGCTGGGTTCACTATTTCCTCTGAGCCTGGACAAGTTTTTCGTCCTCTCTGGGCCTCAGTTTCTTTGCCTGTAAAAGGCTGAGGCAGGAATGATTCTCCTGGGAAGAGCTCAGACCTGCATTCAAATCCTGATTCTTCCATTTACTAGAGGAACGACTATGGGAGTGAACCTCAGTTCTCCCATATGTGAAAGGGAACCACCCCCCGCCCCCAAGGGTGGTCATGAAGACCAGCAGAGGCCTTACCCCATCTTGGAGCAGGGTGGGCACATATGCAGACTTGGTTTCCTCATCCCTGGTGATCTTTACAGCTTCTCCACCTCTGAGGCTCAGTGATTCCACACCACTGAAAGCATGGCCTCAGCCAAACCCTTCCCCTGCTGTGAGAGGGCTTGACCTTGTCACGTTGTACTCAAGCTACAAAAATTTTTTCTGCTACTACGTGCCCAGCTTCAGGAATTTGAGTGAAACATTAATTTCATGATTCTCCCCTTAAAACAATTTGCAGTCTAATACAGCCCTTGCAGAAGGGAGGAGGAACTCATTTCATCAACTTAAAGTTTAAAAAGTGTTTCTTTTCATCCTTTTTTCTCTCACAGAAATGTGATCCTTTTCTATTATACAAAGTCTTGTCAGAAAGGAACATTAATTATATCAAACACTAAAAACACCTTTTAGAACTCTGACTTTTAACAAACTAATTGAAAATAATAATATTTCAAAGAATTCTTACATTTCACGAAAGCCAATCAAGCTCAGTTAGTGTCATTCATTCGTTCATTTATTCAATAAGTACTTTGATTTTGAGCGTTTACAGCGTGTGTTGGGGTTAGAGACCGTTATTTTGAAAACATACAGAGATTTTAAAAGTCTTACCGTGGTGGCACTCACCTTCTTACAGGGAGGGGGGTTGAGAGAAATGGAAAATAAACAAATAATGCAGTAAAGGAAAACAGAAAGTATCAGGAGAGGAGCGTTCTGATTTTAAATACGGGGGTCAGGTAAAGCCTCACTGAGACCAAAGACCTGGAGATGTACAGGAGCAAGTCGTGTGGGAATTGCAAGTACAGAGGCCCTAGGATGAGGGTGAGCCCAGCACAACGAAGAAAGAGCCAAAAAGCGAGCCAGTGCAGATGGAGCAGAGGCGCGAGGAAGAGAGCTGGAGAGACAGGCAGAGAAGCGAGCCCCCAGCTGGAGCGTCCCCGGTGAGGTCAAAGAACAGCAGGGAGGATCAGAGGCAGCACGGGGTCTTTTCCCCAAAGCAGCCCTACCAAGAAAGATGGCCGGCAGCCAACCCCCAGAGCTTTCTCCCGGGAAGCAGCAGGAAAGAGGGGCAACCCACATTTACCGTTATCCCAGAGCGAAGTTGGAGCTGCTCTTGTGCTTGGACATAGGGAACAGTCAGAGCACAGATCATCCCTTGGTCTCAGAGGCATCTATCAAGTGCCCGAGTGCTCTAGAGACATCCCAGCCTGCTGAGAACATCTCTAAGGACCTCACATAGAAGTCTATCCAGGGACCTATTGTGTCACTGTGGGTTCAAATGACTCAACCAAGAAGACTCACGTGGTAGCAGCTGATCCAGGATGAAGCGTGGACTTGGTCTTCCCCATACGATGTTGACAATCACAGCCATCATATCATCTATTTTTAAGTAGCAAGAAGAATAAAGCCATCATATGATTCTCTTTAAAAAAAAAAAAAACAGAGTGGGGGGGGCAAGCATCAGATGAGGTTGGAGAGTAAGGGAGACCAGCCTGAGCAGGGCTGCACGGGCCGCTGTAAGGAGTTTGGCTTCCACTCTGCGTGAGACAGGAGCGCCAGTTTTGAAGAGAGGAATGATAAGATCTGAGCTAGGTTTCTGTGCTACAGAGCAAGGATGGAAAGGCGGAGACCACGTAAGAGGCTCGTGCAAGAATACCCCCCAGAGACAGGGAAGTGAGATCAGAGTGGGAGCTGGGGAGGTTGTGAGAAGTGGGCATGTTTTGAAGGTAGAGACAACAGGATTTCCTAAAGGAGTGGATGTGGGATGTGAGAGAAAGCGAGGCAACAAGGGTGACTCCCACGGGTTTGTCGGAGCGATCAAAAGGATGGAGTAAGCATCCACTGAGAGGAGAAAGCGCAGGTTTTAGGGGAAAGATCAAAAGTTCACTTGGCTCATTTTACATTTGAGATGTTTCATAGACACTCAAGTGGAAACGTCTAGTAGGACGCTGGACCTGTAAGGCTGGAGTGGAGGGGGGAGGTCTGAGTGAGAGGTAAGACTTGAGAGTTAGTGTGTAAACGGCATTTAAAAGTCCACTGGATGAGACCACCAAGCAAGTGAGTGAAGAAAGGAGAAAAGCTCCAAGGTCGGAGCCCTGGAACACAGCAGCATTTAGAGCCTAGGGAGATGCAGAGGCACCAGTGAAGGAGACTGAGAATGAGGCTAGTGGGTATAAGGAGACCGTGGTGTCCTGAAAGGCAAGGGGAAAGAAAGTGTTTCAGGAGAAGGGAGCGATCTACTGTGTCAAATCCTGCTAAACGGTCAAGTATGGCAAGGACTGAGAATTGACCTCTGGCTATGGCAATGGGAGGTCACTGATGACCTTGGTGAGAGCAGTGTTCTACAGGGCAAAAGCCTGATTGGAGAGGGTTCAAGAGCTCAGGAGAGAAGAGAAAGTGGAGACAGTATCCTACACATCTCTTTAAGGAATTGTGTTATAACAGGGAGCAGAGAAGGGAGAAATTTCAGCAAGTTTGCTCAATGATGGGAATGATGGAGTAGGAACAATTGGTGACGGATGCAGGAGAGAGGGGAGATAAGCAAAAGAGCCAGAAGTATTTGAGTGGGTGGGGAGGCTGGTCTCCATTGTACCCTTGAATGTGTTGGCCATAGATAGGAACACAAACACTTCATCCACAGTAATGGGACGATGGTAGAGGCCAGGGGTACAGACACTGGAAGGTGCTGGTAGTGGTGTGGGAAGCTCGCAGAAATTCTCTTCTGACAGCTTCTGTTTCCTCTGAGAGTGAACTCACAGATAGAGGTTTGAGGACAGAGGAAGAGGCAGGAAAGAAAGAGCGGAGAAGGAATGGACTAGAGAATAATCTCATCAACTGAAACAGGGAACAGTAGGCTTAGTAAACATTCCAATAAAGTAATTTGCAAAAAGAATGGCAGAGTTGGAAGGGCCAAGGGATGCTCTTGGTCAGAGCAAAAACTGGTATATCGTATTGGGCAAGTCAGACAATAAGAGCCGTAGTATGATCCTTGTGGGTGGAGGTGGGATTTGAGCTGATTCGCAGAGTACATAGAATTTGGGTATTTACTGAGAAATCAATAATAATGCCAAGTGCTTTACATTAACTAGGTCATTTAATCCTAACAAAACCCACTAAGAAACAGCTATTTTTATCATCATCACAAGTGCAGAATCATTTGCCTTAGGTCACCCAGATTTAAGTGGTAGAGCTGGGATTCAACCCTACTTCTCTCTGGTGCCTGAGTGCCCACTCCTGAGCTCTCCTCTAACCTGCTATTGGAAGCTGCATGCAAAGCATGTCTTGATCCCAGCAACTGAATATTCAGCAGAACTTACTGGTAGGATGAGCTCCACGTGGACAAAGCTGGGTGATCCTCTGGGGCACACTTACGAAAGCTAAGTGGAGAGAACAAAAGGATACTGTCTGCTTAAAAACATTGGACCTTCCTGAAGAAATTCACAATCCATGAATATAACTGTTCTGGGTGGTAAGTGCACATAGCCCAGTACTGAATTTTCTTAAAGCAAAGCACATCTATATTTAGAAACATAAACTGTAAAGAGTCAGTATAGGAAAATCCAAAGCAGAAACTTGTCCAGGGAGCTTTCGAAAGGAAGACTCACTTCTCCCTGAACTTTGTTTAATGTCCAGGTTATTGATCTTCTAATTCTACTAAGCGCTTGGCATCTTTTTAAATAGTAAAACCATGAGCATTCCTTCCAGTCACGCCTGACTTACACAAAATACAAATCATGACTGATGGATTTACCAAATTAGGTTTCCACAAACTCGAAAAAACTGATTACTAACTTATTTAATCACTCTTCTGAGTGTTTCAGATCGTCGTTCTCCTATCAAATTTTCTTAAATACCTTAAACACCCCAAAAATATATCAATGCTTACAATCTGATTATTACTGTTATATTAAAACCCATTTAAAAAATACTAATACCACTGATTTAAATTTAAATAAATTTCCCCTTTTCTGGGGTTACCTCCTAAGATTGTGGTAATTTTACCAGATATGATATCAATACCTGCTTTGTCCAGTATAGTATCTCGTGGCCACATATGGCTATTTAGAGTAACTACATTTAATTTAAAATTCAGTTCCCACCAGCCACATTTCAAGGGCTCAACAGCTACCTGTAGCTGGCGGCCACTTTATGGGCAGCATAGATATAGAATATTTCCACCAACAGATGTTTCTTTTGGATAGAGCTGGTCTATACCTTCTTTGCGTTGTAGTCATCTCATTAGACTCAAAAGGAGAAACAAATGCTGCCCCAGAGAAGCTAAATTTGCAAGATCTGGGATGTCAACCTATTAGCTCCTGGTTGAGATGCAGGACCTGACTGTAAGGCCAAGAAGATTCAAACCTGAGCCCCCAGTCATTAGCCTGAGCTTCTTTTAGAATAAAATTTCACTCGTTACGTCCATGGGACTTATTTCATGTAAAATTCAGATTTTCGACATTTCATCTCTTTCCCAGATATGATGCACTCTTTAAGTTTCACAAGCTCAGAATTACCTCCTTAATTGATTATCATTGTGATCTATTGATCTATTGATCTATTATTGTAATTTTAAGTGAGTTTTGTCAGAATCTCATTATAATTAGCAAGAACATCTAAATGAGCGAGTCTGTGCCATCATTTCTCCTCTTTGGGAGACTTAGATAATTGATCATCTCAGAACTCACTTTGGGCCTCCATAGACGACCACTGGTGCAAAACAACTGCTGACCTCTCTCAGCCCAGCTCTCTGGACTGACCATGGTTTCAAAGAGCACTTCCTGCTCTTGGCGCCAGTCTGATTTCTTCTAGGAGTCTTGGCTCATCGGCATATTTGTTCTTTCTTGCTTACATAGATTAAAACACTAAATGTATTTCTTTAATAACCCAACATTTACTTAAAAAGCACCAAAACCTCTAAATATTAAGATTCTTCTGCTTCGTCATGAAAATTAGGCATGCCCAATTACATCCATCCCTTCTTTTGTATTATAACTACTTTTTGTACATTTTAAATTAATTTTTCTCTTTTGAGTATCATTAGGAATTTAGGGGCTTCCATGAGCTTAATTTATTCCAAATAATTACAACCATAATAATCACTTGCATTCTTTAGGCTCAGGTTGTCACAACTTGATGTATAGAAGCCTCTTTAAATCCTTTCAGCCCAAATGTGTTTAAAATGTGTTCCGTGCTCCTGGAAAACAATAGAATTTTCCAGAATCATTCTGATTTTTCCTACTTTTTAAAGTGGAAAATGATACTAGAGACCAAAATCTGGGTACTAGATTGAAATTTCTTGATGGTTAAAAGTGTTTCTGCTACTGTTGGGCCATTTTTATTAACTAGAGCTTGGAATATATTTCTTTTTAAGGTCATAAATTCACATTGAGTTTTTTTTTCAACTGAGTATTCATCTGCTGTGCTCTACTCTCCTAGTAATAGGATGTTTCATTTACCACCAAGACTTACTTACATCACTGAACAAAACAAATTTAAATTGTCTCTCAGAGGGTTATTCTGCCCATAAAGGCCATTTGATATAATTTCTAGAAGAAAATAAAATTCTTTCATCCAATAGTTCTGTTTCCATTATAGCAAGCTGGGTTATTTGGAATATCCTTCTTGCTGTAAACAACCAAAAGCAGTGAGTAAAATATTTCTAAAAACTTCTTAAAAGTATTGTAGAGCCACCAAAAAAAAAGTAAAGAACTTGGAGGCCAAAACTAAAAGAAATACAGGAACCCAGGGAAGTAAGCGAAACACTGAACTACTGTTGCCTGGAGGCATTTTAAACTGCTGGCAAACTTGAACTTTGGTTTTGACAGCTTTGAGAGCAAGAACTCAGAAGCTGAAGCAACTAAGGGGGGATGTCTGATGGGAGACCCTCCACAGATCAGGCAGGACTCTCAAGGTCTACTTCCTCGAGGTAGGGTGAACCAAAAGTAAACTGCCCTCAGGTGCTGGAAGCCCTAATTCACATCACTCAAGGGGCCCAATAAAAAAATAAGCAATAAGAAAAACAGACAAACAGATCAATAGAACAGAATTGAGAGCCCAGAAATAAACCCACACATCTATGGACCGCTAATTTTCAACAAAGGAGCCAAGAACATACAATGGAGAAAGGAAAGTCTCCTCAATTAATGGTGTTAGGAAAACTGGACAGCCACACGCAAAAGAATGAAAGTAGACCGTTATCTTACACCATACACAAAAAGTAACTGAAAATGGATTAAAGACTTGTGTATAACAACTGAAACCATAAAACTCCTAGAAGAAAACATAGGCAGCGTGCTCTTTGACATCGCTCTTAGCAATATCTTTTTGGATATGTCTCCACAGGCAAAGGAAACAAAAGAAAAAATAAACAAATGGGACTACATCAAACTAAAAAGCCCCTGCACAGCCAAGGAAACCTTCAACAAAACGAAAAGACAATCTACCAACCGAGAGAAGATATTTGCAAATCATTTATACGTCCAATAAGGGGTTAATATCCAAAGTATATAAAGATCTCATACAACTCAATAGCAAAAAAACAAACAACCGGATTAAAAAATGGGCAGAGGGGAGCCAACCCAGTGGTGTAGTGGTTAAGTTCACGCACTCTGCTTTGACGGCCCAGGGTTCACAGGTTTGGATCCCAGGGACGGACCTACACACCAATAATCAAGCCATGCTGTGGCAGCGTCCCACATATAAAGTAGAGGAAGATGGGTACAGGTGTTAGCCCAGGGCCAATCTTCCTCAGCAAAAAGAGGAGGATTGGCAACAGATGTTAGCTCAGGGCTAATCTTCCTCACCAAAAAAGGGAGGAAAAAAAAACGGGCAGAGTATCTGAATTGACTCTTTTCCAAAGAAGGTATACAGATGGCCAACAGGTACATGAAAAGATGTTCAACATCACTAATTATTAAGGAAATGCAAATCAACACCACAATGAGATATCCCTTACACCCATCAGGATGACTATTATTAAAAAGACTAGAAATAGCAAGTATTGGAGAGGATATGGAGAAAAGAGAACCCACATACACTGCTGATGGGAATGTAAATTGATGCAGCCACTACAGAAAGCAGTATGGAGATTTCCCCAAAAATTAAAAATAGAACTGCCATTTGATCTAGCAATTCCACTTCTGGATATTTATCCAAAGACTACAAAAACGCTAATCCGAAAAGATATATGCACTCCTATGTCCATTGCAGCATGATTCACAATAGCCAAGACTTGGAAACAACCTAAGTGCCCAGCAATAAATGAATGGGTAAAGAAGATGTGGTATATATACACAACAAAATACTACTAAGCAATAAAAAAATGAAATCTTGGGGGGGCAGCCCAGCGGTGTAGTGGTTAAGTTCACGCACCCCACTTCAGCAGCCTGGGGTTCGTGGGTTCGGATCCCAGGCATGGACCAACGCATGCTCATGAAGCCACACTGTGGCAGCATCCCATATACAAAACAGTAGAAGATGGGCACAGATGTTAGCTCATGGCTAATCTTCCTCAGCCAAAAAAGAGGAAGGTTGACAGAGGTTAGTTCAGGGCCAATCTTCCTCACACACAAAAAAACATGAAATCTTGCCATTTGCAACAACATGGATGGACCTTGAGTGTACTATGCTAAACGAAATAAGTCAGACAAAGAAAGGCAAATACTGTATGATCACACTCATATGTGGAATTAAAAAAAAACAAAACCACAAAGTAAAGAAGACAAAATTGGTGGTTATCAGAAGGGAAGAAGGGTGGAGGGAGGGGGAAATGGGTAAAGGGGGTCAATTGTATGATGATGGATGGAAACTAGACTTTTGGTAGTGAGCATACTGCAGTATATACAGAATTGAATTATGATGTTGTACCCCTGAACCTTATATAATGTTATAAATCAATGTTACCTCAATAAAAAAATGTTTTTTTTGGGGGGGGGCCAGCCCCGTGGCTTAGCAGTTAAGTGCGTGCACTCCACTACTGGTAGCCCGGGTTCGGATCCTGGGCGCGCACCGACGCACCGCTTGTCCGGCCATGCTGAGGCGGCGTCCCACATACAGCAACTAGAAGGATGTGCAACTATGACATACAACTATCTACTGGGGCTTTGGGGAAAAAAAAAGGAGGAGGATTGCCAATAGACGTTAGCTCAGAGCCGGTCTTCCTCAGCAAAAAGAGGAGGATTAGCACGGATGTTAGCTCAGGGCTGATCTTCCTCACAAAAAAATATATATATTTTTAGGGGAGATATCTTGAATTATGTTCACCAAAATGTACTGGATTTCCCATGAGTTGTGAGATTTTTAGGTGATTTTTTACTTAACCTCTTAATATTTTTCTGTAGCGCCTATGTTTCTAAAAAAATATTTGCATAAATAAAACAGGAGAAAAGCCATAAATTTAATTAAAATAGTCCCAGACTGATAATGCCCCTAGACACTTGAAAGAAACACAAAACTCTTTGGAGAAAGACATCCTAGGCCAATGCTTAGCAAATTATAGCCCACAGGCCAAATCCAGGCCACAGCCTGATTTTGTAAGACCCACAAGCTAAAAATAGTTTTCAAATGTTTAAAGGGTTGCTAGAAGAAGAAAGAGAAGAAGTGACAAAGCTGTATGTGGCCTGCAAAACCTAAAATATTCATTATATGAACTTTTACAGAAAAGTTTCCCCATCTGTGTCCAAGCCTTCACCTTAGGACACTGAGCAGCACGTGACCACAGACAAAGAAGAGCATGAAGAATCCGTACGCCATGAGTAAAGTCAGCAGACACCACAGACAACAGAACAAGGACCACAAATACTTCTGGAATTGTAATTATCAGAAAACTCTAAGAAAATTATGCATGATATTTTTTGAAAATAAAAGGCTAGGTTTATAAGATATAGGTGGGGAAGAGGAAAATATAAAGTGATTTAGAAGATATGAAAAAGAACCAAATAGAACTTTCGAGAAATAAAACATAACTAAAATTAATATTCCAACAAATGAGTTTAGACATATTAGGATTTGACATGTTGAAATGAGAATTAAGTGAAGTAAAAGATAAGGCAGAAGGAATTATCCACAGTGCAGTATGCAGAAACAAAGTGTAGAAGACATATAAAATAGATTAAGAGGTGTGGAGTGTAAAGTGAGATGGTCTATTATGTGTTTACTGTTTCCTGTTCCAGAAAGAGAGGAAGAGAGAAAACGGGTCAGAGAAATATTTCAAGAGGAAACGGTTGATAATTTTCCAGAAGTGATAAACAATATCAATCCACATGTTCAAGAAGCTGAACAGATTCCAAGCAGGATAAATAAAAATAAATACACAACTAGACACATCATAACGAAACTGCCAAACACCAAAGACAAAGAAAAAAATCTTAAAAGCAACCAGAGAACAAAGGCTTATTTCTTTAAAAAGATCCCCAGATAGACTGAAAGCTGACTTCTAAATGGCAATAACAAAAACGAAAAGACAATAAAATCATATCATTAATGGCCTGAAAAAGAAGTGCCAAACCAGAATTATATAGCCAATGACAATGTCTTTTAAAAATTAGGACAAAAGAAAAACGTTTCCAAATAAAAAAAAAAACAGAGAATTTCCCACACTCAGGGAAATTCTGAAGGTTGTACTTGAAGCAGAAGGAAGGTGAGGCTAGATAATAATCTGAGATTCAAGGAAGAAGGACGAAATTGACAGTGTCAAGTGCTGACAAGGGTGAGGAACAGCTGGGACTCTCGGGCGTTGCTAGCAGGACTATAAAATCACACAACTACTTTGGAAAACATTTTGTTACTTTACTGCAAAGTTAAATGTATACTTACCATACAACCCAGTAATTCTGTTCCTCAATATTTCCCCAAGATTTATTATGGAACCAAATGTTATAGCAGCTTTATTCATAACGGCCAGAAACTGGAAACATCCCAATCCAACTCAAATGTCCATCACTTGGAGAATGGATAAACAAACCGCGGCGTATCCATATGATGGAATACTAGTCAGCAATAAAAAGTAATGGATTACATGCAACAAGACAAATGAATCTCAAAAACATCGTATAGCATAAAAGAACACAGACATGAAAGAAAATATCCTGTAGTATCCCATTTGTATGAAATTCCAAAAGGCAAAACTAATCTATAGAAATAGAAAGCAGATTAGTGACTGCCTGAGGCCAAGGGTAGAAGGGGATTGACTGCAAACGGCATGAGGGACCCTTGGGGTGGTGGAAATGTTCTTCATCTTAACTGTGGTGGTGGTTACATGGGTATAAACGTTTGTCAAAACCCATCAAACGGTACACTTAAAATGGGTGCATTTCACTGCACGTGTATTACACTATAATAAAGTTGTTGGAAAAAGAAAAAGATAACACAATAGCATCAAGAAACATCAGATACCTAGAAATAAATCTAACAAACATGTGCAAGACATCTATACTGAAAACTATGATTGAGAAAAATTAAAGACTTTTATTTAAAAGGATGAAGTGGGATATTAAATATTCTGCAAATTCTTTACACCTTTGGCCCCTTGGTGCGCTCCCCTAAGACTGCCATGTTCAATAAAACTGTGCTGGCCTACTAGAGGGTGAGAGGCCATGTGGGGGAGAAGCAAGGCACTCCTGCTTGTGCCTACACCAACTGCCAGATCACCAGGAGCCACCCCGGACCTCCCAGCCCAGCCAACTCACAGCATCATGAACAATAACAGACTATTGCTGTTTTAAGCCACTAAGTTTTAGAGTGGTTTGTTGCAGGAAAATAGATAATTGATAGAAGGGATATACTACGTGCATAGATTGAAGAGTAGGTATTTTAAAGATGTTAATTATCACCAAATTGACCTGTAGATTCAATACAATTCCAACAAAAATACCAATGGGTCAATTTTGTGGCAAGCTAGTTCTAAAAATTATTTGGAAATGTCGGGGGCCAAAAATATCTATGTCACTGGTAGTGAAGGACAAGGTGTGAGAACTTACTCTCCGAGATATCAGGATTCACTATAACCCTTCAGTAATGAAGAGAGTGTGGGATCAGTACAAGATCAGATAAACCAACAGATGGAAAAGATCAGAGAGTCCAGAAATACACACACACACACACACACACACTAAATGATTGGTGACTATTGCAGAGACAATTAATGACATTGAAGAGAACTGGAGAAAGAACAGATTTTTAAATAAATGGTACTGAGTTAATTGGCTATTAATATAGAAAAAATCAAATTGTACACAAACATGAGGTGGATTGAAGACCTAAACGCAAAAGGCAATAATAGCACTTTCAGAATATAATATGGGGGTCTTCCCAGTATCAGGGTGGAGAAAACTCCACACACAGGACATAAAAAGTACTAAAAATAAAGAACAGATCTATAATTTGACTACATTAATTCAAGAGTATCTCCTCCTCAGAAGACACCATTAAGATAGTGAAAAAGGCAAACCACAAGATAGGAGAAAATATTTGCAACAGTATAACTGACAAAGTGCTTATATCCAGAACATCTACAAATCAATAAGAAAAAGACTGTGGAATAGGAAATGGGGAAAAAAAAAATTTGAACAGGCACATGACAAAAGAGGGGAAAAGCTGGACAATAGCATGTAAAACAGTGCTCAGCTTCATTCAAATTCAAATTACAATGAGATTTCACCACACGGTCTACGCCCCAACAAGTCTACTCCTCCTGGATATACACCAACAGAAGTGTATACGGGTGCACGAGCGTTCCCGACAGCTCTGCCTGTAGTGACCAAAACCGGAAACAACCTAAATGTCCATAAACAATAGAATGCATAAACGCACTGGGGTATATTCAATCAATGAAGTATAACACAGTAATGACAACTGAAAAATTACAGCTTCATACCAGATAGATAATCTCATAAACACAATGTTGAGTGAAGGAAGCTACGCCCAAAAGAAAACATCCTTCTCTTCCACACATTTAAGTTTTAAAAGCAGGCAGAACTAAACTACAGGATCGGGCCGGCCCCGTGGCTTAGCGGTTAAGTGCGCGCACTCTGCTACTGGCGGCCTGGGTTCGGATCCCGGGCGCGCACCAACGCACCGCTTCTCCGGCCATGCTGAGGCCGTGTCCCACATACAGCAACTAGAAGGATGTGCAACTATGACATACAACTATCTACTGGGGCTTTGGGGGAAAAAAAGGAGGAGGATTGGCATGGATGTTAGCTCAGGGCTGATCTTCCTCACGAAAAGAAAAAAAACCTACAGGATTTAGGGATATGAGCTTAAGTGGTAAAATTATAAAGAAAAGCAAAGACGTGATAACCATAAAAGTCAAGATAATTGTTACATTTGGGGAGGGAAGGAGTAGTAACTGGGAGGAGGTTCAGGGGGGGTTTGAGGTGGGGTTGAGGGTTGAGTAGGGGTTTGAGGTTTGAGTGGGGGGTTGAGGTTTGAGTGGGGGTTTGAGGTTTGAGTGGGGGGTTTGAGGGTGGGGAGGCGCTAGCAATGGTTTATTTTCTTGACAAAGCCAGTAGTTACACAAGTGTTTGATTTGTGATAAATCACTGAGTTCTATACTTTTATGTATTTTCTGCATGTGCATTATATTCCATAATAAACAATGTTAAATAAAATAAAACTAATGGCACCAGACTTTCCACCAACAAGTCGGGATGGTAGAGCAATGCTTCAAAATTCTAAGAGAGAATTATTTTCAACATAGTTTGTTACACTATTACAACCAGACAAGTTATTTATCAAATGTTTGGGTAGTATAAAAATATTTTCAGACATATATGAACAAAAAGAATTTTCACTTCCATAGCCCTTTCTGAGGAAGTTTCTTGAAGATATGCTTCAGCAAGACAGGGGTAAACCAAGAAAGAAAAAACATTGGTTTCTAGAAAGACTTATGCAACCCGTGAGCACACTGAAGAGAAGATCCAGAATGAATCAGAACAACCAGTCTAGATTAGAGAAGGGGACTGAGGTTCCAGGAGGGAATTCTCCAGGGAAACATTTTCTCAATAGAATGTCTGATATTATAAATAGTTTAGAAAAATAAAGTGAAAGAACGAGAACGGCAATTTTTAATTTTCTCACGGTCAGGTGGGAAAATTAAAATCATAGTGAATCACTTGGCTGTGCAGGGAACAAGGTTCTTGTCATAATAATATAAAGTCTTGATAATGTAAACAGTTTGTTGATCTTTAATTTCTAGAATCAACCTAGAGCTAAAGCGTGAATATTATAGTTATAGAACTTAGCATAAACGTCATTGACCTTGACAATATAAAAGCTAAAGTAAATCAAGGACAGAATTTGGGGTATGAAAGAGGGAAAGGGAGTGAAAGGGACAGTACAGACACAAACATACTCATCTTACAAAGAGGAGAAGCAAAAGATGCAGCCTCTATTTCACAGAACAAGAAATAAACGCACGGCCCTCCAGTGAGGGCCTCACTGTCTCTGCTCAAGCATGAGTCACTGACAACTGGAGTGCTCTGTCCTCTTTTTGCTCATTTAACAATCTCCATCCTCCAGATCTCACTTCAAACATCACTTCTTTACTTTCTAGACTAGATCAGGGTCTCCTGTTAAATACTCCTAGTATTTCTTTTTTGTTGTTCACAGTTATTCATGTGAGTCAGTCATCTTTGCCACAATAATGCTGCATAACAACCATTACCAAACATACGTAAGTGGTATGCAACAATAAATATTTGTTCTCAAAAGTCTGTGGGTCTTTTGGGCAGTTCAGCTAATGGGAGCTGGGCTTGGTGGGACTCACTCATGTGTATGTGATCAGGTGCAGGTCAGGGAGGCAGGTTTGCTGATCTTGGCTGGCCTCTTTCTCAAGTCTGGGGCCTTGGCTGGGACAGTCTTTCTCCAACAGGATAGCACAGAATCGTTCTTAGTGCCAGCATTTCAAGAGAAGGAGCGATAGGCACAAGGCCTCTGGAGATCTGGGCTCAGAACTGGCACACCATCACTAGGCTCGCTCAGATTTGAGGAGCAGAAAATAGATCTCCCCTGTTGTTGGAAGGGCTGCAAAGTCACATTACAAAGGGTGTGGATACAGGGAAGGGTGGGAACATGGCCTGTTTTCTTTTTTTTCGTTGTGTTAAAATACCATTTACCATTTTAACTTTTTTTAAGTATACAGTTCGGTGGTATTAAATACACTGATACTGTTGTGTAGTCATCACCACCATCCTTCCCCATAACTCTTTTCATCTTGTAAAACTGAAACTCTATACCTATTAAATAATAACTCCCCATTCCTCCTTCCCCCAGCCCCTGGCAACCACCTTTCTATTTTCTGTCTTTATGAATTTGACCACTCTAAGTACTCCAGATAAGTGAATCATACAGTGTTTCTCTTTTTGTGACTGGCTTATTTTACTTAGCACAATGTCCTCAAGGTTTATCCATGTTGTAGCATAGTGCAGAATTTCCTTCCTTTTTAAGACTGGATAATGTTCCATTGCATGTATATAGCACATTTTGCTTATTCATTCATCCCTCGATGTACACTGGGTTGCTTCCACATTGTAGCTGTTGTGAATAATGTTGCTGTGAACATGAGTGTGCAAATCTCTCTTTGAGACTCTGCTTACAATTCTTTTGAGTATATACCCAGAGGTGGAATTGCTGGGTCATATGGTATTTCTTTTTTTTTTTTTTTTTAAAGATTTTATTTATTCATTTTTTTCCCCCCAAAGCCCCAGTAGCTAGTTGCATGTCATAAGTTCACATCCTTCTAGTTGCTGTACGTGGGACTCGGCCTCGGGTTGGACGGAGAAGTGGTGCCTCGGGGCGCGCCCGGGATCGGAACCCGGGCCGCCAGCATCAGAGCACGCGCTCTTAACCGCCAAGCCATGGAGCCGACCTCATATGGTATTTCTGTTTTTAAATTTTTGAGGAACCTCCATACTGTTTTCCACAGAGGCTGCACCATTTTATGTTTGGAAATGGGCCCATTTTTGCAACGAGTCTACCCCAGGGTGATTTCTTTGATTGACATCTGTCTCCCTAGGAAACCATAAAGCACCGTGAGGGCGGGAATTATGTTTCATGTGTTCACCATTCTATCCTCAATGCCTCACACAAGTGCTGACATATAGTAGTGACTCAAGAACTATTTTGAATCTGTGTCTGATAATTTTAATGTCTGAGCTTCTGTGTTGCCATTGTCTGTTTCTTCTGATGGATGTCATCATCTTGTCATGTTGACGCATATGCCTGGTTTGCTTTGATTTAGTGTCAGATCTTGCATTAGAAGAATTGTTTATAGGCGTAACTTGAGGTCTCAGATGATCTTCCGCTAGAGAAGATTCATGTTTGCTCTTGCCTGGTGCCGGGGGGCCACTGGTAATCCAGGACCATCTTCACCCAGTGGCTAGAATTGAGGTTTTCCAGGCCACGGAGATGCCTTGAAGCTGGACTGCAGCCTGGGCAAGAAGGGATTGAACTCGCAGGTAGAACCAATTGTGTTTTTAAATGTCCAGCTTTTCTCATTGTCTTTAGTAAAAGGATTGACCCTCTATTACTATAGGTGGAAATTCTTCCTCAATAAATATTTGTTCAAGGACACACTAGATAAATTTAATGGTCTCCATTCTTGGCCCTTTTGCAATATTTAATACCATGGGAGGAATGAAAACGTTGCAATTTTCAAAGATGCCAGTAGCTGTTTCTGCAATCTAGGGGTGGCAGCAAAATTCATCTTTGGGAGAAGACTGTTCTTTTGGTTTGGGAAAATGTTTTAATGAGCCTCTTGAGCATGCAAAAGTGAGGCTGAGAAATTAGTCTAGAAGGAGAGGTCGAGACAATGAAGAGAGGACTGTATTGCCAGAAAATGTTAAATGTTCCTGAGATACAGAAGTTGCAACAACGCAAACTAAATTTTTGCTTTCTTGGGTGGGAGTAAGTGGGGATTTGGGTCCCCAGGACTTGAGGGAAAGAGGATTCTGGGTTTAGCAGACTCTGCAGTAGAAAGAGGTACAGACAGACCTCCTATAAGAGGGCACAGCCAGTCCTGTGCTGTAATTCCTCTGTGTTACATTTCATTCTCTGCTTCTTTGTTGTTTCTGCAGCCTGGTGTCTGCGGTACTGAAATGAACTGACTAGTCCACACCTGGGACAGCCTGGGGGGAGGCAGCCTCTCAGTAGAGGAATGGAGACCCCACATTCCAGCAGCCCAGAGTGTTAGTCCAGAGCTGGCAGCTGCTAACGGCGCCCAAGCTGCAAGCATCAGTCATTGACAGCTCCTGTCATCCCCTCATATCCAACTGCTCCCCAATCCTGGTCATTTTACTCCTTAAATAGCTCTTAAATTTTTGCCCTCCTTTGCAGCCCACAGCTCCTGCCCCTCAGGCCTCACTAGGTCTGACTGGACAATTGCAGTAGCTTTAAGCCAACCTCCAGATTCTTCTACTCTAGTTCACGTCACAGCTGCCATGGTGATTTTTCCAAAGCGCAAATCTGATTGCAAGCTCTCCTCTGCAGAACCTTCTCTGCTACAGGATAAAGTCTCAGCTCTGGCAGGTGACAGACAAAGCTCCCCACCATCCACCCCTAAGGTAATCGCAGATCCTATCTACACAGCTTCCCTCCACCCCAATGTCGCATGCTTGGGGCACATGGTGACGGAGTGTGGTGGTGAAGAGCATAAACTCCACAGCCAGCCTTCCAGGGTTTGAATCCCACTCTGCCACTAATGAACACTGTGATCATGGGTAAGTGACCCAATGTCATCTGTCCACAAGGTTGTTATGAGGATTAAGTGAGTCAGTATACCCACAGTCTAAGAACAGTCTGATGATGCTGCTACATAAGTGTTTGCTAGTATTATTATCATCATTATGATTATTCCCAAAAATCCCTACTTACTATTAATCACTATTAATCAATGCTTTTCCCTCCCTGCCGCCCCTACCCCAATGTCCTTCCCATCTCATGTGCCTGATAAATTCCTATTCATCTTTCAAGGCTTCTGTCACCTCCTCCGTGAAGCTATTTCTTTCCTCCTCTTTTTTACTGAGGAAGATTGGCCCTGGGATAACATCTGTGCCCATCTTCCTCTACTTTATTTGGGATGCCGCCACAGCATGGCTTGACAAGCGGTGCGTTGGTCTGTGCCCGGGATCCAAACCTGCGAACCCTGGGCTGCTGAAGCAGAGCGCGCGCACTTGACCGCTGTGCCACCCGGCCGGCCCCCATG
This sequence comes from Diceros bicornis minor, assembly GCF_020826845.1. NCBI lineage: Eukaryota > Metazoa > Chordata > Mammalia > Perissodactyla > Rhinocerotidae > Diceros > Diceros bicornis. The sequence continues at coordinate 4,971,475 of NC_080752.1, forward strand.
AAGCTATTTCTGATCCTTCATGCCCCTCTGCGTTCTCCCAAGAGCACTTATCATTCACTTCTCATTTGGTATCACAGTTCTCTGTACACGCGGCTGTCTCCCCATCAAGTTATGGGCTACAAGCGAACAGGGTCCCCCATCTTATTATCTCTGTTTCCCTAGTGCCTGGCACATAGTTACATGTGCAATCAGTATTTCTCAAATTAATGTCCACCTCCATCCTAAATTGTAGGATACTGGAAATGGGACCGTGTCTCAGTCATCTTTATGTTTCTCAGTTCATAACTCAGCACATTGAATTTCATGCTCCATCCAATGCCAACACTCTTCAGCCAACCCTGTGAGAGCCCCAAGTCTCCGGGCAGTCTCTGAATAATTCTGATCTAGACTTTGGTTCTTGCCTGGTGAATGCTGGAATAGGTCAGTGTTTGACATGTCATCCTCTCTTGCTGTGTGCCAACCCTCATCCTCCTTTGCCAACTGCTTGCAGCCATAGGCAGACAATTCAGAGAGTGTTTGGAGGACTGACACAAGAAGAAAAGGGGCGGCTTTTTTTGTGACCCCCGTTCCCACAGAAAGCCACTCTGCATATGATTTATTCAAATAAGGTCTGGGTTAGCAAGAGTCTGGAGAGTTTGATGGGGCATGGAGACAGAGCCAAATGCTCTTTGGCAACAGAAAGCTTTGTTGCAAAGGAAAACATCCACTTAAATAAAAGATACAACAAAATAGCATGCCAACTTTATGACCTTGGATATTTCTTATTTCATTATACACCGGAGTTAAAACACCATGTATGATCCCAAAAGGAGGGTCAAGGATATCCATTTCTAACATATACTCTTGGTCCTATTGGAACTGAGGGAAGAGAGAAGTTCAGCAGACATTAAAAATAATAATTGCTTTGTCCTGCCAAATGGCCTGACTCTAACACTAAATCAACCCCCATCAGCGAGATCATGGAATGCATGCTAGCCCACCCACCCTCAGAAGAGGGCTTATTGCTGGTGATCAGAACCAGTCTGTTTTCTATCACCTACGATCCCCAGGTCTGATTACCCTGGCTGTTCTTAAAACCAATTGCTCAATATTTCAAATGTCTCTGACCTGCCTAGGAACTAGATAGGAGGGAACTGGGGTGTTTTGAAAAGTCATTTGTTAAATAGAAACAGGCACCAAGAGAGAGGAGAACTGGCTGCTCACAGGGGCTAAGAGGACATAGTGCATTAGAGTGATCACTCCGTCCCCTACTGGGGACACTCTTGTGTGAGCACCAGCTCCAAGGTGTGCTTTCAGTAAACCAAATCCCAAGCCCCAGAACACGACCCAGAATGCCAATCTATTTGTTTCCTGTGGGCACTATGCTTTCCTCTGATCTCAGCTACTCAGAGGCTGTGGAATGCAGGCTTAATGGAACAGAAGGTGACTTATGTAAAGGTGGCTTCAGTCTGAATTGGGGAAATATTTTAGGATCCCCTTGCCCTTTAGCAGCACAGTCTTAGGAGCCTTGGGGTAAGCCCATCCGTCTTTCTTTACCTATTAAGCGGGACCACCCACTGATGTCTCCACTCCCTTTGTCTTAGGATGTTCTCCACTGGCATACACAAGGAACAAGGAACTCCAGGACAGGGTGGGAGGGGCACCTTTCTATCGTAAACTTTTTTTTAACTTCTTGAACTTTTTGCCATGTGAATATATAACATATTCAAAGAACAAATAAAATTAGAAAAAGAATACCCATACTCTAGGCATTGTAGCAGTTCTGGGAAATGTGCCCCAATCAGTGCTGTCCCAGTGTTTGTCGAAGCCCAGGAGAGAGGTACGCAGACCCTCTCAGGATGGCCAGTCATGGGGGCTGTGCAAGCCTGGGGCTGCCACAGAGAGTTCCTGCTGGAGAAAGAAGCTAGCACCTCGGAAAATAGAAGACCGAGGGGCTTCCTGTTGACCACGTCAGAGCACCTCAATGGACCCTTCCTCGCACTTTTCCATTACACCAACATTTTCTGCGTTAAAAACAAATAAATGAAAAGAATCTGTACTGAAGAGCTCCTGAGCTGGTATAGGGGGTTGTCTGCACAACCTTTTGGGGGAATCAATGTGAAAAAAGCAACGTAGTGGAGTGGATAGCAGTTTTGGAGTCAGAGACATCTGGAACTGAATCCTGGACTGATCAATTACCAGACACAGAATTCGGGCAAATTACTGGACTTTTCAGATCCTCAGTCTTTTAAATTACACGTTGGGGCTAATAGTGGTAGCTATCCCCTGGAATGTAAGCTCTGTGAGGGCAGGCACACATCCCTCGTGTTCACTGCTGTGTCTCAGGGCCCGGCAATGTCTGGTGCAGATAGGTGCTTGTCGTATTGTATTTCAGTGAATAAAGAAGGATGGATATCTCACAGGGTTGTCATCAGGATTAAAACAAGAAAATGCGTGTCTAGTGCTTAGCAGAGCATCTGGCCCTTGTTGAACACAAAACAAACGTTGCTTTTTATTGTTATTATCGATTTGGGTAACAACTCGCCAAGATTATTTTCTTGTCCTTTCTCGTTTTTTAACTTGTTATGGAAGTACAGTAGACATACATAAAAGCACAAAATTACTTGAGTCATTTAGCCACACTCCCACCCCATTTCTCTTTGTCCAAGGGTACTTCTGCCAGAGGCTCCCTCTGCAACACATTGTTGCTGCCCGTCCATGCAGTGGCCACAACTCGAGCTAAGTGGTTCAGTTAAATGGTGGCCTCGTTGCCTTCGCTTTTCCAACTTAGAAACGAATGTGGGAAAATCTGTTCCCTGCAGATACCAGCAACAGCCTGTCGCAGAGTCTGGTCATGGGTATATGTCAGTGCAGACAGTTAAACATCAAGAACACATCTTGGCTCCAGGGCCTCTGTGGTTTCTGAGTGCTGCCTACACGCGCAGCCGCAATGTTAATGGCTTTCTCATCTCTCTTAAATAGGGATCCTGCCTTCCATAAAAGTTGTGCCAAGAGCTACTAGACAATAAAATACCAAACAGGGATAAACCAGGGAGTGGTCTTTGGGGATACTCATTCATTCTTTCATTCATTACACACCCACTTCACTCAGTGTTACCACTGAGTTATATGATAAGGACAAAACCATAAACAAGTTATGGTCCCTGCCTGGAGAATTAATGGTCTGGGAGACTAAATAGACATTGAATGAATAATTACAGATATAATGAATGTTATGAAAGGAGAAGTCTGGGGTTCTTTGTAAGTATGTAAAGTAGGGAGCTCACTTTGTGGAATGAGAATGGGGGATTGGGCAAGGCCTTGCTGAAGTGTCAAAGTTGTCCAAGCAGAGACTAGAGTGTGTGGAACCAGGTGAGGCTGCTCTCGGGCCCACCTTTCCAAGGAGTTTCCCTCATCCACTGCTACTCTGCTGTCACTGAGCCACACGGGAGCTGCACAGGAAAGTGCGAGCCTTTTCTGGGTGGCTTAAGTTCCTCTAGCTATGCCTGTGGGCCGCTGGGAGTTTTCACTTTGAAGGGGAAGCCAGAACATTCACACCTAAAGCCCACCCTGCCCTGTCTGCAGCAGCACTACAGGAACGTTCCCCAATCTTCTGTAGCCAAAGCTTCCCTCGTGATAGATCCTTGTCCTTCCTACTCTTTGGTAAGTCTTCCAAGCTTTGGATCTCGATATGAAAAATTCAGCTTCAGATGTCCCCAGAAAATGTCTTCTCTCTCCGAAGTCTGCCCTTCTAGACCAGGATTGACAAACTTTTTTCTATGAAGGGCCGGATGGTAAATATTCTAGGCTCTCTGGGCCACATAGTCTCGATCACAACTCTTCAGTTATGCTATTGTCGTGCAAAAGCAGCCATAGACCATTTGTACACGAATGAGCACGCCTCTGCTCCAATAAAACTTCATTCACTAAAACAGCCGCCAGATGTGGCCCACGTGCCATAGTTTGCTGACTCCTGTTCTACACTGTTGCTTTCTTTAGATATGGAAAGTCTACTTTGAAACTTAGGGCTAGCAATGAGTTCTCTGTTCTAGGTTAGTAGCCTCCCTCCTCTTTCCTAGGTAGTGAGCTTGATCTCTTGGCTCTGCTTTAAAGACTGAGGAGGAGCAAAAAGTAAATTGCTAAGAAGGGAAAATATATCAGGAGGTTTTTCAAAGCATTGTCCTGCAACATATTAAAACTCTTTTAAAAAAGTATTTACAGAAGATAGAATGAAATCCTATCTGAACTTTATTCATTGTTATAAAAGTGTGGACGGCTTGGAACTAATCTCCCCAACTCTATTCTTGACTCCTGTCAACCCATTCTCCACTCTCTTGCCAGAATGTCTTTTAAAAACTCACGTCACTGACGTACTTAAAGCCCCACAGTGGCTGGGCCGGCCCCGTGGCTTGGTGGTTGGGTGCGTGCGCTCCGATGCTAGTGGCCCGGGTTCGGATCCCGGGCGCGCGCCGAGGCACCACTTCTCCGTCCATCCTGAGGCCGAGTCCCACATACAGCAACTAGAAGGATGTGCAGCTATGACATACAACTATCTACTGGGGCTTTGGGGGGAAAAAATAAATAAATAAAATCTTTAAAAAAAAAAAAAAAGCCCCACAGTGGGGGACAGTAGAATTCTTACCCATTAGCCCTTCCCCACTTCTTCCTTGCCACCAAAGCCCGGTGTGCCTGGGCCCAGGGGATGAATTACGGCAGGCCCATGCCAATCATAGCAATCCTACACCAGTGATTGGTCTGGGAGTGGGCTCTGGCAATAGTTCTGACCAATAATACACAAGAAGAAGTCCACTAGGGACTTTGGGGAAAGTTCGTCTCTGATAAGAGAGAGCATGTGAAAGAAAACTGTGTTTTCCTCTACTCTCAGAACATTTCTGACACAAGATGTGTGGGTTTTTCCACACCAAGCAATTCTCCAATTCTCAGTGGACACAGGTTGGGTACCCGACAATTTAACTCAACCCTGACACTAACTGCCTGGAGTTAATGCAGATCCCACAGTTTAAGGTCTCAGTCCCACAAGACTGCCCCCCACTTTAGACTCAATCGCAAGTCCCAGGTTGTCACCTGTACTTCTGACAGACCAGCTATAAATCAGGAGTTCTCACAACCTCCTCAGGTTCGATAATTTGCTAGAACAGCTCAGAGAACTCAGGGAAACATTTACTTATGTTTACTGGTTTATTATAAAGGATATTACAAAGGATAAAGATGAACAGCCAGATAAAGAGGTACATAGGACAAGATACGGGGATGAGGCATGGAGCTCCCAGTACCTCCATGTGTTCACTGATCTGGAAGTTCTCCAAACTCCACAGTTTAGGGATTTTTATGGAGGCTTCATCAAGTAGGCATAATCAATTACTAATTCAATTTCCAGCCCTTCTCCCCTACCCAGAGGTTGGGAGGTAGGGCTGAAAGTTCCACGCACCTAATCATGGCTTGATCTTTCTGGTGACTCTTGAAGCTATCTGGGGGCCCCCAGCCACCAGGCATCTCATTAGCATACAAAAAGACACTTCTGTCACTCTGGAGATTCCAAGGGTATTAGAAGCTCTTGTATCAGGAACCAGGGTCAAAGACCAAATATTAGAATAAAAGATGTTCCTAGCACCCCTATCACTCAGGAAATTACAAGGTTTTAGGAACTCTGTGCCAGGAAAGAGAGACAAAGCAAATACACGTCTTATTATAATAAGCAGCATGCATGGAGAAAGCTTCTTTATAGCCGCTTCCTTTGTGTTTGGCAAACGGTCACAGGGGGCTGAGATGCCTCGAGCTGCAGCAGCCTGCTAGATAGTAGTACCCTCAGGATGCACCGTGGAGAGAACTAAACGGACCCAGAGTCCCTTGAGAGCCCTGAAGAATCAAAACCACAAAATCTATCCCAGGGTGAGCAAAGTTTCTAAGCAAGCCTGGACCAAATTCGGTTCTTGATTGCGTAGGGAGAAGGAGGATGAGTGGACAAGTCCAGGTCTCCTCAAGGCCCGGCTGACAGGAGCCTCTCTTCTCTGCCACTGGTGCACATGGCATGAACATTATCTTCCCAGGGGATAAACTCAATGTATAGTCACCCAAAGCTGTCCACCGATGGCCAGTCGGGCTCATGGCTAAGCACTGTTAGGAAACTTCTGGTTGATTTAACATGCAGAGCTGCAGAAGTACTTGGTTTTGTTCACCCAGCTCAGTGTTCAAGATTTTGAGCTCTTACGTATACGTCTCACTCTGCCAAAGTTACTGTAAACTCTCGGGCAATTAGCAACATATCCTAGACCAGTCTGTGCTCTCAGGGGTCACCCTCCAAGGAGGCACTGCTGGGTTCTTGGAATGTGGTCAAAGAACTTAACAATCAAGGACTTTTCCAAATATGCGCATACAGTTGTGAAAGCTGTGCCTTCTCCCCACCTTGGCCCTGCAGCCTGGGGCGCTCCGATGGGCAAGAGCCAAGGGAAGCTCCTTTCTCTTTTCCTTCCTGCTGGGATAGTACCTCTTTATTCAGACTGGCTTTAAAAGGAAGAAACTTGGGGAGACACTGTAAGGAATCCCGCTGCTGGGGAGAAGCTGGAGTCGTGGCCTTCGTGGGGTTCTCTGTGTGTCCCTCGTCTGCTCCTCCTCTCCTTCCTTAAACATTCTCCACGCACACAGGTCATTTTAGATTTCCTAGCAGCCACATTTAAAAAAGGAAAAAGGAGTCTCTTCAACAAATGGTGTTGGGAAAATTGGACAGCCACATGCAAAAAAATGAAAGTAGACCTTTACCTTACACCATACACAAAAATTAACTCCAAATGGATTAAAGACTTGAATGTAAGACCTGAAACTATGAAACTTCTAGAAGAAAACATAGGCGGTACGCTCTTCGACATCGGTCTTAGCAACATCTTTTCAAACACCACATCTGACCGGGCAAGAGAAACAATAGAAAAAATAAACAAATGGGACTACATCAAACTAAAAAGCTTCTGCACAGCAAAGGAAACCATCAACAAAACGAAAAGACAACCTAACAATTGGGAGAAGATATTTGCAAACCATACATCTGATAAGGGCTTAATCTCCAAAATATATAAAAAACTCATGCATCTCAACAACAAAAAAACTAACAACCCAATTAAAAAATGGGCAAAAGACCTGAACAGACATTTCTCCAAAGAAGATATACAGATGGCCAACAGACACATGAAAAGATGTTCAAAATCACTATCAGGGAAATGCAAATCAAAACTACAATGAGATATCACCTCACGCCCGTCAGAATGGCTATAATTAACAAGACAGGAAACAACAAGTGTTGGAGAGGATGTGGAGAGAAGGGAACTCTCATACACTGCTGGTGAGAGCGCAAACTGGTGCAGCCACTATGGAAAACAGTATGGAGATTCCTCAAAAAATCAAGGATAGAACTACCATATGATCCAGCTATTCCACTGTTGGGTATTTATCCAAAGAACTTGAAAACACCAATTTGCAAAGGTACATGCACCCCTCTGTTCATTGCAGCGTTATTCACAATAGCCAAGACTTGGAAGCAACCTAAGTGCCCATCAAGGGACGAATGGATAAAGAAGCTGTGGTATATAGACACAATGGAATACTACTCAGCCATAAGAAAAGATGAAATCCAGCCATTTGTGACAACATGGACGGACATTGAGGGTATTATGCAAAGTGAAATAAGTCAGAGGGAGAAGGTCAAATACCGTATGATTTCCTTCATTGAGTAGTAGATAATAACAAAATAAACAAACACATAGAGACAGAGATTGGATTGGTGGTTACCAGAGGGGAAGGTGGGAGGGAGGAGGGTGAAAGGGATAATTCGGCACATGTGTGTGGTGATGGGTTGTAATTAGTATTTGGGTGGTGAACATGGTGTAATCTATGCAGAAATAGAAGTACAAGGATGTACACCTGAAATTTATACAATGTTATAAACCAATGTTACTGCAATAAACAAAAAATTTAAAAATAAATAAATAAATAAATAAAAATTAAAAAAAATAAATAAAAATAAAAAAGGAAAAAGGAACTGATGAAATTAACTTTAATAATGTATTTTATTTAGCTTAATATACCCAAAATATTATTATTTTTTCAAACCCCCATGGAACAGAAGGCAAAAATCCTAACCAGGCTGGGATTTCCTCCTGAGAGGAAAAGGTCTAATAGAAAGGAGAAATGCATAAAAATACGACGCACACTTGTATGTACACCCAGAATGAGGAAAGCCAAGATTTCTAAGATCGAGTCTTCGTCCTCAGGAAGTTAATATTGAATAACACTGAGCATTACTGTGCCCACCCCTGTTCTATGTGTTCTTCACGTAATACCTCATGTAATCATAACAACAACCCTACGGAGTAAATGCCATTATTATCCTCATGCCCATTTTACAGTTGTGGAAACTGAGGCACTGAGAGTTTAAGTTACTTGCCTGAGATTACAGAGTTTGTAAGTGACAAAGCTCTGCTTTGGACCCAGCCATCCCATTCCAGAGCCCTCGATGACCTCCTAGGAGGGGAGATAAAACAGCAAAGACAGACTGAGCTTTTTAAAATGCAAATCAGATCATGTCACCCCACTGCTTAAAATCCCTTCCATGGCTCCCCACCGCTTTAGGATGGAGAGCAGCTCTCCACCCAAGCCCACAGAGCCCCGTCCAGCCGCCATAGGCCACCACGCTGGCCTGCTGGCTGTCTCAGACGCGCCACGCGCCCTCCACCAGAGCTTGGGTGTTAGCTGTTCCTCTGCGCGAAATGCTCTTCCTGGGGGGGCCGGCCCCGTGGCCTAGCGGTTAAGTGCGCGCGCTCCGCTACTGAAGGCCCGGGTTCGATCCCGGGCGCGCACCGACGCACCGCTTCTCCGGCCATGCTGAGGCCGCGTCCCACATACAGCAACTAGAAGGATGTGCAGCTATGACATACAACTATCTACTGGGGCTTTGGGGGAAAAAAGGAGGAGGATTGGCAATAGATGTTAGCTCAGAGCCGGTCTTCCTCAGCAAAAAAAAGAGGAGGATTAGCACGGATGTTAGCTCAGGGCTGATCTTCCTCACCAAAAAAAAAAAAAAGAGGAACTGCTCTTCCTCCCCCTCCTCCTCCTCCTCTGCCTCCTTGCTTCCTCCTCGGGTGAGCCTTCCCTGAGCCCTGGCCCTTGAGAGTCTGGTGCTCTCATCTGCCACTTTCCTTGTCAGTGCATTGTCATGCTGACTGGGTGATTCTGTGATTAACGTTTGTCCCTTCTCTATGCCAACATCATCTAACAGAAATATGGTGTGAGGCACCTAGGTCATTTTAGATTTCTTAGTAGCCAGCCACATTTAAAAAAGTAAAAAGGAACTAGTGAAATTAATTTTAATAATGTATTTTATTTAGCCTAATATATCCAAAAATATTGTCATTTCAACATGTAAGCAATATGAAAATTAACGGGATAGTTTACATTATTTTTCTCATACTAAGTTGTCAAAACCCAGTCTGTGTTTTACACACACAGCACATCTCAGTTCACACTAGCCACATCAAGTGTTCGGTGGCCACACGTGACTCGTGGCTACTAGACAGTGAAGGACTAGTCCAATCTCCTGCCCTCAGGGACGTCAAGTGGGGCCATGCACAGGCGATGCAACTGAGATGCGAAGTGGCTAGTCCGGTGGCTCTCAGCGGGCTGATTTCTCCCCTGGGGCACATCTGGCAACATCTGGAGATGAGACAGTTTTGATTGACGTGACTCTGGGGTGGGGGCGTGTGACTGGCGTCTGCTGCGTGGAGGCCAGGGAGGCTGCTGAAAATCCCACAACGCGTGGAACAGCCCCTCACAACCAAGAGTTACCCGGCCAAAGGCGTCGGCAGCGCCCAGGGTGAGCTGAAGGACTCTGGGTCTCCCGCCTGCATGCACTGCGCCCGCTCCCTCATTCCCTCCCGCTCCCCGGGCCAGTTCCATCTGTTGTCTACACGGTCAGCTGTGCCAGTCTGAGACTCACAACCTCGGTTCCTGCTGAGCTGCCTTTATCCATCTGGCCAGCGGGTCCTTCTCTATAGACTGCCGAGCAAGAGAGGAGGGACTTCCACATCTGCCTCCTGGAAGGGGTAGGGAGCCAAGTGACATTTGCTTTGGGTTTGTATCCTCTCCGGCCTCCCCGCAAACACAAACACCAAGGAGCTGGAGAGTGGGATCTAGTGGTTGATCTCCATTGCAAACCATTTCTGAGCATGACTAAAAACCTTCACTTGCGTTGGTGAGAGGAGGGCCAGAGCACCAGACTGTGAAGAGACGCGTCGTCTCAGCCTGGCCCTGTCTGCCCAGCTTGCCCCCACAGGAGACAAGCTGGGACACGCATGAGACAGCCCCACGTCCCCAGGGGAGCTTGAAAATGATGAACATGCAGCCAGGAGCAGAGAAAACACCAGGCCCTGTCCCCGAGACTCCCTTTCCCTCGCAGCACTCTGAGCCAGGGAGGCTGGCGCTGCCGACGGATGGCATCACATTGACCCTTCAACTCCCTGCCATCATGTTAGAAGGAGGTTTCAGGGGCACAGCACCACAGAGCTCACTTTCCAAAAGAGTCAGGGCAACACATTCAGAAAGCAGAAAACTGGGTTGAGATTTGAAGGGATTTCCTCAAGCCCTCCCCCCTTGTGCCCCCATCTCGTGTTGGGGGACACTTGCTTGTTCAGGCTCTACCCAGGTCCTGAGAAAACAAAGGCAAAGTGCCTAGTACAGGGCCCGGCCTCTGTTGGAGAGTTAATTTTAAAAAATAACTTTTTAATAGGCAGCAACCTAGAGGGAGCCTGAGCTGAACCACTCAGGGCCTCTGATGGCTCCCAACCCCCCTCACTCTTCACACTTGAATTTCGTTTTCTACTGTTTTATTGAGGTATAATCGACATATAAAAAGGGAAGATTTCTAAAGCCTACAATTTGGTAAGTTTTGACAAATGTATACACCTGTGAGAGCATTGCCACACTCCAGGTGGTAAAAATATCCCTTTCTCCTGAAGTCTCCTCAGGCCCCTTTGGAATCTGCACCCCCACCCCAAGCCCGTCTCTGCTCATCCCCAGGCAACCACTGATCTGCTTCCTATCAGTAGGGATTTGTTTGCATTTCCTATAATTTTTTTTTTTCTGAGGAAGACTGGCCCCGAGCTAACATCTATTGCCAATCCTCTTCCTTTTTTTTCCCCCTTTTTCTACCCAAAGCCCCGGTAGATAGTTGTACGTCGTAGTTGCACATCCTGCTAGTTGCTGTATGTGGGACGCGGCCTCAGCATGGCCGGAGAAGCGGTGCGTTGGGGCGCGCCCGGGATCCGAACCCCGGGCCGCCAGCAGCGGAGCACGTGCACTTAACCGCTAAGCCACGGGGCCAGCCCCTTCCTATAATTTTATGTACCAAAAGTTCTTTATCCATTTACTTGATGGGCTGTTACAGATAAAGCTGCTATGAACGTTCATGTACAAGTCTTCCATGGACATGTGCTTCCATTTCTCTTGGATAAACTCCTAGGAGTATTTACCTAGCAATGGTTGGGATCATAAGATAGATAGATATTTAACTTTTTAAGAAATCGCCAAACTGTTTTCCAAAGTGGCTGCACTGATTTATGTTCCAACCAGCAGTGTATGAGAGTTCCAGTTGCTCCACATCCTTGTCAACACTTGGTGTAGTCAGTCTTTTTAATTTTACCTCTTCTAGTAAGTATAAACTGGTATCTCAGTGTGGTTTTAATTTGCATTAAAACCATGACAATTGACATCAAGCATTTTTTTATGTGCTTATTTGCCATCCATGTATCTTCTTTGTTGATGTGTCTAGTCAAATCTTTTGTTCATTTTTTAAAATTGAGTTGTTTTCTTATTATTGCCTTTGAGAGTTGTTTATATGATATGGATTTAAATCTTTTATAGATATGTGATTTACAAATGTTTTCTCCCAGTCTGTTGCTTCTCTTCCATTGTCTTAACAGTGTCTTTTGAAGGACAAGACTTCTCAATTTTTAATTTAATAACGTACTCCCATGGGGCCGGCCCAGTGGCACAAGAGTTTAAGTGCATGCACTCCGCTGTGGCAGCCCGGAGTTTGCCGGTTCGGATCCCAGGTGTGCACCGATGCACTGCTTGGCAAGCCATGCTGTGGCGGTGTCCCATATAAAGTAGAGGAAGATGGGCGCAGATGTTAGCCCAGGGCCAGTCTTCCTCAGCAAAAAGAGGAGGATTGGCAGATGTTAGCACAGGGTCGATCTCCTCACACACACAAAAAAAGTACTCCCATTACTGTGAGGTAGTCTCCCAGACGTTGGGGGATCCATTAGGACTGCTTTGCTAGATGTTTAGAATGGGTTCGCTCATCTCAAACACAAACCACCCCTTTGCTGAGCAGCCTGCAGCCCTATGGAACCTCCTGAGAGATTTCCAGGAAAGACCTTTCCGTGCCTTGGTTTTCTCATCTGTAAAATGAAGATAATAGTAATACCCACTTCATAAGGTTGATGTAGGGATTAAATTAGTTAATCCATGTAAAGCTCTTACAACAGTCTAGCACTTAGTAAGTGCTATATAAATGTTATCTAGTATTATTACTCACACAAAGGATTTCCATGCAGGCCAAGTACACCATCTTGGGACAAAATATCTGGACAATTCTGGTTGTTTTGATAAACATTTGTTTATCTGTATGCCAGTCCTGAGCTAAATGCTTTGTTCACTTACCCCTTGAAACAACCCAAAAAAGGAGGTACAATTATTATCCTCATTTTACATATGACGAAACTGAGACCCAGTGTGGTTAGGGAGTGGCTGAGCTAGAATTCAAATTTAGGTGTGTTTAGCCCAAAACCTTCCCTATTCATAGAAAGCCTCCTTGCCGACAAGTGGAGTGGGCCATTCCTAAAGTCATGTAGATCTTCTGCCTCTGACTTTGCTTGTCCACTTGTCCTGGTGAGGGACTGCAGGTTTGCTACAGGACCTTGTTTCAAGTGGGGGAACCCCCCCTTGTGGATGCCCCTCTCTAGACGTTGCTCTTCTCTAGAGCAGAAATGGCACAACTTCAAGGGCCACTTGGATACAAGTTAGACATAGACCCATAGGCTCCTAAGAATGGGAAGGAACTTTTGGGGTCACCCAGTTCAGCTTTTTGCTAACACAAAACTGCCCCCGACCACCCTTGGCCCTGCTCAGGGAGAGGGAGCTCTCCCTGCCTCACCGGGCAGCCTTCCACTTCTCCAGCTCCAGCTGTTAGACATCTGTCCTTCCTGCCTCCCTGCAGCTTCCTGACATAGTGCAGGCACTCAGCAAGTGTTTCTGGAATAACGGGCTGTCGTGGTGGAGCTTTTCTAGGGCACATTTGCCAAGCCTTTTCAATATGACAGTATGACCCCTGTGGCCCACCAGGAGGTACCATACCTGTCCCTACTGTGCTCTAGAGTCAGGGGTCCTTGCTTTACCAGTTCCTAGCCACATTGGTCATATAATGTCTCAGAGCCTCCATATGCTCATCTCTGAAGTGGGGATTACCCAGCTTACGGAAATATTGTGAGGGTTAAGTGAGCGAGTCCATGGAAAACACTGACACTTGCCTGCACAGAGGAAGTGCGCAGTCACTGGTGAGCGTTGATAAGATGGTGACGATTTCCAGAAAGATCACAACATCCTGACTTGCTGCCAAGTCTTTTTCCAAATCACGATAGAAAGAAGAGCTGGGACAATTGAGGATGCATGTGTCAATACCACGATGGATTTTTAAATAAACAGGTCAGAACATACGTCAATGAATGCTGCCCCTTCAAATGTACTACCTTGGGGTATTCAATGATGCTTGAAAATTTTCAGAGTCGCTGTTGGTTCCTGTACCATTTCTTCAGGAGCCCCAGGAGTGGCAAATCTTCAAGGGAGGGAAGTCAAGGACCAAGCTGGGGTGCCATTTGGGGTTCAAATAAAGTGCAAAAGAAACACCATGAAAATAGTTTTCTCTGATTACTGTTTCCAACCCAGATTTGAGCAATGGAAACATTGTGGCATCTGTGGAATAGGTCACTACTTTAGAGTTGAATAGCTATTTCAATATATACACTCTGGTCTTTTTTTCTCATATTATTTCCATGACTTTTTTCGATTCACTCACTCAAAAGCATTTATTGCCTTTCCATCAGGAAAACATCTTCCAATAATTCCCCAAAATGATAAATACAAAGAGAAGAGGAGAGACATCTGCTATTTGTTCTCTGGGCCTTTTAGAAAATGTGGTGTTGTTCCCTGCATGCAATTGTTACACGTAGATCTACAAGGAAGCTGATGTTGTAGACATCAACGGAGTGGGCACTGTTCAAAAAGGAACGCCCCATAAATGCCACCACAGCAAAACTGGAAGGGTCCACGTTACTCATCATACTGCTGGCATTGTTGTAAACAAACAAGTTAAGGGCAAGAATCTTGCCAAGAGAATTAACGTACATATTGAGTGTATTAAGCACGCTAAGAGCCAAGATGGATTCCTGAAATGCATGAAAGAAAATGACCAGCAAAAGAAGGGTTCAGTGGAAGCGCCAGCCTCCTCCCCAGAGAGAAGCACACCTGTACGCACCAATGGAAAGGAGCCTGAGCTGCTGGAACCCATTTCCTATCAATTCATGGCATAAGAGGTATAAAAAAAAGAAGGGCAGTGAAGGTACTCTGTGTGACATTGTAATGATGGCCGTACGTCATTATATGTTTGTCCAAACTCATAGAATATTCAACACCAAAAGTGAACCCTAAGATAAACTATGGACTTTGGTGATTATGATGTGTCAATGTAGGTTCATCCTTGGTAAAAAAAAAAAAAAAAAAAAAATGCCATTCTGGTGAGCCATGTGGATAACGGGGAAGGCAATGCGTGTGTGGGGGCAGGGGTATACGGGAAAGCTCTGTACCTTCCTCCCAATTTTGTTGTAAATCTAAGACTGCTCTAAAAAAAATAAAATCTTTTTTTAAAAAAAGACCTCTGGGATGTTTTTTTAAAAATCATTTACGGAGCGCGTTCTTTTGCCAGCATTGGGTTAGGCATTTGAGAGATACAAAAACAAATAAAATATAGTCTCTGACCTTGAATAAGCATAACTTGTGCTTCCATAGCTTTTACCATATGTGAGGCTCTGTGAACGTGCCCTCAGAACAGCCCTACGAGATGGGTCCTCTCAGAATCCCCATTTTGGGGCCAGCCCGGTGGAGTAGTGGTTGAGTTCGTGCACTCCGCTTGGCGGGCGGCCTGGGGTTCTCAGGTTCGGATCCCGGATGGAGACCTACGTACCGCTTATCAAGCCATGCTGAGGCGACGTCCCATGTACAAAATAGAGGAAGATTAGCACAGATGTTAGCTCAGGGCCAATCTTCCTCACTAAAAAAAAAAAAAGAATCCCCATTTTACAGATGAGCAAACTCAGGCATGGAGGAATTAAGAACCTTGTCAGAGGTGTCACAGTCAGTCAGGAGTAGAGCCAGGATTCGGATCCAGGCAGACTGGCTGCAGAGTCCATCTGCCCCACTGAATGGCCACTTGAGAGCTTGAGCTGGGGGGGAAGGTTGAGAGAGAAATGAACATCAACTGGACAATGTATGTGGCAGAGAAGCAGGCCCCTCACAATCTCAGAGGTGTTCTGTTAAAAAACCTTAGTAAATCTAGTCTAGAAAATGTCCCGTCCACCAAGTCCATTGACTGAAGAAATACTCACTGAGCACGAACAATGTGCCAGGTGTGTGACCAGTGGGAGGGTTCCTGTCTCACGATGGAGAAGACCTACCGGGGCTGGGAGTCTCGAAGGCACTGAGTGCCATGAGGAAGTGCAGAGGGATTTGGGACCATCTTAAAGCGGACTAACCTCCCCTGAGAATGAGGGTAAGCTTGCTGGAAGGAGACACATGTTAGCTGAGAGTTAGCTATGCCATGTGGGGAGGACGGGGTTCTAAGCACAGGGAAAAGCATAAGATAAAGTCACAATGTTGGAGACTGCCTGGAGCGTTTGAGGCCCTAAGAGAAAACCAGTACAACTCGTGTATAGAAAGAGAGGAGATAGACATGCTGGATGGAGTGGAGAGGTATTCAGGGGCCAGATTTTTCTGGACCTTTCATCCTGAAGCATTGGGGGACCATAGAAGCAGTGGAGCATATTAATTAGGGTAAGTTAAACTGTTATTACAAATGAACTCCAAAATGTACAATAGAAATTTGTCTCTCCCATCACAGTCCAAGGCATAGATTCATTCCTGGTTGGTAGACCGCTGTATCAGTTATCTATTGTCCCAACGCTACGTAACAAACAACCACAAAACTTCAGTGGCACACAACAGTAAGTGTTTATTGCACAGGCACCTGGAGTCAGATGGGGCTCAGCTAGATAGCTCTGCTGATCTCACTGGGCTCATTCACACGTTGAAGGTTGGTCTAGGCTGGCCTTGGCTGCACAACTGGGGGACTTGGCTCACTCCGTGTGTCCTTTCTCCTCCAGCAGACCAGTCAGGAATGTTCATATAGAGACGGCAGAGATGCACACAAAGCAGAAACACACAGGATTTCTTAAGACATAGGCTTAGAACTCGCACACCATCACTTCTGTCTCACTTTATTGGCCAAGGCAATGGAATATATACTCCATTGATTTGATCGATATACTCCGCCTTTATGGGAAGAACTCTGAGTTCACGTGACAGTAAGACACAGATGCAGGCAGGGACAAGAAATGGGACCATTCAACGCACTCTATCTACCATGGACTCTATCCTGAATGTGTGGAATCAGGGACCCTGGATCCTTCCATCTTGTAACTCTGCCATGCTATGGAGCCTTGTCATCATCTGAAACCAGTTAGGAACATAAAGATGGAGGAGCCAGGCTGCCGCTCAAGGGCCTTGAACTACAATGGCCCACATCACTTCCTCTCACATTCTCCTCATAAAAACTAGTTATGTGACCAAGCCTAAATGCACATCCCTGGCCAGACAGCTGCTTCCCAGCCATGACTGCATAGTATGGGAGGGGAGAGGGAACTTTGACAGACAGCCAGCCGTCTCTGACACTGGGCGTGACTCACCATTGTGCAACCCTAAATTCCTAAAGGAATGAGAATGAGAGTAAAAACTTCCTGCATCATAGCACTGCCCCAGGCAGAAGTGATGGCAAACTTTCTATGATAACATGAATCACCCAGCCAGAGGTTTCAAAGGGGCACCAGAGAATAACATATGGACTCAGTCATCAGTCTACAGGGTTGCTAAGAAGATGCTAGTCTTTGCAGATCCTAATGCAGCAGATAGAGAGATAGAGACCGGACACATTACACCATCCCTGGACTCCACCTACCCTCCTGAAGCCACACCCAAGCTCCCGGTGGGGCTTATGTGAGGGGATCCCCCTCCCTTGCTGCAGACCGCCCTCTCCGATGAAGCACGTGGGATGCCCAGCCAACATCAAGCTCAAGGGGCTCGGCCCCAGGGCCAGGAGGAACCCCAGCACCTTTCGCCTGCTCCCTCTCAGAATGAGACCCCAGGAGCATGTGCTCTGGAAAGCAGCGGGTTGGCTTGTCAAGCCTCTCTCCCAAAAGCCGAGACATGATATGAATGCCAATGATCCCCACATCCGTGAGGAGGGGGACACAATTACAGCAAATTCTGCTTACAGTTCAGATTCAATATTTGGAAGGGATAATCCTGAAATAAGAGATTGTCTGATTTCTCTTCCAAGCCTGTGAATGGTTCGTTAGCTCCTATTTGACATTTGATGGTTGAGTCTGATTGGCTTTATTGTGGAGTTGGACTCTAAGAAGTCCCCAAGACAGAGCAATCAAGTTCCACAATGATCCCCAACTGCAAATTTTAAAACATAAATGGCAGCTGCGCCTTGGACATCCATCCCATGAATGCCGCGGGGAGTTTGTGTTGCATCCCCACTTCATGAAACTCAATCCTGCTTGGCAGCGCTGGCCCCTGACTCAGCAGTTAGGATTTCCAGCAGTTCAGCCCGGGCGCTGCAGACAAAGAACCCCCAGACTCGAGCGTCCGTCAAGAGGAGTGTGTCCAGGTCTTGTGTGAGGCCACCTAGGGACTGGGGTCTCCAAGAAACGTGAGATTGAGGCTGCACCCTAGAGGGGATTGCAGTCTAACTGTGGAGGCGGGTCCCTTGCACCAAAAACAGAAACGATAAAGGTGACAGATGCTCAGTTCCATGGTGGGGGCACAAGGGCTACAGGAGGTCCCAAGAAGAGGGAGAATAGGAAGAGCCAAGATAGGGGCTGGCTTCCTGGAAGGATGCTTGAGCAGGATGTAGGGGAGGACAGGGGGAGGCATCTCTGGCGTGAGATGTGAGTGAAGGGCTGCAGGAGCCCCACAGCACCCCCACTTCCTCGCTGGAGGCAGGTGGTGCCTCCTCGGGGTTCCTGCCGCCACCTGGGCTTCCCCACTCCCCGTGTTGGCCACACGGCATTGACCTCATCTGTCCTCATCGACCATAGGCCCTTTGAGGGCAGGGACTGCCTTATCCATTTCTGAGCCCTGGTGCCCAACAAGGAGTCCCAGCCCAATAAATGTTTGTTGGTCGAATGAAGATTTGCACCTAACTGTGTTGCATGCTCTCAATGTGTTGTTGTTATTAGTACGTTGCTGGTGGTCTAGTCACAGGAGCCAACATCTGTGTCATTCCTTTGAGAGATCAGGATCCCAGGAATCCAGGAACTTCTGTAGTGTTCTTGGGGGAGGTGAAGAGGACTCACTCTCTCCCTCAATTGTTCCCTTTAACCCCCGGAAGGGACACTCAGAGGGAAGAGGGGTCTATGATGAGCCCAGGACTGTGAGGGGTGCTTTATAGCCACTTCCTACTCACACAGGCCAGGTGTAGAGTGCTCATGACACCAGCACAGGAGCTCTGCCACGGACACGGTGTTCTGGGACAAGTTAGTAAACCTCTCTGTGCTCCAGTGGTCTCTGCGGGAGGAGAGCGTTTTCTCCCGCCTAGACTGTCTCCTCCCTCACAGGCAGCACCTCCCTCTGAGCTCCCAGGGAGCAATTGCTGGCATTACTGTGCTCTCATTCTGTCCTCCTGAGCCCTGTTTGGCAGCCAAGTCGTGTTACTTCCATCTCATAATTGAGAGGACGGACACTCAGAAAAGTGCACCATTTGCCCAAAATCCCACAATAGTGGGACCTCGGCTCTGCCAGACTTCAAAGCCACAGCATCGGCAGGGCTGCTGGGCAAGATGAGGGAGTTGAAGACGGGAGAATGTTCCGACCTGGCTGCCATGGGCTGGACGATTTCCCGGTCCTCTGCGAATTCTCCAGCTTCAAGGCAGCTGCACTAAGGCTTGCCTCCCGCAGCTCCCGGCCTCCATCTCTGCTCACACACACATGCTTACATGCATATGCCTGCACACATTTACTCATACACATTCATATACACACACACCCACACACTCACACGTACAGATACACACACAGATACAACCCACGTACACATACTCCCACATACCACACACCATTCTTGCACATGCATGCACAGGTACGCACAAACACACTCACCTATACACACGTGAGCACACACATATACATGCTCATATTCACACGCACTCTCACATAGAGACACGGGCACAAAAAGCACACATACATGCACTTGTTGCCATACACACGCTCACAAGCATGCAGGCACGTACACACATGCTCACACACAGATACAGCCCTCACGCGCGCGCGCACACACACACACACCCTTGCCACACCTTCCTTTGACCACAGGGGGAAGAAGGCAGAAATGCCGGCAGAAGCAGGGCCAGAGCCACACACTGTCTCCTTCGCAGGCAGCACCAGCCTCTGGAGGCCCATGTGTCTCATCCTCGTTGTAGTCCTCCTGCTGCCTCAGGCTGCCCCTTGGCTGCCCTCAAGACCCGATTTCAGTGCCAGGTCCCACCCGTGGTGTGAACTTTTTCCTCCCTCGCCTCCCCATTTCAGCGCTATTGTTCACTTCAGCGTCCGCTAACTGGATACCACAGGACTCGGGCGTCTGTCAGCAGGCAGGGACTTATCCATAATGACCTCACGCATTTCCCCTTCTAGCACCTCCGAGGGGCTTGACTAACAGTGACCATCATGATCACCTTTGTAGGACCCCCCAGGAGTAGACATGGGGTCAGAGGCTTTCCATTGCCCCTCAAATCAGAGGGCATAAATGTCTACTCACCCCATTAATTCTCAAGTGGTACCTCAGAGAGAGATGGATTCCTTAAGGAAAGAGAGCAATTCGTCTTTCTCTGCCTGCGGTGTTCCCTACCCATCACCAGAGGGCAGCCCTGATTCACTTATTTGTGTTTAAACACTCATTACCCAGCCCCCAGGCCTTAAAGGCATTGAGGCCAGAGAGCATATAAGCAAAGCTGAAAGGGCTGTCTGTGTGTGAAGCAAGATCAGTACCGTGGGGTAGACTGGGAAAATGAGCCACAGGGGAGACATAGATTGAATGGGATTCAGTGTAGCTGCTAGTATTGGGCTACAAGTTTGGTTCTGAGTTTCCTGTTGGCCATAGCAAAAATAGAACCATTCACTAGGTCACCTACTTCTCCAGGGAAAGGCCAAAATTTCATTTGGGAGGCTGCTGGGAAATCCACCACACCTTGGTTTATACAACTCCCCACACAGGGTCTTCCAGATCGACTCGGCTCATGGGTTGGACCCAATATGCTGACCCTTCTTTAAATTTGTCAGCTCTCCATTTCACCCTTTAATTTAAAGTGATAGTCAAGAGCTCTAGAGGCAGACCTCCCTTCTCACTGGGTCCACTTTCTCTCCTCTCTCCATCCCACTCCAATCAGGTTTTCACCCACTACTTTCCTGAAATTGATCTTGTCAAGATCACCTGCCACTTCCATGTTGCCAAATCCAGGGGCAGCTCTCAGTCTTCGTCTCACCAGAGCTAACTGCGGCATTTGACCCAGGCCGGCATGCTCTTGTTCCTGAACACTGTTTTCCTTTGGCTTTGAGGACACAGCTCTCTTTTTGGTCTCCATCTACTGCTCCTTCTCCATCTGCTTTGCTGGTTCCTCCCTCTCTACCTTACCTCCAAATGTTGCCCTGTTACACCTCGGTCCTCCTCTTCCATCCCGTCACTCTCCCAATCCAGTTTCAGGACTCTAAATATCAGACACTCCCTGATGACCAAAACATGTATGACTGTGGCCCCTACCTCTACTCAGATGTCAGACAGGCATCTCAGACTTATCATGTCCAAACCAAATTCCTGAAACCCTCACCTCACCTGCTCATTCCTCTTTCCCATCTCTGCAAATGGCAGCACCATTTGACTTGGGACAACCTTAGAGTTGTCCTTGACGCCTCTCTCCATTCACCCTTTACATTCAAGGGACCAGAAAATAATCCTGTGGGCTCTGACCTCCACGAATCTCTAGAATCCAACTTCTTCTCACCATCTCTATTCTGACTCCCTGTCCAAGCCACCAGCATTGCTCTGTGGGCAGTGGCTTTGTGTCTTTGTCTGTGGCTCTATCCCTTGTATCTGGATTGGTGCTTGGCACATAGTGGGCAGTCAGTAAATATTTGTGGATTAAGTTACGGAATGCCTTAGAGTTTGCTCTAAGACACAAAAAGAATTCTGTTTCTCGATAAACAAATGATTCCACAACTATGAAAATAATAATAACCAACATCTTTTGAACACTCACCATATGCCAGGCTTCTTACATGTGGCAGGAAGATGCTAGATGAGATGAACACGTTTCAGAGAAGTAGGAAATTGTCCGAGGCCAACATCTAGGAGTTGATGGAGTAGATATTTGAAACATATTCATTTATTCAACTCATCAAATATTTGTTGAGCACCAATTATGTGCCAGAGATTGTTTTGGGAGAACAAAATAGACAAATTCCTTACTCTAATAGAACTTACATTCTGGTATGGAGACAAATGCAAGAAATAAAATGTATTTATGTGACAGGTGCTACAAGAAAGCCAGTTAAGGAAACGAGGAGTGAAGAGGGATGATCTCTCAGGTAGGATGATTAGGAAAGATCTCTTTGGGGGAAGTGGCATTTGAGCAGAGATCTGGATGAAGTGATGGGGTGAGCCATATAAATATGTGGATGAAGAGCAAAGACTCTGAGGTGAGCAACCTCTGGCACGTTTGCATGACAGCAAGGAAGCTAGTGTAGCTGGAACCCTGCAAGTGAAGGGTAGGATTTTGGAGATAAGCTCAAAGATATGGAGGGGGGTCAAAGGGACCAAAGGCCAGCGGAAGCCTTTGGATTTTCCCCTGAGTAAAGTGGGAAGCCATCACTAGGCTTGAGCAGAGGAGAGACATGATCTGACTTAGGATCACTTTGGCTGCTGCACAGAGAAAGTGGGGCAAGAGTGGATACAGAGAGATCCATTTGGAGATTTCTCTTGGCCAGCCTATGGTGCCCAGTGGCTTGGTCAAACACCAATCTAGATGTTGCCATGAAGATTTTTTTTTAGAGGTGATTAACATTTACAATCAGTAGACTTTAAGTCAATAACGTGGGCGGGCTTCATCCAATCAGTTGAAGGCCTTAAGAGCAAAGACTGAGGTTTCCCAAAGAAGGAAGAATTCCGCCTCAAGACTGCAACATAGAAATCCTGCCCAAGTTTCCCACCTGCTGGCCTGCCCTACAGATTTCAGACTCAAGACTGCCACATCGACTCTTATCTGAATCTCCAGCCTGCTGACCTGCCCTACAGATTTCAGACTTGCCAGCCTCAATAATCAGATCAGCCAATTCCTTAAAATAAATCTAAATAGATAGACAGAGATAGATCGGTAGAGAGAGAGATAGGAAAGATAGGGTATATACAAATATATAATAGGATAGGAGTTATATATCTCTCTCCTATATTGCTTCTGTTTCTCTGGAGAATCCTGACTAATACAAGGCTGTTGCAATAATCTATGAGACCAATGATCAATGATGATGGCTTGGACCTTGGTGGTAGCAATAGAGACGGTGAGACATGGCTAGAGTCTAGAAATATTGAAGGTAGAGCCCACTGGATTTGCTTATGAATTGAATTTGGCAAATGAAAGAAAGAGAGGCATCAAGAGTGACTCCCAGATTTTTGGCCCAAGCAACTGGGTGAGCAGTAATACCATCAGCTGCCGGGGGAGATGTTTAGGAGAGAAATAACTGAGTCTGGCGCTGAGGGGGAGGTCAAGCTAGGGAGTGAACAGGGTATCGAAGGCATTAAAGTCCTTGGGATGGGATAAGGTCACCAAAGGGCTGCCTATAGACAGAAGAAAGTGGTCCAAGGACTGAGCCCTGGAGCCCCTGGGGCATCCTAAGGTCCAGAGGTCAAGAAGAGAAGGAAAAACCAACAAAGGAAACTGAGATGAGCCAACGAGATTGGCAGAAAATCTGGACAGTGTATGTCCCAGAAGCCAAGTGGAGAAAGTGCTTTATTCCAAGAAAGACAGAGTGGTCAGCTGTGACAAACACTGTAGGGAAATGGTCACGTTGGTGGCAGGCAGAGTCACCTGCTCTGGGGTACCGCAGCAGTGGGCACTGGGTGGGGAGTCCAGCATGGAGAGAGTAGCAGCCCAAACACACACACAGGAAAACTGTCCTTCTCTCTGCCATTGTGTCTGAGGCTTCCCCACAGACACTGGAGTCCAGGCTGGCATGACAGTGACTTCCTATGTCCCTAAAGAAGGAAGTGCCCTGAGAAACGTCGACGTACGCTGGCCGGACAGGAGCTCCAGGCAAGGGTTTCGTCTGTGGCGGGGTTGGTGTTGATGGATAGCGGGTCATCATGAAGAGACTGGGAGGAGCTGGGTTGGAATATAAATTTGAGTCATGTTAGGCAGATGGGGAAGTCACACCGCGTTCCCAGGGAAAGAGTGACACGTGATGGGCCGTGGCTGGAGGAGCTGGAAGGCAGAGAAGGGAAGGAAACCACGCCACAGGGGCCACCAAACCCTACAGGTTTGTTCCGTATCCCTTGGCGTGGGGCCAATGGGGCTGAGCTTGCTCTGGTGGAAAGAGCAAGGATTGGAGAGTCAGATCTGAACTGTTCCACCTCTGGGTTCAGAGATGGTGCTTGTCAGGGAGGGCTCCAGGGAGAAGGAGAGGCAGGGAGACCAGCAGTCACTGCATGGCCCCCACAGGCCAGGTGCATGCTGGGGACATGGTCAGCTTGGGGACAGGGAGAGTGACAGGCTCCTTTAAGATACAGTTGTTCGGTTTCTCCTCACAACAGCCACTGTGAGGTTGTTCATTCTTTCTGTCACTTACTGATGAAGAGACCGAGGCTTGGAGAAGCTAAGTCACACACCCAAGGTCACGCAGTTGAGAAGTGCTGGAGTCTGGGTTTGAATCTGGATCTCCTGGCCTCCAGGGCCTGTGTTCCTTTTCCTATAACACCATAAGCTGAGCAGAGGCGAGAACTCCAGAGATGAAGCTTGCTCTCCCCTCTTCCTGGCGTGGCGCCTGACCTTGCTGGGCCTCTGGGTACTCACCTGTAAGAAGGAGATGACTATCACACCTATCCTACAGGATCAAATGAGATTCTGCCATAAAACAGCATTGCACCTAGCACACCGTACGTGTTCAAGGAATGCAAGCTATTGTTACTGATGATGATTTTCGATTTACAGATGAGAAAGCACGTGAGTCCACTAATTTCTTCATACTCTAAAGAGTATAGGCTGAAGTCTGGATTCAAAACAAGACACAGGAAATACCAAAGTTCACTCAAGCAATTTTCCATTTCACCCCAACATAAGAAAGAGAAAGATGGGCATTTCAGGCAGGTGGAACGCTTCGGCGAAAGCATGAGATGAGATCAGGCATGTGCGAGTACAGTTGATCTTAGAGAGTGCAATGACATCAGATTTTAGCCACAGGTGGGAGGGTGGACCTTAAATACCTGGCTGGGGGCTCCGGGCTTCAATTCAATGTCTTGCATGGAATGCCTACACACGTCAGTCTCCGTGCCCGGCGAACTGAGCCCTGGCACTGGCACTGTTTACAGCTGTCTGGGCTGGCAGTGGTGATAACGCCCTCGTGGACTTTGCCCTGACCCAACCTTCAGCCACGGAGGTGGTGGGTCACGCATTGCCTAGAAGGCAGCTGTGAGATTAAGGGAGCTGCTATGACATATGCTACCCATGAGACCAGGGTGCACTCCAGTGGGCCCGGCCCCACCATTCTCACAGCAACCTCACATGGGGGGTTCTATAATTATGCCCATTTGATAGAAACTAAGGCTCGGTCAGAGTTGATATGACTTGCCGAGATCACACAGCTGCAGCAGGACCAGGATTTGAACCCAGGTCAATTTGTCTCCAAGTCTGCTGCTCTTTTCTCCATGCTGGGTTAGGCTGTTGGCTTCTGAAAGACACGGACAGGTGAGAGGGGTCAAACATGGCCTGAGGGTACCCAGGCACCCGTGGGAGACGGCAGGCAGAGCAGGTTGAGGGTCCAGGCAGAGACTGATCAGAAGGATGGTCCTTAAACTGAACTGGGGTGGGGGCGAGATATGCGGCTCTGGGGGAACAAAGAGCCCTGAGATCCTCACTGTACCTGCCCACCTTGCCCTGGACCAGCCTGTCGGTCTGCATCCTACGCCCAGAGAAAGGACCGTGGGCTGACCTGGGCCAAAGACACTTGAGTTCCTGCTCTGCCATTGACTAGCTCCATGACCTGGGGCAGTCGCTTTACCTCTTGAGCCTCACTTTCCCTGTCTGTAAAATGGTCTTTCCATCCTTCCACTCACACAAGTATCTTGAGGAGCGAAGGAAAGTGGTGTGGTCCAGGGTCCTCCCACAGAGCCCCGCACACAGCAGGCACCTGACACACAGTGTCAGCTTCCCATGTGTCCGGGCCTCCCTGCCCTCATTACTCCCAACCCCCTTCCTGGGAACAGGCTCTGGGCTTGTCAGAGAGCCAGCAAGCTGTCAACCCCACCCCAGCTGGCCAGTTAATGAGTGACCAGGGCGCTGGAGCCCGGCCTATAAAGAGCTGCTAGCCAAGGCAGCAGGTGGGAGCCAGGCGGACAGCAGCAGTGGGGTACAGAGGAGCGAGATGGATGGCAGGATGGTGTCATGGCTCCTGTCCGGGGTAGCTGTGGTCCTCCTGGTGCTGCTGCAGGGCACACAGTCAGTCTACATCCAGGTGAGTCCCTCCAGCTAGTCTGCCCTTTGCCTGAAGGTCCCCACGGTGGGAGGCTGGGATGGAGAAGGGACGCTGGGAAATTCATGGGGGTACAGGGGAGCACAGGGCCCAGGGCTCAGCCCAACACACAATCACAGCCCAGGGCCCAAGACAGCTGGTGGGTGGGGGCAGCTGGAATGCTGATGGCGATGATGATGGTGATGATAACAATAAACTGCTGCTATTCAGCATTGCTCTCCTCAAAGGCCAGTCCTGGTCAGAGGTCAGAGTGTGGAATAAGACGTGGTCCCTGCCCTTGAGGAGCCCAGAGGGGGAGGGAAACCCTTACCCAAGCTCCCACAGCTCTCTATACTCACCCGTGTCTGGGCAGAGGGGGAATAATCACCAGAAAACATGTCCCCGGCAGGTAACTCTAGAGCTGACATTGCAGGATGAGCAGGAGGTAGCCAGGCACAGCGGACGCGGACACAGGCAGAAGGCACAGCACACGCAAAGGCTGCGTCTCCTTCCAGGGCGCCGTGAGACTGGCGCAGTGGAAGCGGGGCCTGCCTGCCATGTGGCAGGATGCGGCTGGGCTGGCGGGGGAGTCTGCAGCCCTGGGTGTCACACTCCTGACTCTGGGCAGGGCCTCCTTGGGAAGGAACAGAGTGGGTCTTGGGGAGCAGAGGGAGAGGCAGCTGCCCCTGCAGCCCTGGCCGTGGAGCCCAGCAGCTTGCGGTTGCCATCATTTTGCCATATGGGTTCAGGGGAGATGACCCAGTTATCGAGTGTGCCCTGGGTACCAGGCCCCCACGGAGGAGTGGAGCATGATTGTCTCCTTTTGTCGGATGAGGCTCAGAATGGGGAAGAGACAGGCAGCCAGTCGGGAAGAGCTGGGATTTGAACCGGGGGTCCGCTGATCTCCAGAGCCCACCTTGGACCATTGTATGCACAGCCTTGCTGTGACCTCACCTACCAGTCACTGGGGGCCTGTGGCACAGGAGAGCCCAGCATCAGACACCACCTCCCACCTCCCAGGCTGTCTTTAAAGTGTGGCCTGGACTTGCCATGAGAACAGGGAAGGCTCTGTGGGGTCTGAGGAACCCGGTCTCCCGGCCCGGGTTTTGATACCCTCCCCTCTCCTTTTCCTCCTCCCCCCAGTACCAAGGCTTCCAGGTCCAGCTGGAATCTGTGAAAAAGCTGAGTGACCTGGATGGGCAGCGGGTGCCCAGCCCCCGCCTGAGGGCCCAGAGCCCCCTGCCCTCCTTGTGCCTCCACCCGGCCCTGCCAAGGGACCTGCAGCCTGTCTGCACCTCCGAGGAAGCTGCCAGCATCTTTGAGGCCTTGAGTGAGTTCCCCACCCCAGCCTCTGGTTCTCCCTCCTCCCCACATCCCAGCTTCTCCCCCTCGTGTTGTTTCTACTAAGCACCCAGCGGCTGAGGACAGGGAAATTCAAGAAACTCTGCCCCCTGCCTCTGGGTTTGGGCGCTGAAAGTCAGGCTGCCAGGAACCCCTCGGTCTCCAACAGTGCAGCTGCTTGGTCATCCTCTCTCCAAGATGCCCCAGAGCCAGGAGGGACCCAGAAAAACAACAGCAATGCAGTGGGGTGATGGGGGAGGCACAGCGGGCACACAGGAGAGATGGCTGACATCTGGGGTGGATCTGAAAGGCTTCCAAGAGGAGGTGACATCTAAGCTGAAATGTGAGGGCTGAAGCAGAGCTGACCAAGAGAACGTGGTGACTAGCTAGCATTTATTGAGCACATGCTAAGTGCCAGGCCTCGTGTCAGCCCCTCTGCCTGCCTCCTCTCCTCACAACGACCCTGTCAGGCTGCTGCCGTCCATTTAGCAGACAGGAACACTCAGGCGCAGAGTGTAAGTGACTCGCCCAGGCACCGCCAGGAAGGAGAGGACCTGGGACTGGTGCCCGAGCCGCTCACTCTGCTTCTAAAGTTTCATGCTCCTGATCTGTAAGATGCCGGCCCCTCTCTAGGCCCTCTCCTGAGCAGGCCTTCTCGGGGCCCCTGGGCAGCAGCTCCCTGGACCACAGATATTTCAGGTTCAGGTTCAGCTGACCGGTTTTCTCCCCTGCCCAGGGACCATTGCTAACGACGACTGTGAGCTGTGTGTGAATGTCGCCTGTACCGGCTGCCTCTGAGATGATCCCTGGGCACACCCTGGACACCTTGCCCCCCCAGCCCACTGCCTTCACAGCCCCCACCCCATCCAAGCCCTGGGGGGCCCCTGGCCACCGGGTCACTGCCACCCTCCCAGGGCCTGAGCAGCTGGATCTCGCACAAAGCAATTGGACTCATGTTGGAGGAGAGTTTGACCCCTGAGGCAGCCCTGCTACTGAATAAAGCTTCTCTACCCACACAGAGTCAGGTGTCCATGTGTCCATCCCCAGGAGCCAGGGGCCGAGCTTCTTGGGAAGCCGGGTGGATAGAGGAGAAAGGTTGGACTCATGAGTCAGCAATTTCCCTGGTTTCCAGCACCTGAGGAGGTGGTTCTGGAAGCCCTGTTTCGTCTAGGAGGGAGCGAGGCTCGGGGCGGGAATGAGTCACCAAGATCACAGAGCACCCAGACCCATCAACCCCAAAGCAGAGCTCAAGGCCTGGCCCAGCTTCCACGCTCCTGACCCACGAGGGACCCCCTCCAGGAGGGGCACTGCAGGAGTGGGTGGAGGGGAGAATCACCATGCCCCCTCCTCAGGCCCATGGTTAGGGCTGACTCTGCCCCAGGGCTGCCTGAGAAGATGGGCCATCTGCCTCTCCCTTACCTTCCCCAGCTTCCTCCCACACTTTCCCAGCTGCCTGGGACCATCTGGCCTGCTCCAGATGGGAGACCTCTCCTCCCTCTCTCCATCCTGGTGGCCCTGAGGAGTACTAATAACAGCCCAGGTTTATGGAGCGTTCGCTATACCCTCGGCACTACTCTAAATCCTCTGCACATAGTAACTCACGGAGTCCTCTTCCAGGCTAATGAAGCAGGTACTGCTATTAGCACCATCTCCACTTTACGAATAAGGAGACCCAGGACACAGATAACCAAGTAGTCCAGGATCACAGGCTCAGCAAAATGGCAAAGCAGGCGTCTTCCCAGGAAGTCTGGGCCAGAGTCACGCACTGAATCGCCCTGTTACTGCCTCCCCATGATGCCAGGCTGTGGCTGATGACCTAACCCAGGGCCCCAGCAGCCACCACATTCTCACGGCGGCCTCAGTGCCTTCACTCAAGCAGGGGCCGTGCTGAGAATTCCCCAAGAAGGGCCTTTCTGCAAGTTGGCTCCTCCCCAGCGTCTGTCCTGGGCAGTCAGAGAGGAGGAAAGCCAGGTACAAAGGGGCCGTACCCTCTGAACTCAGCTCACCCAGGGCCAAGGCCAAGGTGAATTCCCCAAGACCAGCTGCCCCTCCTGGCTGGCCCAGTTCTGTTCACGAGTCCTGAGGTCTCCTAATCTGCCAGGCCAGAAACCCCAGACCTCCAGCTCCTTCCTTTCCCTCACCCCACAGCCAAGACTGGCTGGGGGCCTTTGCAATGCCTCCTGGGTCTCAATCATCTACCATCACTCAAGGTGGGCCCTAATCACACTACCCCAGCCAGGCCAGGGGTCCCTTCCTGCCCTGCATCCTGCAGGCTTTCCACACCCACCATGCCAGGGAAACATTGCAGTGCTGCTCTGATGGTGCTCCCTACCCTTCTGTGGCTCCCCAGTGCCACCTCTCAAGTCTATACTGAGCCCATGTGCCATCTGGCTTCATCTCCTACACTGCCTTCAGCTGTGCTGGGTTCCCACTCACCTGGGGAGGAGGCAGTGAAGGGAATTGCCACCGACCGAGCACTGACTCTGTATCAGGCACGGGCTGAGCCATCTACACAGAAATAATCATTCTAGCAGCATCAGCAAAGCGCTCACCAGGGCCTGGTGGAGCTCTAAGAGCTTTTTCTGTACTACCTCATTTAATCTTCACTTAACTCTATGAAGTAGGGATTCTTGTCATCCCCATTGTACAGATGAAGAAACTGAGGAGACAGCAGGCTAAGTAACCTGCCCCAAGTCATACAGCTGGTAACAGGCAGAGCCAGGATGCTCATTCAGAGAGGGAGCATTAAATGATTCTACCCCACCACACGTCTCATCAAACCCCCGCAACCCCAGGAGGCAGGATCTGTTATCATCCTATTTTCAGATGAGGAAGCCGAGTCTCAGAGAGGAGGACACAGCTTGTCAATGACACAATCAGGCTCAAACCCAACGCTATGTGCCTCCCAGGCTCCAACCAGTCCAGGCTCAACCAGTCCAGTGCCCTGGACCTGCCCCCAACCCCACCCTCTGGAATCCCCTCTGCCTCCCCACCTCCACGCTGGTTTCAAAATTCCATCCATCCCAAGGGGTACTCATATGCCTGCCTCCCCTCCCCCTTCACAAAGCCTTCCCTGACCTTGACCCTGAAGACACCTCACCCTCTGCATCGCACAGCACAGCCCAGGGAATCCCCCCTGAACCAGCCTGTGGGAACTGTCCCCTCCACCCTCCACTCCAAGAAGGACGGTGGTTGCCTCCTTCTCCTCACTCCTCTGCCTGTGCCGACAGGCCTCCCTCCACACCTCGCTCCTGTCTGAATCACTCTCAGCTGGACCCTGGTTCCCCTTTCTTTGGTTTGTTTCTACTGTTTATTGAATTTGCTCATGTTTGTATATGGTCTGAACTTTACATGCATTACACACTTTTATGCCCAGCCTGGAAGGCAGGTACTGTTATTCTCCTAGTTTTACAGAGGAGGAGACTGAGACACAGAGAGGGAAGGTGACTTTGCTAACCTCACACAGTATGTGGAAGACCTGGGGCTGGCATGCAGGGCTGAAACAGTGTGGCTCTCGCTCTCCCTGTCCTGCGTTATGTTCTCATGCGGTCATCCCTGTGGGGCCTCCCTCTCTTGGGCTCAGAGAGCCTTCCCCAGGCACAGAAGCCATTCTCCCACAGAGGGCCAGAGCTGGGCAAGGGGCGTGGGTTATAAAGTGCCTGGGAGCACCAGGCAGAGGGGTCACGAAGACTCCTCTCGGGGGGCGGAAGTCTTCCGAGGAGGGGCCCTGGGAGTGAAGCCTTGGCGCCTGAGCAGGAGTTTCGCCAGCCAGGAGTGTGAGAAGAGGAGCAGTGCAGAGGAAACGTAAGAGCCGTGCTCAGGGAGTGGGCCTGGGGGCGGCCAGGAGGCAACACTACAACGGTCCGTGGGGGCCACAGCCTGAGGCACGGTGAAGACTCTGGAGCTCTGGGAGGATCTCATAGCTGGTCAAGTGTCTGTGTCGGACATCTAAGCCAGCACAGACTCGTGTGCTCACATGTGGCTTGGTGACTTTGGTGACCCCAGGAGATACGAAAGAAAAGCAGAGGTTCCACCTCCCCCATTGGTGGTCCAGAGATTCAGGCCCCTCGGTGCCTGCGTGTGGTGGCAGCCCCAGGAGCTTAGCAGGGACACTAGAGTCCTTGCACTTAGCACACTGACCCCTCAGCTGGCCAGGGCAGGGTAGGCATCGATGAAGCTGGATGATGAGTGCACCGACGGATGCAGGAAGGAACGAAGGCCACACCAGGAGCACTCTGGAATCTGGTTTATTAGGTGAGGGTTGGAGTGGCTCTTGGGAAGCACCTAGCAGCTCGGATGGGGTCAGGGGCTGGGCCTCCCCAGGCTGCTCGCTCCTGGTTGGGGGGCAGGTAGGTGGGGCTGCGGGAAGAGGGAGCATCCTGCAGGGGAGGGGCAGAAGGCAGCGAGCACCAGCGGTCCCAGCATCCGGCGCAGGCAGCGTAGGCACAGATTTCACACATGCTCGGGTCCTGGGCGATGGTCTCTGGACAGGAGAGAGGGGGCTCCGTGAGAGCCAACCAAAGCTCCCCGTCTCCCTTGAGTCAGAGCTTGGACATCCGCCACTCAGATCCCAGGAGAAACCCAGGGCTGTCCTCGCTGACCGGCTGGGCTTTCGATACCAGCCAATCAGAGCGGAGATTCTACCCAGAAAGGAGCTACAGCTAAGGCCAGACGAACCGAACGCAGTGCTACCAACGCATCAGTCAGAGTGAGGATGTTCCTAAAGTTAGCCCGGCCAATCACAACTTAGAACACTCATTAGAGAGGGCTTACAGACCCACCAATCAGAGCAGAGCCCCCGCTCCAAACCCCACCATTCAGAGCACACGTCTCCCTCAAGCGCACCAATCAGGGAAGTCCCAAGCCCCGCCAATCAGAGAGGAGGCTCTCACCCAGCCTCTGAGGCTCTCCTGGGCGCCGGGGTGCTGGCAGATGGCTTGAGTTCTTCGGGAGAGTCGGGGTACCTACCGAGCATGGGAGCCAGGCATCCATCAGCCTTCCGGCGGTTCCTGATGCTGGGCGCCTGGAGCTGCCGCAGGTCCTTGAGCTTCTTCACTGACTCCAAAGAAAAGGAGGACTCTCCCTCCTGAGGAGACACAGCCTGCAGCCCGCTCCCCGGGCCTTTCCCCAGGGCCGGCCCCTCTCCACCCCCGTGCAATGGCGCTCAAGCAGTGTTTGTGGCATGTGGCAACCAGACGCTTCGCTGCGGGGCAATACAAGCTGGTTAGAGCTCAAGCCTCACAGCTGGACGCTGGGCTTGAATCCTGTGACCGCGGACAGGTCATTACACTCCGGGGGCCTTGGAGTCTGCGTGTTAGCTGAGGAATGGAGAAATGGATGTGAAGTGTCAGGGACACCATAGGCACCTATTAGTGGGAGCCATTGTGCTGTCTTCACCCCTGCCTGAGAGCCGTGCCAGCTGATCACCAGCCCCCAGCTCCAGCCTGCTGCCTGGCTGACATTTGAGGAGGAATAAAAAGCCCTCCTGGGGCCTGTTGTGATAGATAGCGGGGCCCCTGCTGGTGCCAGACTGGCCTGCCGCTGGCATCCACGCCGCTGGGCACACCCTTCCGTCAGGACCTCTGGGATGTCACGCCGGTGCCCTGGCTGAGTACAGGACTGAGGAGTAAGTCTGGAATTGAATCTAGCTCCTTCACTTCTCAGCCATATGCCCATGGCTAGTTACAGAACCTCTCTGAGCCTCCGTTTTTCTCCTCTGAAAAGCGGGACTAATAATCCCTTCTTCCCAGGGTGCTCATGGGGCCACAGTGAGCTACTAGAGGAGCCTGGCCTGTGGCAAGCACTCAGTAAATTGGCTAATGACCTGCCTTTCCCAAATGGTTATTTCTCTTCTCTCTACCTGGTGTCTGAAGGGGAAAGGGTCAGAGGCAGGAGTGAGAAGGGGGTCCCTGAGGAAGAGCCAATCCTTAGACATACCCCCACTCCAGCCCCAGAGAGGGAGTGCTCTCTCAGGGGACAGGCCCTGTGCACTGGGGGCAGAGAGCTGGCTGGCCTGGATAGGGACAGAGGACTTACCTGCACAGTGACTCCCCCTGCCAGGGCAGCCCAGGCCCAGAGGAGGCACAGTGCAGAGAGCAGGAAGGTGTTCATGGCAGCAGTGCCCAAGAAAGGAGTGGCTAGTTCTGGATGCCGGGGGAGCAGTGGGGCTTTTAAAGAGGGCCGGTTACTGAGTAACCCAGGAGCCTTTGTCAATGTCTCATCTGCTTGCTTGTCAACACAGGCCTAATCAGATAAGGCTCCAGACAGCTCTGGCAGGTAAGAGATCAGCCCCAGGAGCCTGGCAGAGCCCCAGCCCCTCCCTGGGCTCCCACTTTAACCCACAGCCCAGCTGGGTCCTGCATTCATTCACCAAGCACACACACTCACTGACATCTGCTCTGGGCCGGGCCCTGTGCTGGGGTAGGGCTGCAGACCCAGCCCAGCCCTTAAGGATGGAGGCCCAGACAAGGCAGGGTGGTTAGGTGGCAATGCAGGGTGAGGAGGGGCCACCTCACCCAGCCCAAGGGCAGGGCAGTTCAGGAAGTTTTCCCAAAGGAGGTCGTGCCAGCGCTGAGTTCTGGAGAATGAGTGGAACTTTTCTTAGAGAAAGGGCTGGGGGTAAAAGGCCATTTCTTGCAGAGATGCCACATGTGGAGCATCCAGGAGGTGAGATAGGCCTGGAATATTCAGGGAAATGTGAGCAATTCAGCCTAGGGGGAGGAGGGGACTGCAAGGGGGCTTCAGATGATGAGAAATGAGGTTGCAGACCAAGGCAACTATAGTCGTGTGTGGCTTAACAACAGGGATACATTCTGAGAAATGCATCATTAGGTGATTTTGTTATGGTGTGAACATCGTAGAGTGTACTGAAGGGGAGCAAAATTAGCCACCCCAAAATGTGTCTCTAGCATAACATGAGCTAGGCAGTAGACAGGGAGGAACCTAGGGAAGCCTGCTTGGGCTCCCCTCTGTGTTCTTCTGTTTCTGTGTGGCCACACAAACACCTGTTTTCCAAACTTTGCTCCTTTTCACCTCCCTGTGAATTGCCTTCTTTCCCTTTGAGTACCTGACTTACCACCCCAGCATCTTCTTTTGTCTGTAGCTGAGGATGGTATTTAAGGTGAGGACTTTGGCCATTTTGGTGAGTTACTCAGTTTTCCTGGTTTTCTCCCATGTATCTTTTGGGGGAAAGGGGAGAGTTCCTCCCCCCTTTTCCCTAAGGTTCTTATGGCTGGTCAAATAATTTCAAAGGCAGGTTAGCAGGGGAAAATCAAACAAAGTTTAGTAACATGTATACACAGGAGAAGCTCAGGATAAACCGAGCAACTCGGCTCTCTGGCTGAAGCTGCTCGCTTAAGTGCTTCAGCTAAAGACAAGGGGGGTCTTGGGCCAGCCCTGTGGCTTAGCGGTTAAGTGCTCACACTCTGCTGCTGGCGGCCCGGGTTCAGATCCCGGGCGCGCACCGACACACCGCTTCTCCGGCCATGCTGAGGCCGCGTCCCACGTACAGCAACTGGAAGGATGTGCAGCTATGACATACAGCTATCTACTGGGGCTTTGGGGGAAAAATAAATAAATAAAATTATTTAAATAAATAAAGACAAGGAGGGCCTTGTGGGTAGTGGTTTGGGATTTCGGAGGGGAGCAAGGCACTTTACGTGGAGATGGAAATGCAAATGTTTGTTAAACAGGTTTTGCTAGGCCCAAAATGCATTTGTTGGTGCCTTTCTAGCACACCTATTTTACATTATACTCCAACTATCTTATGGTATCAGCTCCTTCCTGGAACAGGCCTTCTGTGTTTAATTCTTTGAGGTAGTTTGAGGTAGTTTGAGTGCGTATCTCTGCCCCTTCAGACTCCGACCCCCGTGAGGACTGTCCTGTCATGGTGTGTGTCCATTGGGTTCTGTTGTGAGCAGAGCCCCCAGGACATGGAGGAAAGGAAGCCCTGGGAGCTCCCTTATTCATTGTTCTAATCTACAAACAGCCCTGGCTCAGCTCCAAGGAAGAGGGTGGGGGGAATCCCTGGGTGGGGAGAGTCAGTACTGAGGAAGGCATTGGAGGGAGCAGAGCCCAACAAGGTGGGCTCTACAAAGGAAACCCTTGGTCTGCCTGCCCTCCCGGCTGTCTCAGAGCTAGACGGGGGCTCCTCCCCTTTCTGAGGGGTGAGTGTGTGTGCCAAGGAGTGTGTGTGTGTGTATGCTGAGGGGTGTGTGTGTACGCCGAGGTCTACATGTGCAGTCAAGCCACGTGGTGGCCTCTGCTAGCTGAGAGCTGGGAGGGAGTGAGTCCCAGGGGACGGGAAGGATGGGATAGGGTACGTTAGGGTTATTGATGAAGTTTGGGTAAAAAGTGAGGCTTGAGACAAGCGTGAGGTAGACTTTATTGAGATTGGATGGGGGCAAGCACCAAGTACAGATGGGAATGCAGCTGAGGTCGCTGCTGGGGTTGGAGCTGGGGTCGCTGCTGGGGTTGGAGCTGGGGTCGCTGCTGGGGTTGGAGCTGGGGAGGAGTGGAGTTGAGGCAGATTAGGGTGAAAGCTGGGCTAAGATCAGCCTTAGGTTACTGGTTGGGATTGGGGTTAAGTTAGGGTGGAATGAAGTAGAAGTTAGTGACAGGAGTTCAAGTTCAGATTGGAATTGGGGTTTGGGTTAAGGTCAGGGTTAGAGTGGAGCTGAGGCTGGGGGTGGGGCAAGTGTCGGGGTTAGGTTTGGGATGAGGGTGCAGCTACAGTTGCCACACTGGGTTGATGTGGGCACTGTAAGTGGCGTGGAGGTTGGTTGGAGTTAGATTAGGGCTCCTTTGTGGGGTTGAGGTTGGAGCTGAGTCTGCAGCTGAAGCGGGGGGTGTGGTTGGGGTGGCTGTATGACTGGGGTTGGGTCTGGGACTAAGTGTGGGCCTTACGTGGAGCTGCGGTTTGGTTTAGTATGAAGGATGGGGCATGGGTGGGGCTGCCTTGGGCTGCAGGAGCCCTGTTTCTGGCTCACTGTAGTATCTCAGTTTTCCCCTCCTGAGGTGCAGCGGGATTGGGGTACAGGCAGGGGCTTTGGTTCCTGAAGCCTCTTTGTCCCTTAGCACCCTGGCCAAGACTCACCTGGTGCAAGGCAGGGGTGGGGTGGGTGGGAGGGGCGGGAGTGACGTAGCTCCACACTGTGGGAAAGAGGAAACGGCTCCTAGGCCTCAGCCCTACCCAACCCCACCTCTGACGTCTGCCCTGGGAAATGGGAACAACTCCTCTTCCCTTGCCCCCCAGTTCCCTGGCCCAGCCTGGGCCCAGGTGTAAGTTCAGGCCCGCTCCCTCCCCTCTGCGTCGAAGCTGCTGGGCGCTGGACCTCAGGTCCTCCCGGTACCGCAGGCCCGCCCCTGAGTCCTGCAGCCTTGTCCCCAGCCCTCACACCCTCCTCATTCCTTATGGGCAGCAGGTGTCTCTGGGATTGTTTGGGCTTCCCACATCCTCTTGCTCCCCCTTCCAGGCTATGCCACCTCTACTACCTGCCTCCCCACCTGAAGACCCATCAGCAGCTGCCCAAAACCTTCAGGAGAAAGCCCAGACTCCCTGGCCTGGCATTCAAGGCCCTTCATGATCAGGCCCCCACTCACCCTTCAACGTGGATCCCAAAAGACCCCCCAGGAGTGGACCCGGAAGAAGGGGCCAGGCCTGGGGTGCTGCAGGTGAAAGCATGGGACTTTTGAGCCAGGCAGGGCTGTGTTGGAGTTTCAGCTCCATCAGTGAACAGCTTTGTGACCTTTCTGAGCCTGAGAAATGGACACAGTGACAGCTACATAGCGAATTTCGGATTGCCTAGAAAACTCTCCTCAGGACCCAGCCCCAGCGAGCCTGGGTTAAGACCACCTCCGCCTCCTCTGGGCTCCACCAGCCCCCGTGATTCCCCATCGCAGAACCTCCCCAACCCTGTCTTGCCCACTCGCCCACGAGCTCCTGGAAGCAGAGCCCGTGTCTAGCTCTTGGTGTCGTACGAGGCCTGGCGCTGTGTGGTGCCTCTGAGCCCTTAGAGAGTCAGAGGAGTTGTGGTATTTGTAATAAGCGTAACGTGAACAACTGCAGTGAATGTTTATCAAGCTCTCGCTCGGGGCTGAGTCCTCTACAGATGTGGAAACTAGACCCAGCCAACAGCCCTGCCTCCCTTCACCCTCCGACCGCCGGCTGCAGAGGCCGCCTTCCGGTCTCTGCGAGGATGCTGATGCTATTCCTTCTGGCTCAGAGGTTGTTTAACTCTTAGGTTTGGGTGACCTCGACATGGTTCCAGTGTGCAGGTTAAAGTTGGGTCCACTAAGGCCCTGTTCTCCCAGTCCTGGCTCTGCTTCCCTGCGGGCTGGAGGCCTCAGCTGGCCCCAGTGGGAAAGGCCTGGAACAGAGCCAGCTGGGAGTCTGAAGACTCCCATACTGATCTGTTTGACCTTGAAGAGGGTGTGACTCACATTTCACAGCCTCTCCATCCTGCTTATAAACAAGTCCTGGAGGGTGTAACAATCTCTAGTTCCTTTAAGAGCCCAGAACTGCCTGAGGAAGACATTACAATGTTTGTGAACCTCCTAACAGCTCTGGGAATATGTAAGAAATAACGTAGAACCCCATTTTATAGATGGGTAAATTGAAGCTCAGAGGCCCAGAGAGGTTAAGAAACTAGGACTTTCCCAGGAGTACGTACAGAGGTGCCTTGTGCAGTTGTATTGGTAGTGCCCTGCACAAGGGCACCCAGCCAACAGAGAGCGTAGGAGTGGACACAAGCTTGGGGCTACCTCAGCCTAGAGGAAGGCACAACCTTTCAGACTCACCTCACCGTCAGGTGGACTTGGTGGGGGCTGCAGTAACAAAGCTGTAAATTCCAGAACAGAAACCAGTCCTCACAAATGCCAAAGAAAAGTTTATAATTCTACTCAGTCCATACCTTCTGCACTGTCTTCCTGGCCCAACTCCCATCTTTAGGGAAGGGGAAGAAGAAAGGAGTAGCCACTGAGTCAGACCCCATGAAGTAGAACAATGATGCACATTTTACAGAAGAGGAAACTCAGGGTCTCAGAAGAGAGTACCCAATGTCACACAGAACATGGATGGCTGAGTTGGAATTTGAAGCTTGTTGGCTTGAGTCCAAGTCCAGGCTGGGGTGGCGGGCTCCCTCCCCTCCACCAGGCCCGGGGTGGGCAGGCTCTTTCCCTTGCTGCTCCAAGGGAGCAGCTAGGCCGTGGACAGAGGTGCGTCTGGTTGTTTGCTCAGCAGTGCCGTCTCACATCCCTGTGGCCTGGCCGGGCCGGGGCCGTGGGAGAGCTCATTCACCATCTGCTCCCCACAGGGCGGGACAGAGGCTGCGGCCTCCACCTCCACCCCCAGCCTGTTCTGGGCATTGG
This sequence comes from Diceros bicornis minor, assembly GCF_020826845.1. Lineage (NCBI taxonomy): Eukaryota > Metazoa > Chordata > Mammalia > Perissodactyla > Rhinocerotidae > Diceros > Diceros bicornis. Next base: position 5,010,322 of record NC_080752.1, read on the forward strand.
CCCCCCAGACAACCTACCACGCCTGAAGGCTGTCGGGGGAGGAAAGAGACCCAGCTGGTGCTCCTGCCATGTGCCCCAGAGCCCACGGGCTAGAGGGAGGATAGGACATGAGCTCAGAATCCACGGGCCTCCTGGGGAGCATCCTGAAAGCCATGAGAGAGGGTCCCCCAAGGCCAGATCCAACCATGCTTGCTGAATGAGATGGAAGTGGTATTTGAACTGGGCCTTGATGGATGGGGAGATGTGGACCCACAGACCTGGGGGCTGTAGGGCAACGGCAGCAGGAAGCACAGAGGGAAGGGAGGCAGGACGGGGCGAAAGCCGAGTGTGGCACCGTGGCGGGCAGCCAGAGAAGAAGGCCTCACTACCCTTAACCCGGCGACCTGGGAAGCCATGGGAGGTCTCAGAGCAGGGGACGACCACGAGAGGAGTTGTGGTTTAGGAAGACCACCCCAGCACTCGGTGCTGAGAGCAGACTGTCTCGACGTGGCTGCTGCGCTAGTCCAGGAGGGAAGGGGTGCGTTCCTCCCGTGGCAGTGCTCCAGGAAGGCAAGCGGTGATGGAAGGATGGCGTGGCGGGAGAATCAACTGGTCTTGGCAACGCGGCAACAGACTGCATGTGGAAAAGAAGAGAGGGAGGGAGGGACAGGGACCTACGGTGTGTGCCAGGGCCCATGCTGGCTGCTTTCCATGTGACTTCTCACGGGTGGTCTTATCGACGCTTTGAGGCAAGGCATTTCATCGCCGTTTTACGGATGAGGAAACTGAGGCTGAGAGAGGGCAACGTCTTGCCCAGCTGGAATTCTGGGTTCTCCTAACGCCTGAATCTGTGTTCTTTCCATTGCCTCACGTAATGTTCTGGCCTTTGGGGTCTGCAGGGATCATGCTCAGTCCCAGGCCAGCAGCTCACAATGGACCAGCTTCTGGCCTGGCCAGGAAGCCGTGGGTGGGGCGGCTAAGGGCTGCCTGGGGGCAGGAGCAGTACAGATAGACCCGGGATCCTGCTCGAAGGACTCCAGTAGGGAGGAGCAGCGACAAGGGCAAGGCCAGGGATGTGATGAGAAAAGGAGAGGAATTTGTGTGGAACTTGCGGGGCCTGAGCCTGACGGGGCCTGGAAACCCAGATCCATCCCAGGCAAGTGTCTCCCAGGACACAGGCCCTTGGGGGAGAGGCAAGCGGCTAATAAGGCGGAGGATGGAAGAGGGAGCCAGAATCTGAGGAGCCATCTCCCTCCCTCCCAGCAGCTCTCTCTCCTGCCTGCAGCTGATGAGCACAGATACATCAAGGCACACAGTCACAATCACACAGGTTACACAACCACACACCCAGCCACAGACACATGATCACATAAACATAGTCCCACAAGCACACACATACAAGGACTGGCTCACATATACTCACACACAGGGCTACATGGGCACAGTCAGAGTCACACGACCACCTGCAGTTACCCTGACTTACAGTCGTCCAGGTACAGGACTTACAAATACACACACACAGACTCACACAACCTGTGCACTCACACACTCTCACGCGGAACCAGAGGACTGTTCCCGGGAAGGCCACAGCCTCTGTGCATCAGTCAGGCATGGTGGGGGTGAAGTGTCCTCAGATGCCTTTATTGCCTCTGTCTGGGACAGGAAGCTGCCTCTCTGACCTTTTGGGAGCTGTGGTGTGAGGCGCATCCTTCACACCGCAGTGACGTCAGTCAGCTCAGGCCCCATGCTGGGGTAGGGTGGGGTGGGAGGGGGTGTGGTGACTGGCCCCGAGGGAGGTCAAGGGCAGTGGGGAGTGTTGTGGAAGTGCAGTTTGCCTCAGTGGGAAGAGCAGACCAGAATGACGCAGATCAGTTCCCATCCTCTCGCCAACCTCTCACTGGCTGTGACCTTGGACAAATGACTTCACCTCCCTCCTCCCCAAGTGGCAATGTCCAGCAGTAAAAGGAAGATAAGACACCAACCTCACAAGGCAGTTAGGAGTGCTAGCTCAGATAATGGCTGTCAAGTACTGGGCAGAGGGCCTGGCAAATGGTGGCAATAACCATAATGGTTGTGATGGCCACAGGAGTCGGCTGTGAGCATGTGAGGACACCAAGGCCCGCTCAGGCTGATGCAGGGCTGGGAGGGCTCCCAGTGGAAAGTGTGGGCGGGCCCAGCCACAGCCCTCTCCACACCTGCCTAACAATGCCAGTCCTCAGCATCAAATGGTCCCAGAAAAGCAGAGCCTCCGGAGACTTAGAGCTCAGGGTTTCCGGTGGAGTGACCTTCCCCACCCTAACCCTGGAGCAGGGGGGCAGCGGGCATCAGGAGGGCCGGGCAGGGGCAGCAGGCTCAGAGGCAGCTCTGCAGTGGGCCCCACCAGTGTGTTTATTGCTAAGAACTGGAGGGGCTCCTCCAGCTCTCTCCAGCTAGCTCTGATGCAGGGGAAGATTCTGAGGGCTAGTCACTGGGGTCCCTACGTGTCTAGGAGCACCCAGCTCTGGGGGCTGCGGAGAAAGGGAGCATAGCCCCAGTGATGAAGGAAACATTCCAAAAGAGAAAAGGCACACAGCTGGCAGCCCTCCGCCCCCCGGTGGCCTCCAGTGCTCACTGCAGCCTCACTGCTTTGTTCTAGGGCCCTGTGCTCTGGCAAGTCGCTCAGGGAAGAGTGCTGAGGAGCTGACAGCACAGTGGGGTTGAAATCCTGGCTCTACTGCTGCTGCTATGATTATTATTACCTCTCCCACTGACGAGCCAGATGACCCTAGGAAGTGACAATCTCTTTCTGGCTCAGATTCTTCATTTGCAATATGAGGTTGATAATAATAGTATCTACCACACATCTGAAGAGTAAATATGATGATCTACATCAAGTGCTTGTAATAAGTAATATTAAGTAACAAGTGATAAATGGCAGCTGTCCTATTCTGCACTTCTGGGGTCAGCATTGCCTAGGTGCACTGTTGGAGAGTTGGGAATTAGAGACAAGCCTGACCTGGGGTTGAATTCTGGCTCTGGTGCAGCCAGTTACCAAGTCTGCTTCACACATGCTGACTAGTTACGTATTGTCTGGATGGAGAGACACGGGGAGGTAAGGGCAAAATTACTCTTGGAAATCCTTTAGGAAGGCACCATGTTGGGGATAAACACACCATCTCAATACGCCCAACATGGCCAGTTTTTCTAATTCTTGGTAATAGTCTGTCTTTGAAGTAGCTGGCTTGCATCCAAGGGCAATGTTGTACAGAACATGTGTATCTTTATCCACTGGAATCACACTCAGTGGTGAGATGCTCATGCAGAGAGGTATGTGGAAGATGAGTCACGGTCTCAGGTTTGAATCTTCCATCTCACACTCATTGAGGGGCATGTGTTCATCACAGCTGGATACTAACTACCACATTAGGTAAGATTTCCAGTCTCTCTCTGGTCAAGTGTGTATAATTGAATTTGAGTGCTTTGATCGAATGCATTCAGGATGCAGTTACATTGTGCCTGACCTCTCTGAAGCAGTTTCTTCTTCTGTAAAATGCGGCGATAACAGTACTACAGCATCAGGTTCTTGCGTAGATCAAATAAGATGATGTGTGTAAGAATTTTAAATTCCTACCAGGTAAATGACATTCTCCATTCCTCCCCTTCCCCAAATTTTCCCCTAATTAGATGTGTGACTTTAAGCAGTCACTTTCCCTCTCTCAGTCTCAATGATCTCAACAGCAAAATGTGGGGGTTGTATTAGATGATTTCAAAGGCCCCTTCTAGCTTGAAGCTTTCAAGATAGTTTTGTGACTTTACGGCATTTAGACACAGTCCACCCTTCTACAAATGCTAACTGATGCTTACATGGTTTTTCCAGGACTGCTTTATCCAACTGGTAAGGGCACATCTATAAACAGCAGCCCTTTGCACACTGTAATATGTTAAAGCCTTGAGAATTACACATGCATCTTAATGATCTTATTTACTTTCTTCATTTGATCAGCACAAAGGTGCACTTCGGTTACGACTGAATCAGCACCAAGTGATCAGATTTAACCACGTGCCCTACTACAGTCTTTCAGAGGCACTACTGCTGACCAAAATTTACCTATGATGGGAGAAAAGCAGAGCTCCTCCCTCCAAGCGACACACACACCCGCTGGGTGCATGGGCACTATCCCTGGCTTTGGGCAAATTCCTTTTTGAAAAGCAGTGGGGTAAAGGGAAATGAGCTTTGGAGTCAAACCCAGACTGAATTATCCCAGCTCCTCTACTAGCTGTGAGAACTCAGGCAAGTTAACCTTTCTGAGCCTGTTTCCCCATCTGTAAAACTGCAATCAATAGATCATATGAGTTAAGTTAGGAGTAGCAGGAGGCCGTGGGCAGGATCATGGGATTAGTAAGAAGCTCTCCCCTTCTTGCGAGACAGACTGCAGCTTCAAGTCCATTTCCACCAGTGTTGGTCTGCCCGTGGCTTAGCCTCTGAGCATGTTTCCACATCAATCAAGTCGGGACACCACCACTTACCTCAGGGGATTGCTGTGTTTGGTTCTTTACTAGCAACCCACCATTTCTCCAGCTTCAGTCCCCACCCCAGCCCCCATGCTAATCTAGCTTCCACACCTGGCTCAGAGCAGCGGTATAAATGGAAACACCTTCTCCCATCTGTCTAGGACCCTTGGAAGATTCAACTTTAAATAGCCCATGCACACCCTGAAGCTTTCCTAAACCACTGCCCCAGCCCTCAGCATGACCTAACTCCTCACCACCAGAATCTTGCCGAGTAGCCTCCCTGGGCAGTTTCCCTGGGCTAGCTTTGCTACCTGTCCTGAGTAAGTTTTCCCTTCCTCAAGGCAAGGAACTGTGGCTTTCTCATGGGAAGGCTGACACGGTGTGTGCTCAGCTAATGTCAAGAAGGTCCACTTTCACCTTTTGGAAACAGCTCTCTGGGAAGGCAGTGCTAGGGTCAAGACTGGGGTTAAGGGTAGTGGTAGGGATAGGGGAGTTCCCTTGGAAGTAAGAGAGGATGGTGTAAAAGAACGTGACATTGGAGTCAAATGACCTGGATTCAAACCTCAGCTCTGCCACTTGCCAACAAAGCATCTGGGTAAGCCATTATACCTCTATCTGAGTTGTTCCCATACTGTAAGATGAGCGTAACAATATCTACTTAGCACAGCATCTGGCACACACTGAGGCCTTGTTTATGTTCCAGGTACTGTTCTAAATGTTCTAAACGGATTAATTACTTTAATCCCACTACAACTCTAGGAGGTTAAGTAGTAGTATCCTCACTTTATAAGCACTATAAATGAGGAAAATGAAGCTCAGAGAAATTAAATAACTTCCTCAAGTCCACAGAGCTAGTGAGATGTTTAATAAATGGCAGCAATGACTGTTCTAAGGCAGCAACACATGGGACACCATCTCTAAGACCTGAAGGACTGACTGCAGGGTCTGGACTAGCTCCAAACTTGTTCCCTCAATTGCAGCAAATGACACAGGCTAATCAGTGTTGTAAATAGAGTTAACATAATATATTTATTTTAAGTGCCATTCATGCATATCAGTTCTGGCAGCAACAATCCCAATGACACTGGGAATATTTCTTTACAGCACTAAACAGTTACAAAGAATGGGTGCCGTTCATCATAGAGGCAAAATATGAAACCGTGCAATAGCAAAACTGTAGAAACATTAAAACACTGACTGTCCAACAGCAGTACAGAGAGCAGATTGTTTGCACAAAAAGCCAATGCATTTTCATCACATATATACAATATAGATATGTACATATCACCCTCTGAATGAACAATATCAAAATACTCTATTCCATTTGAAATAATCCCCGGATTGATTCCCTCCCACTTCAAAGGACATCTGAGAGACATGTATTTACAAGAACACACATGAATACATTTACATTTCAAAAACTGCCACAAATGCCAGTCGGATTATTCTCCTGGACAGAGTACCCCTTTTGATTATATGCATTTATTATTATTTTCCCCAAAAGTCTTCAGTCAATTTAAGCCCACGACAGAACTTGCTCTGCATTAACAACTACCAACTGAAATGGCCACTAGAGGGATCCTCTGCCCTCACCAGGCAGCCCTGTCTGGCGGGAGCCCACTGAGGCGGCCTGTCCTGGGCTCCCAGGCCACCAGAATCACAAGAGCGAGATGGGTCTGGGTTAGACCCATGGCTCATCCTCCATGGCCATTCTTGGTAAGTTTAAATTCTCATAAAAATACTGATCACTGCAAATCAGTAAGTGATTGCCAAATGGGAAAACTGCTTCACACAATTTGTAAAATCTTCGTTAGTGATTTCTACCCTAATCACTCAATATAAGAGACTGCATTCTAATACCCAAATTGTTTAAAGTGCACATTGCTACCCAAGCAATTTAAAGTTTCAAAACAGCTATTTTGGTGTCTAGAAAACAGTGACTTGAGCAGACTATTGAAAATCACCCCCCAACCCCCTTTTTAAGCTTTTACTCTGCAGGCTGCTATTTCATCTTGCCTCTGATCAATCTAAGAGAGGTCTGTTGGCTGCCTTTCCAGAATCATCTGATTTTCACCAATCCAAGGGGCTAGAACTGAGCCTCCTTTTTCACACCAAGCAGAGTCCAAACAACAGGAACATAAAGCCCTCCTTTCTCCCCAACCTCACAAACCTTTACCATGGCTGGCTTCCCAGTGATTCATTCAAGGCAACACTCCATTAAAAGTAACACCCACACACATTCACAAACACTCTCACATACATACACACAGAAACAAAGATGTTTGTTTCATTCAAGTAGAGGTTACTAAACCACAGAATCACTAAGGCTAATTAAAGGATTTATGCATAGCTGAGAGAGATCCGAGAAGCTAAAAAGAAACCCTAGCAGTTACTACCACTTGATTTGATAGAACATATCATTTCCCCATAAGAACTGAAAGAAATTCTGCTTTTTTTTGGTCTAAAGAACCAATTCAAAATCTAGTCATTCAGGGCCGGCCTGGTGGCACAGCAGTTACATGCGCGCACTCCGCTTCTGTGGCCTGAGGTTCGCAGGTTTGGATCCTGGGCGCACACCGACACACCACTTGTCAAGCCATGCTGTCGTGGCGTCCCATGTAAAGCGGAGGAAGATGGACATGGATGTTAGCCCAGGGCCAATCTTCCTCAGCAAAAAGAGGAGGATTGGCATCGGATGTTACCTCAGGACTAATCTTTCTCACACACACAAAAAAAAAACACTATTCATTTAAAAAAAATCTAATTTCTTTTAGTTTTATTATAAAACTAAGACAATCAATCCATGCAAAGTAACTGTGATACAACGTGAAGCAAAACAGAAAACTAATAAAAACCCCTAAGAGGCAGGCTGCATTTCAAAGAAAGTAACCAAATGTCATGCATACACAGACACACAGGACAACAGAAACAGCAGGCTACTTCACAATAATTGCACCAAAGACTGTGGCATATAAAATCTGTGTGTGGCTCCATCCTCCTTTCAGCATCTCCTAAATGGAAAGATAATGAGTGTGGAAACTTGCTTTATAAACACTGTCCTGCTGTTCTGTTGCCCAAATGAACTCTGATGCAAATTCCAGAAAAATCCTATTTAGCTAGTAAGTCTCAATCAACAAGAATGCTAAGATACAGAAACATACTCACATGGTAAAAGAAGTGATGATAAAGAGAATGACACAATCTCTCTCTGATTGTCTTATCTGTAAACTCTTATCAAGAAAAATAATTCTATGCTTTCAGACACCACATTTCTCCTTAATGAACCCAACAAGAGCTGAGCATTCACAGAAGGTGGCAATAAATATTAAAATAACACTTTTGAATAATAAATACATAAGTGAATACGGAGGCATTGATTTGTTTAAAGATCCATGCAATGCCCAGCTTCTAATTGATCAAATAAATCTTAGAACTGTTATAATGCAGATTTAGGAAAACACATATTGACAAGGTACAACATAAACTCTATAATCCCCTAAGCATCAAAACAAATTTGGTCAGTTCTTTATGCTGCTCAGGAACAACATGCCCCTTCGGACTGTTTGGAGGGCATCAAACTCTGGGTTCTTTGACTTACTGAGTAGAACTCAATAACCACATTTCTGAAAAAGATTAAATAAGGGGAACTGGGCTTTGAAAAAATCTATTTCCTTTCAGTTGCCTACATCAGTTTAAAAGCATTCTGCAGAAAACAGCCTAATAAGGAATAAAAACTCACAGTAACTTTCTTTTCAAGACGTATAATCCAATTAGAAAAAAATCGAAGCCTTCCAGTAATTTTTGTACATATATTTACACATATGTATCTATAAACTGCTTGCAGCAAAATAGGCTCTGTCTGAAAAATCAGTCTGGCACTTGTGGTCAACATCAAACTGACACAAATATGCAAAAGCCGTCCAAATCACACAACAGTTAGGAGCTACAGAGGGCAGCTGGCAGCGAGACAAACGTAGTACTTATTCGGGTCAGATAAAAGCAGTAAGTTATCCAGCTAAAATCTTTCTGATTGTCTTCAAAAGAAATGTTGATAACATTGGTAAAGTGATTAGCAACTTTGTTTTCTCAACTGGATTCTCTTAAACCTTTCCCTTCACTGCACACACAGGTGACGCTGGGGCCGTGCCTTGCAGAGACAAGCTCTACACAATGGAATCCCAATCAAAGTCATCCTGGATGTCATCTGGAGGCAGAGAGCGCCGTATCTGGAAGGCTTGGGAAGGCATCATGTGCTGCTGGCTCATGGCTCCGTGATGGCCTGCAAGGAAGGAGGCAATGTCAGTAGTGACTTGGGTAGAGAAGAAAGGAAGAAATAAATGAACATCTATCCAGCACTTCCTATTTGCCAGGCACTCAGCACTCATTATCTCACTAATCCACTCTGAAGCCTTCAACAAGACTGCTCTTATGATCCTCATTTTATAGATAAGGGGGCTTGGATTTAAGAGGATGAGCAAGTTACCCAAAGTCATACAACTAGTGAGGAGAAGAGACAGGAATTGAACTCAGTTCACTTGACTCCAAAACCCACTTTTTCCGTTAAGCCAGGCTGCAGCAGGGAGGGCATAAAAAGAGTGCCTGAGTTAGCCCAGGTGCCGACGCCACATTTCTCTCTCAGTCTGCTCTGCTTCAGTACATGCTTCAGTGACATGAACTGGCTCACATAAGATGGTAAATAGGAGAATGATGTCAGTGTACCAGTGAAGTCATATTGGGTAATAGTGAATTTTTTCCAGCAAGTTAATTTTTGTGCCACCAAGTAACAGCAGGTGAACACAGAGAACATTGACACGGCTGAGTGCAGTAAGCCACAGAGGAACACAGCTGATTGCGTGATGCTGTCTCTCTCCAGGCTCCTCTTTTTGAATCAGTGTGCTCCCAAATTTAGTGCATTCTTCCCTTGTCTCCACAGCTTTGACAAACCCTGTTCCAAACCAGATCTGTTTTTTTTTTTAAAGTAATGATCTATATTTAGTTGTAGAATTCATTCTTTTATTAGGAATTAAACATATCCTTTTAATTGTTGTGGAATTTTTACTGGATTATTATAGTTTCTGTTAGTACTCTCATTACAAAGTTTCAAGTAGTAGTCTGCTGCTAATCTTTTTCTCATAAGCCCTGTAATTTTTAACGTACAGTTTTACAATATGCTAAAGTTTTCAGTATATTACAGCATAGCAGAAATGCCTGTATTTATTTTTTTAAAACTTATAAATTCCCTACTGTGTGCCAGGCACTAATTTAAGTGATTTACATATAATCCTCATTTAATTCTCTTAACAACTACGAGTTAGGTAGTGTTATTAGGCCCCTTTTACAGACAGGGAAGCTGAGACAGGAGGGTTAGGCAGCTATCAAGTGGCAAAGCACCAGGATTCAAACCCTGGCAATCTGGCTCCAGAGACTTAACTACCATATCTTGCCACCTACAAGTTACTGGTGAGTGCTGACGACAGATAACATTTATTCTTTCCCCTTCACCAAAGGACACGTCACTTGGTCTTAACTCCTCCTTCATTACTGCCTGGCACAGTTCTTTGGGGGTTTTAAATCCACTCCTCCACATTACCTTTTGTCTTTTTCTCAAATACCCTAAGTAAAGGGTGGTGTGGTATAGAAAAACAATGAACTCTGAACGCAGACATCAAGGTTTGAGTCTTGGTTTGGCCACTTACCAAACTGGTGGCTCTGGGCAAGCTGTCTCCCCTTCTGAGCCTCCGTTTCCTCATCTAGATAATTCCTAAGATCCCTTCCACCTCTAATAATGTGCCTCTACTGCCCTGCTAAATGTAACTTATCCTACATTCAGGAGCCTAGGGGAAAAAAGTTTATGAATTAGTAACTCCTGAAACTTACCTTCTCTGTAAGGTACATCCCTGCAAACTATAGCTGGGGGAACTTCATCAGAATGAATGGAGCAGAATATTCAGGAGCTAATCAAAGTAGGTTCTTGAAGCCTGCTGAAGTCCTGTCAAAGTCAAACAGCCTCAAAGATACCTAAGAACCCAAGGACAAGCTCTATGCCCCTAGACCTCTTAGAAAGACAGGACAAAAGAGAAGGCTAAAAGAGACTCTGGCCCATATTGTCCAAACAGCAAATGACACTTGAATCCCTTCACCAGCACTGGAGCCAAGCAAGTAGCTATCTAGACTTTGCACCCCACCCCCGATAACAGGGAGTTCACTTCCTCCTGAGGCAGCCTTGTTCACTGTTGGGGCATCTAAAGCTTTTCAATATTAGACTCTGAGTACAAACTGCAACACACCACACCCCAAATTACCTGCAATCGTTGTTCCTGGAGTGCTGAGTGCCTGTGGAATATGAGGATAACCAGGGGGCGGCATCACTGAAGGAGGGAGATTTTGCCTGGAGTCTATGTACAAATTTCCTAATCAGATTGAAAAGCAGAAAGAAGGGAAACAAACATATTACCATAAGTAAAACAAATCAAGCATTAAAATCTTAAAAGAATTGTTTTTGTTGTTAGTGCTGTCGAGTCGATTCCAACTCCTAGCGATCCTACGTACAGCAGAGTGGAACCCTGCCGGGGCTTTTTTTGTGCCATCCTCTCATTTTCCGGCGATGTATCAGATAATGCTCCGCTGCTGTTCACAGGGTTTTCATGACCAATTTTTCAGGAGTAGGTGGCCAGGTCCTACTTCCTAGTCTGTCTTAGTCTGGAAGCTCCACTGAAACCTGTTCACCAGGGGAAACTCTGATGGTATTTGAAAATACAGGTGGCATAGCTTCCAGCATCACAGCAACAAGCAGCCACCACAGTATGACAACCAACGGACGAGTGAGGGAAATGAACCCAGGCCACAGTGGTGAGAGCGCCAGATCTTTTTTTTTTTTTTTTTTTTGAGAGGACGACTAGCCCTGAGCTAACATCTGTTGCCAATCCTCCTATTTTTGCTAAGGAAGATTGGCCCTGGGCTAATATCCGTGCCCATCTTCCTCTACTTTATATGTGGGACACCTGCCACAGCATGGCTTGACAAGCGGTGCGTATGTCTGCACCCCAGATCCGAACCTGCGAACCCCCGGGCCGCCGAAGCGAGTGTGTGAACTTAACCACTACGTCACCAGGCCGGCCCCTAGAGAGTGCCAGATCCTAACCACCAGACCACCAAATAGAATTGTTACCTAAAACTAAATTAAGTAGGTAAGGTGAGGAAAACAAAGGGAAGGAAAAAAATTACTCCTTTGTGATGCTAAAACTCTGCCAAAAGGTGGTGCTGGCTTTTTGAAAATGGTGCCAGGCTGGGTATGAATACACGGGTACTAATTCTGGCACTGCTTCTGGAAGCTTGTAGGCAAGTTATGTCTGTTTTTGTTGTTGTTGTTACATACCTCACTACAGTTCAAAAGCGTTTTCCTATCCATGACTGCATCTGAGCCTCCCACTAAGCCCACAATGAAGGCAAGATGGGGATTATACCCATTTTATGGATGAGGCAATTGAGGTTCAGAAAGGCTAAGCTAACTTGCTCCAAGACACATCAGCTTGACAGGGCTAGGGCTAGAATCCAGTTCTCCTAACTCATGGGCTCTTTCTAATAACGGTTGTCCTATTGCCCTGATTTTCTCACCCTCAAAGCAGACCTATGTGTGCCCTAGCTGATGAACAAAGTGACTAAAGGCACAAAGTGACAGGAAAGATTTGCACAAGGTAAACGAGCTATAGCAAGCAAAGGTGATTAAAAATGCATTATTCACAAGTGTGGATATGGGAAACATAGATCTCATTTAAATGGCATTTCAGAAGGTTCTTAAATTAATATATTTTTGTTGACAGGAGCCATCAAGTGTAATATTCCAAAATGTCAATTACATTGCATCATAATGCAAAATAGAAAGGCAGAGGAGCAAACAGCTCCCCTATCCTGCCAATAACTCCTGCAGAAGAAGAACCATGACACTGGCTCACATTGTAAGGAACACTCGGAATTCCAGAGAGGCTATTTCCCTAAGGTATTCTAGTGTTTCACACAAATTATACTTGCAGTCTAGCAATGCTGTAAGCAAACTAAAAAACAGCAACCATTTTTCTAGAGGAAACTAAAGTGAAGAAAAATCTTCGTTTTGTATTCAAGGTAGGGCACACTATATTTGGCTGTTCACAAGTTTTCACTTGCCACTGGAAAGTCAGACTGTCCAAGCTTGAGACAGCCTCAAAGATAATCTAATCCAGCCCTAACTCTGTTCATGTAGATGAAGAAATGAGACCAGAGAGAAAATGAGATAGAACCAGGAACAGAACCCGAGACTTCTGACTACTGGCCAATGCCTCCCAAGATGACATGCCTTTTTATAGTGAAGTTTACAGTCAGAACTGAACTCTTTGATCAATTTACCATACTGAAGATTTAGGAAGAAAAGAGAGGAAAAAGTGATACTAAGAAAAGTTATAAGCTACAAGCTCTGCAGCTACAGCTCTAGTATATTCTTGTGGGAAAAAAACCACATGTGTGAATGGTGCACCTTCTAAAGGCTGCACCAGGCTAAGGGGACTACATCACTCTGGTAATATGGTCACTCATTTACCAACGACTTCCCAGCCTCTGTCCTTAAACCTTAGCTCTCTTTCTACTTATCCTTAAGAGCTCAAGTCACAATCAAAAGACAAAAACTGATTTTTATTGGAGATTAATCAGTTTTTATATTTCTTTTTTCTTTTCTCTTTTTTGGCTTAGTATTTCTTACCTTAAAGTAGGAGAGGAGTGAGAATTAGAGAAGAATTATGGGACTAAACAAGGATTGTGAGAATAAATAGAACTGATATTAAACAACTAGCCTAACTTTTTAAAATTCTGTCACATTCCTAACACTTCTATTTTCATATAGCAATTCTCATTACTCCTCATTTTTTGCCATGTTCTCATTATAGTCTGAACAATGAGAGTCTACCCAGACTTTCTAAGCAAGAAATTAACTTCCAATGTAGTTTCCAAAGATTTTTGAGATCCTGTAACAATTAGAATGTAGTTATAAGAATTTAAAGATTTAAAGTATAAAGAATTTAAAATCTACAGAATTTAAAAATCTAATTACTCTAATTACACAATATATTTACTGAAAGCAGACTCCCGTCAAATGACCATTCATTCATTTAAGAAGTATTTATGCACCAGGCACTGCTCTAGGCACTAGGCACACAGAAATGAAAAAACAAACTCCCTGTCTTTTTGGAGCTTATTCTCGGGGGTCAGGGGGAGAGGGGAGGCAAACAAAGTTTGCCTTTGCCATAGCACGTCACACATGCTATGGAGAAAAATAAAGCAGGGAGAGGGGACAAGGAGCACTGGGCAGTAGGTGCCATTTAAATAGGATGGTCAAGGAAGGCATCACTTGAGTTCAAAGGTGCTTTTTGAGAAAAAAACCTAAACAAGATGAAGACATGAGTCATGTGTCCATCTGGGAGAAGATCACTCCAGACAGAGGAAAGAGCAAGTTATAAACGCCCTGAGATAAGTGAAGTGTGTCTGGTATGTTCAAAGAACAGCAGGGAGGCCAGTGGTGCGGGAGGAGGGGGATGAGAGGAGGAGAAAACGCAACAAAGTCAGAGAGTAATGGGGTACCAGATTGTGTAGGGCCATACAGGCCACAGTAAGGACGTTAGTTTTTACTGAAAAAAATGGGCACCAATGGAGGGTTTTGAGCAGAGAAGAGAAGCGATCAGACTTGTAAAATCCCATTTATCCTGCAAAGTCCTGCTTCAATGTGTCCTCTTCTATGAAGCTTTTCTATCTGCCCAATACAGTTAAGCCCCTTTCTCTTATTCCCACTGCCCTGTGGTAGAACTGTACTTCTCATTATGTTGTATTTCTTGACAGACTTGCCTCACCTATCAGGGTATGAGTTCCTTGAGATTAGGGGCTATTTTGGAGTCACCACCTTATTCCTAGTGCCCATGCCACAGTCAGGCATAGAGAAGGCATAAATAAATGTTTGCTGAATGAATGCATGCCTACCCTTATTTAATGACCTTTAAGCAGAGCATCAAAGTAAGAACAGCACAGCTAGAGGACTTAACCATTACTGGGCAAGACAAATTGTAAACACAGTTAAAATGATTTAGGAAGACGAGGGATACACTGTGTACTATAACATCCTTTTCTCCTTCCCCCTTCCACTCCAACACATTACAATACTAATTTCTGGCATCTCTAAGGAGCCCAAAGAGGTATTTACCAAAAGGGGAGTCTTGAAGACAGAAGCAGAAAGGAAAGTTTGAGGGATATAGAGAGGCTATACTCTAGATGACAAGACCTGTATCCAAATGAACTTCGTAATATTAGGCTAGTCACTTTCTGTCTCTGGATCACAGCTTCCTTATCTGTTAAATAAAAGGATAAAATTAACAGTTCTCTGAAGTCTCCTCTTGTACGACACTTCTAAGAAAATGTGGCAAAGAATTATTGGGGTATAGAGATGAAGGAAGTGAGATATCTGAATGGAACTGATATAGAGGGACGCAAGAATAAAAAAATGACAGAAAGAGGCTAGGGCTTAAACCAAAGGAAAGCAGGCTGGGCATGTAAAAAACCTGAATGTTTGTGACTAGACATCAGTGGGCTTGAGGTGATGGATACTTAGAGCCCCAGAGCTGATCAGAAAGTACTGACAGAGGCCAACATGGCTTGGCAGGCCAGGGCTGGCTAAAGTTCTTTTCATTCAGAAGGAAAAGACTAAATGGGAAGGGGAGTTGTCAGAGGAATAAGCACTGAGGCAAAAAAAAGTTCTTTGGCCTTTGAAAGGCTGTGAATGGAGTAGCATTGAGAAGCAAGAAGGAGGTGTGGAGACCCTAGAGAGAAGGAATGTATGAGCAATAAAAACAAAAAGCTGGCAGAAAAAAATAAGATAATCACAGAATACCAGAACCAAATAATCAAGGTCAAGGATCAAGAAAAGATAACCACAGGGGCCGGCCCGGTGGCGCAAGCGGTTAGGTGCGCGCGCTCCGCTGCGGCGGCCCGGGGTTCGCTGGTTCAGATCCCGGGCGCGCACCGACGCACTTCTTGGTAAGCCATGCTGTGGCGGCGTCCCATATAAAGTGGAGGAGGATGGGCACCGATGTTAGCCCAGGGCCGTCTTCCTCAGCAAAAAAAAAAAAAAGAGGAGGATTGGCGGATGTTAGCTCAGGGCTGATCTCCTCACAAAAAAAAAAAAAAAAAAGAAAAGAAAAGATAACCACAGATGTCTAGTGACACAGGGCTTTAGGAAAATAACACAGGATCTCAGTCTAGAGAGAATCCAGAAAGGGTACTTGGCCACTCTGACAGAGGACAACAGCATATGGACAATACTTTTTCCATGACCAAGAGTACCAAGTTCTAAAACCAAAAGGTACACTTGGACCTTTCTTAGAGATTTAGGTCACAAAACTGAAGAAAGTCTTGTTCTACCACATAGCTTTGAAATTTCAGAAAGGGAGAGCTACTGGCTAATGTGTACAATGGCCTTTTGAAATGGCCTTCTCTTAAGATTGACCCACATCTTCTTCTACTGGTCTTCCTAGAACTCCCTGAATTGCTGAAGGCAACAATCTGTGAGCAACACAGGTACCCATCTCCAAATACACATGTGTACTGATGTATGTATAAGCTACCCAAATTCACTTGTCACTCTTAAGGCTGACTAAAATGGTTTGAGATGATTTGGCAAAGAGAACACGGCAGCACTTAGAAGGGACAATTTTGGTTGAACAGGGAAAGAAAAGAGGACAGGAGAACAAAAGGACAAAGGACAAAAAGGATGGTACTCCTGGTCTAGGACTTAAAGCAAGTTGGAAAAGTGAAAGTGATGTATCCTGAAAGGGACAAACAATGGGCTTAGAACCTATCAGAGGATCAAAGAACATATGCTGTCCATGTAGAAGAAGAGATAAAAAGATGAAACAGAAAAAGGCAAATAAGTGAAAATACATGCTGAGTTATACAGATCTTGATTCTTAAAAATGAATGGAGGGAGGATTCTGGGAAGATGGTGGAGTGAAGCACCAGGAATCTGTCTCCCAACCTAAACAAAATTACACTGGTAGTATCTGTTTAATATAACTACTGTGAAACTCTGGAGTCTATTGAAAGTTTGCAACTTTTAGAGGAAGGCTTGGATGGTAAATTGCAGGTAATTTTGGTCAATTTCAGTTCTTAGCAGAGCAGCAGCTACCTACCACCCACCCCTACCTCCACAGTACACACGTTCCTGGAACAGCTTACAGGAGCCAGGGTGGGCAAAAAGTATACTGTTCTCCAAATACTGGGGATCTGTGCTCTGATCACTGATTGTTGCTTCTGACCAAAGAGATGCAGACAAAAAGCAGGGTGGCCACTGTTGTTGCACCTACCCTCAAAGCCGCAAGGTCCTCCCCTCCTTGCTGAACTGATTTCCAGGGAATTTAAAGGACTGGTGTCCCCCCCTTTCCCCCTTTTTCATTTTTCTCTTTTCCCCCTTTTGAGAGCTAGACATTAAAGACTAGGAGATGGGCCGGCCCCGTGGCTTAGCGGTTAAGTGCACGCGCTCTGCTGCTGGCGGCCCGGGTTCAGATCCCGGGCGCGCACCGACGCACCACTTCTCTGGCCATGCTGAGGCCGCATCCCACATACAGCAACTAGAAGGATGTGCAGCTATGACATAGACAACTATCTACTGGGACTTTAGGGGAAAAAAATAAATAAATAAAATTAAAGACTAGGACAACAATCAAAACAATAAACATAATAAACAAAAGCAATAACAAAATCCAGCAAACCCTGGGGAAGGTGGAGAATCTAACTTCCACAGGTACCACATTATTAGATTCAAATGTCTAGTTTTCAAGAAAAAAAAAAATCACAAAGCATACAAATAAGCAGGAAAGTATGGCCCACTCAAACCAAAAACAAATCAACAGAAACTGTCCTTGAAAAGGACCTGATGGTAGATCTACTGCACAAAGACTTTAAAACAGCTATCCTAAAGATGCTCAATGACTAAAGGAAGATATGGAGAAAGTCAAGAAAACAGTGTATGAACAAAATGGAAATACCAATAAAGAGACAAAAAACCTAAAATGAAATTCTGGAAATGAAAAGTATAATAACAAAAATGAAAAGTTAAAGAAGGACATTATATATCAATAAAAGATTCAATACAGCAAGAAGATATAACAATTATAAACACTTATGCACCTAATAACATACCACAATATATGAAGCAAAAACTGACAGGATTCAAAGAGGAAATAAACAGCTCTATATATATAGTTGGAGACTTAAATACCCCATTCTCAATAATGGAGAGAACAACCAGACAGAAGATAAGTAAAGAAATAGAAGACAACACAATAAACCAACTAGAATAAATAAACTAGATCTAAGAGACATATACAGAACATCCTACCCAACAACAGTATACACATTCCTCTCAAGTGCACATGGGACATTTTCCAGGGTAGACCCTATGTTAGGTTACTAATTGAGTCTCAACAGATTTTAAAGGATATCATACAAAGCATCTTCTCTGACCACAACAGGATGAAGTTAGAAATCAGTAACAGAAGTAAAACTAGAAAATTCTCAAATTTGTGGAAATTAAACAACATACTCTTAAAAAAACAATGGATCAAAGAAGAAATCAAAAGGAAAATTAGAAAATATTTAGTGCTGAATGAAAACAAAACCACATCATACTAAAACTTATGGAAAACAGTAAAGCAGCGTTAAGGAGAAAATTTATAGCTATAAAAAACAAGAAAAATCTCAAATCAACAACCTAACTTTACAACTTACAGACCTACAAAAAGAACAAACTAAACCCAAAGCTAGCAGAAAGAAGGAAATAATAAAGATTAGCAAAGAGTTAAATGAAAGAGAATAGAAAAACATTAGAGAAAAATTAATGAAACCAAAAGTTGGTTCTTTGAAGAGATCAACAAAGTTGACAACTTTGACTAAATGGACAAAGAAAAAAAGAGAGGACTCAAATTACTAACATCAGAAATGAACGTGGGGACATTACTATCAATTCTACAGAGAAAAGGATTATAAGAGAGTAAATATGAACAACTGTACACCAACAAATTGGATAACCTATACAAAATGGACAAATTCCTAGAAACACAAAACCTACCAAACCAAACCACAAAGAAATAGAAAATCTGAATAGACCTATAACTAGGTAAGATGATTGAATCAGTAATCAAAAATCTGCAGACAAAGAAAGCCCTGGACCTGATGGCTTCACTGGTGAATTCTAACGAATGTTTAAAGAAAAACCAACACCAAACCTTCTCAAACTTTTCCAGAAAATTGAAAGAGAGGAAATACTTCCTAACTCATCCTATGAGGTCAGAATTACTCTGATACCAAAGCAAGACAAAGATACTACAAGAAAAGAAAACTACAGACCAATATACCCTATGAACACTGATGCAAAAATCCTCAACAAAATACTATCAAAATGAATTCAATACCATATTAGAAGGATTATACACCATGACCACATGAGATTTATTCCTGGAATACAAGGATAGTTCAACATACAAAAACTGATCAATGTAATATACCACATTAACAGAATTAAGGGGAAAAACTCCACATGATCATCTCAATTGATGTAGAAAATGTATTTGACAAAAGTCAACACCCTTTCATGATAAAAATACTCAACATATCCCACAGCGAATATCATACTCAATGGTGAAAGACTGAAAGCTTTTCCTCTAAGATCAGGAATGAAGCAAGGATGTCCATTTTCAACACTTTTATTCAACATAGTATTGAAAGTCCTAGGCAAAGTAATTGGGCAAAAAAGAGAAATAAAAGGCATTCGAAATTGGAAAGGAAGAAACAAATTTATCTCTGTTATATATCATATCTATCATATAAGATCTGATCTTATATGTAGAAACCCCTAAAGATTCCACAAAAAAACCTGTTAGAATAAAAGAATTCAGCAAAGTAGCAGGACACAAAGTCAACACACAAAAATCAGTTGCATTTCTATATACAAACAATGAACAATCTGAAAAGGAAATTACAAAAACAATTCCATTTACAATGATATCAAAAAGAATAAAATATTTAGGAATTAACTTAATTGCAGAGGTGAAAGACTTGTAAAATAAAAACTATAAAACATTGCTGAAACAAATTAAAGACATAAATAAATGGAAACACATCTCATGTTCATGGACTGGAAGACTTAATATGGTTAAGGTGTCAATACTACCCAAAGCAATCTACAGATTCAATGTAATTCATATCAAAAATCCCAATGACTTTTTTTTTTTTTTACAGAAATGGAAAATCCCATCCTAAAATTCATACGGAATCTCAAGGGATCCTGAATAGCCAAAACTATCTTGAAAAAGAACAACAAAGCTGGAGGACTCACACTTCCTGATATCAAAAACTTACTACAAAGTTACAGCAGTCAAAACAGTGTGGTACCAGCATAAAGACAAGCACAAAGACCAACGGAATACAATAAAGAACTCAGAAATAAACTCTCACATATATAGTCGAAACATTTTTGACAACGGTGTCAAGCCTTCAATGGGGAAAGAACAGTCTTTTCAACAAATGGTGCTGGGAAAACTGGACATCCACATGCAAAAGAATGAAATTGGACCCTTACCTAACACCGTATACAAAAATTAACACTGTGTGGGTCAAAGACTTACATGTAAGACCTAAAACTATAAAAGTCTTAGAAGAAAACAAGAGGCAAGAGCTTCATGACGTTGGATTGAGCAATGATTTCTTGGATATGACACCAAAGGCATACGCAACAAAAGAAAAAATAGATTATTTTGGACTTCAGGAAAATTTAAAAATTTGTGCATCAAAAGACACTATCAACCCAAGTTAAAACAAAAAAGGGAGAAAATATTTGCAAATCATACATCTGATAAGGAGTTAATATCCAGAAATACAGAGAACTCCTAAAACTCACAACAAAAAAACAAACCTGATTTAAAAATGGGCAAATGACATGAAGAGACATGTCTCCAAAGAAGACATACAAACGGCCAATAAGCAGATGAAAAGATGCTCAACATCATTAACCATCAAAGAATGCACATCAAAACTACAATGGGATACCACCTCACACCCACTGGGAAAGCTACTACGGAAAAAAAAAAAAAAAAAAAAAACAGAAAATAACAAATGTCAGCAAGGATGTAGAGAAACTGGAAGCCCTTGTGCACTGTTGCTGGGAATGTAAAATGGTACAGCTGCTGTGAAAAATAGTAGGGCAGTTCCTCAAAAAATGAAACAGAGAATTACCATGTAATCCAGCAATTTCACTTCTGGGTAGAGACCCAAAATAATTGAAAGCAGGGTCTTGAAAAGATATTTTGTACACTCATGTTCATAAAAACATTATTCACCATACCTAAAACATAGAAGCAACCCAAGTGTTCATTGACAGATAAATGGATAAGCAAAATGTGGTATATATATACAATGGAATATTATTGAGCCTTAAAAAGGAAGGAAATTCTAACATATGCCACAACATGGATGAACCTTGAAGACACTATGGTAAGTGAAATAAGCCAGTCACAAAAAGACAACTACTGTATGATTCCACTTACAGGAAGTACTTAGAGTAGTCAAAAATCAGAGACAGAAAGTAAAATGGTGGTCGCCAGGGGCTTGGGGGTAGCGGTAGAATGGGGGGGTGAGTTATTGTTTAATGAGTAGAGAGTATCCACTTTACAAAAAGAAAAGAGTTATGGAGACGGACGGTGGTGATGGCTGCACAACATTATGAGTATTTTTAATACCACTGAACTGTACACACTTAAGGATGATTGGGATTTTATGTCTACTTACCATAATAAAAAAAAACTTTTTTAGAGCGTATTTATCAGGAAGACACCAAAAGAGAAGTGACAAAAAGACAGAGAGAGAGAAAAATGAGCTAAAGAGTTATCAAAAAATAAAGTTTAGTGTCTGGCACATAGCGGGCACTCAAATTCAGCTGGTACTAAGTACCTCCTATATGCCAGGCACTGAATGAGGCCCTTGTACAGATCTAATTTATGAAATGAGTAAGTCATCAAAATCAAATAGCCACTGAGGGTTTCAAGTTAGGTAAGCTATCCAAATGGAAGAAGCAAGATGATGAAAGATTTCTAGTGTATCAAAAGACAGAAATAAAGACTTCATGAAAAGAAAGACTGCAGCCTGACTGGGTACCTTGAGAGCATGGGAAGCTCAAATACGTGAAATAAGCTAGGATAACGACTGAAGGAAGCCACTCAGGATAGAAGAGAGAAGGCTTCTTAGCATCAAACATAAAACCAAGATAACATACAGAAAAGAAGTCAACTTGGATATAAAAGGCAGCAAGAAATTAAAATGAGGAGAGAAAGAACTTGGATATTAAACACCTGTAGAATGGAAACTTGAGAGAAGTAAACTGTAGGCACTCCAATCAGAGTAAAAGAGATGGGCATAAGGGTAAAGAGTAAAGGAAGAAAGTGAGATGAAACAGAGAGCACAAATTTTGAGTCAGAGTACAACATCAACGACTTACCACTGTCTACGCAAGTAAACTTTGAACTTCAATTCTGTTTAACATTCTTAGAAGATATGTAAAATAAGAAATGTTGATTTTCATTGCAAGTCTATACAAATTTAAATTGATGTAACTTCATAACTATGTTCCTATAAGTATCAGGGCCAGCCCCGTGGCCTGGTGATTGCGTTTGGCACACTCCACTTCAGCGGCCCAGGTTCACGAGTTCAGATCCCAGGCGCGGACCTACACCACTTGTCAGCCATGCTGTGGTGGCATCCCACACACAAAATAGAGGAAGACAGGCACAGATGTTAGCTCAGGGCTAATCTTCCTCAAGCCAAAAAAAGAAAAAAAAAGGAAAGATTGGCAACAGATATGTTAGCTCAGGGCGAATCTTCCTGGGGGTGTGTGTGTGGGGGGGGAGCATCTTTAAGATATTTAATTCTTGTTTGATAACTTAAAAGGTTAAAGATCACAAACGAAAGTCAATTGAAACAATAAAATGATATAAATCATGACAAAAAAACACAGTCTCCTTATCCCAGTTTTCCTAAAATATACCTTAAAGATATAAATTATTTGATTTCATTCATTTCTTAGAAATAAAAAGATGTAAAAGGGTCAACTGTCACCATTAACAACATACCAAGTTGCCTCAGATGGTTACTGAATGACTGAATTTCATATGAATGAGAAAAAGAGAAGATCAAGAACATAATTAAACTCATACCTGCCCCAATGTGTTGGGAAGGTTTTGTTGGATGCATGGCACCGTGACAGACACTCTGCTGAACGTTACTCTGTGAGTGGATAAGGCCAGTTTGTGTAAAGAATTGATTAAGAGAAGAACAGAGATCAGCAAATTGAACCTGATCTAAAGACCAGTTCTTGAGATCTGCCTGTCTCATACTCTCCATCAAACCTATGAGGAAAGCATTAGAAATACAGTTAGCATAGTTCTGCAAACAATGCAAGGAAAATAGCAAGACACAATTTTTTTTCAGCCTCAAAATTTCCACTGGTAGTGATTTGCACATGCAATAAAGAAGGACATTTTAAAATCATTCAAAGCCTGATTCTTTTAAATGTGGCCAAATTTCTTTCCAAACTCTTGTCTGTGACCCTCTGTTACATCAACTGGCCAAAATACTTAATTACGAATTTTGCAAAGTGTTGTTTTTAAGAACACTACCAACTGCAAAAGAAACACTATATAAGGAGATGTTTACTTCTACTAAAAAGAAACTTATCTATCAGAGAAAACAGGATCATGTGTATTTGGTTATAAGTCAGCCAATACTCACCTTGGAACTGTGAAAGGTCTACATCTGACCAATTAACACTGCTGGCAATTCGACAGCTTTCTTTTAGCATATCAAGTGTTGCATACCAATCATTTGAAACACCTATAAAATAATATTGACAATACTATAAATCTTGGATGTGGAAGTTTAGTAAGAGAAGACAATGAGCTGGCCTTAGTCCTGACATTGGCATATCTCTATCTAGTTTTACAAACAGATTTGCACCCATTACATTATATCATGTGTTGGGGCAATTTGCTGTGTGAGACAGGCAGGAAGGGTATTACTTCTCTCCATTTTACAAATAAAAGAAACTGAACGCATAACTTAGAAAGGTCACTATGATGAATCTAGGACTTGAACCCAGGACTTCTAAGCTCTAGTCTGGGAGCTTGCAAATTGCCATATCACCTTATAATGTCAAACTTGATAACTGCTCTTTACATTTGTACAGTACAAATAAATGACTGGGCAAGACAATTCATGTAAATCAGTATTTTCTCTCTATACAAAGTTCATTTTCCTGTCTTGTTATGACCTCAGGAGATATGTTCTTTATAACTTAGAGGCAGATTCACATTTAGAAGCAATGCACAGTGTGACTTCAAGCACTGACATAAGGGAGGTAAATTAGATTGTATAGTAAGAGGAGATGTTTCTTACAAGGCAACCTTAGGAGAAATGCCTTAACATAGTCCTCCTGCCAGGTAGTGAGGGAGATGGCTGAGACTTCTGTAAGAAATGCTGATGCATCCAAACCAGGGCATTTCTAGTCAGGAATAGTATCCTCTGATGTGACATCACCAGGAAAGCTAAGACTCCACAGTCTGTATGTCAGCAAAGTGGTCACCACCCAGGGGCATGGGGCAAGAGCTGCACTCAGTGACAATTAGATAGTGCTGAATAAAGGAAGAAAATCCTCCGTTCAGTGACTGCTGCCCAAATTACTCTGTTTTCAGGATCACCCCTGGATGGATGAAGGTAAGAACTAATAAAGAAGATTTTTTGCTACATCACAGATAATTCTGTATCAACCACTGGCTACTTGATTTAAAAAATTCTGCCAATTATGGATTTTTAAAATAAACAATGAACCAGAGACAACATGACCCTGTCCTCAAGCAACCCATAATTTAGGGAAAAATTTGTTGGGGAAAAAAATTAAATTAATGTCCCAAGTGAGCCACAAACATTCAAGTCTTTCAGAGCCTATAATAAGTGCTGACTTGGCAACAATACAAAATAAAGCAATCTCTGCAGAGAGAGTGGCTGAGCAAACCCTACCCACTCAGTAAATGTTTGCTGATTTTAGTCCTTTCAGAATAACTGGTGTTACAGGCTTTGAAGTATGCCAGGCCAGGGTATAAATTCCAGTTCTACCACTTGGCAGCATGATCTCAAGCAAACTGCTTACCCTCTTTGAGTTACACTTTTCCTATTTATTAAATGTGGCAATTTATACTTGATTTGGGAGAATAATAAGAGATAATGGAGGCCGCGTCCCACATACAGCAACTAGAAGGATGTGCAACTATGACATACAACTATCTACTGGGGCTTTGGGGAAATAAATAAATAAAATTATAAAAGAGATAATGGGGCCGACCCCGTGGCTTAGTGGTTAAGTGCGTGCGCTCTGCTACTGGCGGCCCGGGTTCGGATCCCGGGCGCGCACCGACGCACTGCTTCTCCGGCCATGCTGAGGCCGCGTCCCACACACAGCAACTAGAAGGATGTGCAGCTATGACATACAACTATCTACTGCGGCTTTGGGGAAAAAATAAATAAATAAATAAGAGATAATGTATCTAAATTGCCTAGCGCACAATGGACACTCAAACAACTGTTAGTTCCCTCCATTCCTTCCCTGTTAAAGACAATCTACTTATGGTGCCGGCCTGGTGGCGCAAGCGGTTAAGCGCATGTGCTCCGTTTCGGCAGCCCAGGGTTCGCAGGTTCGGATCCCGTGCACGCACCGACGCACAGCTTGCCAAGCCATGCTGTGGCGACATCCCATATAAAGTAGAGGAAGATGGGCACAGATGTTAGCCCAGGGCCAATCTTCCTCAGCAAAAAGAGGAGGATTGGCATTGGATGTTAGCTCAGGGCTGATCTTCCTCACAAAAAAAAAAAAAGAAAAAAAAGACAATCTACTTAGTCCCATCTTATAAATGAGAAATTTATAATTCAAAGAGATTAATTATTATCACAGTCACAATGATCATTCCCAACTCCCCAAGGTCAAAGTCTATTTTCCTTCTCTGGCAAGCTACCACTGATATAACAGGCCACTAAGGGCACATCATGGATTGTTTTCAGCTGTAACAGTACTTTTTTCTCCCCTGGCAATCATTAGACTTAATGAAGAGAAAGGTATGACAAGAGATTCACAGAATTCTACTGATACCCAATCTCTATAATCATTAGTCAACCCTCAAAATCATATTAAGAACAAGCTTAAACTTCTGAAGAATACATTGACATTAAAAGGCAGGTAAATAGTGACTGACACTAAGAGTTACAAAAGGGGGCTATATTATATACCTTTTCCTTTAGGCATAGATCTAGAAATAATTTCAAGATGTTTTAGGAAACATTCCATCAACACAGGAACTATGCCCAATTTTCAATTTTATTCTAGAACCTACTTAGAATTAGTAACTGGGAAAACAAAACAAATTGTTAAAAGGAGCTTACTAAATTCCAAGTACCCTGGCTATGCATTTTTGTACTGTATCTCATTTAATTCTCCCAAAAAACTTATATTATTTTTTCCATTCTGTAAACAAGGAAACTTTTGGAAAAAT
This sequence comes from Diceros bicornis minor, assembly GCF_020826845.1. Classification (NCBI taxonomy): domain Eukaryota; kingdom Metazoa; phylum Chordata; class Mammalia; order Perissodactyla; family Rhinocerotidae; genus Diceros; species Diceros bicornis. The sequence continues at coordinate 5,036,442 of NC_080752.1, forward strand.
TTAAGATTTATAACAGAGTCAGAATATTAGAGACAGTATGCACTATCCAAAGCTCATTGCCTGGACAACAGTTTAATTGCCTGAAACAATTGTCCATTTTTAATTGGTGAATAAGAACTAGCACTGTCTAGCATTTAGAAATTGTCCCTCCAGGATAAAAATCTCATCAGTGACATGGCTGGTAAGTGGACAAGCCAGGCAAGCTGAGGGAAGCAACTGTACTTTGCACAACTCCAAGGGGCCCCATTCACCTTGGGGTCTATGTCCTTGAAGTTCTGCAATGCAAAGATGGCCTTGTCTGTGAACAATGTCAGTTAAGCATCTCACCAGAAACCAACTAGACCTACCTTAAGACAATAGATTTTTTAAAAATCAGGATATGAAGAAGGTTTTCTTCCTTTGCAATCTATCATTCTAAAATGAGATACTTGGCAGGAATAAGCAAAGAAAGGAAGAGTGGGAACATTCACTGAATACTTAAATGCAAGGTACTAGACGAGGCATTTCATATTTGTATTTGCAATATGATTCTATTAACAACACTATATAGGGTATCTTAGTTCCATTTTTTATAGATGAGAAAATAAGACTAAAAGAAGTAATGTACCAAAGGTCATAAAGAGCCATAATGAGGATTCATATACAGTCTTTCTGACGTACATCTATACTCTTTCTTGTATACCACAATGAATCACAATCAACTGCAGACAGACTGCATTCCATTCTTCTTTCCAAGACTCACAAAAACACTAGTTCTCCCGAAGGACAAAACAAGAGTTAAAACCAAAACCTGCAAGGGTTGCTGAGTTTGCCTATGATGCCACAATAAATTTTAATCAAGAAAATCTTCAGGTCAATCTATGGACTGAATGAGTTACAACTACAGGATGACAGCAAGGAAACACAAAAGGAGACAGATGAGAAGGGTTTTGGTAGTAAATATATATAAGCCTCAGATAAAGGACAGATCCTAATTCACAATTAGCCAAACACAAGTCAGGAGACAAACTTACCAGAATTACAGGATACCTGTTGTGGGGGTGGGGGCGCCTGATGTGTTAACGTCTGATGCTGATGGTTTGGATGGTGCTGTATGTGTTGATGTGGAGAGGGGTGCTGGGGGTGAGGGGATTGGAGCTGGCTGTGTTGCTGTGGGTGCGGTGCTGGGTGCTGAGGACGCTGCGGTAAACCATGAGGTCGATGGGGCGGATGTGGAGACGGCTGTGTGTGCATCTGGGGATGGGACAGCGAGACTTGCGCAACCGAATTACTGCCCGTGGTGTTGAGGCCACTGCCATGACTGTTGGACAGGCTGCTTTGGTTGCTGTGTGGGTGAGAGCTCACTGTACTGCTAGGAGACTGCTGATAAGAACACGAAGTGTGGGACTGCTGGGAAGATTCAGAAGGGATGTTCATCAAACCTAAAAATAGTCAGAGAAAGCAAGATCATTTATGGTCAGATTTCAGTTATATTTTATCACAAACATTTGCAAAATAATTCACAGAGCAAAGGTATATATTGTTAGGAGGCAATTCTGGTTTAGTTTAACAAGTGTTGATGGAACATCCACCATACACATGGGCTCCGGGGTTACTGACAAGAGTAAGAAACATCACTCCCTGCCCTCAAGCAGCTTATGATCTAGTGGAACAGACAGTCACTTAAGGAGATTATGTCCAACAATATAAGTACTAAGGCAAAAGTCTACAGAAGGGATACGAGAGCTTTGCTTCCTGCCTATTCCAGCTAGGCAGGGGCTAGCGCTATAGAGAAGCCTTCCTTGAAAAGGCAGTATCTCAGTTGAGTCTTGAAAAATAAGTAAATGTTAAGGGAAAAGCAGGAAAGGTGTTGGGTCTCTGTAGGCCTGAAGACCAAGGCTTTGACAGAAGAGGAGGGGAGAAATAAAGCCCAATTATTTCTGATGCCTTTCTTTGACTACTCCAAAAACTTTAAGTCCAAGGTGGCTAGAACCCTTAAGACTAAGCAAAACAAAAGAGCCATCTCTACTGTTCTTTTTCATTAATCTTATGGAACATTCTTGAGACACATACAGTTTAGGGGTTAAGACCGTGTACTTTATAGCACCAGAAAGTAGGGAAGGATTAAAGTCTCTGCACTGCCATTTACACACTTGGTAACTTCAGAAAGTTATTAACCTCTTCAAGCCACAATTACCTCAACTATAAATGGGTATGATAATAGTACCTACTTCATAGAATTGTGGGGATGAAAGGCCATGATGCAAATACAGGCTGTAGGATGAGCTCAGTAAATGTTAGCTGCTATGATGATTAGGCCAGAAGTGTATAATGTTAAAAATAACGTCTGTTTGGTTTGCAGGTAAACACTCATTTTAATAAATTTTATTGCAACATTTGGTTCTATATAACTAGGCTATTTTCACATCCCAAAGGATGGCTCATACAATGTTTTGCTGAACTAAACACAAAAAATTTTATTAAATAAAAATAAAATCCCACAGCAGTGTCAGTCAATAAAAGAATAAAACTTTTCAAACAAAAAAAAACAGTTATTCTCATACTTGTCATTAACAGTACAATTGTATCAGAGTACATTGTAAGAATATTTTTAAACCTAGTAAGTTAAGGTTTTATAGGTAGCAGAGTTAATAAAAGTTCTTGCCTTGGCCCTGGAAAACTGTCATTTACAGGGAATCTATAGGATTATTACAGTAAGATGAAAGAAAGCAGTTATTTCATTATCTATTTCCAGTAAAGTCCTAGTATTTTAACACAGCACTGGAACCCAGACATGATCTATACCAACATTTTCAACCCCAAATTGTTTTTTAAAACAAAACAAAACATCTTTCAGAAGCTCAATATGAGAAACTGATAAACGTTAAGTTGCTTTTTTTGAAGCCAGGTAAGGAAGCCTGCTAGGTCTCTCTCTTCATCTGTACACTTCTCCTTCCTGAGACCTTCATAAAAGCCAAAGGCTCCAAAGAGAACAATTTGAAAACCACTAAACTAGTCTAATCTTCATTGTACAAATGGGGATGCTGAAGTCTAGAGAGGTGAAGTTAACTCAGCTGACTTTATGATAGAACCTGGACTAAAACCCAGAATTCCTATCAACGCTCTTTTTTTTTTATTAGTGTGATGAAATAGCACTGTAGGCTTCAGAAATTGTCACTATTGTTATTTCAAAGCCAGTATTTTTCTATTATGATCACCAAGATTGGATCTGCTTAGCAAAGTCTTTTATTAGTTCTTTTTGTACTTTTATAGATAGAAAATTTAGGATAAAATTTGAGAAAATACATGAATCTTACTTTAACCAGAAAAACCAACTTCCTGTACAAGCTATTGATATTCATCAATACAACACTTGTATACAACATTAACTTTCATAATATCTGACAATGATAAGTAGAGTCATGTGCTGCATAACGACATTTCGGTCAACGACAGACTACATATACTATGGCAGTTCCATAAGATTAGTACCATACAGCCTAGGTGTATAGTAGGCTATACCATCCAGGTTTGTGCAAGTACACTCCATGATGTTCGCACAACGATGAAATCGCCTAACAACGCGTTTCTCAGAGTGTATCCCTGTTGTTAAGTGACACGTGCCTGTATTAAAATGTAAACTCTATAAAGACAGGGCTTTTTGTCTATTTTGTTCACTGCTATGAAAAGATAAACTCTGTGAGTGTGGGTATAAATAACTAATCTGCCAAACAAAGCAACGAGGAAATGGTTCAGTAGCAGAGTTCCCAACAATTTCTGACTAGTGTTCTACGGAGGAAAGACAATGCAACATCTAAATTCTATCACATGACTCTAACTAAAATTAAACCAGCAGCTAATGGGATAGTTAACACATAATAGCAACAATCTAGCACTTGGTTGAGATGTAATACTGCATTTCCACCAAAATCACTTTTAGTGTTAAAATCTAATTTAAGTATGTTGTATAAAAACAATGACTCAGAGGGGCCGCCCGGTGGTGCAGGTTAAGTGCACGTGCTCCGCTGCGGCGGCCCAGGGTTCACAGGTTGGGATCCCGGGCATGCACCAACGGACCGCTTATTAGGCCATGCTGTGGCGGTGTCCCACATAAAGTAGAGGAAGATGGGCACGGATGTTAGCCCAGGGCCAGTCTTCCTCAAGAAAAAAGGGGAGGATTGGCATCCAATGTTAGCTCAGGGCTAGTCCTCCTCACACACATAAAAAAAAAAAAACAATGACTCAGAGCTTACCACTAATCAATGTGTTCACTTGTAAGTGCCATAAATGAAACTGAAAATTTGGTGCTACCATATACCAAGAGTTATCTCTTAGCTAACACCAGTGAGAACAGAAAGGCAAGGCACATATATTCTTGTGGTGCAACATTTACCACTCAACTACTTCACACGCCAGACATTACTAATTAACCTTGGCAGTCTTTCCCACATGGCACAGATGCAGTGTCAGAACTCTTCAACATAGTGCTTCAGGACACCACTAGTAATCAAGAGAAGTAGGCATGCAAGATGAAATTTATCTGCTATTCTTGTGTTATGATATAAATATATACAGAGCATAGTAAAGGCACAAAGAGCATTCATTCAATCCTGATCATGATGATAATGTTGTAAGATTAAAGAAATATAGCTATGTGAAAATAACTCTTAAAAGAAAATTTTCAATAAAAATTCACTTTACAAAAAAAAGTATTAAAAAAAACTCACCTTGTTGACTAAGTGACTGCTCAAAAACTGACTTATAAAGGCTCCGAAATGAGGCACTGAGATCTTCAAAATTATATTCTGAGAAAAGAAGTTGTTTGTCTCGTTCTGGAAGGTTGTACTGTGGCTGCTGTTGAGGAGTTAATGACTGAGAGACTGGTTCTGGATGGTTTGTCACCTAACATTAAAAGAAAATACTACTAATTTAGTAGCTCTATATCAGAATTGGTTTGTTACATAAAATATATAACTGAAAATATTAGAATAGTTTCTAGAATCCAAAGGAAGTAACTTCCCTGTCTTTGGCTTTCCCGTCCTCTGTTGAGTTGGGTACACATAAAGGACAGACACAAAATTGTTAACTTGGATCTTGAAGAACCAGAGAAATCTAATCTAACCTCCACATTTCACAAAAGAGGGAAAAGAGTTCAAAGAAGTTAAATAACCTTTCCAAGATTATACAAACAAGTGATGAGCTAGGCCTGGAACCCTTCCAATTTCTGTAGAATCTTCATCTTGATTTCTACAGAAGCAATTTCATCTCAAACTATACTATGAAACTACTCAACATTTCTCATTCACTTGTTCAATTAATCTTTAAGTATTTAAACTCAAATACTGTGAGTATTGTGAGTCTGGTTGTGTGGGACTGCCCAAAGCAGCAAGGAACTACAATACACCTAACTCTTCATTTCTAGGGGAATTTTTTTTTTTTTTAAATGAAACTAAGGGGAAATGAGAAATGATGGGTAAAAGACAAAAGAGATTCTGAGAAAAATAGAATAGGTCAGGGCCTTGAGCTATGCAGGGGGGAAAAAAAGCACCTAAAAAATAAGAATTATCTTTGAAGGCAGCACAACTAGAAATAAAATTCATAAAAAATGTCAGCTGTATCTCTTGAAGATTATATCAAGGGGTGCTAAGCTACCATTCGTTTAGTGTTTTGAAAAATTAAGATATGCTCACTGTAAATTTATGCATTCAAAATGATGCTCACAAGGAGTCTAGTCTGCAATAACATGGAAAAATATGAATTTTGTGTGGGGGAATGGCTCCACCACTGGCACTCTGGTGACCTCACGTCTCCACACAGGCCATGTAGGCAAGTCTCAACGGCACGATGACCTAAGCCTTGGTGGAACACCCTGTGATTATCTTAGCACATGGCATGGTGAGTGGTCTTATGAGCAGCAAATTCTCATCCACCTTCCTAATCTTGTGGAAGGCAGCCACAGGGCAGTTTCTCATCCACCTCTCTATCTTGCAGGAAGTTGCCAAGAGACAGTTTCTCATCTGCCTCCCTGCTTCCAGTGAGGCAGGGGACTTTCTACCTTACTTTCTTAGAGTAGAGCTGCAAGTTATACAACTGCTTAGCTGCAGTATGGAATTTGTTCCTCTACTACAGTTACCTACCACTTGTGTAGTCTTGTCATCTGGCTCCTCTGGTTTGGTGTCAGCCTGTGGGACGTGGGGAACTGACACCATACTGATCCGGCTTATACTGTCTTCATAAGTAATAAAACTGTCTCAGTGCATTTGGGCTGTGTCCTCAAAGGCTCAATCTATGGATATATGACAAGCCCAACCAGCAGCTGACGCCATATTGTTGCTTAAGGAGTGCTTGATGACCACTTGATATCTTGTTGTTAAACGAAAAAAGGCAGTCTACGATGTCTAGCTTTTAATAGGGGAGTTTAACCCTCTTACACGTACTGGCATAATAGACATGTTTGTTCTTATTACTTCTCCTAGTTCTATAAACGTTTCTTTAATTTTTCCTGCTATTATATTTTGTGATAGTAGACTCTATGTTCTTTGAGTTCACTTAGTTTCAAGATATTCTACATTCAAATTATTTTAAAAGCCACTTAAAACCATTAAACCTTTGTTTAGTTTGCTTCAATGCTCCAACTAGTCCTTTTATATCATGACTTCATCATAACTGAGTGCTTTAATTTAATTCACCTCTTGATCAACTAAGTAGTTTTTTTCAGGAAGGACAGATGAAAACAAGGGTAGGATGCTTTCTAAGCTCGGTATATCAAAGAATCTCTTTCTCTTGACTTCACATGAGTAAAAATTTGGTTGAGCATAAGATTCATAATTCCAAATCTGTTCCCTCAAAACTCTGCATAAAACGTTTCATTATCTTCTGGCATTTAGTATTATGGAAGAGAAGTATGATTTGTGTTTCTTTGAATGTATCTTATTTCTTCTGCCAGAGTATTTATACGGATGATTACTTCTAAAATTCTAAAATTTGTCACGATATGTCTAGATATAAACTTTTTTCCCATTTACTTTTCCTAGAACTCAGTAACTCTTTTAACTTCTATTTCTTCTGGAACTTGCTTCTGGACCAACTATTCTAGTTGCTTCTTCAGGGACACCCATAATTCTCAATTTTCCATATCTACTGTCTTTTACATAATTATTATTCCTTTATCTGTTTCTACTGCATTCTGCGAGAATATTTTATTTTTTCCCCCCAGAGCACTGATAACAGTTTTGCAGAGTCACCTTTTCTTTTTTCCTACATTCAATGTGAACTTTAATTGTGCTCTCTGGGTTTCTGTTTCCCTTGTGTTATTTTATTTCAGGTTTCCCCCCTTTATGTTTTTTGTCCTGTGTAAATTTTTGCCTATTCACTCATGCTGGAACAGGAAGTGATCTGGTGAGATCAAATTTCTACCAATGAACAGTGTGGTGTATGACTCTTGGGCTCCGTTCTGTCTACTGGGGAGGACAGTTGCCAGATGATTTAAAAAGAAGTATCAGATAACCCAAGGGTCATGTTCTTATAATAGGTAACAAAATCAGCACAGAAGCAAGAATACTCACATACAGTTCCCTGTATAGCATAGCTTTTTTTTCCAGACCAAAATTGAAAATACAAGACTGGTTAACAATTGGGTACGAGGTGATCCTAACCTTTGGGATTTGTAGAATTCCCTTCTCAGATCTACAGCTGGAAAAGAACGTGATATACAGATCCTCTAAGTTTTTTTTACCAAAAACTGTAAAATATCATCCAATATACCTTTGCTAGACTGAGTACAAACTTTTTCCCTAGTCCAATTGCTTTTTACTTGGACAGATGGAGTAGATCAAAGCAGACCAAAACATCTAACATAGTACAACCATATATTTGTATCTAACTTGGTAAAATATAAGTACCCAATTAAAACACTATCAAGGTAGAAATCTGCTCTACTTATCTAAGCTAATGAATTGACTAATGAGAAATACACAACTTCACTTTTTATTTGCATTTCAATCATATGTGGTGTTGTTTTAAGCACTAAACAAATACTCAACAAAGAAGTTAACTTCACCAAGACTTACTGGTGTATAACTATGCACACTTCCAACACTGTTCAAATTAACAGATGCCAAACTCTGGTCTGAGAGACTGTTGTTAAGGCTACTGCGTGGGCTATCACTACCATCCTGATCAGTGTTGTACAACGTTACCTAGAATGAAAAGAAAAGCAATATTTGAATAAGTAGTTCCCACTACAAAGAGTGCTTTTTAAACAACTACAAAAAATACAACTAAGCTGGTAGATGGCAAGAAGACAAAATGTTAGTGGTCTTCCCTTTGGTGCTTACCTACTCCAATTCCATCCCCTTCATCACTAACTCCATGTTCGCCATAAAATAATTTACTCTCAAACTAAAGGACATACCCTATCCAGAGGTACATAAATTCAATTTTCTGTCAGGTATAACTAGTTCATTTAACAAGAGAGGACTACAGTAGATTTTTCCTGTTAAATATTTCTACAATGCATAAATTTATTTTTACTCAAGCTTTAAGCAAAACCAATGTTCTCTTCTAACAAAATCTTAGGCATCAAAAAAAGAACACAAAAAATAGCATGTTACAAAAGAAATCAGGGGCCGGCCCGGTGGTGCAAGCGGTTAAGTGCGCGCGCTCCACTGCGGCGGCCCGGGGTTCGCCAGTTTGGATCCTGGGCGCGCACCGACACACCGCTTATCAAGCGATGCTGTGGTGGCGTCTCATATAAAGTAGAGGAAGATGGGAATGGATGTTAGCCCAGGGCCAGTCTCCCTCAGCAAAAACAGACGAAGATTGGCAGGTGTTAGCTCAGGGCTGATCTTCCTCACAAAAAAAAAAAAAAAGAAGAAGAAAAAATCATAGGCATCAGTGTTTATAATATTGAAAATTGGAAACTCAATTGTCCGACACATTTGCAAAATCATAGATACGTGATTTAATTTTTAAATATAACAACAATAATATGCTATTACCTGCATTAGATGTGAAGGACGACAGATATCAAACCGTTAACAACGGTCAACTGGCAGGGGGCTGGGGGCTAGGTATTCCTGAGGACTTCTGTCACTAACAGTGTATATTTTTACAATGCTGGAGTTTGTTTATAATAAGCATTATAATTTTTAATTAGAAACAAAAAATTATATATTTTTTTAAGACAGAAAACTAGCCTAACTATCCGTCAAAGTTCTATTCAGATGCCACTACTAACCTTCTTTTCTATGCTCCTATTTCCTTGGGAACAATTATTATATCTGACTTTATGGTCTAACTAATTTTTATCAAATTTTTATCCACTACTAGACTGTTAGCTCCTTAAGTCCCCAATAAGTAATCATAACATAGTGCTTTCTGCTCAGTACACAATTAACAAATATTTACTGAATTTAATAACCAACTGAGCTATCATCACCATTCTGTCTGTGCTGAAAATGGAGTCATGCTCAACGCTCACAAACATTTGCCAAAAAGGCCCAATATGTGGAAAAATAGGCATAAATGCCTCTATACATTAAGGCAAAACAAACTGGCCTACATTCACATCAGCTAGAAACAATTATGTGTCTAGGAACTAATAAGGGAAGAGTACAAGAAAAAATGTGAGGGGATAAAGAAAACTCTGGCAAAGATTTTTTTGGTAAATACTTCCAGTGTAAATTTCATTTAAAAAAACAACCACCACCACCTTATGGGCTCCTAGGAATAATCAAAAAGCTGTAAAACAATACAATATCAACAAATTACAAGCATCCTATGGTCATTTTCTTGGCTGCTCCTTCTCTCCTGTCCATGCTCAGTTACCTATTACTCACGTCAGAAATACTCTCCATCATCTTGGACAAATCCTCATAGCTTATTTTATTTGGAAGAAGGATAAACATTTTTGTTAAAATGTAACATATAGAGAGAGTAAAGTGTACAGATTACTAGTTTATTTATTACAAATGGGCATACTCATGTAATCACCACCCAGGTCAAAGTATAAACCAGCAGTTTTTAAACTCTGATCTTAGAACCTTTTCACAGTCTTAAAAATTGAGGAGTCAAGGAGCTTTTGGTGATGTTGATATACCTATCAATAAATGGCATATTAGAAATTAAAACAAAATTTTTTTTAATTTATTAATCAATTTAAAAATAAGAATTACTACCCCAACTATACGTTAACAAAACATATTTTCTCCCAATAAATAAACAAGTGCGACTGTTTTACATTTTTGTAAATCTCAATGCCTGGCTTAATAGCAAACAGCTAGATTCTCACATCTGCTTCTGCATTCCATCTGTTACAATAAGTTGTTTACGTGGAAGTACAGCATCACACATATATATTTGGAAAAGGGAAGAATATTTTAATAGACTTTTCAGATAACTGTGGTTAGTCTTTTTTGATACTACACCAAAACATGACATGTGACACTTTTTAAAGATGAGTTGTAATGTGGAATCTGAAACCATATCAATAAATTTTTTGTACTCTGTTACATTAAAATCTACTGTTCTACCTTGTACTTTTGAATGGATCATTTATCCATGCATAATTTTGTAACATTATGCATTGGTCATTTGGAAAATACTGGTTCACTAAGTTAGGCAGATAATGACACATTTCACTTCCAAATATTCACACATTTCATTATACAACATCAAAACATCACTTGTTAATATCACCAATCATCTCATTAGAAAAGTCTTTAACGACTGGGAAGCTATCAGACTCGTTGTGGTGGATGTAAGTCTTCCATACTTCTACTTTTTGCTTAAAAGCTCCAATTTTATCATTGGCAAGAGATATTGTCAATTGTTTTCCTTGATGTGACAGACTCACTTTGTTCATTTTCAAGAAAACATCTGCCAACTACCCAATTCTGAATAATCAGTGTCAGCTGTTCTTCCAAGTAAAAAAAATGACCCATGAACAAAAGCAGCTAGTTCAACATCCAACTCAATCAATTATACAAATGCTCTTCCTTGAAGCAACAACTATACTTCGGTATGCAGTATAAGGTTTTATGCATACTTCCCATTTCATTTCACAAAACGTTAAAAAGACAAGTACTTGGGGCTGGCCCCATGGCGTAGCGGTTAAGTGCATGCGCTCCGCTGCTGGCGGCCCGGGTTCGGATCCCAAGCGCGCACAGAGGCACCGCTTGTCAGGCCATGCTGTGGCGGCGTCCCATATAAAGTGGAGGAAGATCGGCACGGATGTTAGCTCAGGGCCAGTCTTGCTCAGCAAAAAGAGGAGGATCAGCATGGATGTTAGCTGAGGGCTGATCTTCCTCACAAAAAAAAAAAAAGACAAGTACTCAAAGGTCACAACTTAATAAAACTTTTTCCTGCTTCACCAAGGATATTCTTAAGTAAAACCAGTATTTTTTTTTTTAATCTGAAGGATGTGGGGCAGTGAAGAATACAAGGACTACTAGTATAGTTAGGTGTCACTGCCTTGATTTATGCTAAGGCTTACCTACTATTGCTTTTGCTGCATCAGTGAAAATACAAAATAAAGGAAAAGACAAATAATATTTAATACTACCGTAAAAAATAGTTTTGACCTCATGGAATCCCTGAAAGGGTCCTGGTTGCCCAGGTGTCCACAGACCACAGAACCGCTGGTATAGAACATTACCAGCTCTCCAGAAGGCCCACTCATGCACTCTCCCCATCATCACTCACCAGCCAGTCTTTCTCCATTCTCATCTCCTGTGCTAGGTAACCACTATACCGACTTCTACCACTATTGACTGGTTTTTGTATTTCTGAACTAAGTATAAATGGAACCATACAATGTATATCCTTTTCTATCCTTTTGCAGTAAATTTAGCTAAAGGATTACACAAAGCTTTGTTTTTTATTGCATTAATGTCTGCTCTTAATCTTTATTACTTCTCTCATTCCATTTTTTAAAATTCATTTTATTCTTTTTCATCAAATTAAGAACTTTACTGTTGTATCATTTATATTTATGTCTCAGATCCATCTGGAATTGATTTTTGTGAATGGAAAATCTCGTTTTTCCATTGATTCTGCACCATTTGTTGAAAGACATCATTGAATTCTGTTCCATAAGTTTGTCTGTCTATTCCTATGCCAATACCATACTTGCAACTACTGTAAGTTTATTCTTGATATTTGGAAATATAAATCCTCTAACTTTTATCTTTTTCTTCAACAACTGTTTGCCATTTGAATTCCCATTTGTATTTTCAGATCAGCTGGTCATTTTCTGTTCCCTTCCCTCTGCCAAAAAAAAAAAACATCATGGAATTTTGATTGGGAGCATATTGAATTTGTAGATCAATTTAGGAAAAACTGACTTCTTTACAATAATCTTCTCTATGAAAATTATATACCCATTTATTTATATCTCCTTTGTTTTTTCTCAGTAATTTTTTACAGTTTTCTGTGTAGACTTCATCATTCATGTAATACTAGGTATTGGATGTTTCTGAATGCTAATATAAGTGTTATTAATTGTGTCTTCTACTTGTCTATGGCTAGTATACAGAAATACAACTGATTTCTAAAATCAAACATTGATCTCATATTGAGACCTTGCTAAATTCACTTATTAATTCTAAGAGTTCATCTGTAGACTCTTTCGAATTTTCTACATAAACAATCATGTCATCTGTGAAGAAGGATAGCTTTATTTCTGCCTTCTCAAACTTGATGCCTTTTATCTCTCTCTCATAACACTTCCACCTCTCCTTTCTCTGCCTGAACACTAGTGTTGTCATATATTTTACTTCTACATGTTATAAACCTACATTTTTCATTTTTTTGCTTTCAATAGTTTATTTATCTTTTAAAGAGATTTAAATTTTTTTTAAAAAGCTTTGTATTTACCCACGTAGTTACCATTTCTGGTGTCCTTAATTCCTTTGTGTAAATCCAGATTTCCATCAGGAACTTCTATTACATATATATTAGATTGTTTAAAGTTGCCCCCACAGCTCCCTAATGTTCTATTTACTTTTTTACAGTCTTTTCTCTGTGTATTTCATTTTGGCTAACTTTTATTGCTATATCTTCAAGTTCACTAATCTCTTTCTACAATGTTTAATCTGCTATTAATCTCATCCAATGTACTTTTCAACTCAGACATTATAATTTTTATCTCTAAGGAGTTTGATGGGTTTTTAAAATACCTTCCACCTGTCTACACACATATTCAACCTGTCCTTTAGCTTCTCCAGAGTATACAGTTATAATACAGTTTTTATTCCAGCTTTAAGATATAACTGACATAACACTGTGTAAGTGTTAAGGTATACAATGTGTTCATTTCAGACACATATATTGCAAAATGATTACCACCACAGCATTAGCTAACACCTCTAATCACCTCGTATAATTAACATTTTCTTTTTGTGGTGAGTATATTTAAGATCTATTCTCCTAGCAACCTTTATGTATCTAATACAGTATTGTTACCTATAATCACCATGCTATATATTAGATCCCCAAAACTTAATCATCTTACAGCTGAAAGTTTGTACCTTTGACCAACATCTCCCATTTCTCCCACTCCCCGGCCCCCGGTAACCACCACTTTACTCTCTGTTTCTGTGAGTTCAGCCTTTCAAGATTCCACATATAAGTGATACCATACAGTATTTGTCTTGCTCTGCCTGACTTATTTCACTTAGCATAATGCCCTCAAGGTTCATCCATGTTGTCACAAATGGCAGGATTCCCTTCTTTCTCATGGCTTAATAATATTCCATTGTATACATATACCACAACTTCTTTATCCATTCGCCTGTTGATGTATACTTAAAAGTTGTTTCCATATCTTGGCTTAGGATAACTGTTTCAATGTCTTTTTCTACTAATTCCATCATCTGTGTCATTTCTCGGTCAGTTCTGATTAACTGATTTTTCTCCTCATTAAGCATTGTTTTTTACTACATCTTTGCCTGCCTGGCAATTTTTTACTGGATGCCAGACCATTGTGAATGTTACATTAAGTGTTGGATATTTCTATATTCCTATGAACGTTCTTGAGCTTTATTCTGAGACACATTTAAATTATTTGAAAACAGGAATGAAGTACTGATACATACTATAACATGGATAAACCCTGAAAACATGTTTAGTGAAAGAAGTCATACATAAAAGGTCACATATTAGATGATTCCATTTATATGAAATGTCCAGAATAGGCAAATCCATAGAGTTAGAAAGTAAATTAATGGTTATGAGGAGATGGAGGGAATGGGAAATGAATGCTAATCAGTACAGAGTTTTCTTTTTGGGGTGATGAAAATATTCTGGAATTAGATGGTAGTTAATGGTTGCACAACCTTGTGAATATACCAAAAACCACTGAATTGTAAACTTCAAAAGGGTGAATTTTATGGTCTCTGAATTACATCTGAAAAAAGTTAAAACTAAATTTTAAAAAATCTAATCACTTGAAAACAGTTTGATCCTCTTTGTTTTTGCTTTTTAAGGTATGTAGGTAGGACCAGAGCAGCATTTCAGTCTAGGGCTAATTTTGTTCCACTATTGAAGCGAAAGCCTGAGTACTTTACTTAATGGCCTGTGAATTATGAAGTACCTCACTCTGGCAGGAACAGCAACTATACCTGGCCCTATATGAGTCTCAATGATTGTCCACACTAATCCTTTCAGGTGGTTCTTTCCCTAGCCTCAGATAGCTTCCTTATTCATGCACTGATAAGTATCCAGTTGAAGACTCAAAGGGCATCCTCTATATATCTCTGGAATTCTCTCTCTGTGCAGCTCTCTCCTCTCTGGTATACTGCCCTGTGAACTCTAGCCACCTTGGATTCCATGATCTCTCAGCTCCACCTCCTCAACTAAGGAAGACCTCTGTGACCTGGAAACCTTCTCCAGGTAGTAAGCTAGGACAATCATAGGGCTCCCCTTGTTTGTTCATCATTTCTCAGGGATCATTGTGCTTAAAGGCCCAATCTCTTGAAAACCACTGTTTCGTTTATTTTGTCTATTTTTGCAGCTGCTTCAGGAGCAGAGTAAATCTAAACCCTGTTATTCCACCTTGGCTGGAAACAGAAGTCCCTCATCAACTTAATCAATCTTTATAAAGAACCAACTTCTTGTTTGTTGACTTTCAATACCATATATGTGCTTTTTATTTTGTTGAGTTCTCTTATTTTTATTACCTTCATATTATTATTTATTTTGCTATTCTTTTTCTAGACGTTTAAATAGTTAATATTCAATCTTTATTCTACTCTAGTACATGTATTTAAGGCTAATACTTTAACGGCATTCCACAGGGCTATTCCACAGGGCTTTGATATCTCATATTTCTGTTTTTCATCAAAGTATTTTCTAATTTCTATTATGATTCTTCCCTGACCCCTAGGTTATTTATAACTATATTGCTTAATCTGCAAACTTTGGGGGACCTTCTGATTATCTACTTGCTATCATTTCTACTTTAATTCCACTGTGTTGGAAATTATAGACTGTATACAGTTGGTCTTCTGAAATTTATTGAGATTTCCTTTACGGTCTAGCATAAATCAGTACTACATGATCAATTTTGGTAAATATTCCATGTGCACTTAAAAAAATGTATATTCTGCAACTGTTGGGTGCAACATTCTATATATATCAATTAGGTCAAATTTCCTAATTTTGTGGTTCAAATCTTCTATATCTTTAATGTGATTTGTTTGATTTGTTATATTTTGATTTTGATCTGCTTCTTTTATGAGTTACAGAGAGATGTGTTAAAATCCACCTCTCTGGTCAAGGATTTATCCATTTCTCCTTTTAGTTCTGTCCACTTTTGAGGCTGTTATTAGGCTTATACAAATTTAGTGTCATTATAGTTTCTTATTGAAATGATCCTTTTTCATAATAAAATATCTTTGTTTTTAGTAATGTGTCCTGTCTTTTGATTTAAGATATATCTCTTTTAAGCAGCACATAGTTGGATTTTTGTTTTTTCATACAGTCTAACAATCTTTGGCTTTTAAATTGAATGTGTATTTACATTTAATGTATTTCCTAATGTTATTAGATTTAAATACTATTTGTTTTTCTGTATTCCTATCTCTTTGTTCATTTTCTTTTCTTTTCTTGCCTACCTTTGGGTTACCCAAGGATTTATTATTCTTCCTTACTTGTATATTTTTTCACTATCCTTGTAGCACCCTAGAGCAGTGGTTCATAAGGTACAGAACTCAGACCAATAACATGGCCAGTATCTGAGAACTTGCTAGAAATGCAAATTTTCAGACCCTAATCCAGTCCTATTGAATCAGAAATTATCAGAGTGCGGCCCAGCAGTTTGGATTTCAACAAGCCCTCCTAGTTATTCTGATGTATACTGATGTATTAAGAACCACTGCCCTAGATATTACAACATGCCCTTGACTTAATACTTTTACCACCTCCCATGCAATGCAAAGATATGAACTGCATATATTTCCTCCTGCCCTACATTAGTATTGTCGTATTTCAATTTCTACAGTATTTTAGACTCCAAGGCATCATGTTACATAACACCACTGCTATTGTTTTAAATACTCAATACATATTTAGATTTACTGACATACATACTCTTTTCGTGTTCTTCATTCTTTCCCGCACAGGATAATTTTCCTTCCATCTAAAAAATTAATTGCCTTTAATTTTTTTTTTTTTTTTTTTTTTTTTTTTTTTGTGAGGAGATCAGCCCTGAGCTAACATCCGCCAATCCTCCTCTTTTTTTGCTGAGGAAGATGGCCCTGGGCTAACATCTGTGCCTATCTTCCTCCACTTTATATGGGACGCCGCCACAGCATGGCTTACCAAGCAGTGCGTCGGTGCGCGCCCGGGATCCGAACCAGCGAACCCCGGGCCGCCGCAGCGGAGCGCGCGCACTTAACCGCTTGCGCCACCGGGCCGGCCCCGCCTTTAATTTTTTAATACTGGTATACCAGTAACAAATTCTCTCAGATTTTGTTTCTGTAAAAACTTAGGGGCTGGCCCCATGGCCTAGTGGCTAAGTTCGGCGTGCTCCACTTCGGTGGCCTGGGTTCGGTTCCTGGGCGCAGATCTACACCACTTGTTGGTGGCCATGCTGTGGTGGCAACCCATATAAAACATAGAGGAAGACTGGCAACAGATATTAGCTCAGGGCAAATCTTCCTCAGCAAAAAAAAAAAAAAAAGAAAAGAAAAAAAAACAACTTATGTAACCTTCAGTTTTCACAGAAATTTTCATTCTAGAATTTTGGATTGGTAGATATTTCCTTCCAGCACTATAAAAATTTCATTCTGGTGTCTGATTTTTATCCTTTCTATTCAGAAGTCAGTGTCTAGCTTATTGTTTTCCTTTGAAGCTACCTGTTTTCCTTCTCTGATTTTAAGATTTTTTTTCTTTATCTTTGTTTTTTAGCAGTTTCATTTTTATTTGCCTGATAAGGTTTTCTTTTCATTAACCCTTCTTGGGATTCTCAGAACTTTCTGAATCTGTACTGTGTTATCTTTCATCAGTTTTAGAAAATTAAAGTATTGCTTCTTCTCTATTCTTTTTTCGTTCTCCTCTGGAACTCTAATAACAAGTTTGTTAGATCTTTTCCCCATATCCCACTTACCTCTTAAGCTTTTCTGAATTTTCCATCATTTTTTGTGTTTCAATCTGCATATTTTCTATTAACCTATCTTCCAGTCCACTAATTCTCTCCCCTGATGAGTCTAATCTGCTGTTAAACCCCATCTATTGAATTCCTAATTTCAGTTATTATATTTTTCAGTTCTACAGTTTCCTCTTGGTCCTTCCACAGAGATTTCAATTCTCTGATAAATTCTCTATAATTCATCAATTTTCTTGAATATATTAGTCATAGTTATCTTAAAATCAATATCTAGATCACTTGTGGATACACTTGTATTGCCTTTTTTTGCTCCTCTCTTAGTATTTATTTGGTCCTGTGTCCTGGAATGTCTAAAAGTTTTGACTGAAGGTGAGACCTTACTTATAAAAACTTGTAAAAGCTTGGGATAATGTTATCTTCTTCCAGAAAGGATTTAGATTTCTTTTGGCAAGTAGAAGAATATTAGCATACCACCCTAATAACAATTTGGGGTTGCTCTATTCTGGTTTGCTCTTACTCATAGAACATAACCCTTCTGAGGTATCACCTTGAAAGCCTGGGGTGTTTACCATGGCTCCCTCCTCCTTGAAGATCACAAACTACAATTTTTGTCCCTCCTTCTCTGTGACTGCTGAATTCTGGCTAGTGAAAAATCTACCTGATTTGTCTGTGTCTGAGCCCAAGCACACACAGGGGTTAGGAGTTAGCAAATGCCTTAAGTGGATATTGTTTGCAAAAAGTTGAGCTCACTTCTGAGATTCCGCAGGAGCTTAGTCCTCAAGCCCTGGCTGTTTGGTAGCCCCAAACTCCAGTTTTTATCTCCCTAGCTCAATGACTGTTCTAGGCTGCTGTTTTCTGTTCAGCCTCTACACCATGCACTAAGAATTGAGAAATGTCCAAAGCAAAAATTTGCAGGGCTTATCTCAATGTGTTTCCCTTTTTTCTGGGATCTTCACCCCTGAAGTCCTGGCTATCTTGTTCTCCAATGTTTCCTCCTCCTTTTTTATTGGAGGGTTGGTATTTTACATAGATAGGGAAAAGAGTTAATCTGATATTAGCTAGTCTATCATATCTGGAAGCAGAATTCTGCAGCTCCTTTGACTCTCATATTATTTAGTCAGGAAGTCCCAGCATTACTATTTCCTAATTGCTTCCTAATAGCCACGAATGCCTATGTTCAGGCCTTGGTACCTTCTACTTGGACTATCGCAAAGAGCAGTATTGGCTATTTCTGATTCCAACCCATCTGCTTCACCAGAAACTCTGAAGTCTAGTTGGGCACTATTAAGAATGATCTTTAAAAGTAGTCTCTGGGCTTATCAAACAAGGATGAAGTAACTGATTTGGTAGGCCTGCAATAGAATCTGGGACTCACTACCACCACCAAATACACACACATCCCTCCCCTATGTGATTCTGATGGAATCATTACATGGATTAATAATTTGGGAAAAACCATTACTCTACACCTCAGCTGCCAGTTTCTTTTCTAAATTAGAAATCTGATTGGTCATTCTGATTATAATCTTTCTTCTATCTGTTTATTCATTATCTTTCTACAAATAAAAATATCCTATGTATACTATCTTAGTGTTTGTGTGTGTGTGTGTGTGTGCGCGCGCGCGCGCGCGCGCACGCACGCGCTCGCACGAGAAAGTGGAAGAGCAAGAGACAGAGACACAGCAAGAGCAAGTGACAGCACGGGAGAGAGAGAGTGAAAGCAAGATGAAAGAGAGTGTGAGCACGCATGTGAGAAATGTGTGCCTTCCAGGTGCTCACAGTTTAGTAAGGGAGGAAACAAATGCATACAACTCCATTACTTCATGAATCTCCCAGACCCTTTTTAGAGTTTTGAGACATGAGACTAAGTACCTTATAAAGAAGAGACATTTGTATCCCACTAAGCATCAGTGAGTTGGCACAAAGCTTTGATCCTCACTTCAAAAAAATAATGCAACAGATTACCACATACTATTTCTGGGTATGTACCTAGACTTGAATACCATGGAACAGGTTGACTACCATTCCAATGAACTCTATGAGTTTGTCCAAATTATTTATTTTACTGGATTCTGTTGACTGCCCGAGAATTTGACAATCTTTTCTTCAATCATATATTCAGAGAGGTAATTAATGATTTTGAAACAAACTGATTCAATAAAATGCTGACTCAAAAATTCCACCAATGGGAACTGGCAGTGTCAAGAATTTAAAGTAACAGAGAGCTTCCCAATAAGCATCTTCCAATTTCTCCAGAGAAATACTTTCTTCTAATTTGTGTATACCTCAAAACATTGTGGATTCAGCTTTCAAGCTGCCATGTATGGATTAGCCAAATTTATATCATCTTTAAACTCAACCATATAGAACTCTATTGTTATTATAAAGGCAAATTAAATGTATTACTCAATGACACTTCAAAAATGTTTAAAAAAATGGAATTACTTTGTTAGTCACAGTGTTGATTGCCAGAGTTGGAGAAGCACTTCCCGAAATAATACACTCCATTCCCAAAGAATCTGAATCTATGCTATATGGAGTTGAGGCCTAAAATACAAGAACAAAATAATTATTAGCTCATATATCCAGCAACTTTAACATAGTTTGAAGATATTTCATCAAATTCTCCTACATCCAGTTTTGTTCTTTGTTTCTGAAAATGAACTTAAATCACTACTGAAATCTCTTCTACTATATTTTAATATTCTACTAACATGACATCACAAAGTCCATTGGTATGGCTACTCCTTACCAACTCTTTTAACTGACTGTGGGATAGGTTAGTAAAAATTAGAAATGTCTGTAGGGGAGACTGCTAGTGGTCTCCTAAAATCCATTCTCCCCTCTTCTCCCTTTTAGTAATAGAACTCTATAGTTCTCGACTCATGGCTGCCCAGCTAAAGACTAGCTCTTCCAGCCTCATTTGCAGCTAGCTGTAGCCATGTACTTAAGGTGTTGCAAACGGGATGTGAGCAAGAGCGATGTGTACAACTTCTGGGTCACGTCTTTGAAAGGAACTTGTGTGCCCTCCATTCCTTCTTTCCCCTTTATTGCAGCCTGGGACACAGATAACGTGGTGGTGATCTTACTTAACCATAAAGCTGAAGGTTATACCCTGGGGAATAGTGGAAAGACAAGATCAGAAGAAACATAAACATTTGAATGACCTTGCAAAATAGAGCTGGTTATCCGTCTGATCCACCTATCAGTTTGGACTTTTACCTGAGAGAGAGAGAAATCTCTCTGGCCTAAGGCTCTCAGTTGTTGCTTTATTTTTCTTCCTTTGTCTGTTAGTACACCTGAACAATATCCTGAATAGCACAACTTCATATGCACTGTTTATAGAACTAACATGGGTGGCAAAAACCAATATAGAAGGTTTTCTATATTTAGAATTTTGGATATAGATTATGACAACTCCTCTCTCTCCCATAAGAAATGGCTTGTATTACCTTAGTGAGCTGAGCCCTCAAGAGATTTCAACAATTTGTGACTATCATGCTAGTTCCATGTATTTCCCTCTCCGGCAAAAAACATTTGTTCTATACATGATCCCAATTGAACATGCATTTTTAAAAGATCATACTGGATGAGAAAGAGAGCAATTTCACTGAGATACATTTCTAAGATGAATCTATTTATCATTTAATCGCTCACATGAATTTCTCTCATCAGATAACCTACGAGGGTGGGGAACAGGCATCTTGATTGAAATCAAAAAAAGAAAAGACAAGAGTCACCCCTAGGAGGTAGAATCTAGCACTTAGCTTCTGGGTACATATTGAGAGTGAGGTGAAAATGGAAAAGGGCTTCAGAAGCACATGTGAAAGACCTACAAAGACAACTTTGTCTATGCCTCAGTTTTGGTGCCAGCCAACTTAGCTTCACCTAAATTAACAAAAAAGATTACTTTAGAAAGCTGCAAATCTCATGTTCTTGTAACTCAACTCAGTCATCTCAGTCCACAGGATTGGTTCACCACTTAATTCTCACTCCTCCCCATTGGTAAGAAGAGGCAAGCCTGTGTTGTGTGATTTCATGCAAATTACTCAACCTTTAGGCTCTTTTCCTTATCTATAAAAAGAGAATTATGCCACTTCCTCTAGAGGTTTGTTAAGAGCATTAATGAAATAATTTATGTAAAGCACTTAGCACAGAATCTGAAACACACAATAAGTGCTAGCTACTATGATGACCACTGGAACATACCTACCACTGATGCCAAGGATCTGCTGATAACAGAGGAATATTCAATGGTGATTAATGAGAAAGGAGACGGCTTTGGTATGAAGCACTATACTCCCACAAAGCCAGATTCATAGCTTCAGCTATTATACATCAGACAGTATTTTAAAAAGCTTTTAATTAGATATTCTCCATGGATACTTCAGTCTGGTTCAGTCGAGAGAATACAGGACACTCTCTTTACATACTTTGACATGCTCAATAGCATGGTACATATTTTTAGTTATAGGTGTACTGATTCTATGCTATTAACAAACAACAAGTAGTCTGATTAGTAAAGCCAGTGGACCTAGGTATCCCAAAATGTATTTGGATAACCGTTATTAGTGCAGCCAAAACCCAAATTCTGGATAAAGAAAATATCAGTGCATCTAATCTAGGTGGCACCAGTCAGCTTGTGAAAGGTCCTTTCTGGAGTTTCCTCTTAACCCCTGTCAAAATCCTACCCATTCAAGTTCCAGTTGCTGTATGGTAGCATGACATCCCCACATACTAACCTTCTGCTGACAACAAACACAAATGGGGGGGAGACACGGGGACGGGATACAAGATGACAACCAGCTGCAGATTCTGAAGAGTATATAAAACATGCAGATTGTGGAAAGAAGTAAAAACCGGGAGAGACCAGCACATTGGTGAATTTTCTGTTTTGTTGCAGCTTTGCCCCAAGGCGAGGCAGTGATGTGGAGTAAACAGCTCAAGTTGTCTTTCTGTCAGGAGGAACCAGGACAAAAGAGCCCAGGTAAACACAGCCAGCTATCAGAGAAAGAAGGGAATCCCACAGGGAAGAAAGTCAAAAGGGATCCCTTAATGTTGTGTATGAAACACTACAAAAGTCTCAGGCTGACCTCTGAACTATGCATACGCAGATTGGAATAAAGCAGAGGCTGGAAGGATCAAATTGAAATTGGAACCACTGTCCACAGAAGGTAAGAGAGAACTTAACAGTTTGAGTCTAACATGGTTAACTGTCAGCTAAAACAAAAATATCAATATTCTACAGAAGATTATAACAGAACCCAGAGTCTATATAATGTAACATTCATAATGTCCCCAATAGAATCCAAATTCACCTGACATAAAGTAACAGGAAAATGTAACCCATTCTCAAGAAAAAAGACAATCTATAGAAGTTCACCATAAGAAGACTGAGACGTTGGAATTATGAGACAAGGATTTTAAAGGAGCTATTATAATTATGCTCAATGATATGAAGTTTTAAGAAAAAACACAAATATCTGAATGAAAACTATTATAATAAAGGAAATCTCAATGGAGAAATAAAAACATATAAAAAGGAACAAAATTTAGGGCTGGCTCCATGGTGTAGTGGTTAAAAAGTTGATAGATGGGCTTAATATTAGAATGAAGATGAAAGAGAAAAGAATCAGTGAACTCAAAAGCAGATCAAGAGAAATTATCCAATCTAAAGAACAACAAGAAAAAAGATTGATTTAAAAGAAAAAGAACCGGGGCCGGCCTGGTGGTGTAACGGTTAAGTTCGCACGCTCCACTTTGGTGGCCCAGGGTTTGCAGGTTCCAATCCCAGGCGCAGACCTACACACTGCTCATCAAGCCATGCTGTGGCAGTATATCACATACAAAAGAGAGGAAGGCTGGCACAGATGTTAGCTCAGGGACAATCTTCCTCAAGTAAAAAGAGGAAGATTGGCCCAGGGCCAACCAAAAAAAAAAAAGGAACAAGAACAGAGCCTCAGAAAGCTATGGGATAATCGCAAAAGGTCTAAAATGGGTAATTAGAGTTCCAGAAGGAGAGGAAAAAGAGAAAAGGGCAGAAAAAATATGGAAGAAAAGACTGAAAACTCTGGAAATTTATAGATTCAAGAACCTCGGTGAGCCCCAATCAGGATGAATTCAAAGAAAAATCACACTTAGATACATCATAATTAAACTGTTGAAAAATAAAGATAGAAAGCAGCCAGAGAAAAATGACATATCACATACAGAACACCACCAATTGAAAAATGACTGGATTTCTCAAAAAAAATGACAGAGGTACTTAGGCAGTGAACATCTTTAAAGTACTGAAAGAACAAAAAATTTTCAATCTAGACTGTATATCTAATGAAAATATTCTCTAGGAATGAAGGCAAAAGAAACATTTCCAGAGAAAGGAAAACTAAGCAAATTTGCTGCCAGGAGACCTGCAATTTAAGAATAAGTTCTTTAGGTTGAAGGGAAATTATAGCAGAGGGAAACTTGGACCTTGAGGAATGAATTAAAGCACCAGAAATGGTAAATATCTGGGTAAATATACCAGACTACTCTTTTCCTCTTGGGTTTTAAAAATTACATATGATTGGGGCCAGCCTGGTGGCATAGCAGTTAAGTTGGCGCACTCCACTTCGGCGGCCCGGGGTTCGTAGGTGTGGATCCCAGGCGCCAACCTATGCACCGCTCATCAAGCCATGCTGTAGCAGCATCCCATAAACAAAATAGAGGAAGATGGGCACAGATGTTAGCTCAGGGCTAATCTTCCTCAGCAAAAAGAGGATGACTGGCAAAATGGATGTTAGCTCAGGGTCGACCTTCCTCACACACACACACAAAAAAAATTACATATGATGACTTAAGGCAAAACATACAGTACTGTCTTGCAAGATTTTCAATATATGCAGATGTAATATATATTACAACTATGGGGAATGGTGAGGAAAGGGGCAAAGGGGACCCATATGGTTGGAAGAATTCTACAATTTATATGCACTGTGCAATATTAACTCTGAGTAGACTGTACAAAGTTAGAAATGTATACTGAAATCCCAATATATAAATACATAAAGTGGTACAGCTAAAAAGCCAATAGATAAAATAGAATACTAAAATATCCAAATAATCTAAAAGGCAGGAAAGGGGGGAAAGAAACTAAAAACACAGACGTCAAAAAGAAAACAAATATAGACCTAAATCTAAAATATCTATAATTACATTAATGTTAATGGTCTAACACTCCAATAAAAAGACAGAGATTATCAGAGATGCTAAAAAAGCAAGATTCAGCTAAATGTGGCCTACAAAAGTCATAACTTCAATATATAGACACAGACAAGCTCACAGTAATACATGGAAAAATATATACCATGCAAACAGTATGTCTAAGGGTGAAGTGGCTATATTAATATCAAATAAAACAGTAAAAGAGTATACCAGAGATTTTGAAACACTTCATAAAGAAATAATAAATGAAGACATAATAACTACAAATGTGAATGTGACTAATAATAGAGCTTCAAAGTACATGAAGCAAAACTGACAGTTAAAAATCAGTAAAGAAAAAAACATTAGAATACATTAGCAAATGCCTTGATCTAATTGATATTAGAGAACACTATACCAAACAACTGTAGAATACAAATTCTGTTCAAGTGCACACAGACATTCATTAAGATACAGTACAAGCTGAGCCACAAAACAAGTCTCAATAAATATGTAGAGAATGAAATGAAAAGAAATTGTATTATAAATCAATAAGATATCTAGGAAAACCCATTATTTGAAATATTTGGAAATTAACACATTTATAAGTAATTCATGGGTCAGAAAAGACTCACAGGAGAATTTTTAAAATATTTTGAACTAAGTGATAATGAAAATGCAACTTATCAAAATCTGTGAGATGCAGTTAAAGCAGTACTTAGAGGTAAACCTATAGCTTTCGATTCTTATATTACTAAAGAGGAAAGGTCTCAAATCAATTATCTAAGCTGCAACCTTAAGAACCTAGAAATATTAGTAAGTAGAAAAATAAGTAAGCAAAAAGGATAATAAAGTAGAAATAAAATAGAAAACAGAAAACAAAAAAATTAACAAAGACAAAATCTGGTTCTTTGGAAAGACTAACAAAACTGACAAACCCTTAACTATACTGAAAAAAAGAACACAAACCAACAATATCAAGAATGAATGAGGGGCCGGCCCCATGGCTTAGCAGTTAAGTGCGCACGCTCCGCTACTGGCGGCCCAGGTTCGGATCCCAGGCACGAACCGATGCACCACTTCTCCGGTCATGTTGAGGCCGCGTCCCACATGCAGCAACTAGAAGGATGTGCAACTATGACATACAGCTATCTACTGGGGCTTTGGGGGGAAACAAAAGGAGGAGGATTGGCAATAGACGTTAGCTCAGAGCCGGTCTTCCTCAGCAAAAAGAGGAGAATTAGCATGGATGTTAGCTCAGGGCTGATCTTCCTCACAAAAAAAAAAAGAATGAATGAGGAGTTATTACTACAGATTTTATGAATATTAAAAGATAAGAGAATATTATGAATCCACTTTATACCAACGAATTCAATAACTTAGATGAAAGGGACAAATTCCTTTAAGAATATAATTTACCGAAACAGGCATAAAGAGAAAATTTGAATAGTCCCATATCAAATAAATTAAGTATCAAAAACCTCCCCACACAAAAAACTGCAGGCCCAGATGGTTTCACTGATGAATTTTCTCAAGCATTCAAGGAAGATATATGCCAATCTACAGAAGCTTGTTCAGAGGGGCTGGGCCTGTGTCATAGAAGTTAAGTGTGCGCGCTCCGCTGCTGGGGGCCCGGGTTTGGATCCCAGGCGTGCACCGAGGCACCGCTTGTCTGGCCATGCAGTGGCAGTGTCCCATATAAAGTGGAGGAAGATAGGCACAGATGTTAGCCCAGGGTCAGTCTTCCTCAGCAAAAAGAAGAGGACTGGCATGGATTTTAGCTCAGGGCTGATCTTCCTCACAAAAAAAAAAGAGAAAGAAACTTGTTCACAAAACAGAGGAAGGAATACTGCCCGAATGGTTTTATGAGGCCAGTATAACCCTAATACCAAAACCTGACAGACATTACAAAGAAAGATTATAAATCCGTATTCCTCATGAATATACACGCAAAAATCCTTAACAAAATATTAGCAAACTGAATCCAACGATATATTAATTGTGACTTAGTATTTATCCAAGGAATGCAAGATTTAACATTCAAAATGCAACCAATGTAATTTTTTTTTTTAATTTTATTTATTTATTTTTCCCTCAAAGCCCCAGTAGATAGTTGTATGTCATAGCTGCACATCCTTCTAGTTGCTGTATGTGGGACACGGCCTCAGCATGGCCAGAGAAGCGGTGCGTCGGTGCGCACCCGGGATCTGAACCCAGGCCGCCAGCAGCAGAGCGCACACACTTAACTGCTAAGCCACGGGGCCGGCCCAACCAATGTAATTTAACATGCAAATAGAATAAAGAAAAGTCATATGATTACTTCAACAGGTAGAGAAAAGCACTTGATGAAACTCTATACCCATTCACAACAAAAACTCTCAGCAAAAACTGGGCTTACTAGAGAACTTTCTCAATCTGATAAAGGGCATCTACAACAGCCCTACAGCTTACAGTCATACTTAGGGGTAAAATCTGAAAACGCTGTCCCCCTAAGAATGGAAATAAGGCAAGGATGCCCATTTTCACCACTTCTATTCAACACTATACTGGAGAGTCTAGTGGCTGCAATATGGTGGGAAGGGACAGGGAAGGAAGAGGGGGAGGGACAAGAAAACTGTATTTTTGCAGATGATATAATTGTTCATACAGAAAATCCCAAGGCATCTTCAAAACAATTACTAGAACTAACATGATTAAAGGATACAAGGTTAATATACAAAAATTAATTACATTTTTATATACTAGCAGCAAGCAATTGGAAAATGGATTTTAAAATATACAGTCATGTGCCAAAAACATGTCAGTCAACAGACCATATATACAACAGTAGTTCCATAAGATTAGCACCATACAGCCTAGGTGTGTAATAGGCTATATCATCTAGGTTTGTGTAAGTACATTCTGTGATGTTCGCCAAAAAGAAACATCACCTAAGGTCATATTTCTCAGAAAGTATCCCTTTCATTAAGCAACACATGACTGTACAGCATCCAAAAACAAAGTATTCAGGATTAAATCTAACTGGAAACATCCAAGTCCTCTACACTGAAAACTAAGAAAACATTCCTAAGAGAAATTAAAGATCTAATGAATGAACAGATAAAACATTTTTATAGCTTGGAATAATCAATATCATTAAGACGTCAATTCTCCTCAGATCAGGGTTGCCGTGGGATAAGAATGGAGGGAGGCATGAATTACAAAGGGACAGGAGGAAACTTGAGGATGATGGAAATGTTCATTTGACACTCGTGATAATTTCACATGTCAAAACTCCTCAAATTGCAAAATCTAAATATTTAATTAATTGTACATAAACGATCTCAGTAGTATTATAAAAAGCAAAAAACTAAATTCTACCCATTCATCAATATGACCCCTCATGAAACACTTCCTAGTCTACCTCTCTAACTGGATAGGATTTCTTCTGCTTTAAAACTCACAGGAAATTCTATTTACACATATGTCTTGGAAGCAACATGTAGCGCCTCCCACATAATGTATACTCAGTATGTTTGCCCAATTGAAATAATGTTTTTTTTCAGTTCTAAGAGTAAAAATGTAGATTGCATTCCTTCCTCTGCTCACTTACACCTTTAACTAAATGCTCCCTTCCTTTAACTAAATGCTCCCTTACTCAGACTCAGCCTCAGAGAAGGGAGGCACACTGTGGGTGATCACAATCAAAAAACTACTCTGTATAACAATGGAAGAAACTGAGTCACAAATAACAACACAAATGACAACAATCTCAGATATGGAGCAAAGTGCAGAGTATCCTGCCTAGAAGAATGTCCTCTTTTCTATTTATCCATCCATCCTCCAGCTATCTTTCTGTTGAAACTTGTAATCAATCACTTTTGAACTAGAACACACAATTAAGCTCTTAACTTCAAGAAAAAGTAATGTGTATTCCTCCATCTTTGTTCCAATAAAAGCTGGATAATTGCAGATTATGCGTTTTTTGCAGAGGCCAATGTGTGTAGGACAGTGAGTTTATATACCGCTATCTGGCCTTTACTCCCTCAAATAATTTCCACACCGCATTATAAGATTTAAGCAAAACTATTCACAGCAATTTCCTCCTGATCACCCTGCTTCTACCCTTGTTCTCTTATAGCTTATTCTCCAGACATCAGCTAGAATGATCCTGTTAAAATGTAAGTCATCTTATGTCACAAGTTTGCTTACATCCCTCCAACGGCTTTCCACCTTCCTCAGAATAAAACCCAACTCTTTACAAAGGCATACAAGCCCCTACAGAATATCTTCCTCTTGCTCCCACTGCTTACTTCTCTGATGTCAAGTCCTACTACTCTTCCCTCCTCACACACACCAGTCCAGCCACAGTGGCCTCCTTGCTGTTTCTCACCATGCCAAGCATGTTTCTACCTCAGAGCCTTTGCACTTGTGGAATTTTATTTTATTTTTTTGTGTGTGGAAGATCTAGCCCTGAGCTAACATGCAAGGCCAATGCCCCTCTTTTTGCCAAGGAAGACTGGCCCTGGGCTAAGTTCTGTGCCCATCTTCCTCTACTTTATATGGGATGCCGACAAGCGGTGCGTCGGTGCACGCCCGGGATCTGAACCCCAGGCAGCCGAAGCAGAGCACACAAACTTAACCACTACACCACCGGGCCGGCTCTGACACTTGTGGAATTTTAGAAGGGAGATTCTCTCCCAGGGCTATACAGCTGACAATCCACTTATATTTATATATAAAGAAACTATGGCCAGAAAAGTTAAGTTATAATATACAACTTTAAAATTAGGTCTCCTAACTTCCAGGCTAGTACTATTGCCCCTAAATTTTGTTCTTAATAAAAGTGACACCTCATGGCTTTGTAACATGACTTCGTTTTGCTCATAATTCTACTAATGTCTTAAGGAACTTCACATCATTAAATGCTGCTAAAATATAACACAATCTAAAGGGTTTTTTTTTTTTTAGAATTTCCATTTCCTACCACCGGCAGCACCCCATCCTTACTCCCAGCTTTAAAATTTTCAGAAATTTTACTTTTCTAACAGGGGCATTATTTCCTACTTATAATTCTTTCAAAACACCTTACCTGTGCTAAGCATACAACAGAAACACAGTAAATATGTGGCCTTACTACCCACAAGCAACAGTTACATACAGCCATTTCAAACTTCTTTTTTTTTTTTTTTGGTGAGGAAGATCAGCCCTGAGCTAACATCCATGCCAATCCTCCTCTGTTGTTTTTTTTTTTTTTTAATTTTTATTTATTTATTTATTTTCCTCCAAAGCCCCAGTAGATAGTTGTATGTCATAGCTGCACATCCTTCTAGTTGCTGTATGTGGGATGTGAACTCAGCATGGCCGGAGAAGTGGTGCGTCGGTGCACACCCGGGATGCAAACCCGGGCCACCGGTAGCCGAGCACCTGCACTTAACCACTAAGCCACGGGGCCAGACCCTCAAACTTCTTTAACAGTACTAAATGCGTCCACTTATGTTTTAAAACTCTGAATGATGCACTTAGGCAAACACTAAGCCATGATCAGGAAGAGACTCTTTCAATTACAAGAAACAATGTACTCCAAAAGACGCACCTTCAGTCTACTAATTTAACAGGAACAGTTGTACCCATACACATCTTAAACAGACAAAAGGTGTTGTTTTAAGGATTTCCTGGGTTGGGATCCAATTTAAGAAATAAGTCAAAGGCTATGAAAATGCAGGAGGCTGGGGAAAAAAACAAACACAAGGGTACACACAGGTCTGAAAACACACATATACACTCCACCAACAGAAAAGAAGGAAAGACATGTGACAAAATCTGTCAGAACCCAACCATGTCCCCTCTACATTCATCTCTACATCTGAAGGCTGCTCACTACAAACACCTGTAACTCTGCCTGAGAGGTTTTATTTGGTTGGGGAGCATGCTTTGGCTTCGTGCGGAGCAGGCCAAAGGTGCAGAAAAGCTAATGTCCCTAGTAGCATCACTCACTCAATGAGGAGAAAAGTTGAAGGATAAATAAATATCCCAGCTTGTTGCCTCACAGTTCTAAACCGCCTCCCAGAGCTCTCCACTGAAACTGAGCTCTAAGTGCTCACAGTGGGAATTGACTTGAAAATTGCCCCACTTTCCTAGGATCACCCCTCAAACTACCTGTGCTCAATTCCTTGTCTACTTCGGGGGTAACTCAAATCATGACAGGTATATTTTTTCTTTTCTCAAAAGGAATGTCTTCTGGGATAGACAAGAAATCTTCCTTTAGCACAACAGTTCTAAAGCTTTTTGATCTCAGGACTCCTTCATACTATTAAAAGTTATTGAGGGAGCCGGCCCGGTGATGTAGTGGTTAAACTTCACGTGCTCTGCTTCAGCGGCCCAGGGTTTGCAGGTTCAGATCCTGGGCGTGAACCTACACACCTCATCAAGCCATGCTGTGGCAGCAACTCATATAGAAAATAGAGGAGGATTAGCACAGACGTTAGCTCAGGGCCGATCTTCCTCACAAAAAAAAAAAAAAGGTATTGAGGATCCCAAAGAGCTTTTATTTCTGCAAGTTATATCTATTGATATTTACCTATTAGAAATTAAAACTAAGACAAATTTCTATTAATTGATTTAAAACCAACAATAACAAACACATTGCATGGTAACATAAATATTGTTTTGTATGAAAAATATTGTTTTCAAAACAAAACTTAGTGGGCCGGCTCGGTGGCGCAAACGGTTAAGTGCGCGCCCTCCGCTGCGGCGGCCTGGGGGTTCGCCGGTTCAGATCCCGGGTGCGTACCGACGCACTGCTTGGCAAGCCATGCTGTGGTGGTGTCCCATATAAAGTGGAGGAAGATGGGCACAGATGTTAGCCCAGGGCCAGTCTTCCTCAGCAAAAAAAGAGGAGGATTGGCAGATGTTAGCACAGGGCTGATCTCCTCACAAAAAATACAAAAATAAAAACAAACTGAGTGAGAAGAATGGCATTATTTTACTTGTTTTTTTAAATTGTTCTAATGCTTGGCTTAATAGAAGACCACTGGATTCTCAAATCTGCCTCTGCAGTCAATCTATGGCAAAATCACAGGTCATTCAACCTCTGAAAAATTTATGAGCAAAAAGGCAAAGAACATCTTAGTATTGGGCTGGCCCCATGGCTTAGCGGTTAAGTGCACGTGCTCTGCTACTGGCGGCCCAGGTTCGGATCCCAGGCGCACACCGACACACCACTTGTCCGGCCATGCTGAGGCAGCATCCCACATACTGCAACTAGAAGAATGTGCAACTATGACATACAACCATCTACTGGGGCCTTGGGGAGAAAAAGAGAAAAAAAAGAAGAAGGATTGGCAATAGATGTTAGCTCAGGGCCAGCATTCCTCAGCAAAGGGGAAAAAAAAAAAACCAACATCTTAGTATTACTGTGAACATAGTTTTGACCTCATGGACCCCCTGAAAGGGCCTCACACACTGAGAACCACTGCTTTAGCATAACAGGTTCCTATAAGCAAAGAGTAACATTACAAAACAACAAAGACCCATGATTTAAGTTTAAAAACAAATTGAGGGGTGGGAGAGAAGTCAAGATGGCAGCGTAGGCAAACTCTGAACTCACCTCCTCCCACGGACACAGCCAATTTACAACTACTCGTGGAAAAATTACCCCTGAGAGAGAAGTGAAAACTGGATAAGAGGAACTCCTGTAACAAATGACAATCCTAATTGAGGGGGAAGAGGCAGAAATCCCCTTCTGGAGAGAAAAACACCACCTTCACAAGCCACAAATGCTTCACGGCCGCCTGGGGAGCAGCCCAAACGTACGCAGCCCTCCCTGGAGAAGCAGAGCCCTGAGCCAGGGAGCACTCCCGCTGTAGGCATTTTTTGGACCAAGCACAATTGAGATGAGTGGCATAATATCTGACTTTGCTTGCTACTAAAACATTGGGGAGTACCCCCAGAAAAGCTGGTGCACAAAGAAATTAAAGCTGGCTCTTAAAGGGCCCACGCACAAACGCACCCATTTCGGAAAGCAACCTAAAATCACCAGAAGGAAAGGTGCACAGTGCTTTGGTGAAAAGAGACTCACCTGATAGGCTGTGAGTGCATCTCGGTGAAAGGTGAGACCTCTCCAGGGACTGGGACATTGGCGGTGGCCATTGCAGTGGGCTGGTGTGGGCGTGCTGACAGAGATGCTGGCAGACGCCACTGGAGTTCTCCCTGGGGCCTGCTAGCCCAGGGTCTGCCCCACCCGCTGAGCACTGATTTAATCCAGCTCAGCCAGGGCAGGCAGCCCACGCTAGTGACTGGCCCCACCCAACAACAAGCCCTTGGGCAACTTGTGGGCCTGCTAAGTGAACTGCCTGGATTCTCTGCAGCCTGGGGCGGGGGGTCCACCTCTGTGAGGCAGGACGTGGGCAAGGAGCAGGTGGAGAGTGTGGGGCGGTAGTGGAGTGTGTGGGGCTCCCGCCTTAGAGAGACTGGATCCACTTCAGGAGGTCAGGGTGCGCACACGTGGCAAGACTGTGTTGACTGTGCATGTGGACCTGTGGGCGATGGGGCTTGTCAGCTGCAGAAGACTTGTGCCCACAAAGGGGGTTTGCCCCACCTCCCAAAGCCTGAAACAACTGGGTGCTCCCATGCCTGAGGCCAGCCCCGCCCATCTGCAACCCTCAGAGAGCTGACAAGAGACCTAAAGGTTAGAGGCTTATAGCAATTGTAAGCCCTCAGCCTAACAACCTGCCACCCGGGGGCCTACTCACTTAATAGGAATACTGTAACACGAATGTGCTATTAGAACTTGCAGCCAGGGGCCGGCCCCGTGGCTTAGTGGTTAAGTGCCCATGCTCCGCTACTGGCGGCCTGGGTTCAGATCCCGAGTGCGCACCGCTTGTCCGGCCATGCTGAGGCCGCATCCCACATACAGCAACTAGAAAGGATGTGCAACTATGACACAGAACTATCTACTGGGGCCTTGGGGAGGAAAAGGGAAAAAAAAAAGAACTTGCAGCCAACTGTGCTGGGGCTCCCCATACCCAATAAAGAGACTGAAGGGCCCACAACAACTACAAGCAGCTGAGCATTACAATAGCTGGCCAGGGGCCTAGCTCAGCCTCCCTGGGCACCTACAGGAAGAGCAACCACGCCACAACAGAAGGACACATGTAGCCCACATAGGGATCACCCCTGGAACATTGAGAACTGAGGGAAGCACACTGCTGTGCCTCATAAGGCATCACTTATAAGGTCACCTCTCCAAGAGCAGGAGACATAGCTGACCTACATAATACATAGATACAAGCACATGGAAAGAGGTAAAATGAGGAGGCAAAGGAATACGTTCCAAGTAAGGGAACAGGACAAAACCCCAGAAAAGGAACTAACTGAAACAGAAATGAGCAACCTACCTGACAGAGAGTTCAAACAAAGAGTGTTAAAGATGCTCACTGATCCTGGGAGAAGAATGGATGAACTCAGTGAGAACGTCAACAAAGAAACGGAAGAAATAAAAAAGAACCAATCAGAAACGAAGAATACAATGCTGGAAATGAAAAATTCACTAGAGGGACTCAAAAGCAGAGTAGAGGATACAGAAAAACGGATCTGCAAGCTGGACGAAAGACTAGAAGAAATCACCCAAGCTGAACAGGTAAAAGAAAAAAGAATTAAAAAGAGTGAGGACAGTCTAAGGGACCTCTGGGACAACATCAAGCGCACTAACATCCATGTTATAGGTGTCACAGAGGAGAAGAGTGAGACAAAGGGGCAGAGAATCTATTTGAAGAAATAATAGCTGAAAACTTCCATAACCTAAGGAAGGAAACAGACATCCAGGTACAGAGAGCACCAAAGAAGATAAACCCAGAGGCCCACACCAAGACACATCATAATTAAAATGTCCAGAATTAAAGACAGAGAATGCTAAAAGCCACAAGAGAAAGATAAGTTACATACAAAGGACACCCCATAAGGCTATCAGCTGACTTCTCAGCAGAAACCTTACAGGCTAGAAGAGAGTGGCACAATATATTTAAAGTGCTAAAAGGAAAAAAACCCACAGCCAAGAATACTCTACCCAGGAAAGTTATCATTCAAAATGGAAGGAGAGAGAAAAAGTTTTCCAGGCAAGCAAAAATTAAAGGAGTTTGTCACCAAGAAACCAGTACTACAAGAAATGCTAAAGGGACTTATTTAAGGGGAAAAGAGAAGACCACAAATAGGAAAAATGATCTATTTCCATGATAAGAGCATAATGGATACAAATGCACAAAAAAGAGGTTAGATATGATATCAAAAACATAAAATGTGGGAGGAGAGGAGTTAAAGAGTAGAACTTTCAGACAGAGGTCAAACTAAAGAGACCATCAACTTAATATAGATTGCTATATACATGGGTTACTGTATATGAATCCCACGGTAATCACAAACCAGAAACCTATAATAAATATACAAAAAACTAAGAGAAAGGAACCCAAACATAAGACTAAAGAAAGCCATCAAACCACAAGGGAAGAGAGCAAGAGAAGAAGAAAGGAACAGAGAAGAACTACTAAAACACCGAGAAAAAAAAGTTAAACATCAAGGGACGAATGGATAAAGAAGCTGTGGTATATATACACAAGGGAATACTACTCAGCCATAACAAATGATGAAATGCAGCCATTTGTGACAACATGGATGGACATTGAGGGTATTATACAAAGTGAAATAAGTCAGAGGGAGAAGGTCAAATACCGTATGATCTCACTCATTAAGTAGTAGACAATAACAACAACAAACAAACACATAGAGCCAGAGATTGGATTGGTGGTTACCAGAGGGGAAGGGGGGGGAGGAGAGCGAAAGGGATAATTAGGCACATGTGTGTGGTGATGGACTGTAATTAGTATTTGGGTGGTGAACATAAGAACATGATGTAATCCATGCAGAAACGTAAGTATAATGATGTACACCTTAAATTTATACAATGTTCTAAACCAGTGTTACCACAATAAACAAAAAATAAAAAATAAAAATTGAGGGGCAAAGAATGAACAGAGAAAAATGTTTCTGTGATAATTAACATGATAAAAGAGAGAAACTGCACTAATCTGGAGCATTCATTCTTCTCAAAGCATTTCTTTAACAAAGTTCCTTCTTCTATTCCTTGACATCAGATCTCTTGGAATAGTGTAAGTGCTTGCCAGTCTTCACAAAAACCCCACAGGCAATATCTAGCTAATTTTGCTTTTTTCTACCCTAAGCAGCTTCCGGTGGGCAGGGCAGTTTTCATTAATAAATAAGCAATATATCCTTTGGTTGAACTGAACAAGCAAAGCCAAATTAAAATGCAAAGAGAATATTTATTTGTTAATTAACATATGTTAAAAAGAAGCAACAGGCCCAAAACAGAGTCACTTATGCTAAGCCCCACCAAAACTCAATACGTAACCTAATTGCAGTTTCAGCCTCTCCCAGGAACAGAATTTTAAAACAGTCAGTCTGGAATTTCCTGATCAACACCAGTGAGGTAATCTGCCTGGTAAAACCACCTGCCTTCCCTTAAGGGAAGGTAAATTTGCCTGAAAGAATCCACTTTTTTAACTTCTTTGTTCCACCTTCTTTCTGCCTATAAAAACCTTCCATTTTGTATAACTCCTCAGAGCTCCTATCTATTTGCTGGATAAAATGTTGCCCGATTCATGAATCGCTGAATAAAGTCAATTAGATCTTTAAATTTACTCCTGTTGAACTTTTATTCTTTAACATATAAAAATAGAAACTAAAAGGATACAAAAAGTGAAAATAAGAAATTACTGCCCTTCTGGGACTCTATGCTCCTCCAGTCATACTAACCCTTCGGTCTTTGAAATTTTGAGCATTCTTTTTAACCATCAGGTGTTTCACAAGTAAGTTCCCCTCACTCTTTCACACTGCCAATCACCCTCATCTGTTCATTTAACAGGTATGCACTGAAGCATCAGTTCTTCAAGAAAACATTTCCTGACTCCCAGACTAAATTAGGCCTCTCCGCAATATGGCCTCACAGTTCTCAAGACTCTTATTTTTAGGGTGACCTACATTTATCATCCATCAAAATATCAAACGCTATTTTGAGAATGAATGGGGAACTGTTAATTATGTTGAGACAATGAGCAACAATATGAATGTGCTGTCATCCTACCTTATCAGTTTATCATTCCTGCTTAAGGAAAGGTTTATAAGGAAAGAATATGGGTCTGTCTTTGTTTACCACTATTCCCCCAACACTTAGCTCCATGCTTACAATGTAAAAGGTGTGCTCTCTCTCTCTATGAATGGCATGAGTAATGCAAATTAACTTGAAAGAGGAAAAAGTCATCCAGACAAAATGTACTACTATGTTCTCTCCCAAATCCTGAGACTTTTCCACCTATATATCTTAATTTTGACCACGACCTCTTATCTCATGCCTCCCTACCTGACCACTCTCCATCAGAATATAAACTTCATGAGAGCAGAGAATCTGTTTTGCTGATTGCTGTTTCCCCAGCACCCAGAACATGCCTGCTCATGGCAGGCACTCAACATTCAATAAATATGTACTCAATGAATGCTATTCTCTCTACCTTGCCCTGACCATCTCTATCTCTACTAAAAGCCAAGCCACATAACCCACGAAGCCTTCCCAGATAGTCCCAGTAAAACACAATCTCTACTTCCTCTGCACACAATATTTTATATCTTTTTTATAATATTTTCTGCACATACTTTGCCCTTGTGCTAGAATTACATGTCTTATCATGTCTCATTCTTCTTGGTATACTCCACAACATCCTAGCACAATGCCTGACACACAGTATCTACAGAAAAAAGATCTGTAAAATTAAACTAGTACAATGACCATATTACACACAATTATGGGTATATATTTAGAAATATGATACGATGCTAATTTTCTAGAGAATTTTCTCATTCATGTATATATCCCTAGCCCAGGCCACTACAATTTCACAAATTAGACTACTGCAACTCCATCTACTCACCACTGAGGGGTTCAGAACAAGCCACCCTAGAATGTGCCACTTTGGCATGAGGATTATTCTGAGCTGAAGGCAACCAAGAAGCAGCAAGCTCAGGAAGAGCTTTTTACCTCCTCCTTAACTGCCTCAAAGAAATTAGAAAGAGGACCTGTACCAGGAAGAGAATTATTTTTTATATCTGAGAGATTTATCTACATGGCAGAGCACACACTTATTTACTAAACATTTGCAATTCTCCCCTTCCTGTGAATTGCCTTCCTTGCCTTTGAAGCCCTAGACCCCTATCCCTTTCCTGAACTCAGGATAGTATATAAGCCTCAGTTACCTGGCTGCCTTTGAGTCTCTTATCTTTGTGGGGCTCCTGTATGTACATAATTAAATTTGGTTTTCTCCTAGTAATCTGTCTTTTTATTACAGAGAGTTTCAGCCAAGAACCTAGAAGGGTAGAGGGAAAATTATTTTTCCTCCCCTACAGCATCTTCCTCTTGCAATGAGTATTTTGTGAATACCAAGTATCTTTCTTTAACTATTGTTTTGACTCCTTTCTCAACACTACAGGCTATCAAATCAAAGTAACTTCCTTGATCCCATGCCTTTAGGCTTTCTACCCAAATCTTTCTACTCCTTATCTAAATGTTCTCGCCCTCGTCTAAGCACTTCACTGTAGTTAAAAGGGTTCTCAATTATGCCCACCTGCACTTCTTATTTACCAGTCAATCGTGCATGCTGTATTCTCCAAGTGGAACATCCTTTACTATTTTCTAAGCAAAAAAGTTACACTTCTGCATCAAAATTCTAAGTCTCACTCCTCCTCCTAGAGGCCTTCCCAGGGTAGCATTGTCTGTTTTGAGTCACTTTAGTTATTGCTTGGTCTAACAGATTACATGTTACTTGCCTGTCATTTATAATCATATTTATGTCACTTAATTATATATATATATATATATATTTAGGGTAAAGGTGGGGATTCTCTTAAAACTAAGGACCATTAGCTCACAACAAAATATGCAAAAAGAAATTTGATTCAGTGTTGTGGTCTTTGGCATAGCAAATACTACCGGCAGTATAGTGCTTTTAGCATAGACTCTAAAGGCAGAGCACCTGGGTTCATAATCCTGGCCTTGGTACTTATTGTCCTTAGCATCCTTGGACAATTACTTAAATCCATGCCTATCAGTTTCATCATTTGGAGTTACTAGAAAAATTACGTGAGTTAATATAAATAAAATTCTTTAAAAAACATCTGGCACATAAACTCAACATAATCATCTATTATTACTATCACGCTGTTGTCTTAATCAGCTCAGGTTGCTTTAACAAAATACCATAAACTGGGCGGCTTTGCAACAACAGAAATTTATTTCTCACAGTTCTGGAGGCTGGAAGTCCAAGATCATGGTGTCAATATGGTCAAGCTCTGGTGAGAGCCCTCTTCTAGGTATCCTCATTGATATTCTCACATGATGGAAAGAGAGCTAGCTAACTCTCTGGCCTATTCTTATAAGGACACTAATTCCATTCATGAGGGCTTCACCTCCTGACCTAATTACCTCCCAAAGGCCCCACCTCCAAATACCATCACAGTGGCATTAGGGTTTCAATATATGAATTTGGGGGACACACAAACATTCAATCCACATCAACTATTAAGACTTCTATCCTTTTAGTCTATGGTTGAGAATATTGAAGCTCAAAAAATCTACCAGCTTGCCAAAAGTCACAAGAACAACTGTAAAGCTAGAAGAGAAACACAAGACTCCTAGTCAAGGAGCCACTCATCTCACCACGGTAAACTTCATTCAATAATTTTTTTAGGTCTTCAAGTGCATTTTATGATAAAGAAAAAATGGTAAGAAGATGAATGAAATCAGAAAAAGGAAAATGAGAGACATTTACATACTTGAGGATTAGAAAAGAAGAAAGGAATATTGTAATGATCAAGAGATACGTTCATGCAAATGGAGGGGAGAAGGAGGTGGTTCAGAGAAGTGAGTTAGGAATACTAGGCTGGAGATAACTATCAGGGTTTATTTTTCATTCAGGATATGAAGATATTGCTACTCGCATTTTTAAAAATCACTTCTCTTTAGCAGTTTAGAAAGACTTTTCTGTTCCATTAAAAGCTCATCTCTCTTCAAAAATGTGTAAAATATTTTGATTTTTCACAATGAATTTTGATGTTTACACATGGACCAAGGAATAATAAATTTCAGAAATTTAATAAGGAAGTTTTAGGGATGTTAACATATTTACCATCTACATTTTAAAATCCTTTAAAAGTTGCAACTTATGCATCATGTTTAGTTTTTTTTTAAATATGTGTTTTTTATTCATTCATATATTTATGTACACCCCAGTAACTTTTTTTGTGTGTGTGTGAGGAAGATCAGCCCTGAGCTAACATCCATGCTAATCCTCCTCTTTTTGCTTAGGAAGACCGGCTCTGAGCTAACATCTATTGCCAATCCTCCTCCTTTCCCCCTCCCCACAAAGCCCCAGTAGATAGTTGTACATCATAGTTGCACATCCTTCTAGTTGCTGTATGTGGGACGTGGCCTCAGCATGGCCGGAGAAGCGGTGCGTCGGTGCGCGCCCGGGATCCTAACACAGGCCGCCAGGCACACTTAACTGCTAAGCCACGGGGCTGGCCCTGCATGATGTTTAGTTTTTGAGCAAACTGTAAATGTATAAAGATCATATTCAGAACCATCACTATTTGACCGTCTTAGGTTATTTCCTTGGATAAAAAACCCAATGGTTACCTAAAATACAAACTCTATCCTAATAAAAATACTACCTTCTCCCCACAACAAACCTCTAAATGAAAAATACAGACACATCAGTTTGTCAGGGCAGGAAATGATGTTTTGTAAGAATAATATCTTCCAGAATATTTGTTAAACAATATCTGTCTCCCTTATTAACACACTCTGCTTACAGCTTTCTATAGGTTCCTCTCCTACAGCAGCATCCAATACATAGCTCAGGCCAAAATAAATACCAATATTACTAACCGAAAGGCTCTGGTACTGGATATTTTATGGAACTATACTACAAAGGTAAATTGTTGAAGCTTTTACATGCTTTTAACTTAAAATGAAGATAAAAAGATAAACAGTAGAAAATAAATATAGAAAATATGTCCAAAAAGTATTTTCATAAATACATGCTTTGTATGTAAAACATACTTCTGTAATCTGAATTTTATATATCTACAGACGTCCATTATAAAATTGACAATACGGTGTTCAGAAAATAAGGAGAACTCGCAGAAATCAAGAAAGATTGCTCTAAGAACTATTAAACAAGGTAACAGAATAAAATGCAGGCTTAATATCCAAGAAGAATGCACAGTTGTCAACCAAACTACCAATTCAAATTTCCAAAAATAATTAAGTTCTAAGAACTTCAGAAGAAGAGAGAAAATGATAGAAAACACCACAACTCCTCAGCCCTTCAAGATACACATCCTTGCTGATGCTCTGGGTTTAACAATGTGGATTTTTCTCCCTTTCCTTCAAATTCTGGCAATAGATGCTAAATGTTTTGTACTCTACATTTTCACACAATTAAAGCGTGAAAGCTTAAGTGTTAAGTCTGCCAAGCACAAGTGCCACATCTGTTTTAAAAGGCAGAAGCTAGAGGGCAGAAACTGAGGTTCATTCCCTCTCAAACCATTACATACATAGCTCACTGACCATGTCAGTCTTAAAACTCTCTTACCAGAAGACTATGCCACCAATACAAAACTTTAATATCTTAAACCTAGGTTTGTATAAAACTGAAAAGTGTTCTGGCCTAAGAGTTCACCTTTAATTCTACATGGTTTGGTAACTGGAATATTGAATTCCCTCTGCTGGCTCCATAAATCTGCCGGGATAAACCCCATTGCTGCTATACCTCATGGGCTCACCTGATCCCAACTTAAACCCAGCTTAAGCTCCTTGTGTTTGAGGTTGGGAAGTTTTCTCTCTCTACCAAGAATGGTCACAGAACAAATTTATTTGACCAAATGTTTACTCAGTTTCCTTCATCTTATCTTATTCCCTTTGCCCTGATTTATTCTGCAAATATTTACTGATTACCTATTATAAGTTGTGAAAAATACTAACACTGGAGATACAAACATATTTTCTCCGCTCTTAGGGGATCACGGTTCAGCAAAGGAGACAGATATGGAAACAAATAATTTCTACAAAACTCTATACAAGAATTTTGTAAATATTCTTACACACGAAGAAGTAAGGAAAGACTTCACAACGTGAAATGGGTCTTGAACAGTAGGGTAGGATGAGTGGGTGGGTGTGGGTGTGGGTGTGGGTGTGTGTGTGTTAGCTGAGATGCTGGAAACGCAGAGCTTGAGAAAAGCTGAAAGGTAAAGTTAATGTCTGATGACAGCCAAAGTGTTGACTAAAAATATGTTACAATAAACAACTTAAGATATCAACTACAGCTCCTTTTCTCTTTCATTCTTACAAATTAATTTTAACCATGAATTTACAAGAATTACCTTACAACACCCACACACTTAGAGATTTTGTGTACAAAATAATTATTACATGGTTGAAAGCTGGAAAAAGCATTTTCAGGACAATCAGGAAAATTCAATGTAATCAGACTATATGCAGTGAAAAGGAATAGTTTTGTTATACAAAACCAGTCCTCAATGTTGTAGATGCAGAGGAAAGAATACCAAATTAAATCTCAAGAGACCTGGATTCAAGTCTCAGTTAGACAAGAGTTGTGCCCTAATTACAAAAAAAACCCTTTTCCTTAATTCCTAAACTGCCCACCTCACTCAGAGTTAAGATCAAATAAAATAATGAGTTTGAAAGTGCTTTGAAAACCTAGAAAATGCTATACAAATAAACTATTACTTTCATTATAGTTATACTTGCTGTACTGAAAATAACTTTTAAAATCTGTATTTCTGACATAATAACTCCATCATACTAATTTGTAACAAAGAGCTTTTACCCGTTCTACAGATCGTGCTCTCTTCTTTGGCCGAGTAGGCAGCGCATCTTCCTTCGGATTGGTGTCTATTGCCCAATAGGACCCCTACAGGTAAAGAAATAAAGTAATTAACAATATGTGACAGCAACTCTTTAACATTAAAATGGATTTTACAATCCTCTGCTCCAAAAGCAAACATTTTGCAGATACAATGGTGGAAAAGCGGC
Organism: Diceros bicornis minor; assembly: GCF_020826845.1. Lineage (NCBI taxonomy): Eukaryota > Metazoa > Chordata > Mammalia > Perissodactyla > Rhinocerotidae > Diceros > Diceros bicornis. The sequence continues at coordinate 5,079,365 of NC_080752.1, forward strand.
ATGAGAAGAAGTACTAGTTTTGAACCGAGACAAGTAAAGTTTATATGAGAAAAAAAGGCCATTTATAACCACATTATTAAAGAAAAAAAATCACAATCTGAAGAAGCCAAGTTCAAGAACTTCTGCCACAGCCAAATTAAAAAGAGAAATGACCAACTGAACATATTTTTTAATATATACTAATCCTTTTTTGTGTGTGTGAGGAAGATCAGCCCTGAGCTAACATCCATGCCAATCCTCCTCTTTTTTTTTTTTGGCTGAGGAAGACCGGCCCTGAGCTAACATCTGTGCCCACCTTCCTCTACTTTATGTGGGATGGCGCCACAGCATGGCCTGACGAGCGGTGCATCGGTGCGCGCCTGGGATCCGAACCCGGGCCGCCAGCAGTGGAGCGCACTTAACCGCTATGCCACGGGGCCGGCCCCTATCCTCTCTTACTTTTTGATACAAGTAAGAGAAAATACATTCAAAAATACATTCGAAATACTCATTCGAAAATACACGGGGCCGGCCCCGTGGCGTAGCAGTTAAGTGCACCCGCTCCACTGCTGGCGGCCCGGGTTCGGATCCCAGGCGCGCACCGATGCACCGCTTGTCAGGCCATACTGTGGCGGTGTCCCACATAAAGTAGAGGAAGGTGGGCACGGATGTTAGCTCAGGGCCGGTCTTCCTCAGCAAAAAAAAAAAAAAAAAAAAAAGAGGAGAATTGGCATGGATGTTAGCTCAGGGCTGATCTTCCTCACACATACAAAAAGAAAGAAAGAAAGAAAATACATATTGAGCACCTATTGTGTTCCAGGCAACTCAGAAATTAAGACTCCCTCAAAAAACATTTTGAAAAGCATAAATCATATAGTTTGCACATATTATACAGATGAGGAGATCAAAGCTCAAAAAGCTAAAAGTGGTTTGCTCAACCAAGGATGTAAGAGCCAGGACCAGAATCAAGGTCTTGATTCTTAGTTCCTTTCTCCCTCAACTATCCTCTCTACACAGACACACACACATACACACTCTTGAGGGAAGAGGCAGAGAGTAAGAAAGGGAAATACGAAAGAAAGGGAGATATGCATTTCAGAAACAGAAATACAATGCATGCCCTAGTTTTACAATTAATCCTAGTGATAGTATTAAAGCTTAGTCTTTGCCTCTATTATTTTATTAATCTTCCTAGGCTGCTTTTCAGGCACTATTTGATAATGAGGGAAAACAGCTCTCATCTATCAACCCTCACACTTTGTGCCCAATATGAATTATCTGTTTATACTTTCACGCAACTGTGCCTGCCCTACATGCTGATCTCATTGCCTATAACATCCACACTACCAATGACAAACTCATATACCACCTTCAAAATTTAGCTCAGATGTTATCTAAAGGAATCCACCTCTGATCCTCCTACCACACTCAAGAATTCAACATTCTCTCCCTCTTCAGTATCTCTATACTTTTTATACCTTTAGACCACTGATTGCACTTAACATTACAATTTTATTCACAGGTCTGTATCTCTTCTAGGCTATGAGCTACTTTTTTTTTTTTCCCCCCAAAGCCCCAGTAGATAGTTGTATGTCATAGCTGCACATCCTTCTAGTTGCTGTACGTGGGATGCGGCCTCAGCATGGCCAGAGAAGCGGTGCGTCGGTGCGCGCCCAGGATCCGAACCCGGGCCGCCAGCAGCTGAGCGCGCACACTTAACCGCTAGGCCACGGGGCCGGCCCCCTAGGCTATGAGTTACTTAAGGGTAAGAACTCATCTCTATATCCACAGTGCCAGGCACGATGTCAGACACAGAGCAAGTACTCAATAAACATTTGTTGAGGGGCCGGCCCCGTGGCTTAGTGGTTAAGTGCATGTGCTCTGCTACTGGCGGCCTAAGTTCGGATCCCGGGTGCACACCAACGCACCGCTTGTCCAGCCATGCTGAGGCAGCGTCCCACACACAGTAACTAAGAAGGATGTGCAACTATGACATACAACTATCTACTGGGGCTTTGGGGAGAAAAAGGGAAAAAAAGGAGGAGGATTGGCAATAGATGTTAGCTTTGGGCCAGTCTCCCTCAGTAAAAAGAAGAGGATTGGCAAGGATGTTAGCTGAGGGCTGATCTTCCCCCCCCCCAAAAAAAACAAACAAAACTATATCATCTTAAGAGCTGACCCCCCAAAAAAAAAAATTTTGTTGAAATGGGAAGAAAAAAAGTTGTTGAACAAACTGTGCCAAGAATGTCAGAGTACACGATATGATGCCAGGCATTCCCAGATCCTAGTCTATGCAGGCATCTGAACTGAGCACTCATTCCATCACCCAGCCACTAGTGGGGCATTCTTCCATGTTATCTTTTCAAAGTGGTCACTGGATTTCAGCTGGTGAGTCTACCAGATCTGATGTAAACTTGCCAAGAACCATGTAAAATGTAGATGCTAAAGAAATTAAGCACTAAAAATGAAAACAATGATTTCATGAGTATGTTCACCTAACAATATTCAAAATAAAGTAGGAAAAAGTTTTACATTCAGTTGTTATAAAAATTGAAAATAAAGCAGGAAGAAAAACACCAAAACTCGTTGGACAACAGTTTAAAAACCACTGTTCATGGAAATGATAAATTCCAGTGTTTAGTTTTGTTTTGTGTCGGTGTGTGTAAGTGTATTCACTGTCCAAACTTTAGACTGATTTGTTATTAAACATTTTAATAAAACTACAAAATCGTATTTGTTCTTCCACAGAAAATATGACTGGCTGTGGCTTGTCACAAATAGATAACAGAGACAAAAATTGTTCATAAGCCTAACGTTATCCATTATGTACTCACAAAACTGTGAATGCCCAAATGCAAACACTAACAGTTGAAATGATTTGCAAAAGAAATTGTAAAATCTTCCACTTAGTGGCTTTTGCTAACTTATTATCTGGGTTTCATCTGTGAAATCACAAGTTTGGATTAAATGACCTTAAAATTGCCCTTCGAAAATAAAAACCACAAGATACCACTCCACACCCATTAGGATGTCTATTATAAAAAAAACAGAAAATAACAAGTGTTGACAAGAACGTGGAGAAACCGGAACCCTTGTGCATCACTAGGGGGAATGTAAAGTAGCGCAACCACCGTCGAGAACAGTATGGCAGTTCCTCAAAACCTTAAACATAGAATTACCATATGATCCACTAATTTCATTTCTAGGTATATACCCAAAAGAATCAAAAGCAGGGACTTGAACAGATATTTGTACACTCATGTTCATAGCAGCATTATCCACAATAGCTAAAACATGAAAGCAACCCAAGTGTCCATCCATAGCAGATAAATAAAATGTGGCATATGATGGAATATTATTCAGTCTTAAAAAGGAAGTAAATTCGAACATATTTTGCTTCAATATGGGTGAACCTTGAAGACATCATGCTAAGTGAAATAAGTTAGTCACAAAAAGACACATACTGTGTGATTCCACTTAAATGAGGTACCTAGGGCCGGCCCCGTGGCTTAGTGGTTAAGTGCACGCGCTCTGCTGCTGGCGGCTCGGGTTCGGATCCCGGGCGTGCACCTACGCACCGCTTCTCCGGCCATGCTGAGGGGCCGCGTCCCACATACAGCGACTGGAAGGATGTGCAACTATGACATACAACTATCTACTGGGGCTTGGGGGGGGGGAATAAATAAATAAAATCTTTAAAAATAAATAAATAAATAAATAAATAAATAAATGAGGTACCTAGAGTAGTCAAAATCAAAGACACAGAAAGTAGAATGGTGGTTGCCAGGAGCAGGGGAAAGAAAGGATGTGGAATTATTGTGTAATGGGTGCAGAGGTTCTGTTTGGGAAGATGAAAAAGTTCTGGAGATGCATGGCGATGATGGTTGCACAAGAATGTTAATGTACTTAATGCCACTGAACTCTACACTTAAAAAATAGTTAAAATGGTAAATATTGTTATGTATCTTTTACCACAAAAAAAGTCCCTTTCAGCTACCTTTAATAAGCAGTTACCTTTGCTCTCCTTACTAAACAATTATTTCTCACAAAAACTGAACTGCCTAAATATGACCAATCAACAAACACATGTTCCATCCAATTTCTTTCCAGACTAAGGCCTACTCCTCTAGGCTCATGTGGATCAAGCAGGAAACAACAGTTTTTTTTGTTTTGTTTTGTTTTTTGTGAGGAAGATCAGCCCTATGCTAACACCCAGGCCAATCCTCCTCTTTTTGCTGAGGAAGACCGGCCCTGAGCTAACATCTATTGCCAATCCTCCTCCTTTTTTCTCCCCAAAGCCCCAGTAGATAGTTGTACGCATAGTTGCACATCCCTCTAGTTGCTGTCTGTGGGAGGCCACCTTAGCATGGCCTGACAAGCAGTGCGTCGGTGCGCGCCCAGGATCCAAATCCAGGTCACCAGTAGCGGAGCACGCGCACTTAACTGCTAAGCCACGGGGCCAGCCTCAAAACAAGAGTTTTTTGTTAGCTGATTTTATTTTTAAACTCAACTTTATTGAAGTATGTCTAAAAAAAACATAAAGTGCACCAATTTTGAGTATACAGTTCAAGGAGTTTTGACAAATGTATACATTCATGCAGCTAACACCAAAAGCAAGATATAGAACATTTCCATCACCCTAAAAAGCTCCTTTGTGTGGCTCAGCAAGCAATCCCTGTTCCTTTGCCCCCACCTCCATTCCATACAAACATCGATCTGCTTCGTATCATTATACATTAGTTTTGCCTTTTCTAAAATTCCATATAAATGGACTCAAACGGTCAAACTATTTTCTACTCCCACTAGCAATGTATGAGTTCAGCTGTTCCATGTCCTTGCCACTGTCTTGACATGAGTACAGCCATGTTTGGCCGCTCCATTGACCTACAGCCACCAGCACAAAAAGAAATACAAAGCTGCTTTCTGTGTGGTGGGAACTGGCCTTTTCCCGGAACTGGCCTTTCTCCCACAGAGAGAGTTGCAAGTTGTAACATTTCAAGGCTCTTGGAGCGTCGTAGCCCGGAATGGACTGGCCACCTGTGCCGGGCTGAGACGATAACCAAAGAGAACAATGCACGTACACAACTACTGGGCTGGGACGTTAGCCAGGGGGCTCAGTGCACGTACGCCACCGATAACCATTTGTGCATGGAAACACTAAATGCTTGCTCTGCAAACTCTGTAATTGCTTACTCTAAAAATTACTGATGGTATAAAAACTGCTGGAAACTGAGCCCCGGTGAGAGTTCCACCTGTGGAAGGGACACCCTGCCCAGGACGTGTGATCCTTGCCCAGCCGCGTCGATTGACAGGGCTCTCCCGGCAGTGGGGCGTGGATGTTGTGAGTAACTGATTTGATGTGAAAGTAACTGATTTAATATGAAGTAATTGATTTGATGTGTTCTCTTTTCGGTCAACCTGGTGTTTCTCTTTCCGGTTGATTTGTGTCATTTTCTCTTCAGCCGATGTGGGTGTTTTCCCTTTCCAGTCGGGCTGATGTTTTTTCCCTTCTAATACTTGACCTATCTAGATCTGTTTGCAGACTATCACCTTTACTATCCTCTATATAATAAAATATACCTTCGGTCCATTTGTTTGGAGTGGAAAGTGTCTTTTACGTCTCCGATCGAATCCCCGAACCTCTCGTAACAGCCACTAGTTGTTATTTTAAGTCTTGTCAATTACAAACCATTCTAGTGGATGTGTAGTTGTACCTCAGTGATTTTCATGTGCATTTCTCTAGAATAATGATGGTGAGCATCTCTGCATGTTCTTATTTGCCATCCGTATATCATCTTTTGTGAAGTGTCTATTCATCAATTTTGCCTATGTTTTATTTGTGTTATAAGACTTTTGGTTAATATGAGAAGATGGATGTTAGTCGAACCTATCGTGGTGACCATTTCACAATATATGTAAACCAAAATACAGTGATGTATGTCAATTATCTCTCAACAAAAGTGGGGGGAAAAAAAAGACTTTTGGTTATTTGTGTTATAAGAATTTTTTATATTTTTTGAATAATAAGTCCTTTGTCAGATACACACACACACACACACACACACACACACACACATACAGAGTGAATATTTTCTCCCAGTCTGTAGTTGTTTGTTTTCATAACAGTATCTTCTCAGGAGCAAAAATATTAAGTTTAATAAAGTCCAATTTATCAATCTTCATTTTGTGGTCTGTGCTGTTTGTCTCCTACTCCAACATGGGAAGCATTTTTTCCCATGTTTTCTTCTAGAAGTTTTATAGTCTTAACTTTTATGTTTAGATCTCTGATATACTTAGAGTTAACTTTCTGTGTAAGTGTGAGATAAAAATTAATATAAATTTTCCTTTCACCCAGATATATAGCACCATTCCTTGAAAAGACTATGTCCTTTTCCCATGAATTACATCGGCACGTCTATCAAAAATCAACTGAATATATATGTGGGTCTATTCTGAACTGTATTCTGTTCCATTCATCTTTTTGTCTATCCTTATGCCAATACCATTTTGTCTTGATTGTTGTAGCTGTATAGAAAGTCTTGAAATCAGGCAGGATTAAGTCCTACAACTTTGTTTTTTAGGTCCTATGCATTTCCACCAGCTCAATTTCTTTAAAAAAAAAAAAAAGAAGTCTGCTAGGATTTTTATCAGGATTGCATTAACTCTATAAATCAATCTGGGGAAGACTGACATCTAATCAATAAGTCCTCTATTCCACAAACATGCTATATATCTCCATTTATTTGGGTCTTCCTTTATTTCTCTTGGTAATGTTTTATACTTTTCAGTAAACAGTTCTGCAGAGAGTTTGTTAAAATTTATCCCTAAAGTATTTCATTACTTTGGGTGCTATTGTAAATGGAATTGCTTTTGTTAACTTCACTTTCCAATTGTTCCTTAGTAGTATAAAAAAAAAATTATGTTAACCTTGTATCTTGTGACTTTGTTAAACTCACTTACTAGTTCTAGTAGCTTTTCCACAGATTCTTTAGGATTTTCTACATATGCAATAATGTTGTTTGCAAATAAAGACAGTTTTATTTATTCTTTTTTCCATCTACATGTCTTTTATTTCTTTTTCTTCCCCTACTCCATTGGCTTTTACCTCTAACAGAATGTTGAATGACTATGAATATTAGAATATCCTGGTATTGTTTTCAATCTCAGAGGGAAAGCATTAAGTGTCTCATCATTAAATATGATATAAATTCTAGGTTTTTCATAGATGCCTTTAATCAAATTAAGAAAATTCCCTCTTAGTCTGCTGAATGAGTGTCAAATTTTGTCATTTTTTTTTCTACACTTGAGATGATATGATTTTTCATTTTCTTCTACTCACATGGTGAGTTACCAATTGGTTTTCTAATTTTAACCTGCATTGCATTCCTGCAACAAGTCCCACTTGGTCATGATGTATTCTCCTTTTTATATATCAATGAAAGTAATTTGCTAATATTTTGTTAAAGATTTTTGGGTCTATGTTCACGAAGGATATTGGCCTGCAGTTTTCTTTTCTTGTTATTTCTTTGCCTGACTTTGGTATCATGGTGATGCTGACTTCATGAAATGAGTTAGAAACTGTTCCTTCATCCACTTTTTTTTTTTGGTATGAGTTTGTGTAAGATTGGCATTGCTTTTTCCTTAAATGTTTCAGCTTCTGGTTTCATTGCTTTTTGTTTGTTCATTTTCTATTTTATTGATTTCCACTCTTACCTTTATTATTTCCTTCCGTCTACTTTGGATTTAATTTGCTCTTATTTTTCTAACATCTTAAGGTACATGCTTAGGTAACTGACTTCAGATCCTTCTGATTTTTCTAATAAAAGTATTTAAACCTATAAGCTTCTTTCTAAACACTGCTTTAGGGGCCGGCCCCATGGCATAGTGGTTAAGTATGTGCGCTCCGCTGCTGGTGGCCCAGGTTCAGATTCTGGGCGCACACCGATGCACCACTTGGCCATGCTGTGGCGGCATCCCATATAAAGTGGAGGAAGATGGGCACGGATGTCAGCCCAGGGCCACTCTTCCTCAGCAAAAAAAGAGGAGGATAGGCATGGATGTTAGCTCAGGGCTGATCTTCCTCACAAAAAAAAAAAAAAAAACTAGGCATAAACACTGCTTTAGTTGTATGTCACAAATTTCCATATATTCTATTGTTATCATTTAGCTCAAAACATTTTCTAACATCCCTTATGATTTCTTCTTTGACCCAGAGGTACTTGAGAAATATATTACTTAATTTCTAAACATTTGGGGTTTTCGAAATATCTTTTTGTTACCTAATTTACTTCTGCTAGTCAGAAAACATACCCTGTAAGATTTCACCCTCTAGAAATCTACTAAACTTGCTTTCTGGCCCAGTATATGTTTTATAGTGGTGACTATTCCCTGTGCCTCTGAAAGTAACGTATATTTGATGGGTACAGTGTTCAGATCCTTGATTACTTTTTTGTCTGGTTGTGTTCTATTATTTTCTGAGAGAGGTGTGTTAAAATCTCCTGCTATGATTGGGGATTTGTCTATTTCTCTTTTTAGTTCTGAGAGTTTTTGTTCAATTTTTTTGAAGATCTGTTTTGGGGCACACACATTTATAATTCTTGTATGTTCCAAATCAACTGATCTTTTCTTCCGCTTCCAATATGCTGTTAGGGATATTCAGTGAATTATTCATTTAGTTATTGTACTTTTCAGCTTTACCATTTTCATTTGGTTCTTTTTATAGTTTCTATCTCTGTATTGAAATTTCCTATCTGTTCATTCATTAACTATTTGAATATATTTTATTTTAATTCTTTCAACATATTTATAATAGCTGTTTTGAAATTTGTGTTTGCTAAATCTGCTATCTGGGCCACTTGTTCTACCTGTTTCAGGAGCGGAGATAGCTCCAACTTTTGCCTGAGCCTTACTGACATCTATCTCTTTCACTTCCTACCCTTCTAGGCAAGCTCCCCATAAAGTTATCCCTGAGTAATGCACCATGCTGAATTCCAACAAAAGTACTACCATATTTAAAAAATCATATGGTATCCTGAAGAGAACATCTATTAACCCACAGACCTGGATTCAAATCCCAGATCTGATTCAGCAATCTTGGACAAGTTACCAAACCTTTGATCTACATTCCTCATATCTATTTCATAGTTATGATGACAATTAGCCCTAAGTATATACCAGGAAAACTAGTCATTACTATTTATCATCTGGTCCAATGGAGACTTCTTGTTTATAGTTAGTCATTCTACAAATAATTTACAGAATAAATAATACAAGGACAGTGGGAAACAATCTTATGAAATATTTTAATAAGAATTTAAATATAGCAAACCCAAATTGTCTATATTTTATATACAAAACATATTATAATATACAGGCATACCTCAAAGATACTGCAGGTTTGGCTCCAGACCACCGCAATAAAGCAAATATTGCAATAAAGCGAATCACACAAATTTTCTGGTTTCCCGGTGCATAAAAAAGTTATGTTTACACTGTAGTGAAGTCTATTAAGTGTGCAATAGCATTATGTCTAAAAAAACAATGTATATACCTTAATTAAAAAATACTTTATTGCTAAAAAATGCTAACCATCATCTGAGCCTTCAGCAAGTCATAATCTTTTTGCTGGTAGAAGATCTTGTTATAAAAACACAGTATCTGCGAAGTGCAATAAAGAGAAGCGCAATAGAATAAGGTATGCCTGTATTCAAATTCTCCTGGTTTTTAAGTATATATACCAAAAGGGTCAATATCTTTTGAATGCAACTAACTGCTCATCAATTGTCATGCATGAAACTAAAACAAACATCTATCTCGTAAATATTGATTCTGGACTTTCAATCTCTAAAATGTTCTACTTTGTTATTACTTCTGGTTCTTCTTCTTATACTTTACCGTCAAAAGGCAATAATAATTCCAGATTCAAATATATATTTAATAGACTCTAGCATATTGTTTACTTCTGGTTCTTCTTGTACTTAAAATGTAATACTTTGGAAATTTTTGAGGCTTCAGAATTTTGTTGAAGGATGGCCATCTCCATTCCATAATTGCAAAAAATATTTTCATATTTGGTTTATAAACACCAAAGAGAATGATGAATCCAATTAACTTTTTCACTTCTACATCATCTATTTCCTTGCAAGCACTTTTGTATACACATCAGACTTCAGGATTTGTCTACTTACAAACTTCGATATGGTGCACAAACATCATACATGATGAAAACTACTGTCACATGACTTTCTAGAAAAAATGGGATGATTCAAACTCTAGTCACAAAATAGTGCATGATGAAGACCTTCTTGTTTAATGACTAAATGGATGAAAATATCACATACCTTATTGTCCTTAGAAATATATCATTAACTCAATATTTCTTGGGTTTGGGAAAATTAATCTAGGATACCATCAACTCAATTTCACCATCACAATTATAGTTTAGAGTGTTGCTTCTGTCTTTGTATTCATCTTCCAATTCTATTGAAATAGTTAACCATACTCTTCCACCAATTTCCATCTCTTTGTCATTAGGGGCAGAAAAAAAATCTAAACTCTCAACTATGCTCAACGAAAGCTAAAAGAAAAAAAAAAAGAGGTAAGATGGCATCTATAGACTTTTATTATGCCTCTTTGAAAGATGTAACACTTTGGGCAACATAATAAGAAACCTGAAGGATAACAGTGATGATTTCATTACTGCATCATCCTTCTAGGTCATTCAATCATTCTTCCGTATTCTTGTTATTTTAGTGTTTGGGCATGAGGGAGAAAAACTGATGGGCAATGATGAAATCATTTCAAGATTTAGGAAAAATAAGATCACTAAGATCCCATAATACATGTTACATTTATAAAAGAATCGCATATGACAACTGCAAAACAGAATAAGTTTTATTCTTTTTTTTTAAAAAATACATAAATTTCCTATTTGTTCTTTGGAAGACTTCTAAGAAAGAATAAGTCATAAAATAATCATCTTTACAAATCAGAACTGCTCAAAACAGATACTCAAAAACTAAACTGGGTGCTGACAGTATACTGAAGACTAAATAAAATATACATGAAATATTCCCTCCTCCAGGATTTGACCACATATTGTTTACATTAATCTTCTAATATTCTTTCTCATCTCCTACAATTTCTATTAAAGAGCAAACACATAAATATTTGGCAAATCTCAAATTTTAAGAGCTGAAAAGGACCTTTAAAATAATCTATTACAATTTTAATTACTGAATAGTTATGCCTACAAAAGTTAAATAATTTGGCTAACTCTGAAGATTTATCCTTTCATTTAACATTTGCTAAATTCCTGCTGTGTGCAAGAAAAGGCAAATAAAAGATAAATAACAAAAGCCAAAATATTTTTAGTGAAGTTCATTAACAAAAAGAAAATGCAAGAACAAGAAACTATACCTGGACATAACCTGAATATTACCTAACCCATCACTGGGAAAATAACACACTGAATCACCCCAACTGGCTAAACTCCAATTTTGGGTAGATACCAGAAAGGTAAATAACACTTCTCTTAATGAGAGTTCATCAAGGGTTGACCATGTGCTAGTCACAATGCTAGCACTAGGAATACAAATAAAAAGGAAGTCTCAATCCTCAAGAGTGGTAAAGGAGAAAGAAAAGGTATCTGCATGGTTAACTCTCACCACCTTCATGTCCTTGCTCAAAAGTCACTTTCTCAATGAGCTTACTGTGCTCACTTTTTTGAAAACTGCAATTCACATCCCAATCCACTTTATCCTACTCTACATTTTTCTACAGCACTTATAATTGTCTAACATTCATTATAATTTACGTATTTATTTTATTGTCATTTTCCCATAAGGCTATAAGTTCCTTGAGAGCATAGATTTTTGTCTGTTCTGTTTGCTCATATATTCCAAATGCCTAGAATAGTGATTAGCACATAAAAGGCAAGTCAATAATCATCACATAGTGCTAACACAAGTGAGCCGAATCTTTGAGAATGATCATGTTCAGATGTGGTGGAAGGAAGAAGGGAATACAAACAATTTTAGGCAGAGGAGATAGCTCATATTCAACAACCATTTTTAACCTGGTGTTCATGGACTCTCAGGGGGTCTATAGACAGGACTCAGGAACTCCATAAACTCAGCATTTCTTTCCATTATGAATGGAACAAACCATAGTATTAGCAATACCTAAAAACAGGTTTTGGGGCCAGCCCAGTGGCGTAGTGGTTAAGTTCACACGCTCTGCTTTGCCAGCCCAGGGTTCGCAGGTTTGAATCCCAGGTGCGGACATACACACCACTCGTCAAGTCATGCTGTGGCGGCATCCCACATACAAAATAGAGGAAGAGTGGCACAGATGTTAGCTCAGGGCCAATCTTCCTCACCAAAAAGGAAAAAAAAAATCAGTTCATTTCCTATCATCTTAATAGTTTTTGTCTCAAAATGTCACTCATTACTACTCATTACTCATTTCTACTTTTGTTATTTAATGTTATCATATTAAATTTTGTTATATAATGTTACCAAGGAAGCATACAGATTATTGTATTATAAATGTTATAATATTTTATAACTAGTGTGATATAACTGTTTATCTTTTAAATCCTGTATATTCTGGTTTATGCCTGTATTTCTGGTTTATGCCTTTAAAATAAACAAGTGGGACTTTATCAGATTAAAGAGCTTTTATAAGACAAATGAAACCAGAATCAAGATGAACAAACAAACAACCAGCTGGGAGAGAATATTTGCAAAACATACATCTGACAAGGGGTTGATCTCCATAATATATAAAGAACTCACACAATTGAACAACAAAAAAACAAACAACCCGATCAAAAAATGGGCAGAGGAAATGAACAGACACTTCTCCAAGGAAGATATACAGATGGCCAATAGGCACATGAAAAGATGCTCAACATCACTAATCATCAGGGAAATGCAAATCAAAACAACACTAAGATACCACCTCACGCCCGTTAGAATGGCTATAATCACCAAGACAAAAATCAACAAATGTTGGAGAGGATGTGGAGAAACAGGAACCCTCATACACAGCTGGTGGGAATGCAAATTGGTGCAGCCTCTATGGAAAACGGTATGGAGATTCCTTAAAGAATTAAAAATAGAGATGCCCTATGATCCAGCCATCCCACTACTAGGAATCTATCCAACGCACCTGAAATCAACAATCCAAAGAGGCTTATGCACCCCTATGTTCATTGCAGCATTATTCACCATAGCCAAGAAGTGGAAGCAACCTAAGTGTCCCTCGACTGACGATTGGATTAAGAAAATGTGGTATATATATACAATGGAATACTACTCAGCCATAAAAAAAGACAAAATCGTCCCATTTGCAACAACATGGATGGGCCTGGAGTGTATTATGTTAAGTGAAATAAGCCAGAAAGAGAAAGACAAACACTGTATGATCTCACTCATATGTGGAATATAAACCAACACATGGACAGAGAAAACTGGACTGTGGTTACCCGGGCAGTGGGGGTGGGGGGTGGGCACAAGGGGTGAAGGGAGTCATATATGGGGTGATGGACAAACAAAAATGTACAACCCAAAATTTCACAATGTTAGAAACCATTAAAACATCAATAAAAAAATAAAATAAAATAAGTCACACAAAAAAAAAAAAATTATTCTGAGAGGAGGTTCAGAGGCTTTAAGAGAACTGCCAAATGGAGCCACGGCATAAACAAGCATAAAGAATTCTAGTGCTAGAGTCATAGAAATATGAGAGAGAATAAGACATTCAGGAAACTGTTCCTTTGACTCGGTAAAAAAAAAAAAAAAAAAGGGAGGCCGGCCCAGTGGCAGTGGTTAAGTTTGCGTGCTCCGCTTGGGCGGCCTGGGGTTCGCAGATTCGGATCCCGGGCGTGCACCGACGCACCACTTGTCAAGCCATGCTGTGGCGGCATCTCATATAAAGTAGAGGAAGATGGGCACAGATGTTAGCCCAGGGCCAATCTTCCTCAGCAAAAAGAGGAGGATTGGCAACAGATGTGTTAGCTCAGGGCTAGTCTTCCTCACCAAAAAAAAAAAAAAAAAAAGGACATGGTAAAAGATGAGTTCAGAGGGCTAAAGAAAATTTTAAAATTCTTCTTCCTTTTGTTTTGCTTTACTTGAATGCTATTTATCTCCAGTATTTTAGGTGGCAGGCTGATTCTAAGTTTGCTTGTAACTATTAATTCATAAGTCTTGAAAATTCATTAAAAATATATTACTGATATGATACAATCCAAAGTTCAAAGTTAAGAGCCTTTACGGCACTTATTTTTTTAACTTCTCTAGAAGCTATCACAATCAGGCAACACTGAAAGGAGTTGTGCTAATACACAATTTATAATCATTTTTTCATGCAGTAGAAGCTTTATATAACGAAGAATGGGCCAACAACTTTCAAGAAATCTTGATCTCTGAACCTAATATACCACATGAAATTTTTTAACTTCTCTAGAAGCTATCACAATCAGGCAACACTGAAAGGAGTTGTGCTAATACACAATTTGTAATCATTTTTTCATGCAGTAGAAGCTTTATATAACGAAGAATGGGCCAACAACTTTCAAGAAATCTTGATCTCTGAACCTAATATACCACATGAAATTTTATGTTTATAAGTGATTTCCTCACTAGACCAGAAGTTTTAATGTCAGTGACATCTTACTCATCCACGTATCTCCAGAGCCAAGCTTAGTACCTAGCATAAAGTTATAACTTTATAAATGTTTTCTTAAAATTCCAGTCTTATTTGAAGACACACTAAAATTATTATTAGAATAACTAAAAATATTAAAATAATCAGAACATCTAGAGCTACATGGGCCTATAGATATCTCAGCTCTACTTCTTTTTATATATACCCAGCATTTTATTCCTTAATTTTAAAAGGAATAAAGGATGGAAAGGCATCCGATGTTCACAGATTGAAGATTTAATACTCTTAAGATAGCAACATGCCCCCAAAATGATCTACAGATTTTAACATAATTCCTATCAAAATCCTAGTCAGTTTAGCTGCAGAAATTGACAAGCTGACCCTAAAATATATATATTTTTTTACATAGACTAGTCAAAACAATCTTGAAAAAGAACCAAGTTGGACAATTCACACTTCCTAATTTTAAAACTTACTACAAAGTTACAGTAATTTAAGAGTCTAGAAATAAACCTGTATATTTATGGTCAATTGATTTTCCACAGGCTACCAAGATAATACAATGGGGAAAGAGTAGTCTTTTCAGTAAACGGTGCTGAGAAAACTGGATAACCACATGCACAAGAACGAAATTGGGCCCCCTCACACCATATATAAAAAGTAATCCAAAATGGATCAAAGACCTAAATGTAAAGGCTAAAACTATAAAACTCTTAAAAGAAGAGTAAATCTTCGTGACCCTAGATTAGGCAATGGTTTCTTAGACATGACTCCAAAAGCACAAGCAACCAAAAGAAAACTGGTAAATTCATCAGAATTTAGAACTTTTCTTTTGTCAATAGACACCATCAAGAAAGTGAAAACACAACCCACACAATGGAAGTAAAACTTGCAAATCACTTATGTGATAAGAGACTTGTATCTAAATATATATAAGGGACACTTACAACTCACTAGTAAAAAGATAACCTTATTAAAAAATAGACAAAGGATCTGAATAGGCATTTCTCCAATGGAGATATATGAAAATGGCCAATAAGCTAATGAAAAAATGATCATTAACGTTTGCCAGCAGAGCAACGCAAATCAAAACCAAAATACAATGAGATACCACTTCACACCCACTACGATGGCTATCATTGAAAAGACATACAATAAAAAGTGCTGGCAAGGATGTGAAAAAACTATAAGCCTCATAACTGTGACAATGTAAAATGGTGCAGCTGCTTTGAAAAACAGTCTAGCAATTCCTCAGAAGTTAAACATATGACCCAGCATTCTACTCCTAGAGAAATTAAAACATACCCAAGAGAAATGAAAACATTTCTGTATGTATTGTATGAAAATGTCCATACAAAAGCTTGTACACAAATAATCATAGAAGCATTTTTCATAATAGCCAAAAGTGGAAACAACCCAAATGTCCATCAATTGATGAACATATAAACAATTGTGATATATCTATACAATGGAATATCATTCAGCCATAAAAAAGAAATGAAATACTGCTACATGCTACAACATAAATAAACTTAAAAATCTTATGCTAAATGAAAGCAGCCAAACACAAAAGACCACATAATGTATGATTATATTTATATAAAAATGTCCAAAATAGGCAAATCTATAGAGATGGAAAGTAAATTAGTGGTTGCCAGAACCTTGGCAGGGAGTGGGGGGTAGTCACTGTTAATGAGTAAAGGATTTCTTTTTGAGGTGATAAAATGAATATGTCCTGGAATTAGACAGTGGTGATGCTGCACAACTTTGCAAACAGACTGAATTATACACTTCTAAAGGGTAAATTTTATGGTACGTGAATTATATCTCAATAAAAAGATATTTTTTAATAAAGAAAAAACAGGTATCAAGGAGCTCTAATCTAATACAGTGGTATGCCCAACAGAGTCGAAAGTCACTTGTCACAAAGCAAAGTCAGTCGTGTGGGCTAGAAAGAACTCAAGTCTCTTGATTTCTAGCTGTTTCCTCACTTTCCTTTGGATCATGTCAGTCCAAAGTTCTAAAAGTTCTAAGTGTCATCAATGTCAGAGAAAGTCAAGCAATTCACCTACTTGAAGAGTAAGAACTCCAAAAATTCTCTCAGATTCAAAGAGTATATGAGTTAATGTTAAGAAGTGAAATAAACTGTCTTGATCCCCACCTTACTAATCAAGAGAAAAGCTCTGAGTAGAAAGAAGCAAACTGACAATTT
Organism: Diceros bicornis minor; assembly: GCF_020826845.1. Classification (NCBI taxonomy): domain Eukaryota; kingdom Metazoa; phylum Chordata; class Mammalia; order Perissodactyla; family Rhinocerotidae; genus Diceros; species Diceros bicornis. The sequence continues at coordinate 5,096,226 of NC_080752.1, forward strand.
CTAGAACATCTAAAGACCAGACAATTTAAAATACCAAGAGAATTAATGTACACTTAGAAAAGCTGCTTTATAAAGAATACAACAGCGACTTCTTAGTTAACTAGGAAAAGACAAACATCATTCTTCAGATAAACATTTACGAAGCATCTACTATATCAGACACTATGGTAGGTGCTTTGAGGGTATGCAAGTGTTCAAGACCCAATGCTTGGCAACAAAAAACTCACAACTGAGTGGAAGAGACCAAAATACAGATAGCTACATTATTCAGCAGCTATAACAGTGGTATGCTCAAGGAGCTGTGGCAATAAAAAGAAGACAGGTGAAAATAGGGAGAAAGAAAGAAGAAAAGGTGAATAGGGAGAAAAAGGAAGGTTAACTCCTTTCAGAGTAATGCTGACATTTGAGCTGGGGATAAGAGGATGAGTAAAATGGAAAGAAAGACTATTTTAGATACAAGGAAGACTATAAGCAAAAATATGAAGATACAAAACCACATCATAATTGCAAGAAAACGCAGTATAGCTTGAATATAAAGTTTACAGGCATGAAGCTAGGGGCTAGAGCTGAAAATGTGGCAATATAGGTAGGTTTATGTTTTTATTTGTGTGCCATACCTTAAGGTAGCAATGGAGAAGATGGAGCAAAGGTAAGCAGAGATTAGAGGAAGGAGACCAGTTGGAGGTGACATAGTAATCCCAGTTATTTATCATTAAAATAACTTTATTTTTTTTAAATCTCATTTCTTCTAATTACTTTGTTTTCATACAAAAACCTAGGATCTCAAAACATGAATGATGATGTAAGGAATCAGAGGAAAGGCTGAAATTAGATTCATGGGGTTCCTAAACCCTATGCAGATTAGGACAATACTATATACCTTCTTCTTATAAAAATCCACAGTGAAGCAGAGGGTCCTGGACATGTCTCACATCCAGGAACTGGCTGAGAACAACACGGAAGCCCTAATGTTCCAGCATCAAAGCAACTGGTTGAACCTATTTCACCAATTACCTCTTAACATATACAAAAAAGACCTAATGGAAATTCTAGAAACAAAAAGTCCAATAATTGGAATAAAAAGCTCACCAGATATGCTTAACAACAGATAGGATAGAGTCAAAGAATCAGAGATCTTGAAGACAGATCAGTAAAAATTATCCATTCTGAGGAAGAAAAAGAAAAAGAACAAGGGAAGATGAATAAAGAAAGCCTCAATGACTTGTGAAACAATGTCAAATAGTCTATCATATTTTAATTGGATGCTTTAGCTTCTTTCTTCTTTTTAGGAAAGAAGAGAAAATGGGGCCACAATTTTTTTTTTAAAAGGAATGACCAAAAAATATCCCAAAATTGGATGAAAACTTCTTTTTATTGACCCTAGAAGATTAGCAAATGCCAACAGGAATAACTACCAAGAAAACTACACTGAGCTACACCACAGTCAAACTGTTTAAACCTAAAGATAAAGAAAACATCTTGAAAGCCACCAAAAAGGGAGTGTGGGGCACATTACACACAGAGCAATAAAAATACGAACGACAGCTCACTTTTCACTATGGAAGCCAAGGACAATGGAGCATCTTCAAAGTTCTGAAAGGTAGGGAAAACCCTGCAAACTCAAGATTCCACATCCAGGAAAAGTATTCTGAGAATGAAATAAAGGCCTTTTCTGATAAACAAAAGCCTACAAAATGTGTTGCCTGCAGACCTGCACTATAAGAAGTGCCAAAAGATATCGTTAGGCTAAAGTGGAAAGATACCATTGATTAAAACTTGAATTTACAGAAAAGAACATCAGAAAAGGTAAATAATTAGGAAAATATTTTCTTCAACATAATTTCCTTAAAACCCAACTAAGTGTTTAAAGCAAATAAAACAAATCTGAAGGTGGAATTTATGATGTAAGTAAAGTACAAGAAATGCTAATAGCACAAAGAAAGGGATGAGTATATAAATGGAATTATACTGTTGTAAGTATTACATGTGTGAAATGGATGGGAAGAGGTTTAAGTGGTACAAAGTGTGAGGCATGAAGTGAAAGGTGGTGTAATATTACCTTCTAAATGGACTTTGATAAGTTAATGGTACATACCGTTAAGCTCTAGAATGACTACTAAAAAATTAATAAAAGGAGCATAGCTAAGAAGTCACTAGAGGAAATAAAATAGAATTCTATAAACTATTTGATTAACCCCCAAGGTTGCAGAAATGAAGCAACAGAGGAACAAAAGAAAACCCAACATCTACCATACCAATACTCATATTAAATACAGACTAAGCACTCCAATTAGAAGGCAGAGATTGCCAGACTGAATTTAAAAAGGAAGAGCCAATGGCTACATGCTGTTTATAAGAGACACAATTTAAATACAAAGACATTTCTAGACTAAAAGCAAAATAGTAGAAAAAAAAAAATACCATAAAGTTACATAAGAAAGCTGTAGCAGCTATATTAATAACAGACAAAGTAAGCTTCAAGACAAAGAGTATTTTAAGAAATTAAGAATAACATTTCATAAACATAAAATAGAATTCAATAGGAAGATTAAACACACCATACACAAATATTAATTTGAAATGGATCATAGACCTAAATGAAAAATCTAAAACTATAAAACCTATAGAAGAAAACAGAGGAGAAAATCTTTATGACTTTGTTTGATTTCGTGGACAGGACACTAAAGTCACCAATCATTAAATTAAAAATTGATAAATTAGACTTTATCAAAATCCAAAACTTCTACTCTTTTTAAGACACTGTTATAAAAACAAAAAGGCAAACTACAGTCTGAAAAATACTTACACAATATAAATCCAAGACTTACATCCAGAATATATAAAAAACTCTTACAACTCAGTAATAATGACAACCAAATTTAAAAAAGAAAAACAAGGGAAAAGACTTGAAAAGAAACTTCAGAAGAGAAGATATACAAATGACCAGCAAGCACATGGAAAGATGCTCAACATCAACGGTCATCAAGAAAATTCAAAATAAAACCACAATGAGATAGCACTTCGTACTCACTAAAATGGCTAAAATTCAAAAGGTAATACCAACTGTTGGCCAGAATATGGAGCAACTGGAATTCTCATGCATTGCTCTTGGGAATGTAAAATACACAACCACTTTGGAAAAAGGTTTGGCAGTTTCTTATAAAGTTAATCTTCCACCTACCCTTTTTTTTTTTTAAAGATTTTATTTATTTATTTTCCCCCCCAAAAGCCCCAGGAGATAGTTGTATGTCATAGCTGCACATCCTTCTAGCTGCTGTATGTGGGACGCGGCCTCAGCATGGCCGGAGAAGCGGTGCGTCGGTGCGCGCCTGGGATCCGAACCCCGGCCGCCAGCAGTGGAGCGCGCGCACTTAACCACTAAGCCACGGGGCCAGCCCTTCCACCTACCCTTTGACACAGCAATTCTTCTACTATTCAAGAGAAATGAAAGCATATGTCCATAGAAAACTTGTACTAGAACTTCCTAGTAGCTTGTTCCTAATAGCCCAAAACTAAAAACAACCCAAATGTTCACCAACAGATAAATAGATAAAAAATTTGTGGTATATTCATATAATGGAATACTACTTAGCAATAATATGAAACAAACTGACACATGCACTAGCATCCCAGACACTATGCTGAGTGAAAGAAGCCAGACATTAAGTATATACTAAATGATTCTATTTACATGAAGTTCCATTATTTGAGGTTTATGTGAACTAATTTACTATGGAGAAATCTACTACGGACTTAACGATCACTATCTAAAACTGGGGCCTGATGACAGGCTTGTTTTAAGAATCAAAATAACACATGTAAAACAGCTCCCTAATCTGTAAAGCAATATACAAATGTAGACATTATTATTAATTCATATCAACAATTCTGGTACAGCAAATTAATGTCCTCCTGAGGGAGAAGACTACAATGCCTTAGCCTGCAAAATCCCAAAGAAAGATCAGAAACTAGAATTGTACAGCTTTGAACACATCTTCCAAAAACAAATCAACTGCCAACTTCAAGATATCCTAAAACAAAGATTAATTCTATAGGGGGAAAAAAGTGGCACTCAATTGAGAACCAGGCAGCATTTTTAAACAGAAGTGATCAAACAAATAATACAGATAATTCATAAACTTCAGGAAAATTAAGGTAATCAAAATACAGAAAAATGCATCAGAAATCGGGCTGGCCCCATGGCTTAGCAGTTAAGTGCGCGCGCTCCACTGCTGGCGGCCCGGGTTCGGATCCCGGGCGCGCACCGACACACCGCTTCTCTGGCCATGCTGAGGCCACGTCCCACATGCATCAACTAGAAGGATGTGCAGCTATGGCATACAGCTATCTACTGGGGCTTTGGGGGGAAAATAAATAAATAAATAAAATCTTTAAAAAATAAATAAATAAATAAAAATAAATTAAAAAAAGAAATAAAGGTGTGTCCAAGACCAACAATGCACTTTTTTTTTTTTTTTTTTTGGTAAGGAAGATCAGCCCTGAGCTAACATCCGATGCCAATCCCCCTCTTTTTGCCAAGGAAGACTAGCCCTGGGCTAATATCCATGCCCATCTTCCTCTACTTTATATATGACGTCGCCACCGCACAGCTTGACAAGCGGTGCATCAGTGCATGCCCGGGATCCGCACCTGCAAACGCTCGGGCCGCCAAAGCGGAGCGCGCACACTTAACCGCTGTGCCATCGGGCCTGCCCCCAACAATAGACTTGAATGCCTTGATTTTCATCATTACAAAATATTTATCACTTCAAATAAAGTACATTTTAATTACCCCAATAATTTATTTCTGATTGAAATTTTATGTCAATACAAAGTACCCTGCTCTATCACACACTAATGTGACCTTTCTTTAACAGCCCTCAGATTAAAAATACAGTAGTCCCCCTTTACCTGTGGGGCATATGTTCCAAGACCCCCAGCAGATGCCTGAAACCGCGCATAGTACCAGACCATATATACTATGTTTTTTGTATACATACATACCTTTGATGACGTTTAATTTATAAATTAGGCACAGTAAGGGATTAACAATAATAAAATAGAGCAATTATAACAATATACTGTAATAAAGGTTACAGTAGATCTTAGCAACCTCAGCATATGATTTTTTTTCTTTCCTTATTAAGTTGAGAACTTGCACCTTTTCATTTAAAAGAAGCACTTTACCGCTTCTCTTTGGCGTATGCGAACTGCCAGCATCACTACTCTTGTGCTTTGGGGCCACTGTTAAGTAAAATAAGGGTTATTTGAGCACAAGCACTGTGATGCCGCAACAGTCGATCTGATAACCAAGACAGCTACCCAATGACTAACAGGTGGGTAGCATATACAGCGTGGATACACTGGACAAAGGGATGATTCACATCATGGGCAAAACAGAGCAGGACAGCACAAGATTTCATCACACTACTCAGAACAGCACACAATTTAAAACTTATGAACTGTTTATTTCTGGAATTTTCCATTTAATATTTTCTGACAAAGGTTGACGAAAAAAGCCATACCACGGATAAGGGGGGACTACTGTAGCCGAATAAAAATGCCATTATCTGAATAAATATAAATAAAGCCAAGAAGCTAATATTAACTTCATATTCCTGGGGAAAGCAGTCCCTATCATAAATAGCTAACCATCCCAAATGGCTAAATCTGTAAATTTTATGTTTTATCTAACCCTATCGCCAAGTACATGCAATCACGCGCCGCATAACCACGTTTCAGTCAACAACAGACTGCATATATGGCAGCAGTCCTGTGAGATTAGTACCATATAGCCTAGGTGTATAGCAGGCTATACCATCTAGGTTTGTGTAAGTATACTCTACGATGTTTGCACAATGACAAAATTGTCTAACGACCTATTTCTCAGAGCATATCCCTGTCATTAAGTGACACATGACTGACTGTATGCTCACTGGTAAAGTGAATCATCATAGACAATTCTCTGCTCTTCCCTGGCTTTCAATGCACACCATTTCAGGAGCCTCAGACAGTAATGGATCCCTTTTGTCTCTGACTTCTTTGGCTTCATACCATGTCTCAATGTTGCCTTTTTTTCCTCTCCCAGGTTAGATTTAGCAGTCTAGTTTAAAAGGGTTCTTTTGCCCTTCAACATCTTAGGATGCTTCTCTGGTAACTGCCCATGGCTTTAAGGCACAGCATTTGCATGCACCATAGACAGAGTGAACATACTTCCCAGTACAGTCTTGGTTTATACCTGTTGCCTTAGTATAGTTAAGAATGCCCCCTTTCATTGTCAGAAGTTTCTAGTTTGGACAACAGGATAACTATTCACTCTACTCCGAACACAAAAATAGGCTATGAACAATCAAACACACAGGAGGCACTCAAAGGAAGGCAGCTTGGCTGGTTAGCTGGCTAAATGAATGTATGAACAAAAACTATTCCAACGCCAGCTCAGGTCCCCGGAACATTCTTGTTGAACAAATGCAGGTTTTTTATTACTTTTAAATATATTTATAATCAAATTAAGTGTTGCCCAAGAGAGATTAAGAGATTTACTTTTAAGCAATGGATTAAAAACATGTAATTAGGATACTGACTGTAGTATAGTAAATGGTTCCTCTGAACAGTAAAGATACTTTAAAACAGTATGTTCTATTAGTGATTAATAGTTGGCCATATCTTGTTTTTAAATCAGTGCTTTAACCTAATCTTTTAGAAATTATTTAAGTTGGAGATAAATAAGGTTTTCCTATATCACAATTAGTTTCCAAGAGACAGAAAGCTCACCTATATTTAACATAACTCACAAAGCAGTTTAGTAAGATTATTATATGTTATTAGTTGAGGTTAATTCAACATTGTCTTGTATCTCAGTATTTGTCAAATTAATTATTGGATTAAGCCTAAAAGAAAAGAACCTGAGCCAGCCCTGATGGCCTACTCGTTCAAGTTCGGCACACTCCGCTTTGGCGGCCCAGGTTCGGTTCCTGCGTGCAGAACCACACCACTCATTTGTCAGTAGCCATGCTGTGGTGGTAGCTCACACCGAAGAACTAGAAGGACGGACAACTAGAATATACAACTATGTACTGGGGCTTTGGGGAGGGGGGAAAAAAAGAAGAAGATTTGCAACAGATGTTAGCTCAGGGCGAATCTCTCCTAGCAAAGAAAGAAAGAAAAGAACCTGATGGTCAAATAAACTTATAACTAGCCCATATATTCTTCAAATGGTGATTAAACTGTGGTACATGCATATGATAGAATATACGAAATAAAACGGAACTGCTGATACTCACAACAACATGGATGGATCTCAAATGCATTATGCTAAGCGAAAGAAGCCAGACTCAAAAGGCCACCTACTGTATTGAGTCTCACTTACATGAATTTCTAGAAAGGCAAAATTATAGCGACAGAAAACAGATGAGTAGTTGCCAGGGCCTGGGGATGTAGGGAGGGGCTGACTACTAAGGTACAATACTGTTCTATATTTTGAGCATGGTGTCAAAACTACTAGAATTATACACCAAAGTGTGAATTTTACTGTATATAATTTTTTGAAAATTAATTTGGGGGCAAAATATTTTTTTTTTTAAGTAGTTTAGATCTGGAAAAGGAAAAAAGAGGCCAACAACAAAATGTTATCTCCCACCCCTAAGACGAGAACAGAGAATACTGCATGTGCAAATAAAAAGGAGCTCTAACTAAACTGCTTTGACTAACAGGGTATTGTCAGGGCTCTACGCCAGCACTTCTTTCTGTTTCTGCAGCATTCTCTCTTTGAATCAGACTCTCGTCTCTTATCTAACTCAATCTTTCAAACCCTCTCTGAATGCCTATGCTTACTCTGGGCTTCCTAACCTTGGTTTGTCTAACGGACTATCTCACATCCATAACCCACCTTTGCCTTAACATGCACTCAGGCACTGATCCATCAGGTCAGTACTTATGTTAATTCCCTTAATTCCCAACGCTGTTCTGACTGGTCCCTGACTCTGACTGGTCCCTCAACTAAATTTGATCATGTCTTCTTTTCATCCTTCACTGGGGTTCTTCTTACCTACCGTGAGTTAAAACTATGAAGCTTAGTAATTTCATCTACCCCTGAAGTGCTTCAGAATTGGCAAACTCTAAAGCCTCCCTTGGGAACACTAACGGGGTTTTTTTCACTCCAATAAATATGATGTCGTTATTTTTGTCCAACCAAACTCTTACTTATTTTTAAATTCTATTTCCTGCTTGGTTTTATACAGACACAGATAAGAGGGCAATTTCTTCCTCACAAAAATCATGCACCTACTTTAAGACTAGTATTAAAATTACACTCATCTGCCTTCTTCAGGGTACATACCTATGATTCCCACAACACTGTTTATCATTTAATGTTCTATCTTACGTTCTCTCAAACCTGTCCAGTTTTTACACATCTTTTTACAAATAAAGTGACCAAAACAGGATACCAACAAATAATAGACAACTTACAAATAAATACAACACAATACTAACGTGGCCAAAAAAGAATACCCTTTGAAAAAAAGAGATTAATCAACTATGTTATGGTCCCTTAAACAGTGACAGAGGACAGGAATAGAAGAAAATCACAATCTCAGAACTTCCAAAAGTTAATTCTCTTGCAGTGAGTTTGTTGTTTCCTCACACACCAGGAGACCCCAATCTTCATAGCCATTGAGTCTTTACAACCTCCCCATCTCCAGGCAAGGAAAGCTTTTAAAAAAAAAAAAAAGGCTCTTTCCTAATCTTTTATTTCCTTTAAAGTCAAAGCATCATTTTTCTGAGCTGGAGAAGCAGGAAGAAGGTTGAGCAAAGATAAAGCTGGAAAGCAAAGAAAGAGAACTCTATATTTTTCAAAACTAAATTTAGCTGATAGAACTTGTTTTTCCATAATGTGAGCAAAATATTTACCTTCCTTTAAGATAATTAAGTGGCATGTGAATTGCAAAATTAGACGACTTTTACCAAAAAAATGAGATCAAAAAAACAGACAAAAATACAGAAAATAAAGCTAATGAGAAGAGAGGAGATAGAAGACAGGAATTAAAAAATGGAGATAGACTGCAGGGTGCAGAAACAGAGTTGTATATCAAGGGAAAAGAAAATAGAAATCTGTCCCCAAAAAATTAGCAGAGTGATGGATGCAAAATATAATTTCATTTTGTTTGTGTTTCATTTTAAAGAAAGCAATAATGTAGCTGTTTGAAATTAGTTTCAGGGAACAGAGGAAAATGGATTTCAGACTATCAACAATACATGGAAGGGTACCAAATATTAAGGGCTTTTATGACAAAGTCTTCTAGAAAATGAAGGACTGAGTCAGGAATAAATAGCCATATAAAAACATCTGTAATTCAACAATACTCTTCAAGTTTAAGCCTGCCTTTATATCTCTCTGGTAATACACTGAACAGGAAGCTACACCATGAAAATATGGGAAGATGCTGCTGTATGAGCTACTTCTACCTCCACCTCTTGGACCTGTCTGGGTCATGGCAGCAACTAGCAAAATCCTAAGGAGTTAAAGTCCACCCCATACCCAAGACCAAAAACTACTCCCACCCCACCTTGGCTCAATGGTTTTCTCCCACTGTGGTGAGGGTGGTTTTGGAAAAGCTCCTCAAATGCCAGGAAACACTGTAATACAAAAAGAAAAAACAATTCATAAGTACCAAAACTTAACTAACATTTTGGCCTCCCTCTCAAGGAAGATAGGTATAGTAGAAAAAGCACTAGTCTAGGAACCAGAAAACCAAATGTATTCTGCTTGTTCAGCATTCATTCTAAGATGTTTGCTCTATTCCAGGTGACTTGTGGGGGAGGAGAACAAACACTCTCTTTCTGCTAAGCGTTGTTAAACTAGTAGAATATAAGCTAGAAGCTGCTGATGGCCATCTTTGCCACTAATTGGGCTGAAAATGAAGCCATCAGAGAAGCTAGCAGAACTAAGGGATGTCAAGAGACATTCCTGGTGACACAATTTAAGAACCAGGATCCAGCTTTTCCTGCAGATAGTTTCTCCCTAAAGTTGGTCTGTAATGGGTTTCTGTGACTTGCAAGTAAGTCTAGCCAATACACTTGGGTTCTAATTCCACACCAGACCTGGGCAAGTCATTCGTCATTTATCAGTCTTAGCTTCCCCTTCTATAAAATAGGCTAGATCCAAGGTTTTCAAAATCTTTTTTAAGCAATGGAACTTTATTTTTAAACAAAAATCTTATTTTGATACAAAAATTTTTAAAAATGACTTTATTCATATAAATGTATTTTATAAGATCTGATTTACATTTACTTCTGACCAAAATCAGTAACAATGGGTATTTAAATCTCACCTTAAGACTGAAAATAAAAATGACTATTAATATAAAAGTACTTTATCAGATCAAATGTATAATATGTACTATTATGGCCAAAATCAATGAGAAAAATGATGTGTTTTGATGAAAACAAAATGTTAAAATTGGAGACTAATGGTAAAAATTGAAAGCTTTTATCAACTTCTCAGGAATCAATTTATTTCTGTATTTTGTTTTGGGTGCACATTAGTAAGACAATCCTAATTCAAAAAGAATAGTTGCAAAGAGTAACATATGTTTTCCACATGTGCCTTACCCCATGATACTATTTAATTAAAGGTGAAGAAAAGGTTTAAGTTCTGCACAAAAGAAAACTTGACAGCACAAGGTTTTTTAAATAGGTCTCCAACTGGTTAAAAGTTAGTACATAATAGTTCAGCACTGATGTGTGGGGTTTTTTAAATGATTTAAACCTCATTAAAAAGTTAAATCTGAACCAAATTACAGATTCCAATTAGTACCTTCACAGAACTCTAACAAAACAGATAATCTCTAAACTCTTCTAAGAACATTTTCAGTCAGATTCTTAGACACTCACTGCCCATAGGAAATTATATACCGACTGCCCATAGGATTTTGACTAATATCAAAAGTTATAATTCCTTTTTTTATAAGCCTGCTGTAAAGAAAAGAAAAATTTCACCAATTCCTATTCACGACCTTGGAGAATTATGAACATAGACAAATGATAAATTGGGTCAAATAAGAAGACTATTATAACAATCTATTCAATCTTATTGAGAACCAACTTGATGACGCAGATCATAGAAGGTGCTATAAAACATTCATTATTTAAGAGTGCCTGCTTTACAACAGAAATGAGTACGTCTCCATCGCTAACCTCAAGAAGTTAACCACAGAGCATACAATACATTCATTCAGTAAGAGTGTCTCCTCAGTGCCACCAGCCACTGTGCAAGCAACTGGGGCTAAAAAGTGAACAATATATACATGATCCCTACCCTCATAAGTTTAGACTTTAACCTAAGGGCAGTAGATAACCAATGAATATTTTAAACAAACAGAACATATAATCAGGTTAACATTTTTGAAAGATGGCTGGCTACTATGTGAAAGTTACTAGAAACTGGAGGTAGTACACCCAAGGATACAGAGACCAGTTAGGAGGTACTACAGTGATGACAAAGTAACAGGAACTCAAAAGAGGGAACAACAAACTCAGCTGAAGTATGTGGAAACAAAAAAAGCTTCAGAGAAGTAATGCTGCAACTCAATCTTAAAAGACAAGGAGTAGGCCAGACAAGTAAAGGAAAGGAGTTTGTGCAATAAGAGAAGACCATATGAAAGGCATGTTTGGGAAATTTCAAGTAGTTCCTCACAGTGGGTCTTGAATGAGATGAATCATAGCTAGAAAGGCAGACGAAGGAAAAGATAGTAAAGCATATTTTATAACAAAGAAATATCTCAGGACACGAGGGAGTACTTTTATAAGCAGGGTGACCGGCTTTATGACCAGGTTTACATTTTAGAAAGATTTTTCCAGGGACAGTTAGCGTAAAGAAGACAACAAGAAGCCTAACCATCCAAATAAGAACACATGCTTGCCAACAGATACACTGTCTCAAAGTCCTAATCTAATGATTTATTCTGACAACCAAATATGGTCCAAGCAAGTACTCTGAGCTTTAGAAACTAAGCAACTAATATCAAGTTCAGGCCACACTGCTGTTGACATGGCTATTAAAATGAAAACAGGGAAGTCTCTGTAGATAAAATACTAAAAAATGTAATGGCGGCAGAAGATAAATGAAATGAAGAGGAAAAAACAGCAACTAAGAAAACAGGGAAATAGAAAAAATTTTATTTTAGGGTAAGAATTACCTCCATTTGTTGTCAATAGCGCACAGCTCCACCTCTTATATGTAATAATAAACAAATTGTGGTTTCTGACATGCAGTTCAAAAGCCAAATTTAATTTAATATACAACATGTAAGAAAATAACCAAACAAAAACCAGATTAGAAACAGCCAACTATAACAGAAGACCAGCTCTACACTAACTAGCTTCTCACTGCTTAAAAAGAAAGCTCTCCCTGTCTAGCTGGTCCTTGAAGTATACCAACTAAAATGGGGGTGGGGTGGAATGGGGGGGTAGGGTAGGTGGGGTGAAGGAGGACTTATTATTTCAAAAAGGTTCCTGATCAATGAACTAGACAAGTTCCTAAATGTTCTCATTCCAATTCTTTTTCTTTATATAAAAGATATAACTCAGATTCAAACACGAAAACAGATATAATGAAGAATCCAATTATTTTATCTTAAGAAAATGAATCCTACCTTTCCAGGGTCATCCTTGGATCGAGGCACTTTAAGGAAACATTTGTTCAGTGACAGATTATGTCGTATGGAATTCTGAAATTAAAAAAGTAAGAAAAGCCATCGAGTCATTGGAATCCAAAAAACAAAACCCTCCTTTAAAAACAGAATCAGAAAACTAAATATCTCTATGCACTGGAATACAATTATAAATGAAATGAATAAGCTTTTAAAATGAGCTTCAAATTTAAACCTTTCTGATTTTCAAATTATGAATGCTGCAAAGGGAAGCAGTTATTAGAAAAGATAGTTTCTAGGAGAAGTTACAAAACTCCAAATAATGGAATATATGTCCCATTTTAAATGTTCATTAAGACCTTTTTCCTGGCTGAGGAAGATTTGCCCTGAGCTAACATCTGTTGCCAACCTTCTTTGTTTTTTCACTTGAGGGAGATTCACCCTGAGCAAACATCTGTGCCAATCTTCCTCTATTTTGTATGTGGGTCATCGCCTCAGCATGGCCGAGGAGTGGTGTACATCCATGCCTTGGAACTGAACCTGGGCTGCTGAAGCAGAGTGCACGGAACCTAATGACTAAGCCACGGGGCTGGCCCCTATTAAAATCTTTTCATGACGTAGGAAGATGCCTATAGTTAATGTTAAATATTAGATGTCAAATATAGAATTGTATACATATTATGACTTTAATTGTGATATGTATTTACTAACTAATTTATTTATTCTTGGGGAAAAGCCAGAATGCAAAATGCTAAGAGTTGTTCTACATGGAATTATAGGTGATGGTTATTTTCCTCTTCACTCTTCCTCAATGTTCAAATGATCTACAAGGCTCATGTATTATCACTTTTTAATGAGTTAAAATAATTTTTAAACAAAAAAAACTCCACTGCTCCGTTCCAAGAGCATACAGAAATCAATCAGCTTCTCACTACAATCTGTAAGAAAGAAAACTACATGGGAAGACACTGGATACAGAAGGCTGGAAAGAACATTCAGGTTCCTTGATGTAGCCCAAAAGAATAACCAACTTGGATGGCAAAAAAATATACTTGGAGAATCTGTGAAACAGGAAATCTTTTCATGAATAAGTAGGACTTTGGCACAATTTTTACAGAAAATACCCAAAGGCCATTTCTCCTTAATGGAATGCTCCAAAATCCATCCCATAATTTTGTTTGTTTCAAAATGGCCAGGTATTTGGTGGAGAGAGGCTCCAGTTGCATTTAGCCACTACTTAGAATTTGGGGGGGGGTCATTTTTGGGCATAATGTCTATTTTATGTTTTAATATAAAATTCAGAACTCTAACAACAATGCTTACAGTGTAACTTCCCTCTCGTGGGGCAATACTGGGATTAAAGAAGTTTTTTAAAAAAGACCACAGAATATAAATCTAAGCCTATCTTGTTAGAAAACATCGATTTAAAACTTATGAATGGGAGTCCACCTCTGCCTGGGATGTAAATGGCTACAAAGAAGATGACCCCTCCCAAACAATGAGAAAACAATGGGTAAGCCAAAACAAAAATCATACTTATTTTTGACCTGCATCAGAAAGCAGAGGTTGCAAGGCAGCCCAAGAAACGAAATTCCTAAGCCCATTCAAGCAGAAAGGGGGCAAACTGTCTCACCTTTTGGCCGAGTATGGGAGAAAGAGGTGACCACCATCCATGTATCCCAGAAGTTATCTAAAATTTGAAAGGCCAAGCATGGGCTAATGCATCAGTTTAGAGTAAAAAGTGCCCCAGACACGAGAAGTTCCCACTCACTCTCAAGCTCTTCTCCATGGGCCTTCACCATATACTCACAAGAAAGACTGGAGGTACGAAAGGAGACAAAGGAAAGTCTCCTTTGTGGCAGAGGCAAGAAGGAGGTAATTGACAGCTGCAGTGGGAGACAAAGCCCCATCACCTTCTACAGATCTTACAAAGCAAAAACTTAAGTGTGAAGTAGGGGCAGCAAAAGCTCTCACCCATAGGGCTCGGGCAAAGATTGCTTCTGAGGGAAGAATGGAAGCAAAGTCCTTCTACCTCTAGGGAAGGATAGGAAACCATTTCCCAGGACACAGGCAAAGATCTACTGCTGATGGAGTAACAGTACAAGCAAAATCCTTTCACGTCTGGGACAAGTGGAAACTACCATGGGCCCAGGATCCTATGCCAAGATACCATGCCCAAGGTCAAGGTCAGCTACAACTAAGGGAAGGGCAAGAAACTCCCACTCAAAAGCAACTACAGATACAAGGCCAGTCTGGCTGAGGGAAATAAACACTGAAGAAGCCCCACCACCCAAGTCCAAGGGCCTTAGTAAGACACAGGCTAGATCAAGACAACACTGAAAACCCCCAGCCCCTAACACAAGAACAGCATTGAACAATAAGCATTAACAGCCTACTGAGAAAGGAGGGACAGGAGCATGGAGAGAGACCCCCATCTGTAGCAAAGCGGGCAGAGACAACTAAAATCTAAACAAAAAGCTGGAAAACTGAGAAAACCATACAGCACCCAAGCCTCCCACTCCAAACACAAGGTAAAAGGAGCCTAATGCTAGTGGAATGTAAAGTCTATGGTATACTGAAGGTAAAGATACCCAAGCCTCCCACTCCAAGCACAAGGTAAAAGGAGCCTACTGCTAATGGAATGTAAAGTCTGTGGTATACTGAAGGTAAAGATACCAACAACAAAACCCAAATCCAGCTCAACCACTGACAGACTGATTCAACTCCTCACACAAATGGCCTGGGAAAAAAGATGCTTGTCCATTTACAGATATAAATACTATTTACCTCAATCTCTACCATTCTTCTACACATGTATCTGGCACTCAGTCAAAAACTGCAAGACATATATAAAATCCAGGAAAAAAACCCACCTTCAAGAGAGAAAGTAATCAACAAAACCCAACTGAGAGATGACTCAGGTGTCAGAACTATCAGACAAGAACTTTAAAATAACTATGACTAATAAGTTCAAGGAACAAGTAGAAAAAAGGGGACGACTTGCATAAAGAGATGGGAAATTTGGGCCAGCCCTGTGGCTTGGCGGTTAAGTGTGCGCGCTCCGCTGCTGGCGGCCCGGGTTCGGATCCCAGGTGCTCACTGACGCACCACTTCTCCGGCCATGCTGAGGCCACGTCCCACATACAGCAATTAGAAGGATGTGCAACTATGACATACAACTATCTACTGGGGCTTTGGGGAAAAATAAATAAATAAATAAAATTAAAAAAAAAAAAAGAAATGAGAAATTTCAACACAGATGTGGAAACCATAAGAGTCAAATGTAAATGACAGAAATAAAAAACACGATCAAAGATAAAAATTTCCCAGATGGGCTCATCAGTAGACTGGACACAACTAGGGAAAAGCTCAGATATATTGAGGATAGATCAAAAGAAATTATCCGAACTGACACACAAACAAATGCACACACGTGCACAAATACTAAAAAAAAAAAAAAAAAAAAACCAGATCATCAAAGAACTGTGGAACAATACATGTCATCCGAGTCGCAGAAAGAGAAGAGAAAAAGAATGGGGTGGAAGAAAAATTTGAAGAAGTAACAGCCAAGAATCTTTCAAAATTAATGCAAGGCATCAAATCACATATGCAAGAATTTCAGAGAACACCAAGCAGAATAAATTAAAAATCTACACACCTATATTCACTATAATCAAAATGCTGAAAATCAAAATGAAGAGAACATCTTGAAGATACCAAGAGAAAAAAAGAAAGATTATGTACACAGGAATAAAGATAAGAATCATAGCAGACGTCTCAGAAACAATGCAAGTTAGAACACAACAAGAGCGACATCTTTAAAACACTAAAAGAAAAAAAAACTGTCAATTCTATATGTAGTGAAAATATCTCTCAAAAATGAAGGCAAGGAGTGACATCAGCATCATGGCAGAGTGAGCTTTGCCCCGTAGAGTCTCCCCGCTAAGACACAAGAAAAAGGACATTCATATACCAACAGAGGACATTCACACAACACAATTACAATGGACACCACAGAAATACAAAGGAATATAAGGGAATACTATGAAAAACTATACACCAACAAATTGGACAATCTAGAAGAAATGGATAAATTCTTAGACTCATATAACCTCCCAAAACTGAATCAAGAAGAAATAGAGAATCTGAATAGACCAATCACAAATACAGAGATTGAAACAGTAATCAAAAACCTACCAAAAAATAAAAGTCCAAGACCAGATGGCTTCTTTGCAGAATTTTACCAAACATTTAAAGAAGATTTAATACCTATCCTTTTCAAACTATTCCAAAAATAGAGGAAGACAGAACTCTCCCTAACACATTCTACAAGGCAAACAACACCCTGATACCAAAGCCAGACAAGGACAATACAAAGAAGGAAAACTACAGGCCAATATCACTGATGAACACAGATGCAAAAATCCTCAACAAAATATTGACAAACCAAATACAGCAACACATCACAAAGACCATACACCAGATCAAGTGGGATTTATATCAGGGAGACAGGGATGGTTGAACATCTGCAAATCAACCAATGTGATACACCACATTAAGAAAATGAGGAATAAAAATCACATGATCATCTCAACAGATGCAGAGAAGGCATTTGACAAGATACAACATCCATTCATGATAAAAACTCTCAACATTTTTCAACATAATAAAAGGCCATATATGACAAACCCACAGCCAACATTATACACAACAGGGAAAAACTGAAAGCCATTCCTCTGAGAACAGGAATAAGACAAGGGTGCCCACTCTCACCACTCTTATTGAACATAGTACTCGAGGTTTTAGCCAGAGCAATTAGGCAAGAAAAAGGAATAAAAGGAATCCAAATAGGCAATGAAGAAGTGAAACTCTCGCTGTTTGCAGACGACATGATTTTATATATACACAACCCTAAAGAATCCACTGGAAAACTATTAGAAATAATCAACAACTACAGCAAAGTTGGAGGGTACAAAATCAACTTACAAAAATCAGTTGCATTTCTATACTCTAATAACGAACTAACAGAAAGCAAACTCAAGAAGACAATCCCATTTACAATTACAACAAAAAGAATAAAATATCTAGTAACATATTTAACCAAGGAGGTGAAAGACCTATACAATGAAAACTATAAGACATTATTGAAAGAAATTGATGATGACATAAAGAAATGGAGAGATATTCCATGCACATGGATCGGAAGAATAAACACAGTTAAAACGTCCATACTACTGAAAGCAATCTATAGATTCAACGCAGTCCCAATCAGAATCCCAACGACATTCTTCACAGAAATAGAACAAAGAATACTAAAATTCATATGGGGCAACAAAAGACCCCGAATAGCTAAAGCAATACTGAGAAAAAAGAACAAAGTTGGAGGCATCACAATACCTGACTTCAAAATGCACTACAAAGCTATAATAATTAAAACAGCATGGTACTGGTACAAAAACAGACACACAGATCCACGGAACAAGAACTGAAAGCCCAGAAATAAAACCACACATCTACAGACAGCTCATCTCCAACAAAGGAGGTAAGAACATACAATGGAGAAAGGAAAGTCTCTTAAATAAATTGTGCTGGGAAAACTGGACAGGCACATGCAAAAAAATGAAAGTAGACCATCTGCTTTCGCCATACACAAAAATCAACTCGAAATGGATGAAAGACTTGAGAAAGTAAGACCTTAAACTATAAAACTCCTGGAAGAAAATATAGGCAGTACACTCTTCAACACTGGTCATAAAGGGATCTTTTCAAGTTCCACGTCTACACGGACAAGGGAAACAAAAGAAAAAATAAACAAGTGGGGCTTCATTAGACTAAAGAGCTTTTGCAAGGCAAATGAAACCAGAATCAAAATGAAAAGATAACCCACCAGCTGGGAGAAAGTATTTGCAAAGCATATATCTGACAAGGGGTTAATCTCCATAATATATAAAGAACTCACACAACTGAACAACCAAAAAAACAAACATCCTGATCAAAAAATGGGCAGAGGAAATGAACACACACTTCTCCAAAGAAGATATACAGATGGCCAATAGGCAGATGAAAAGATGTTCAACATTACTAATCACCAGGGAAATGCAAATGAAAACAACATGAAGATATCACCTTACACCCTTGAGAATGGCTATAATCACCAAGACAAAAAATAACAAACGTTGGAGAGGTTGTGGAGAAAAGGGAACTCTCATTCACTGCTGGTGGGAATGCAAAATGGTGCAGCCTCTACGGAAAACAGTATGGAGATTCCTCAAAAAATTAAAAATAGAAATACTTTATGATCCCGCTATGCCACGACTAGGTATCTATCCAAAGAACCTGAAATCAACAACCCAAAGAGGCTTATGCACCCCTATGTAAATTGCAGCATTATTCACTACAGCCAAGAAGTGGAAGCAACCTAAGTGTTCCTTGACTGATGATTGGATAAAGAAGATGTGGTATATATATACAACGGAATACTAGTCAGCCATAAAAAAGGACAAAATTGTTCCATTTACAACAACATGGATGGACCAGGAGGGTATTATGTTAAGCGAAATAAGCCAGAGGGAGAAAGACAAACACCACATGATTTCAAACTCATACGTGGAAGATAAGCTAACACATGGACAGAACAGTTTGGTGGTTACCAGGGGGAAACGGGTTGGGGGGTGGCCACAAGGGGTGAAGGGACGCATTTACATGGTGACTGACAAACAATAATGTACAACTAAAAGTTCACAATGTTATAAACTGTTATGACATCAATAAAAAAATAAAAAATAAAGAATGAAGGCACAATAAAGACTTCCAGACAAACAAAAGCTGAAAGCATTCATTTCTTCTAACGCCAGTTGGCTGGAAATTTCATAAAGAAGTTCTTCAGGCAGAAGTTGGATACTAAATGAAAACTTGGATCTACAAAAAGAAATGAAGAGTTTCAGAAATTGTAAAAATGAAAGTAAATTTAAGAAGACACTTTTTCTTATTTATAATGTCTTTAAAAGATAACTAACTAAAGCAAATTCAACAATTTACTATGAGGTTTATAACATGTAAAAGTAAAATGTCACAAAGGATGGGTCAGAGGAATTAGAAGCATATAGTATACGGTTTACAAAGTTCTTATATTATGTGAATGGTAAACCCTAGAGCAATCACTAAAACAAAATTTAGGAAGAAGTATAACCAATAAAATAATAGTGGAGATAAAATGGAATCATAAAAAACGCTCAGTCCAAAGCTAAAAGAAGACAAGAAAAAGAAAGAACCAACCAGACAAACTGGAGTTCATCCACCTATCTTAAAAGTGTAAGATGGGAAAAAAACAAAATCAAGATGGTCATATTTTCTAAATGGCTTCAGGGAAAGAATACATCTCTGCTTGGGTCTTCCTCCTCTACAAAAAGCTTAAAAGTTGGAAATCTTCAAGGTTCAGCCTTATGTCCTTTTTTTATTTCTACATTTGCTGCCTAGGCAATCTGACCTACTGCCATGGCTTCAGTGACTATCTGTGACACTGAAATCTATCTAGATCTCTAAACTAGACCTTTCTCCTGAGTTCCTCACATATATTTTCATCAATCTACTAGACATCTCCAGAAACAACTCAAACGCAACATATTTAAAACTAAACTTTATCTCTGTGATTTTCTTCCAGTTTTCCCTCCTCAATTTAAAGACAGTTATTCACATAACCGTTCCAATCAGAAACCTGTAAGACATCCTTAACTTGTCTCTCCTCTTCACCATCTAAAACAAATCTGTCACCACATCTCATTAAGCCTACCTTTGATCTACTTGCTTTATTCCATCTCTTCTGTCACTATCTCAGTCTAGGACACCAGTCTCACCAAAACTAGAAGAATAGCTTCCTAACTGGTGTCCACCCTCCACCTTCCTCTCTTTGTCCCTCTTCCACCATTCTCCACCCTGCAGGCAATTATCTCTTCACAAGGCAAATTTGATGTTACTCCTTCACTTAAAACCTTTCAATGACTTCCCATTGCACTTAGGATAAAATCCAAAATCCTTAAGCAAGCCTCCAAGGGCTCTTCATGATCCGACCCTACTGACCTTGCTGTCTATATTCGTCCCCTCCAATGTTTTTTCTCACCTCTAGGCTTCCATTTGTTGCTCCCTCTGCAAAGGTAACTGCCCCCAGTCTTTCTCCATCCCCTTCACCTGAGTCTACACAACTTTCAATTCATTCTTGGTTTAAACGTCAGTTCTTTAGGGAAGTCCTTTCTGACTTTCATAGATTAGGTTAGGTCTCACTGTAATAAACTCCCTCATCACATCTGCAATTATTCATTTAATGGTCTTTCACCTCCATACTGTATTCTTTTTTTTTCTTTTCTTTTTTTTAAGAACAAACTTCTTTTTTTATAATTATTTATTTTTTTATTTTTTCACCCAGAGCCCCAGTAGATAGTTGTATGTCATAGCTGCACATCCTTCTAGTTGCTGTATGTGGGATGTGGCCTCAGCATGGCCGGAGAAGCGGTGCGTCGGTGCGCGCCCGGGATCCGAACCTGGGCCGCCAGCAGCAGAGCGCACACACTTAACCGCTAAGCCACGGGGCCAGCCCCATACTGTATTCTATACCAAAATTTAAGTAAGCTCCAAGAGGGCAGAGACTATGCCTATCAACTGAGAACCTAGATACAATGCTTTTCATATGGTAATCTCAAATCTGTTTTAAAAAATACCAACAGCATATTTAGAAAGTAAAAACAGCCACAGAGAAACAAGAGCCAGGACATGCCCCGTGGCACAGCGGTTAAGTGCGCGCGCCCCACGGCTGGCGGCCTGGGTTCGGATCCTGGGCGTGCACCGACGCACCACTTGTCAGGCCATGCTGTGGCGGCGTCCCATATGAAGAAGATGGGTACAGATGTTAGCTCAGGGCCAGTCTTCCTCAGCAAAAAGAGGAGGACTGGCATGGATGTTAGCTCAGCGCTTATCTTCCTCACAAAAAAAAAAAGAAAGAAAAAAAAGAAGAGAGATTACTTCAGAACTCACAACTTAGGCAGACCCTACCTCTAATAACCTCAAGAAAAGACAGTAGAGAGGTAGAGATAATTAGGGTAGGTCCAGGTTAACCTGGAGAAAAATGTCCCAGGTTAAATAACTGATCAAAGCATACTGCTTGGCCTTGAAAACTCCAGCCCCAAAGTAGTTTCTCAAAAGTACAGTCTACTTCCACTAGAATCACGAGAGGTGAATTTTAATGCAGATTCCTAGGCTCCACCAAAGATGACTAAAATTCAAAATCTCTGGAGTTGTGACCCAGGAATCTAAATTTTAAAAGCAGTCTAAGTGATTTTTATTTTAAACTTAAGTTTAAACTGGCACCTCTGAGGGCCGGCCCCGTGGCTTAACAGTCGGGTGCGTGCGCTCCGCTACTGGAGACCCGGGTTCAGATCCCAGGCGCACACTGACGCGCCACTTCTACGGCCATGCTAAGGCCGCGTACAGCAACTGGAAGGATGTGCAGCTATGACATACAACTATCTACTGGGGCTTTGGGGGAAAAAATAAATAAATAAAATTGTAATTAATTAATTAATAAAATTTTAAAAAAATAAACTGGCACCTCTGAATCAAATCAACCACCACGTTTCTACCTGTATCTCTCTTCTCCAACTGTGAGAGCCCTGGTTCCCCAAAACCATCAATGTATGTACTCATTTGTTCTATCCTACCATGCACATAAAATAGTTTCAGAATTGCTCCCATCTCCTTTTCTAGGGTTTACTGGAGGTAGAGACTGCCTCTAGCAAAATACCACTACCAAAGACAAATCTACTAACTAAAGTTCATGATTTCTTTGCAATTCTTTTCGACCTTAGTATGTATCCCATGAAGGTATACAGTCAGAATGCTCTTTTCAAAAGTTTCTTGCATTGTTTTTTCGGTATGATTATGTTATCCATTTGATATTATGTAAGGCTCATTTGTTTCTGCTTACATTCAGTTTTAAGGTTTCCTTTTTCCATCATTTTTTATTTTCTATTTATTTATTTATTTTTGAATGTTTGAAACACTTACATGGTTCAAAACTATATAAAAAAAGGTATACTCGAAAGTCTATTCTCTCCTATATCCCTTCCACCTCAGTTCCATCCATCCCTTACTGCTAACTATTTATTACATTTCTAGTTAATTATTCCCAAATTTCTTTTTACAACCATAAGTAAATACATAATATATTATTTCTTTTTTCCCCCACATAAATAGTAGCATAATACACCCCCACATACACATACCACTCTCTTGTATTTTTCTTTTTATTACCCTAAACTCCAGTAACTTTATAGGTTTTTTCTTTAGTAAGGTGAATAGCACAAATTTTAAATTCCTTTTCCTCTAGTTCATATTACAAAATCATCCAATTACAGAAAATTCAAAGGTGTTTTTTAAACCTTATGGAATATTCAAAGAGTTATTTTTAATACGTAATATCCCTTCAATGCCCTGGCACAAAAAGAAAGGGAGTTTTACCTAAATATTAAAATTCTATTTGAATGCTTTTAAGTGACCATGGCAATATTTTCTCTTCTGGGTGACTTTAGTTGGTTCTACATTTCTGGAAAGCTGGTTGACAATTGCTTTAGGATCTTTCTTCCACCCTCTCTTCAACCAATAAAAGCTAACTTCACAAGTTCTAAATGACCTCCCAGGGGGGTGGCCGGTGGCGCAAGCAGTTAAGTGCGCGCGCTCCACTGCAGCGGCGCGGGGTTCGCAGGTTCAGATCCCGGGCACGCACCGATGCACCGCTTGGCAAGCCATGCTGCGGTGGCATCCCATACAAAGTGGAGGAAGATGGGCATGGATGTTAGCCCAGGGCCAGTCTTCCTCAGCAAAAAGAGGAGGATTGGCAGATGTTAGCTCAGGGCTGATCTTCCTCACAGAAAAAATTTTAAAAAAATAATAAATAAATAAATGACCTCCTATGTTCCCCTAACCCATCTCCTCCAAACCTGAAGAAGAAATAGTGAGCAGCTGATTGTAGAAGTGTGTTAAAACAAACCTAAGGACAGTGAATGGGAAGTAAAACATGAAAACAGAGACAGGACCTGAGTAAAGGAGAAGACAAACCAGCTTCTATTTGTCTCCATTTGAAATGCTCAAAATATTTTTATGTTTACAAAATAAAATTAAAAGTGATCATGGCAAGTTCTAGGCATCTAATACTGGGTGGAAGAAACTTTTTAAAAGAATAATTATGAAACAGCAATCCCTGGAAACATTAAAGGTCTGCCTAAAGCAATAGATTGGACCAGATAATCTCTCTGGTGTATCTTTTAGTTCTAAATTCTAAGACCAACATCATCCTTCTCCATCTATTCCCATCTCTCCCTTTCCACCTCTCTTTCTTCTTTATATCTAAATCATGTATCTTCCTGTTGAAACTGTATCACTACTTCTAAACCAGTTTCGACTATGACACGCTGGTCAGCAGCAAGAAATTCAGCAGACTGGATTTGGCACTTTCAGGTGAACTTACACTTCAGCAGAAGCTGAGGTCAGACAGGCAAATGAGGTACATAATCGAACTTTATACACTATTCCCTATCAAATTTGGACCACACTCCTCAGCTTGGCATTCCTATATTCATGGGATCTCTACATTCTGGCTCTATCCCAACTTTCACTGCTCTCTACTAAGAAACACTATAACCAACTGTTTCCTAAGAGCTATTAAAACCACCTCTCCAAAGCTTATTCTTCAAAATACAGCTCAATTCCACCTCCTCAATAGTTTCCTAATGATTCTCCCTTCCTTGTACTCTCACAGCACTTAGTCTTTGTGCTACTCACTTTAGAACCTCATCACAATTCCCATAAGCTCCTCTAAACTCTCACAGCACTTATTAATTGCACCCTTTATTTAACCCTTTTTAATAGGCCACATATACATTGGATATTTTTATAGCTGAGACATAGCAGGTATGCCCAATTAGTCAACTCTTCTTAGCACAGCACTCTATACTTCTCTATTACACAGCTTTTTACATAGCATCATAATCATTTGTTTATATGTATCCCCCTCATCCAATAAAGAATATAAGCTTCCCTAGGGGGCCCTGTGTTAAGTTTCTTAGTAGTGCCAAAGGCTAACATACTGCTCACAAGAATATATAGTAAATAAATCCTTTCAAATTAGTGAATGAAAGACTAAATTAGCTGAAAACAAGAGAACATGATCTAGACCAGAGACTGAAAGTTAGTCGTCCATAGGCTGATCTAGCCAACAGACTTAAGTTTGGCCTGCACAATATTTAAGAAAATTGGAATTAGTTAACAACATTTAGAAATTGGGAAATTGCACACAAAATCCAGATTTCTGACTTTTCTTAGGGGGAAAAAATTGTTAAGATCTGCCATATGCCCTAAAAGGCAAAAAGTGACTAGAGCACAGTTGCTTCCTTTACATTCGACATGCACTCTTCAGTTAGGCACCTTCTTTGCTTTACTTGTTTATGTCACCTCTCTGGCCCTTGCAGGTATGTAGGTTTACAATCAATGATATAGACCCATGAATTTCTGGCAGACTTTCTAAGCCACTTATTCAAATTTGGGGCATTTCTAATCCCTAGCCACCATGTTTCTCCAATGCTAAACAGGTTTATTAAAATCTCCTAGCCTTCTCTCATTCCAAATCTTGACAAAAGGAGTCTACTGAACAGTAGTGCCCAGTGGTAAAGCCAGAAAACACAGTTTAGATGGATCACTAATACTTGATTAGAATGATGGTTTTTGGTTCATAGGTCAAATTTTATTATGTATTTCTTCCAGTGAAATATTCTATTAGAGTGGACTCTTATTCAAAGTATACTGTTAACAATCACTTCTCATACTAAGTCAGCCAGTTAAGAGAGAGTTTATCTTGGCAAATTAAATTCAATAAATATTTATGCAGTGCTTGCAAAATTACAGGCTCTGTGGAATGGTTAAGACACGAGCTTTGAAATCTCCAAATCTACCAAGTCTGGTACCAAATCTGGGCTCCATTCTTTAGCTAAAAAACTCTTGAAAGTTACTTCTTTAAGCCTCCGTTTTCTTATTTTTAAAATCTGGAGAATAACAGTACTTATTTCACAAGACTGTAGCATGGCTTAAGGAGACAACGATATAAGGCACTTTAGTATATAGTACCTAGCACACAGAAAATAATAAAAGCAGCTATCATTTGAGTATTTGAGTACAGAAACAAAAACTACAAACTTCCTAGCTACCAAAAGGATCAGAGACAAATAAAAGTATTACTTTATAGTAATGCAAAAAAAACAAAAAACAAAAACTAACAAAACAAGATCTCTGAGCAAAAGTCTTTAAGTTCTATAACAGTGTTATTAATAAAGCATATGGAGACACAAAAGAGAGTAATCCTATAGGGGGTAGAGAGGTAACGTATGAGCTGAAATAATAAACAGGATAATGCCAACAGGAAAAAGGTCAAAACAGAGAAAGTCCAAAGACAAGTAAGAGAAAAACAAAAGCAAAAAAGAAATTGAAGTGTTTCTTCCCAGGGACAGTTAGTAGGCTGGAATAGGCAGAAGAAGAAAAAGTACATGAGAGGGAACTAGCAAAAACAAAAGCTAGGAAAGAAGGCTGGGATCAGGATTCAGGCTTTCAAATCGCATTATTGAGGCTTACTAAATGGAAGCACCAAGCTAGGGCATGGAATAGAGGAAAAGATACAAAAAAAATCCCTTCCCTAAGAAACTTGATTATCTGGCATGGTGCACATCATTGGTGCACAATAAATCAGTAAATGTCCTTAATAAATCTAGTCAAACGGAAAAGAGAAAGGTGTTGAAACAGAAAGGTTTAAGAGAAATAAGAGTTGACCACTACCTGATGGCAGACCTAAAACTCTATAAACCCTCTTCCTCCACGTGCACTCACACATACACACATCCCTCATAGCACACAACTGGCTAATTCCTATACAAGAATACGAACATAACATGTGCAGACACAAATAAGTTCAATTATTTGTTGTATAACATAAACTAGGGAGGTAACTAATTTGATGGCACATCACTTAGATAAGGAACTAGGGCTTCTTATTTCTTATGTTTTTTTGGTGAGGAAGATTGGCCCTGAGCTAACATCTGTTGCCAGTCTTCTTCCGTTTTTGCTTGAGGAAGACTGTTGCTGAGCTAACATCTGTACCAAACTTCCTCTATTTTGTACGTGGATTGCCACCACAGCATGGCTGACGAGCAGCTTGTAGGTCCATGCCCAGGATCCAAACCCATGAACCCCAGGCCACCGAAGCGGAGCGTGCAAACTGAACTACTATGCCACCAGGCCAGGCCCAATTTTTGTTTTTTGGTTTTTTTTTTTTTTTTTTTTTTTTTTGGTGAGGAAGATTGGCCCTGAGCTAACATCTGTGCCAATCTTCCTCCACTTTGTATGTACAATGCCACCACAGCATGGCTTGATGAGCAGAGCATAGGTCCACACCTGGGATCCAAATCAGCAAACTACAGGCCGCTGAGGCAGAGCATGTGAACTTAACCACTATGCAACTGGGCCGGCCCCACTAGGCGTTCTTAAAAAAGTGGCTGATTCTAGGGCTGGGGCAGGGAAGGTACAAAATGAGCCTGGACCATCTTCTGGTGCCAGAAAGTTAAAAAGTGCTAAACAAACAAAAGAACGGGGCCACATCAAAAGGGTACAGGAGCAAACTGCAAGAGCTCCCAATGGCCAAAGCTTCAACAATTTGAGTGACAAATAACAACAGCACAAAGAATAAAATAAATATCCAGGAGTGCATACTATTACAAATAAATGACTGAATAAATGATTGAATAAATGATTGAATGAATGAATAAATAAATAAATAAATAAATAAATAAATAAAAGGAGACGAAGGGATAAGTCTTCCTTACAAAAAAATCTCAATTAATAAATATAGAAGGAATGAAGAAAAAGAGAAAATCACCACTAGAAAACAATAAACCCTGCTACAGTTATGCTCTACCAATGAATGCTAAAATTAATAAGCAAAAGTTTAAGAAGAAACAGGGTACTTGTATGCCCTCAAAGTATCTCCCCAAAACATTTTATAATTTACAAAGCAATACATAGTATTTTTATAGTGGAGAAACCTGGCAAATATCACCTTAACCAAAGAACCAAGGTTAATATTACCAACAATAAGACATACTGACATCAAGTACCCCTGATATGATATACAGAGAAGGGCACATCACCTCTGCATTATTCTTCCCCAAAATGCACTACCTCAACCTAATCATGAAAAAACATTAGACATATCCAAAGTGAGGAACATTCTACAAAATACCTGACAAGTCCTCTTCAAAAGTGTCAAGGTCATAAAAGACAAGAAAAGATTGAGGAACTGTTACAGACTGGAGGAGACTAAGGAGACATGACAATTAAATGCAATGTGGGATCCTAGATTGGATCCTGAATTGGATTCTGGAACATAAAAAGAAAAACTGATGAAATCTAAATTAAGTCTATAATTTACTTAGTAGTTAACAGTATTGTTTAGTCAAAAGTATTGCACCAACATTAATTTCTTAGTTTTCATAATTGTGTTATGGTTATACAACATGTTAACATAGAGGAAGTGATTGAAGGACATATGGGAACCCTTTGTACTATTTATGTGACTCTTCTATAAATCTAAAATTCTTTCAAATTAGAGTTAAAAAAAAATCTTGGATGATAAAAACAGTACTACTTGCAATACTATGCTGTTTTTTAACCTTAGACTCACTATCAATTTACCTGAACTGTGGGTATTGTTTTCCAGTGAATGCTACGTTATCTCTGCTGTTACTTTATGCTATGTTAGTCTTATAATATAATAAAGCTCTAGCAAACTAATATTCTACCAAAAATATTCACCTAATTAAAAATACTTGATTTCCTTTTCTGACATCCTAAAAAACTACTAGTAATCAGAATTTCATCTTTAATTATATAAGCCTCCACAAAGCTTTATCTTCAATAGAAGCCAACATTGTTATTGCTTACAGCATAAAAATAATAATTTAAATAAAATCCTTACCTTCCAACCACTGCCAGCCTCTCTATAATATGGGAAGTTATCACAAATCCACTGGTAAATCTCACTTAGAGTCATTTTCTTTTTGGGTGAGCTATTAATTGCAAATGTAATGAGGCTGGCATAACTGTATGGAGGTTTCCCATCTTTGTGCTGTTGGACTTCTTCCTGGTCCAGGGTTGTATTTGGGTCAAGGAGTGCACTCTTCTTGGAAATTCCTGTTCCATGTGCATTTTGAGTAGCATCAGATTTTTGGATGGCTGCTCTCATCGTGAGCTGTGGTAACCAGTCCATAGATGTTAAGCTGCTCTCCAGTTCAGATGTCATCCTGAAGGTAAATAGACTCCTTAGTCAATATCAAGGAAAGAACCCCTGCTTCTGAAAATATCCAATATTCACAAATCTAGGAGTTCCAAAGTGAGGGAAAGCCTGAGTTAAATCTGGAGGAAAAAGATTGAGTATGTTAATGATCAAACCAAATATTTAAGAGATCAACATTTCCAATCTTTTTTCTTAATTTTTTCCTCTCCAAAACACAACAAATTCGGTTTTAAAATGTTTAAAACACAGAACAATACATACACACAAAGTGATTCTGACGCCAATCTTACTAAAAAAGACCGTCTGTCACTTTAAATAGGGCAATAGGATCACTGTATCCTTTACTCCCCAACACCACAGGCCCTTTAAAAACTTAAGACTGTACATCTGGCCTTTCTTTTACAAAAATTTTAGGGGAGTATACAAACAAAAGAATCCCAAAAGTAAAGTGGAGGCAAGAGGTCAGAGAAGTAACTGAAAAACAGGCACAGGAATTTGCATGGAGGAAAGAAGGTAGAGTTGAGCAGGTGGACGGTAGGAAGAGTAAAGCAGGGTAGACAAGAATAGCAAGGAGACAAGCTAGCTGGGGGAATTGACCGAAAAGAGGAATGCAAACTCAAGGACACTGATGAACAACAGAAAAGGAGGATAGGCAGTACCAGGCAGTTAAAAAAAAAAAAAAAAGTCAAGGAACAAGTTTAAGAAAACTAAAGATCTGGGAGTGTAGGATACAAGAGATTCAATCACATAAATGGACAGCAAGAAAAGCATTAAAAGCTTGAGGACAGGCTTACACAAACATCCAGTGATATGGATTCTGTAATGTATTTCTCTCCAAGGCTGAAAAATTCAGACCATTACCACCCAAAGAAAAAAAGAAAAACAAAATCTGCCAGGTTAACACGTATTCTGAAGAAGGGAGGAAGCTTCTCTAAGAATTGAAGATAAAAATATAAAAATAAAGCTTGACTCTTCATACTGGAATTGCTAGCTTTCAGCAGAGGGTACAAACCTTTCTATCCTGGGATCAAAGAAGCCTGACAATAAAGTAGAGAAGAATGAAAGACTTCTAAATGATATCAAAATAAAGCAAGAAAAAGAAAACAAAATAAGAAATTTAAAGTACCTCAGTCGAAAGAAAAAATCTGTGGTTAAGAAAATCCTATACAGGCCCCTCATCCCAAATGACTGCAGGCAAAAAGTAACCTGCAGTATGTGCTCAGGATCTGAATTTCTGGGAGGCAATAAAGAAATGACAAAGAAAACAGGCTCTTGAGACAGGCAGACCAGAGTTCAAGTACTGATTCTACCAGTTACTAGTTATGGGACTATGAAAATGTTAACTAATCTCTCTAACCTTCAGCTTTCTCATCTGTACAATGAAACAACAGTAGTACCTACACTTAAAATATTACTTTGGAATGAAATGTGATAACATATACACAGAAGAAACATTCAATAGTGTTAGTTAATAATATTACTCTAGGAGTATCTTGGGAGGGTACCAATGTACTATAAAGTAAACCAGATTAAGCAATAGCAATTATAAATCACGAGAGAGCCATGAGGATTCTGTCTGTATTGCCAGTGGAATCCTATTATCTTGTTTTTCATATATTTTAATCCACAGTTTTACCTTTCTCATTTTCTCAAATTCCATCCATCTCTATTGTATGCATTCCTCTGAAACCTGACCTTTAAATTCCTCTATACAGCACCTTCAGAGATCTAAAAAAACCTTACCATCCTGCTCTACAATCTCAGCCAGAAATGCTTGTTCCCAGCACAAAATAAATTATAGGAACTTGTGGAATAAGGAGACAAGATAATTTAGAGATCACAGAATATCAAAAGAGCAGGCAAAGTACCCTAGAGATTAGAGACTAATCTCTTCAATCTAAAGATGAAAATTCAGGTCTACTGAAGTTAAAGACTTGCCCAAATTCACATAGGTAGTTAACAGTAGAAATAAAATCAGAGCCCAGATCTTCTCATGCCCAATCCAGTAGTTTTTCTCCCATACCTCATCTGTAAAATGAGCATCGTAATAGTACCTACCTCACTGATGTAAAGTATTTAAAACAGTGACCGGCAAATAGTAAGTATTCAATAAATGTTAGCCATTGGTGGTGGTGGTGATAATAATAGTAGTTGCTGTTATTACTATTCACATTTCATTCTATAAACATTGGCTATTATTATACCATATTGTCATCCTATTTGCCTCAACTAAGTCTCCACTGAGTAGCTTTATTTTGTTCAAATTCCCAAAGCAGCCAGTCACACATTTTCAAACTTAATATAAAAGCATGTTCCAAATTGGAATATAATTGATATTGCAGATGCCCCCTATTGAGAACCATCTTTAACTTCTGTTTTCCTTCCACCGGTGCCACTAATTGAGACTTTATCAGAGTCTCAGTAATATAAACATACAATAAGTAGGTACTTAATACGCATTATAGCATTTAGCAAGAATTTATAATTACACGTGTACATGGCTATGCTAGAGTGAGATGTTACACACACACACACACACACACACACACACACACACACAGAGGAAGTATAATAAAATTCCTGTCCTCCAGGAACCTGTAGTCCAATTAGAAAAGTGAAACACAAGAAAAAGCTGAAAAAGAGTGCAAGGCTGAGTTCTGGGTGCTCTAATGGTTCAGAAAAGAAAAGAAAGAAGATGGACTGCAGCCTTGAGAGGTAGAGAAGAACAAACTTCAGCTAAGACTTGAAGAAAGTCAAGATCTAAACGGACTGGAAAGAAAATGTTCCCTAGTCATCAAAGGTATCATGAGTGAGAATTATTCCACTGTGTGCTTATTTTCATCAGTTCTGCTAGAGCAGATTTAAAGTACACCATAAAATATCTCTCAAGTTTAAGCTCTAAAAAAGTGGGGCTTCTGTTTTGTTTGCAATTTATTAAATTTTATATATTCTTAGTCATTGCAGTGGTTCTCCATTAAGCACTAAAAACAGAAAAAAACGGGGCCAGTGGTTAAGTGCGCACGCTCCGCTACTGGCGGCCCGGGTTCGGATCCCAGGCGCGCACCGACACATCGCTTCTCCAGCCACGCTGAGGCCGCGTCCCACATACAGCAACTAGAAGGATGTGCAACTCTGACATACAACTATCTACTGGGGCTTTGGGGAAAAAAAAGGAAGAGGATTGGCAATAGATGTTAGCTCAGAGCCGGTCTTCCTCAGCAAAAAGAGGAGGATTAGCAGGGATGTTAGCTCAGGGCTGAACTTTCGCACAAAAAAAAAAAAAAAGAACAGAAAAAAACGACCATTAGATGCAACTAGATTATCAGTAACTTGAGAAAGAAATCTCTTAGTGAAATGGTGATGACAGAAGTCTACTTGTATAAGAGAAGAGATGGTGGTCAATTTAAAAACAGCATGGGAGGCTCTGAGGAATCTGGTTATGGAAATCCAGTTAAGAAATGTCAGGCCCTCATTACCTCACCTCATACCAAAAGCTTCTTAGCTGGCCTTCTAGACTCTGATTTCTCACCACTCCTCCCTGCTAATCACCTCCAGAGTCCACACATAGACTCCAAGAGAAATCTGTCAGCATTGTTTTCATGTCATTGTGCCCCAAAACTTTCAATGGTTCCCTTTCTCCTAAATACTAAATCTAAACTTCTCATTTTCAACTACTTTAGCTTTTATTTTTTATTAATCTTTCTCTAAATTCCTAGAGCAATTATAACCTCAGTTTGGCATTTACCATGCTGTTTCATATGAATAATTAACTGCATCATATGTCTAAGCTTTCCTCCTCCCTCCCTCTTCCCTCACCTCCTCACTGAGGATAGTGACCATATACTAGTACTTCAGATGCTACCTAACACCATGCCAGGTACACATTATCTGAAAAATAACATAGTATTTGGATAAGAAATAAGTCTTCCTTTCGAGAATGTCTTTTCCTTCTTACTCTGCCTAGCTAACTTCTACTTTTTCTTCAAGACTCAGACCAAACATCTCCCCCTCCAGAAAGCCTGGGCAATCCACTCCTCCCATCTTCCGAATCCTAAACTGAACTGGATCCTGCTCCCAGACTAGAATATAAATACCTCTATCACAGGACTTGTACAGAATTAACTAACTTTATCTATCTCTCTCCCATGAGACCATGAGCTCCTTGGAAGAAAGAATTTGCTTATTCTTTTCTGTCTCCGCAGTGCCTAGGAATATAGTAGGTAAAGGGTCAATAAATGGTGGTTAAACGATTGAAATAGTGACTATCCAATGAAGGTGTGGGTATGCTCCTCCACAAACAAGTGAGACCACACAAGTTTAAAAGCTAAAAGGAGGAGGTGAAAGAAAAGAAGCTTCAATACCATGAGGTAAAGATAATCACAGGATTGAAGTCCTTTATGAATTAGAAAAAAGTATGACTTAGAGAAGAGATTGACAAGCAGCACTACACAGGAACAGAGACAGTTCTACTGAAATAGCAAAGCAAAATGCGAAGATGGAAGCAAACATAAAAAGATAATGTTATTTGTGGGAGAAAGCAAGGCATGGAGAACTTATGTCTGAAGTTCTTAAATCTATGATGGTTATATGTCGCTTAAAAGAAGTCTCATGAGGAATTCTTCCTGCATAAAATGAAAAGGTAAAGAGCATCAAGATATAACAACTCAATACTAAGTCACAACACGGCAGGAGGAGAGGGAGGTTCTTATCCTACTTTATAAAACACTGCTACTGATATGATCTCAAATATGCTTTTGCACATTGCTTGGCCTGCCTCTGCAACTTCCCTAACTCCCATGGAGTAGCCAAAGCTTACTCAGAAAGTTTTCAAGTTTTCAACGGTATCAAAAAGGGAGGAAATGGGTAGAGATATTGTAGGCTCCCTAAATGGAGGTAAGAGGAAGACATCAAGGAAAATAAAATGACTAAGAATAATGAGGGTAATGATGTTGTGACCTAGATATTCCTGAATCCTCCCACTCCACTCCTGGCACTTGGCATTTCATCTTAAGACTTGGCAGCATGTGAAAAATTGAGCAACTGAGAACTCAAAAGAAATTCTTGTAATTACCACAGCAGTATTTCTGATCACATGCATCTCAGGGGGTCTATACATATCCATTTTTTTAATACATATATATTTTATATAACATATAACTCCTATTACAGCATCTCAGCACCCAAGGCAACCAGAAGCAAGGTCTATGCCAAAGACCACTAAATGCCACCTAATATGTTTTTACCTTCCTCCTTAGGAATACAACCCCAATTTTGTTCTGGATGGCACTGCACCTTTTGCCCTTCCTGTGTCTGGAATGTGAACACAATAGCTGTTGCTCCAGGCATTATCTTGGATCATAAGGTGATCTCTGAGAATGGAAGCCACACACTGAGGATATGGGAGCAGAGAGAAGGAATCTGGATCCCTGATTTTTTGTGAAGCAATTGTGAAACTGCCATCCTAGCCCTGAACTGCCTATCTTCCAGACTTTCTATGTGTTTAACTACTATAAGATCTCTACCAGCAGGTGAATGCAATTCCTAACAAACATGGAATCTGGGACATGGAAGTGGGGTGATAAAATAGAACCTAAAATGAGACACTCTTTTTGTTTGTTTGTTTGTTTTTTGCTGGGAAAGATTTGCCCTGAGCTAACATCTGCTGCCAATCTCCCTCTTTTTTTTTCCTCCCCAAAGCCCCAGTACATAGTGGTACATCCTAGTTGTAAGTCCTTCCAGTTCTTCTATGTGAGCTGCTGCCACAGCATGGCTACTGACAGACAAGTGGTGTGGTTCCATGCTCCAGAACCGAACCTGGGACGCCGAAGTGGAGCACGCCAAACTTAAACCACTAGGCCATCAGGGCTGGCTCAAGACACTTTCTTAAAGAAGGAGTTGATAAGGCAAACATTAAGAACTCTGATACTGCAGGTTGGAAAGCTGGACACTTATTAAAGAGTGACAAAGGATTTGGTAAAACCGTCATCTGTAGAAGTTGGAAAGCAAACCATATGCCAACTGAGGTTACAGCAAGGAAAGAAATATAGAAAAAAATCAGAATGTTGGCATGTGTTGGCTCCTTCTTGCCACTTAAAGTCCTAAGAGAGAAATAAACTACCATTAGAGTTGCAAGCAGAGATGGAGAAATTGCAGATATGCTACGGGAGGTACTCCCTGCCTATGGCCTGCAATTCAAGCTAAGAGTCATATGATTTAAGCCTTGCGAGGCTGGAAAAACACCAACTGCTTCTGAAGTAGCAAACTGAAGTAAATGAGTAGTAGCCGCAAAACTGCAGCCTTAGCAGGAGAGAAGACGGATGCCTTGCCAGACAAAAGCAATGTTGTAAGGGTGTTGTCCTTCCACCCAAGGCTACTGTTTTAAATGGCCTCACCAGAGCCATCATTCCCTCAGGAGCCAAAACAGGTCAATAAACTTGGATGGGGGAAAATATATTCTTTATTTTCACTAACTTATAACTGAAATTGAGCATTTTCTTTAATTCTAAAAGTAGACAACAAATCATAGTAGCTTTAACAATACCTGCAACTTTGCCACCAACAAAAATCACAAATATATTCATATCATGTGACAAATGCTGCAGAATCTCAAATTTTTATTCAAACTCCTCAACCATTCAAAGTTATGATAGTGTCTTAGACTTGCCACTAGATCTTTTATTTAATGTGTTAATTTAAAGGCACATATATTACTAGGTTACAAAGTTAATATTTTGCTAACCGTATTTCAATATAATTAATTGACTTTCTTTGTAATCCTAAGTATTTTATGAATTTTGAGACATTATTCTGAGAAGAGTCCACAGGTTTCATCAGACTGTTGAAGGGATTCCATGGCACCAAACAAGGTTAGAAATCTCTGGGGAAGGCAGAGCACAAAGGGGAGAGTTTTCACATTTAAACATACTGTCTGGGCAGGTTCTTTAGCTCAAAGCAATAAAAAGTCTAGAAACTAGGGGCTGGCCCGGTGGCGCAGCAGTTAAGTGCTCGCGCTCCACTTCAGCGGCCCGGGGTTCACAGGTTCAGATCCCAGGCGCGCCCGGATGCACCACTTGTCAAGACTGTGGCGACATCCCACGTAAAGTGGAGGAAGATGGGCATGGATGTTAGCCCAAGGCCAATCTTCCTCAGCAAAAAAGAGGAGGACTGGCCTTAGCCAGATCTTAGCTCAGGGCTGATCTTCCTCACAAAAAAAAAAAAAAAAAGTCTAGAAACTAAGTTTCTTGGTCTTTTGTTTGTTTTGTTTTTTTTGTTTTTTGCTGAGGAAGATTTGCCCTGAGCTAACATCTGTGCCAGTCTTCCTCTATTTTGTATGTGGGTCGCTGCCACAGCATGGTCACCAACAACTGGTGTAGGTTTGCACCTGGGAACTGAACCCGGACCGCCGAAGCAGAGCACGCCAAACTTAACCAATAGGCCACAGGGCCGGCCCCAAAACTAAGTTTTTTAAGATAACTGTATGTGGGGGTAGGAAACAGAAAGAGTCTAGACTGCAAAAGCCTCTTAAGCTTTCAAAATAATACTCAAGCTCATTAATAAGAAGTGAGCTGTAAAAGCTGTGCATTTCCCAGAAAGGGCATCTTCACCAATATCCATCTCAGACGCGGCCACGGAGGATACTGGACAAGGTAAGACCTCTCAGAGGGCATAGGGGACAATGGAGACCCCACTAAAGAGCAGAACCAAGAACGTTATTACACTGCCAGGGAGTCTCTGCCACTCCTACCCAGGAAGACATTATACTCAATATGGACTAGTGACTATTGAGTGTGTCCCATTATCCCCTTTTCTGAATAACAGCTTGTATTGCTATTATCCTATTCCTTCTCCACTCCTATATACTAGGTATGTAGAGTACAGATTACTCATCTTTGGTTTACAGGTCTTTGAACCACAAGAAGCCACTCTGGAATCTGATGAAACGGACTGTACCCAGAGAGCTTGGATTTTCAGCTAGATATAATAACTGGATGAAACTCTGGGTTGTCTCCCTTGGGAAAAGGATGAGTGAGTTCCATATATAAGAAAAAGAGTAGATGTGGATATTTGAGTACCCAAAGGAGCAGAGCAAGGCAGAAACCTAAAAAGAAATAAAATCTACTACAGATTGACTTTACATTTTATAACTATGTAACATATTTTTTTTTTTTTTTTTTTTTTTTTTTTTTTTGTGAGGAGATCAGCCCTGAGCTAACATCCGCCAATCCTCCTCTTTTTTTGCTGAGGAAGACGGCCCTGGGCTAACATCGGTGCCCATCTTCCTCCACTTTATATATGGGACGCCGCCACAGCATGGCTTACCAAGCAGTACCTCGGTGCGCGCCCGGGATCCGAACCAGCGAACCCCGGGCCGCCGCAGCGGAGCGCGCGCACCTAACCGCTTGCGCCACCGGGCCGGCCCCTATGTAACATATTTTTAAATTTATAAATGAATAATTTAAGCTATTTCCAAGCAAAAGTAGCTGGTGTTTTTTTTTTTTTTCAAAATTAGTTATCATATACCAGCAAAATCAAAGTTTCTATTTTTAGTTCAATTTCAGCAAAATAACACAGTCAATGTCCTACATTTAAAAAGATATGGCTTGGTGATTAGGAACACAGGCTCTGGACTAAGACTGCCTGGATTGGAATCCAAGCTCTTCCACTTTTAGCTATGTGACCTTAAACAAGTAAATTAACCTCTTTATGCCTCAGTTTCCTCATTTGTAAGATGAGGATAAAAACAGTACCCATCTCAAAGAACTGTTGTGAGGATTAAATGAGTTAATACATACAAAGCACTAAGAGTAGTTTCTAATACATAGTAAATAAGCACTCAATAAATGTTAGCTATTAATATTTTTATCAAATTCACACTCTTCAGAATTTCCTAAATTTTAAGTGATTGCCATTCTTACTCAGTGGTTTTAGACTTAACATGCCCTAAATCACACAATAATCATTTAGCAAACTCAATGGAAATAAGCCCCTCATGAGTTCAATTATTTATTCTAAAGAAGTGACTCAGAAGGGATTGTTTTAAAATTTTGTTGTAGATTGCATATGAGAATTGAGAACATTTTTTCCCATAGAAATAAGACCATATGATGATGATTCCTGAAACAGCCAACAAAATCCTATTTATTCTCTAAAGGAGTTCTAAGTCCACAGTTCTAAGAATGTAAAAGCCCCAGGTGGATATCTTGTAGCAGAGAGACAAAGGTGTAACAAGGAAAAGAAAGAAATAACATTTTCCCA
The DNA here is from genome assembly GCF_020826845.1 of Diceros bicornis minor. Classification (NCBI taxonomy): domain Eukaryota; kingdom Metazoa; phylum Chordata; class Mammalia; order Perissodactyla; family Rhinocerotidae; genus Diceros; species Diceros bicornis. The sequence goes on from NC_080752.1 coordinate 5,134,509, forward strand.
TTTTCCTGGTGCAGGACTAGCTTGCTCCTGACAAAACTTCAATATAGTTTGTATCTACCATACTTCTCACTACCTTCTATACCTTGGATCTCCCATCTCACATTGCCCTAAGCCCCCAATGTTGGAGTTATAAACTCCAAAATTAATTACTTGCTCTTCTCCTCCCATAAAAACGCCCATTTTTTCAAAGTACTTGATGTCTGCTCCACTTAAGGGGAAAGCGTACAGCATCAACCTAATCTCCACTAAGGTATGAACAACTGAGCCTTTTCATGTGTGTGAGGAAGATTAGCCCTGAGCTAACATCTGCCAATCCTCCTCTTTTTGCTCAGGAAAATTGGCCCTGGACTAACATCCACGCCCATCTTCCTCTACTTTACATGAGACGCCGCCACAGCATGGCTTGACAAGCAGTGCATGTGGGCGCACCTGGAATCTGAACCTGCAAACCCCGGGCCGCTGAAGTGGAGTGTGAGCACTTAACCACTGTGCCACCGGGCCGGCCCCTAACTGAGCCTTTAAACTTCCTACGAGCAATGACCTTTTTTAAAAGATAAACTGAAAAAATCCTCATTGGTTTCAAGTGAAAATACAGGTGGAGGAACCATAATTTAGGATATAGAATCTAATACACAAATAGTAGAAGGTAATTCTTCAAAACTCGAGGCAACTTTTCTTTCACCCCTAAAATTCCAAGTATATTCACAATACCGCTTATGCAAAAATTCGGAGGATTTAGTGAGACAACTGCCATTTGTACACACAGTTGTGATTGCAGAGCTATTTACCATAAAATCAGAGATGAAAAAGAACCTAATTGGGTCATTTTTAAAAGTCCTAGTATTACTTATTTTGCAGATCAACAATATTCTTTAAGATCTCCAAGTCAAGAAAAGTTCACAACTTATTTCATCTGTTCTAAGGTATGTAATTCATTGTGGTTTTTAAAAAAAGTTTAAAAAAAAAAAGTTTAACAGGCTAATCTCTATCTCCCTTGCTATGGAAGAAAATTTTTTTAAATTCTATCTTGGAAAATGAGAAATGGTCAGTTCTCTTCATAACAACGCTTCATATACTTTATAATATTAACACCATTTGGGTTCCTTTTTTTTTTTTGGTGAGGAGATCAGCCCTGTTCTAACATCTGCCAATCCTCCTCCTCCTTTTTTTTTTTTTTTTTGCTGAGGAAGACTGGCCCTGAGCTAACATCCGTGCCCATCTTCCTCCACTCTACATGGGACGCTGCCACAGCATGGCTTGCCAAGCAGTGCGTCGGTGCGCGCCCAGGATCCAAACCGGCAAACCCTGGGCCGCCACAGCAGAGCACACGCACTTAACTGCTTACGCCACCGGGCCCGCCCCTGGGTTTCTTCCTTAAGTTTAAAGTTCAGAACTTCTCCAACAGGATCTGATTTAAGAACCATTATAGGGCTGGCCCCGTGGCTTGGCGGTTAGGTGCGCGCTCCGCTACTGGCAGCCTGGGTTCAGATCCTGGGTGCGCACCTATGCACTGCTTCTCCGGCCAAGCTGAGACTGCGTCCCACATACAGCAACTAGAAGGATGTGCAACTATGACATACAACTATCTACTGGGGCTTTGGGGAAAAAGAGGAGGAGGACTGGCAATAGATGTTAGCTCAGAGCCGGTCTTCCTCAGCAAAAACAGGAGGATTACCACAGATGTTAGCTCAGGGCTGATGCTCCTCACTAAAAAAAAAAAAGAACCATTATATAGTCATTGCTCTTCTCTAGATTCTCTCCAAATTACTCCACAAATATATAATCTTAGATTCATAAAACCATATTCTAAATTCATACAAGCCAACTCACAGTTAGAACTCCATTTGGGGTACAAACTTACAGATCATATGGTCAAAAGCTATTTTTATGCTATATGTGTAATTCTCATCTTAATATTTTACACTATAATTTAGAGAGTAAAAATAACTATTTTTGGACATTAACCACTGACCTACATTCTGTCATTAAGTAAATACTGTATTTTGCAATTAAATCTCACTCTACCTACTGGAATCTCTGCCTCTGAGTAGCTGGAAAGACTGATGAATACTAGTCTCTTTGACACAAGAAGACTTAAAGCCATCTTTGCAGCTGTTATTTAAAAACCCAGACAGAATCTGCTATTAATACTTTTTATACTTTGTTTAAAACAAATTATATATATAAGTATAATAAAATTCTTCTGAGTAACATGTGTCCACTGGTTCATTTGTCTCATTAAAGTGTTTATCCTGACCCGTTTACAACCATACTGCTTCAACTCACCATACAACATTTACTGGATATCCTACATCAGTTTTATCTCCACACATTCTGCCTCCCTGGCTTTACACCAATAATATGGCATCAGTACCAGCAGAGAGCTAACACTGTGAAAGGTGATCCTGTCTTATCTTTTAGTGTTAATATGATGTGCAGAAAATGCTAGAGAAACAGCTTAAGCTGCTACATATGATGTCTATGGTTCACTGGTCCTCAAAGTGTGGTCAAGAGAGCCTTTCAGGGGATCCGAAGGGTCAAAACAATTTTCATAGTAAGATGTTATCTGACTTTTTCACTCTCATCCTCTCATAAGTGTATAGTGGAGCTTTTCGGATGCTATGTGATGAATGATATCACAACAGATTGAATGCAGAGTCAGAGATGAGAATCCAAATGTCTTCTATTAAGCCGGATATTTTAAAAATTTGCAAAAATGGAAGGCAATGCCAATCTTCTCACTCATTTTTTTTGTTTTGGAAAATAGTTATTTTTCATAACACATGTTATCTATGTTAACATATAGTGGGTTTATTGTTATTTCTATGTAAATTAATAAATATTTTAATTTTTTCTTAGTTTTAATTCCTAATACAATAAATTTTGATGATATAGTTCACATGAATGCTCTTTGAATACTAAATAATTTTTGAGACTAAAAAGTTTAAGAACCATGTAATAATAAGTCAATCATCTCAAAGACTGAAGATCACCACTGTTTCTAACATAATATATAATGTAACAGAAATACTAAGGGCTTTGAAGTCACTCAAAAGGGCTTGAATTCTTACTCTTCCACTTATTAACTGCATCCTTGGACAAGTCAAACAAACTTCTAAGCCTCACAGAACTACTCTGAGGAATAAATGACAAAATATATATGGAACACCCTACTACACGGTTAATGCTTGGCACATAGTAGGCATTCAACAAATGACAACTATTAGAAACCCTTTAAAAAAAAAGACATGCTTGCTTATTTTCTGCTTTGCCAATATAGTCTCCATAGTGTACAGCATACAACAAATATAGTTGAATTCACTTCTACATTGTGGATCTTAAAAAATATTTGGCATCATATAAGTTTCCCTGGCCATGACAAGTAGTTAACATCAGGCTTTTCATGAGATGCATAGAACCTGAAAAGGCCAAAAATCAATCTCTAAATTACTTGTAAGTCTTCTTACATAGGCAATCTGACATACAGCTTTTTAACAATACGGAATATAGAGGCTGGCCTGGTGGCACAGTGGTTAAGTTCGCATGCTCCGCTGCAGCTGTCTGGAGTTCACAGGTTTGGATCCCGGGCATGGACCGATGCACCACTTGTCAAGCCAGGCTGTGGCAGCGTCCCATATAAAGTAGAGGTAGATGGGCACGGGTGTTGGCCCAGGGCCAATCTCCCTCAGAAAAAAGAGGAGGATTGGCCTCAGATCTTAGCTCAGGGCTGATCCTCCTCACCAAAAAAAAAAAAAAAAAAAAAAAAAAACCAATATGCAATATCTACAATATGTATAGATTACTTGAGTTGGAGCTGTTCTCAGATTATCACAAATGCATTCTAATATCTACTTTTAGATTCCTAGCAACTAGACATCCTTCTAGTTGCTGTATGTGGGACGCGGCCTCAGCATGGCCAGACAAGCGGTGCGTCGGTGCGCGTCCGGGATCCGAACCCCAGGCCGCCAGCAGCGGAGCGCGCTCACTTAACTGCTAAGCCACGGGGCCGGCCCTCAAATGATTTTCGATAAAGATGCCGAGACAAGTTAGTGGGGAAGGGAAAGGAAAAACTTTTCAAAAAACGATGCTGAAACAACTGGCTATCAGTCTGGGGGAAAAGTTAACAATGACCCTTACTTCACGTCATAAACAAAAACTTGAAAAATGAATCACAGAACTGAACATAAAAGCCAAAATTATAAAACTTCTAGAAGAAATCATAAAAGAAAATCTTTGTAACATTTGGTTAGACAAATATTTCTTAGATATGACATCAAAAATCCCAATTTTTAAAAATGGGCAAAAGATTTGAACAGATACTTCAACAAAGAAGATATGTGATGGGGGACCAGCCCGGTGGCATAGCGGTTAAGTCCACACGCTCTGCTTCGGCAGCCCAGGGCTCGCAGGTTCAGATCCCAGGCGCAGACCTACACACCGCTTATCAAGCCATCCGTGGCAGGGGTTCCACATATAAAGTGGAGGAAGATGGGCACGGATGTTAGCTCAGAGCCAATCTTCCTCAGCAAAAACAGGAGGACTGTCATCGGATGTTAGCTCAGGGCTGATCTTCCTCACCAAAAAAAAAAAAGAAGATATGTGATGGCAAAGAAGCACATCAAAAGATGCTCAACATCATTAGTCATTACGGAACTGCAAATTAAAACTACACTGAGGTGTCACTATACACCTACAAGAATGGCTAAAATTAAAAAGACTGACCATACCAAGTGTTGACAAAGATATGGAGCAACTGGAACTCGCATACAAGGCTAGTGGGAATGTAAAATGGTACTACCACTTTCGAAAACAGTTTGACAGCTTCTTAAAAAGTTAAATATACACCTAGCATATGATCTTGTCATTTCACTCTTAGGTATTTATCCAAAATAAACCATATGTCCACACAAAGACATATACACAAATGTTCACAGCATTTTTATTTTTAATAGCCAAAACTAAAAACAATCCAAACATCCATCAACAGGTAAATGAATACACAAATTGTTGTACATATACCCAATGGAACAAAAAGGAATGAACTATTGATGCATGCAGTGACAGAGATAAATCTCAAAATAATTATGCAGAATGAAAGAAGCCAGACACGAAAAAAGAATAAAGACTGGATGAGTCCATTTCTACAAAACTCTCGAAAATGCAAACAAAAGTACAGGGACAGAAAAGCAGATCAATTGATACCTTGCAGAGAGAGGGACAAGAGGGAAGAATCACACAGCGACACTAGGAAACTTTTGTGAGCGATGGATATGTTGTGATAATGAGTTTATGGGTGTATATATGTGTCAAACTTACAGAATTGTACTACGTCAATTATATCTCAATAGATGTTTTTAAAAAAAGAAAAACATATGTGTGATTTGGAGTAGGTAAGGATTTCTCAGCTAAGAAATAAAAAGAAAAAACCATAAAAGAAAAAATTGGTAAACTGGATGTTATCAAAGTTTAAAATTTTTGCTCTAACAAAAAATTTGCATCCAGAATATTTAACAAACCCTTACAATGCAATAACAAGAAGACAAACTACCCAGTTTAAAAATGTGCAAAAGATTTGAACGAAGATATACAAGTGGCCAATAAGCATATGAAAAGATGTTCAACATCATTAGTCATCAGGTAAACGCAAATTAAAATCACAATGAGACAGGGGCCAGCCCCATGGCCTAGTGGTTAAGCACTCCACTTCAGCGGCCTGGGTTTGGTTTCCAGGCATGGACCTATACCACTCTCAGCAGCCATGCTGTGGCGGGGACCCACATACAAAATAGAGGAAAACTGGCACAGATGTTAGCTCAGGGTGAATCGTCTTCAAGCAAAAAAAAGAGGAAGACTGGCAACAGATGTTAGCTCAGGGCGAATCTTCCTCAGGCGGAAAAAAAAAAATCACAATGAGATACCACTTCATACCCACTGGAAGGTCTAAAATCAATTTGAAAAGCAGTAATAATCTACCTTCATGATTTTAGTTTAAGCCCCATTGGTTTCTTCTTGATATCAATAACAAAAATAAATATATTTGTGCTGTAAGGTAAAGCATGAATGATTATTCCCATTTTATGGCTTCCAATTCAGTGCTCCTTCTCATTATACTACATGGGCTTCTCTTCTTGGTTTTCTATTTCTTGAATTATCTATAGACCTACCTGCAATATATTAAGAAACACTATCTTTTTCTCAGCCTCTATTTACTTAAGTAGTTTCATTTTTCCATAACCTCCATGAATTGTACTTTTTTACATAGCTAATATATCACTTTGTGAGTTCTAAAAATGCGTGGGAGGTGAGGAGGAAGCGTGTTAATTGTGAGGAAAGTGTTCCTTTGCTTTTAATCTCCATTCAGTACCATAACCTTCGACGAAGACCTGTCCATAGCACCTATTCCTCAGGCTCTCAAGTAAGTACTAGTATGGGGCAGAATAATTGTTTATTTTCCTTTTCTTTTGTTGCTTCTGTGAGAATCTTGAACGCTATGTAAGCACATAACAGGTATTCAATAGGTATCTGTCAAACTGAATAGAACTGAAGCAGCAGTCCAATTTCAAATCTACAATTCTAAGGATACCCTGTTCTGATATGAAGGTGCAACTTAAGTCTCCTATTCACTACCCACGTCACTATAAGGAAAGGGTTTTGTTTTTGTTTTGTGAGGAAGATCAGCCCTGAGCTAACATCCATGCTAATCCTCCTCTTTTTTTTGCTGAGGAAGACCGGCTCTGAGCTAACATCGATTGCCGATCCTCCTCCTTTTTTCCCCCAAAACCCCAGTAGATAGTTGTATGTCATAGTTGCACATCCTTCTAGTTGCTGTACACGGGATGCGGCCTCAGCATGGCCGGAGAAGCAGTGCGTCGGTGCGCGCCCGGGATCCGAACCCGGGTCGCCAGTAGCGGAGCGCGCGCACTTAACCCCTAAGCCACTGGGCCGGCCCAAGGAAAGGGTTTGAATCCTAAAAGTATCCTCTCTTGAAATCCTAATCCTTCTCACCCAACACTGGACACATGCTGCTTTTAATCAGACACTTTCTACACTGTTTTGCCTAGTTCACCATGCCCTTTCTCAGAGTTGTCTCCATCCCTAGGGCCCTGAAAGTCATATCTATACCATGTCTGTATCAGTATTACAACAACCAATTAAAGGATGTGAACCAGGATGTGATACCTGACCTACACTGTTCACCTGAATTTTCTTCCTTAGGAATTTAGAATTAGGCCTGAAACAGTTTGGGCTGGGCTCCTAAATGAAGAAGCTATGAACTTGAGAGGTATGGGATGGCCATGTGCCAGAAAGGTAAAGAGAGTTGGTTTGTAGAAATGAAGAAATAAACTACAGGGGCCGGCGCTGTGGCCTAGCGGTTAAGTTTGGCACACTCTGCTTCAGCAGCCCAGGTTCAGTTCCTGGGCACAGGCCCGCACCACTTGTCGGTGGCCATGCTGTGGCAGCGACGCACATACAAAAAAAGAGAAAGACTGGCACAGGTGTTAGCTCAGGGCAAATCTTCCTCAAGCAAAAAAAAAAGGAAGACTCGCAACAGATGTTAGCTCAGGGCGAATCTTCCCCAGAAAAAAAAAAAGGAAACAAATTACATTCAGAGAAAAGCAACGAGAAGACAGTATACTGCCTATGTTCCTAAGAACCTAAGTTCTATTTCTGCAGGAGATTCAGCTATCTCTGGGTTCTGTGAAATCCTCCAATAATTCTGCAAATAACTTCCTTTTCTTTTTTTTCTGATATATCCAGTGCTGGTTTCCTTTACCTGCAACCAAGCAAAGCTTGACTAAAATAAGCTTACTTGGGCCGGCCCCGTGGCTTAGTGGTTAAGTGTGCGCGCTCCGCTGCTGGTGACCCAGGTTCGGATCCCGGGCGCGCACCAACGCACCGCTTCTCTGGCCATGCTGAGGCCGCGTCCCATGTACAGCAACTAGAAGGATGTGCAGCTATGACGTACAACTATCTACTGGGGCTTTGGGGGAAAAATAAATAAAATAAAATTATAAAAAAAAAAATAAAATAAAATAAAATAAGCTTACTAAATCAAATCATATAATATCTTTTTTTTTTTTGTGAGGAAGATCAGCCCTGAGCTAACATCCGTGCTAATTCTCCTCTTTTTGCTGAGGAAGACCGGCTCTGAGCTAACATCTATTGCCAATACTCCTCCTTTTTTTTTTTCCCCAAAGCCGCAGTAGATAGTTGTATGTCATAGTTGCACATCCTTCTAGTTGCTGTATGTGGGACACGGCCTCAGCATGGCCGAAAAAGCAGTGCGTTGGTGCGCGCCCAGGATCCGAACCCAGGCCCCCAGTAGCGGAGCGCGCACACTTAACCGCTACGCCACAGGGCCGGCCCCTAATATCTTATTTTTTTATTTTTCAGTACTATTATTTTATACTATGTGCACTGTTGGTAGGCACAGATTTTACATTTAACTCCTCTTTTACTTTGCCAGGATATTCAGTGATTATTTTTATTCCCTATTACCTCTAATATTACTTCCCCCTACGTATATGAATTCAGGACAACTCAAATTTCTCCACCACCTCCCCATAAAAAAACTGCTGCTGGGGCTGGCCAGGTAGCATAGCGGTTAAGTTCATGCGCTCTGCTTTGGTGGCCCGGGGTTCGCGGGCTCAGATCCTAGGTGCAGACCTACGGACCGCTCATCAAGCCATGCTGTGGCGGTATTCCACAAACAAAAAAACAGAGGAAAACTGCGACAGATGTTAGCTCAGAGCCAAGCTTCCTTAGCAAAAAGAGGAGGATTGGCAACAGATGTTACCTCAGGGCCAATCTTCCTCACAAAAAACAAAACAAAAGAAAAAACAAAAAACAAAACTGCTGCCTTTCATAACAAGTTTTTTTTCTTTCAATTGCACACAATGTATTTCAAAATCAGATAACTAGTTTTCTATCACTTTCTTCCAGTCTCCAGCATTGATATCTCCCTCTTGCACTTATTTTTTTTATAGTATCCTCAATTAAGTGGAATATTTCTTGGCATCCTTCATTTAAGAAAAAAGCCTCAAATTATAATAAATACTGACAGAAAGAGGCAAAATTTAGTGATTAAGAGCAAGGGCACTGGAGCAAGACCTATGTATGAATCCCAGCTCTGTCCCTTACTCCCCTCATGTCCTTGAATTGCTTAACTTTATCTCAGTTTCCTCATTTGTGAAATGAGGATAATAATGGTACCAACCTCATAAAGTTGTTGAGGAAACTTAACTAACACACTTTAAAAATGCTTAAATAATGTCTGGGCTAGTAGTAAGAACACTATAAATGCTAACTATCAAAGTCAATATTTAATCACAAAAGTAACTTATACAATATGTCCTTAAGTCAATAAATAGTCAATGATACTCTTCAATACCTGATGTTCAAAAACGGAAGCCCTAGGGCATTAGGTCATCTTAGATCAAAGATTAAACTACATTTAGGATGATCTAGACCAGCAGTGTCCAACAGAACTTTCTGCAACAATGGAAATGTTTGAGTGCTATCCAATATGACAGCCCCCAGCCATCAGTAGCCATGGCTACTGAGCACTTAAAATGTGACTAGTGTGACTGAAGAACTAATTTTTTTTATTTTACTTATTTTTAATTAATTTAAATAGCCACATGAGGCTAGTGTTACCATAACAGACAGTAAAGCTTTAGAACAAGACAAAAAAGTTCAAAGTACATCTTAGAAAAAGTTTCTGTAATGGTCAAAATTAAGAGGGTTTCTCATTACTCTTCATTTAATTGGAACATGCCATATCTAAACATGCAAATTAACAGATTTTATCAATTCCAAAAAAAGCCTGATAAAGATGAAAATAATGATAAGCTATGGTACGATAAAGCAAAGGCTATTTCTGCCACTGTGTGGGACAGACCTAAAAGCATAAAATTATATTAATTATAATAAACATATAATATTAAATGTCAGCAACATCCTTAGCCTGAAGACCAGTTGCAAACCTGAACACTATTGGTAGATACTCCAGAATCTAAGAATCTAAGGTAAAGGGGAAAAAGAAAGAAGAAAGAGAAATCCTCTTCTACCTCATGTTCTTGAGCTGACAGTAAAGGATACAAATCTGTCCTCTTTTGTCATAAAAATGATGATCCCTTTTGCTTCCTACTATTGGAAAAGAGAAAAGAGGAAAAAGTATACCAGATGCTTTATATGTATATTTCATCCCATAAATTCTATGAGATCAGTGAGGTAAGCAATAACAGCCCTATTAGAGTAAAATTAGGAAAAGTGAAGTAACTTACCCAAGGTCACATGGGGTAATACATGGCAGAGATTTGAACCTTGTGTCTATCTGATTATAAGACTATATACCAGAGCTGCCTTATCAATACCAAGCCTGCTACTAGAAACACGGCAGCAAGAAGCCTTCAAATAAATCTAGCCTTCTCTGGTCATTCTAAATAGCAGGGTCATCGGGCCGGCCCCGTGGCTTAGCGGTTAAGTGCGCGCGCTCCGCTGCTGGCGGCCCGGGTTCGGATCCCGGGCGCGCACCGACGCACCGCTTCTCCGGCCATGCTGAGGCCGTGTCCCACATAGAGCAACTAGAAGGATGTGCAGCTATGACATACAACTATCTACTGGGGCTTTGGGGGGGGGGGGGCGGGGAATAAATAAATAAAATCTTTAAAAAAAATAAATAGCAGGGTCATCAAGAAGAGGGAATGAGGAAACAGATGAACATGAAATTCATCTGAGAAACTAACACATGAGCTTCTCTGGTGCTAAAATATCCCAATGTGTTCCCTAGCACATCCTAAACAGACAAACTGGATCAATGATAAAAGGCATCTTTAAGGGAGAGGACTAACAAAAAGGAAAAAACGAGTGCGAAAAAGGAGTAAAAATAGAAAACTTATTAGGTAGAAACTAATGAATATTACCAGAAACTACTTACAGTGCTACTGATAACCCAGTGTCCCGGGCTGCATACATGTGTGAACAATAAAATTAATCCTCTAACAAATGTTAGACAATTCAGAAATGTAGGAAGGGCCCCATTTAACAAGTCCAAAGAAATACTAAATTTTACTGTGCTTTGATCAAACTAAATTATAAAAATAGTCTACTGCTACAATATGTGAAAGAAGTATATGTGTTTACCTGTCTACATAAAGCAAATGTTCAAAGAAAGTTTTTCCCTTTTCAGTAAGCTTTGCTATTACTGAATCTGTACTTGGAAATAAAACACAGGTACACCTCAGGATTCAAATCCATCTTATGCAAACTCAGGAACCAAATAGATTCTGCTAAATTCTGAGGATTCTATTGTTTGACAGAAACTATATACATCGTTATCTGAGCTCTCACTCTTGCTATCCAAAACTGAGGATGCGAACAAATGTAGATGACCCAGTATTCACTATCCAGACTCTTACTATCCAAACTCAGGTCATGACTGCAGTAGATACAGACTGCAAGGAATACTTGTGAATCTTATAAAATTTTAAATATAATTTGACATGATTTACAAAATTAGGATTTTTTTTAGCAACATGCAAGTAGCCTACTAAAATCACATAAACACTGGCTGCAAAACAAATCTGAGAAAACATCTTTTTATGCCATATTTCTTAGTAGTTTGCTGGAACAAATTATTAAGTTATTGCTCCTCAGCTCCACACCCCCATCCCTTCTTCCCAATCTGCTTTAATGATGTTGGAACTGGGACTCTGCACACCACATTTCTGCTTTGCCTGCTGGTTTCCCATAAGGCTCTGCCAAGAGGGGGCACTAAAGATAGACTGTAAGCCTGGAGAAGGAAAAAGATACCTCAGCCTTCTTGTCTATTCTTTGGGCTTCATAAGAGAGTTACCCCAGCAAAGGCTTCTTCATCCCTACAGCAGCAGATCCTCCCCATAGTAATAAGTGAATCCAGTTTGCAGTGCTTTCAGCACTTGTGGAACTAGCTTCATCATACCCAACTCAAAGACACCAGCACCAACCAGCACCCTTTCCTCAGAGGTCTAGGTCTCAAACCCATGAGACTTCTCTTCTGAGCTCAGACAGTAGCAACAGCTATGTAGTGCCTTCTCTTTAGAGGTCCAAGTTTTGGTTCTACAGGGCCGTTCCTCTAAGTCTCTAGGTTTTCCCTTTGGTCCCAGCCTGAGCCCTTACGGCTGGTAGCTGTTTCCAGAAGTGTCTATCTCCATGAAACCTTAGAATTTTATTTTATCCTTTCCGTTACCTACTCAACAACTTCATATCTAGTTAATGATCCTATTAAAGTATCTCTGTTCAAATAACTGATGTGGTTTCTGCTTCCTGACAGAACCCTGACTGATAAGAATAAAACAATCTCATTATATAGAATACGATGTTGTTATAGTGACTTTTGTTAAAATGCAATTCTACCCCTACTATTCTACCCCTACTAGCAAGTAAAGAAGAACAAAGTGTCAGTTAAGACCAATTTGGTTAAAATTAAAGAGTATACTTAGCTATTGCTACAAAATCTTTTGCAATCATTCTTTTAAAGAAAATCTGGGGGGCCTTTTTCCAATTCACACATAGTATCTACTGGTGTAAAATTACATGATATGAATATATTAACAATAGTTATCTCTGTCTTTCCAAATTTTCTACATAGTAAGCGTAATTTTAAAAATAATCCTAAAACATTCAGATTAAATAAGGATCCAATACCATCTATAAAAAACAATACTTAACTTGTTTACCCTAGCTATTTAAAGAAAGAGGAGAAAGAGTTTTAATCCATTTACTAACTACCCTCTCCTACCCAACAAACTTTTAAAATATGTCACATACTTTCATTCTACCCCTCTACCTTTACTTACACATAACTGTCCACTCCCACTCTTATCTATGCCAACAAACTCCTACCTGCCTACCAACTTTCCCATTCCCAGCCACATGCCAGTTCTTCTCCACCAACTCATATGCTTCCTGTCTTGAGGCTAGCCATTTTCTAGATCTACAGGTAGTATATACAAGACATAATGGTAGTAATGTATATACAAGAGAGGTATGGCAAACAAGCAGTGTCAGTGGGTATGAGTTACTTTACAAGTTCTGGCTCTATTCCTACTTGGATAGCGCAGTTGGGGAGCCTGTTTCTGGTTGGGGGAAGACTCTACGGGAAAGCAGACTAAAATTTATTGTGGGGTTTTTTTGGTTGGTTTTTTTTTTTTTTTTTTGGTGAGGAAGACTGACCCTGAGCTAACATCTGTTGCCAATCCTCCTCTTTTTGCTTGAGGAAGATTGTCGCTGAGCTAACATCTGTGCCAGTCTTCTTCTACTTTATATATGGAACACCACCATAGCATGGTTTGATGAGCGGTGCGTAGGTGCATGCCCGGGACCCAAACCTGCGAACCCCAGGCTACCAAAGCGAAGCGTTCCAACTCAACCACTACACCACCAGGCCGGCACCTATTGTGGTTTTAAGTAATCCAGTTTCTCTCTCCCTCACCAAAAAATAGTCGTTCTTTCCTCTCCTCCTTATATCAACCCAATGCTGGCTTCCAATTAGAAAAATCAATGACAATGATCTTCTATCCATAAATCTGAGAATGAGAATTGTCTGCTTCACAGATGAACCATACAGAATAGTACAGAAATGAAAGATACATACAAGGATACCAAATATCTCAACTCATGCCATAGAGCTTCTCACTTTATTAATTAATGCTAAATTTATAGCTATATCCAAAAAAATTTTGATTCCAGAATACTGTGCACAGAATTATAACAGAGTGAGTAAATTATAAAATAACTCATGGTATCTCTTCTCTTTCATCATCCCTTCCAATTCTATAATTCTATCAGCAAAAAGTTAAGTATCTATTATTCCTAACCCAATGTCTTATACAAGCTTAACCTAAACATAAATATTCAAATAAAGAGATTTAAAAGCTCAGTCAATGACTTTAAAATATGATTGTTTCAGCATATCCCACAACTAAAATACCTTTAAGGAAGTCTAATCTGTGGAATATCAAAGTATGCAAAATGTCCTAACATGACCATATCCAAAGTTTTAAATATTCAAAAAAGAGTAAAATGACTCCTCCCTCCCTTCATAGTAAGCAGAAATCACTGTTAAGTAAAATTAGTTCTATAACAGCTTTGGAGATTAAAGACGACAGTCTTTTTTAAAAAGTTCCTTTCAGGGCCGGCCCCGTGGCTTAGCGGTTAAGTGCGCGCACTCCGCTGCTGGCGGCCCGGGTTCGGATCCCGGGCGCGCACCGACGCACTGCTTCTCTGGCCATGCTGAGGCTGCGTCCCACATACAGCAACTAGAAGGATGTGCAACTGTGACATACAACTATCTACTGGGGCTTTGGGGGAAAAATAAATAAATAAATAAAATTATATTAAAAAAATGTTAAAAGGTCCTTTCAGAGCTATAGAGATGTCCCTTGTTTGGTGGGGCAAGGGGAGAAAGGACACATGGACTCCAGCAAAGTAGAAAAACACTCTCTCCATCTATATCCATCTCTTCCAGGTGCATTCTCAGGAAAAGAAATGCCATAATGGCACAGAGTAAAGCTTTTCTACTGAGGAAAAAGAACAGCCAGCCTCGGCCTGCTGAAAATTCAAGTATATAAAAACTAAAAATGCAACTTCATTTTTCTTTTGTGGCATTCTAAACAACCAGAATTTCTTGCAAGCCTAAGGATTCCTTAACTTCACATTCATGGCTCTCAACAATTTTGTATCCCTCCTTTCTCTCCTTCTGCCCTCCAAAGCTGGGCAATTCCAACTCTCTTCATCACTTACTCTGTTCCGGCCACACTGATCATGTCATTGTTGCTCCAACATACAAGGCAAGTCTCCTGTCTTGGCACTTCCTGGAGTCCCTCTACCTGGAATGCTCATCTTCCACATACCCAACATATGGCTCATTCCATCACTCTTTCAGGTCTTCACTCAAATGTCACCTTTTCAGTAAAGCTTTCCCTGGCTACTCTATCTAAAATAGCACACACTCCTATACTTCCTATTCCTCTTCTCTATTTTATTTTTCACCTTAGCCCTTATCACTGTCACTGTCAGTATCTAACAGATACTTCTCACTTATCTTGTTTATTAATTGTTCCTTCACCAGAATGTAAGCTCCATGATTATAGGATTTTTATCTGTTATGTACAACACTGTAGCCCCAGCATTTAGAATAGTGTCTGACAACACATTAGGTGCTCAATATGCTGAATGAATAAATGATACAGCTAGCTGCAACACCACATGTAACTGTGTAGGCGCTACCATCAACACTTCATATTCTAGTCTGAAAGACTTCAATTAACAGATTAGATTTAGGTTATTTTTTTCAAACTGTGCTCTAGGAACTGCAGCAATCCCTTAGGGGCAACTGTGGAGTAGAACATAGAAGCCTAAGCAAGCAGAAAAGTCCCACATTTATGTGTTTTATTCATTGGCTTTCACATAAGATTTAATTTGTAGAAAAGATTTAGCAACATCAAAAAAATCTAAAATCACTGGGTTATATATAACAACTTAGTTCCTACGTTTTACATTTTACTTATTCACTGGAAATGAGGATAATCTAGGTATCATGTTTACATCATCCTTCAGAAAGAGGTTAAAATTAGCACCTAGTCTTATTTAATAATCTGCTACAGAGGCAATCAAAATTTACTATGTATTTTCTAATTAAAACAAGTAGAGAGCAGATTAGTTTGAAAAAAGGGAATGACAAAAAAGCGTACAATTATGTTATTTCATGTACAATATATAAGTTCACTAAGTGGAGATTAAGAAAAGAGCCAAATCCCCTTACCACAACATCTCTGTAAACAAAACTATCTCCCAACCCCACCAAATAGCACTCTTTGACAAAACAAACTACAATACAGTCATGCGCTGCATAATGACATTCTGGTCAACGGATCACATATACAATGGCAGTCCCAAAACACTACTGCCATACAGCCTAGGTGTGTAGTAGGCTATACCATCTAGGTTTGTGTAAGTGCACTCTACGATGTTCGTACAACAATGAAATCACCTAATGATGCATTTCTCAGGACGCAGCCCCATCATTAAGCAACACATGACTGTATTTCATTCTGAACCTCACCTTGAAATACATTCTAATATGACTTGACCAGCACAATTTTTAAAATGTTACATGTTCCAAAAAAGAAAAAGAATAGCACTCACCTTAATGAAGTTACAGATGGACAAGCCTGTCCATACAAACCCATCTGGCCACAAAGAGAATCTGAAAAGTAAAAAAAGTTAGTTATCAGATGCTTCAAAGTAAATCTAACTATGAATCACGCTACAATTCTAATTAAAACACTTTGAAAACAGAAATAAAAGGCTAAAAGATTCATCATTATCTGAACACACACCCATATGAATCAAAACACTATTGAGTGATAACAATAATTACAGAGGAAGGCAGACATACCAAGAAGTATAAGACAAACACGCAAACTATAACTGTAACATCCAAAGGAGCTGAAAACTCATAAAATTTAACAAATTGTTATGTTTATGTCATAGAGAGAGTGTGTCCAAATTGTTTAGTAGAATCCTAGGGATTCCAGGGAGGTACCTAAAGGGTACCAAAAAGCTGAGCATGCAGGTTCCCATCCCCACATAATTGTCCCCCACCCCATCTACTCTTCAACCAAAGCAGTGCTATCTTCATTGGTTTTATACACTGGACTTCATTAAGACTTCATCTGAAGAACAGTTCCATTGCTTTAAAACAAAAAAAAAGCTAAGAATAGCACTAGAACAGAAGGAGCTTTCAATAAGACGTTCTAGGTTCAAATCATAGCTGTGACAATGAGACACTGAAGAATTTATATAACTTCACTGAACCTCAGTTTCTTCATCTGTAACTTGGGGATAATACCACCTATATAACTTTATTCATCACGGATACATCTGGAGGATTGCTGTTTGAATAAAATAGTCATGTGCCACATAATGGCATTTCAGTCAACAACGAACCGCATATACAACAGTGGTCCCATAAGATTAGAATCCTGCAGCCCAGGTGTGTAGCATGCTATACCATCTAGGTTTGCATAAATACACTCTATGATGTTTGCACAATGATGAAATTGCCTAATGATGCATTTCTCAGAACTTATCCCCATTATTAAGCAATGCATGACTGTAAATCAATTTACGAATGTGAAATTGTCTATTAGCACTACCTGGCACGAGGATGATCCACAAATGTCTGTCATACAGGCAACATGAATGAGAGAAGTTGGAATGGGCATAAGTGTATACATATGCATACATTGTAGGAGTGGTGGAGATGGTGAGCAACTAAAGAAAACATGTTCACTTGGAAGGGATCAGCTGCTATTCTCAGTTCTAGCCAATTGCTGCTAAACAAGAGTGCAAGCCCAGTATTGTAAGAACTTCTAATTTTTCAAGAGAAGATATCCAAAATTTTATTTGAAATCTCCTGATTCTTATTTTCTAAATACTACATGGGCCAAACAAAACATTGGATTTTGTCCCAAATTTATAACCTTTGATTTAGAGGATGACTGAATTCTCTGCAGCTAATTGTCCCTGCATGCACTGAAGAGAGACAGACACTTCTATTTCTGCCAGAATGACAGAACAGACAGCTTGATCAACATGGCTACTGAAAATAACAAACACAGGAAAAAATATTTTTAAATCTTCATAAATTAATCAATAACCCTAAAGAAAATAAGGTATGATCGAGACCAAAAACAGTGAAAGAGGAAAACTAGAGAAGTATGCAGAGTACTGAAACCAGCGTTCATTCACTGTCAGGGCATTTTGCCAAACCCTATGAATTTCAGCTTGCAATTTCAAGGCCTATTGCAGCCCAAGGTACAAGAGGCAAAGTCCAGGTGTTACCCAAGAGAAGTGCAAAGAAAACCACTCTTAACCTTGGCATTGAACACTGGTAAGGAGATGAGAGGCTGTGATAGCAGTGCAATAGTACCTCCCCTGGTATTCACAACCATAAGCTGACCTTCACCTAGATTACAGTTTAAAAAGCTTCATACCTAGAATTTTATTTAGGGTAGTCCTAGAATTACCATTCTAGGTGTCCTACACCCAACCTTTACAGAAGCAAATGCAAATCCTCTGAATCTATCTTTGATCTAGGCATGGAAGAATTCCCACAGATAAGGTTCCAAAATAAATAAATTCACAATCAAAAATCACAAAATTCAGAAGGAAACAAGCCACTCAGAATTAAGATAACAGCTGAAATATCAGTTGGCAGAATCAAAACCTCAAAGACTTCAGATATGGGAATTACTAGACACTTTACTATTTTACTTCATGGGTGATTTACCTACTCCTATATTTCAACTGCTCGTATGCAGATGAATCTCAAATCTACATCTCTAGCAGGGATCAATCTCCTGATCTCCAAACATAAATATCTAACATTCCCTCCTAGAAATCCCAAATTTATCGTGTCCAAAACTGAATTCAGGGGCCAGCCTGGTGGCGCAAGCAGTTAAGTGCGTGCGCTCCGCTGCAGCGGCCCAGGGTTCGCTGGTTCAGATCCTGGGCGCGCACCGACGCACTGCTTGTCAAGCCACGCTGTGACAGCGTCCCATATAAAGTGGAGAAAGATGGGCATGGATGTTAGCCCAGGGCCAGTCTTCCTCAGCAAAAAACAAAAAAAAACAAGAGGAAGATTGGCGGATGTTAGCTCAGGGCAGATCTTGCTCACAAACAAACTGAATTCATCATCTTTCTTTAATGTATTTCCTATCTTGATAAAAATGGCACAGTCCTTTTATCTAAGAATGGCTTTCAGGCTTCCAGTCTAACTCCTTTCTTTTCCTTTGTTAGAGCAAAACACTTCTTTCCAACTCTTTATTTCTATGAGGAATGACTTCTCTAAACACTCCTGGGCTCTTAGCCCACTCTTCATCAAAGAGGTAAGTAATCTGGTTAGTGGGCAGAGCTAACTCCAGGACTCTACAAGGCAGTGATATGGGTGTGCCTGCTCTGTTGACCCTAACAATCTAGACATGAGGTGGGCTGTCCCCTGGTCTAGACTGGGTTCTGTTGGGTGGGGACAAGAGAACGTGGAGACAGAGCCAGCCCATTGGGCTCTTAAACCTAAGCCACATTCTACAATATTCTACAATCAGCAGTTTTATCAAAAACAAAGGTAATTCCTCCAAAAGTTACCAGCATTCTACTCCTAGGCATGTGTGTACCAACGCACTGCTTGGCAAGCCATGCTGGGGTGGCGTCCACATAAAGTGGAGGAAGATGGGCATGGATCTTAGGCCAGCCTTCCTCAGCAAAAAGAGGAGGATTGGCAGATGTTAGCTCAGGGCAGATCTTCCTCACAAAAAAAAAAGAAAAAAAAACTAGTTTTAAAAATATAATATTGCATTTTTTGATCTGCTGACTCTTGTTTTGTTACTTCAGAATTCAAGAAAGGGAAAAGGCTCTTATATTTTGAATCCCCCAAACATCAACACCCTGAGGACCCCCAATTACTTACCTTTCACTACCAACTCTAGCTCCTAGACATCTTTCTAATCTGCTTTAGCCTCAATGCCTTAGTTTCAGTTTTCTCCATTTTAATCTAGATTATTGCTCCTAAATGGTGTCCTGAACCCCAGGCTGGTCAAGTGAAAGAACAAACATATACTAATCTTTTTCTCCCTATCCAGGCAAATGACCAGCAACGTGGAAATCTCACAAAAGAATGCTAAGGTTCACAGCAAGTCAGGAAAATCTCAGTGTCTTCTAAATTACAAACTCATACCCCTGGAGCAAACTAAAGTTGAACAATTATATTAACTCATTCAATTACATCCATAATTTATACAGTTAAGTTGGTGCCAACAGCACCTAGCAGCACATTCTCCAAATCCTTTGAAAACCAATATGCAAGAAAGTTTGCATAGAATGCCACAACCAGAATATGGGTAGTAAAAACCTGTCATTCACTGATGGGTACTCCAATAGAAGCTACAGTATTATAACCCATCATCAACAGAAGAACATGGAATTCCTTTTAATATAAGCAGTCTTCAAGTTTATATTAAACTGAGTTACAAACTATTCAAATTTAGGAAGCAGATGTTTAACAAACTAACAGTTGTATAATAACGCTTTATCTGGGAGCAGGAGGTGAAATGGGACTAAGTATTTTGAAAAAGCTCCCAAATAATTCTTATGAGCCCTTCACTCCTCTCTCCCACCCACACAGAAATATAATGCTTTATAGTTTACAAAGAACTTAGAACATTCAAAACTTTGAGTCAAGACCTAGACTGGAGGGCCGGCCCTGTGGCTTAGCAGTTAAGTGCGCGTGCTCCGCTACTGGCAGCTCGGGTTCAGACCCTGGGCGCGCACCAACACACCGCTTCTCCGGCCATGCTGAGGCTGCGTCCCACATACAGCAACTAGAAGGATGTACAACTATGACATATAACTATCTACTGGGGCTTTGGGAAAAAAAAAGGAGGAGGATTGGCAATAGATGTTAGCTCAGAGCTGGTCTTCCTCAGCAAGAGGAGGATTAGCACGATGTTAGCTCAGGGCCGATCTTCCTCACACACACACAAAAAAAAAAGACCTAGACTGGAATCCCAATTATGACCTTGGGTATATTGTTAACTTCTCTAAGGCTTAATTTCCTCCTCTACACAAAAGTGAAAACTCATGCCTCAGTTATTGTGACAGTAGCTCAAATGAAAGCACCAGCATAATACCAGACAAAAACAAGAATTAAAAGTTTGTCGAAAATAAATGCTACAGCACTGGAGGTCAAGAGATTATCCCTTCTTTTTTATCTCCTAACTCAGCCCTATCTTCCAAAAGACTTGAAAGTATAAGATTCACTAGCATCCAGGAAGGCATAACCTCTTTGATTCAGGTTGACTAAGCACTGCGAATTGTTATACCATTATTCACAGGTAACCATTAAAGCAGTCATGGAAATAACCTCTGTCATAATTAGCCTAAACAGGAGAAATCTGCCAGAGGAAGGCGTAAAGGGAAAAGAATCCTGCTGAGTGAGTAGCAATCAGCTGTTCATCTCAGCTCCACTGACTAAACCTGAAGGCAGTGGTGCAGCTTGAGCTACGAACTGAGATCTTGGAGTCATGTGCTCTCAGAAAGCAACTAAAATCAAATGAGAGGAGCCAGCCCGGTGGCGTGGTCATTAAGTTTGTGTGCTCTGCTTCAGCAGCCCAGGGTTCGCAGGTTCAGTTCCCAGGTGCGGACCTACACACCACTTATCAAGCCATGCTGTGGCAGGCGTCCCACATATAAAGTAGAGGAAAATGGGCACAGATGTTAGCCCAGGGCCAATCTTCCTCAGCAAAAAAAGAGGAGGATTGGCAAGGGATGTTAGCTCAGGGCTAATCTTCCTCACCAAAAAAAAAAAAAAAAAAAAAAAATCATGTGAGAATGATCAATTCACCACAGGAGTATTTGAGGGAAAAGAGAGGCCAAAACTTAACTCTGGAGAACTCTAATAGATAATTTTTAATTATCTAGTTAACTAGTTTATTTATCTAGTTAATTAGGAACTAGTTAAAAAAAAAACAGGAAAATTGTACTGGAGATAGCAAGTGATTTAATGCGGAGAAAGGCAGTAACGTTACACATAGATCAAAATGAATATAAACTGAGATGAGAGGGCCAGCCCCGTGGCTTAGCAGTTAAGTGTGTGCGCTCCACTACTGGCGGCCCGGGGTTCGGATCCCGGGCACGCACCAACACACCGCTTCTCCGGCCACGCTGAGGCTGCGTCCCACATACAGCAACTAGAAGGATGTGCAGCTATGACATACAACTATCTACTGGGGCTTTGGGGGGAAAATAAATAAATAAATAAAATCTTTAAAAAAAAATAAAAAAAATTATAGAGGGTTGCTTTTGTGGACTAGTGAGAGCAAAAACTAGACTGCAAGGAGGTTTAGAAGAGGAAAACAATATTTAGCTACAAATTGTACAAAATGAAAATAAATGGTAAGTGCAATAAGGTCAAGCAGTCAGAGCAGAGAGGAATAGCTTAAGAAATCAGGAAAGGTGAAGAATATGCTAGAACGTTCATCACACTGTATCCCCATTACTCTGTTTTATTCTTCATAGCTCTCATCACCATCTGATATGACTTTTGTTTACTGTCTGTTGCTCCCCCAGTAGAATGCAAGCTCCATAAGAGCAGGAACTTTTATCTGTTTCATTCTGTCATATCCCCAAAACCTGGTATATAGTCAGCAGTCATATCTGTTCAATGAATGAATAAACCAGGTTCCTCAAGAGTTGGAAAAAGAGAGTAAACTTAAAATAAGAAAAACAAGATCTGATTGAAAACTCAACAGATCTTTTTAATATAGTCTTTGTATCCATCACTTCTCTCTGCCTCCACACAAGTAATTTAGGACGAATCCAGTTAGAAGAGCAAGTTAGGTATCCAGAATATAGAAAGAACTCTTACAACTCAATAATAAAACGACAACCCAATTAAAAAATGGGCAAAGACTCAAAGATATATGTCAGGGGCAGAGTATTGGACTGCAAAAAAAAAATGGGCAAAGATTTGAATAGAGATTTCTTTTTTTTTTTTTTTTTGTGAGGAAGATGAGCCCTGAGCTAACATCCATGCTAATCCTCCTCTTTTTGCTGAGGAAGACCAGCTCTGAGCTAACATCTATTGCCAATCTTCCTCGTTTTTTTTTTCCCCCCAAAGCCCCAATAGATAGTTGTATGTCATAGTTGCACATCCTTCTAGTTGCTGTATGTGGGACGCGGCCTCGGCATGGCCGGAGAAGCGGTGCGTCGGGGCGCGCCTGGGGTCCGAACTCGGGCCACCAGTAGCTGAGTGCGTACGCTTAAACGCTAAGCCACGGGGCCGGCCCTGAATAGAGATTTCTACAAAGAAGATATATAAATGTCCAATAAGTACATGAAAAGATGTTCAATAACATTAGTCATTAAAGAAATGCAAATCAAAACCACAATGAGATACCACTTCACACCCACTAGGATGGCTGTAATCAAAAAGATAACAACAAGTGTTGCAAAGATGTGGAGAAATTGAAACTAGCATACATTGCTGGTGAAAATGTAAAATAGTACAGCCTCTTTGGAAAACAGTTTGGCAGTTCGTCAAAAAGTTAAACATAGACTTACCATACGACACAGCCATTCTACTCCTAGGGTATATACCCAAGAAATGAAACATACATCCACAGAAAAATCTGTAGGCAAATGTTCACAGCAGCATTAAATCATAATAGAAAAAAAGTGGAAACAATCCAAATGCCCATTAATTGATGAACGGATAAATAAGATGTTATATCCATAAAAGTGGAATATTATTTGGCAATAAAAAGGAATGATACATGCTACAACATGTATGACCCTTGAAAACATGCTAAGTGAAAGATACCAGTCACAAGACTACATATTATGATTCCATTTATATCAAATGTCCAAAACAGGCAAATTTATATTAGTAGTCTAATTGTTGGTTAGTACTTAGATTAGTAGTTTCTTAGAGCTTGGGAAGGGGGAAGAGGTAAAGGAGATTAACTGCTAATGGGTATGGGGTTTCTTTTAGAGGGAGAAAAATGTTCCAAAATTAGATTGCAGTGATGGTTATACAACCCTATGAAAAAACTAAAAAACACTGAAACCTATTTATAAAAATTTTACACTTTTGGGCCGGCCCCATGGCTTAGCTATCAAGTGCGCACGCTCCGCTGCTGGCGGCCTGGGTTCGGATCCCAGGCACGCACCGACGCACTGCTTCTCCGGCCATGCTGAGGCCGCGTCCCACATAGAGCAATTAGAAGGATGCGCAGCTATGACATACAACTATCTACCGGGAATTTGGGGGGAAAAAAATAAACAAATAAATTTTACACTTTTTTTTTCTTTTTGTAAGGAAGATCAGCCCTGAGCTAACATCCATGCTAATCCTCCTCTTTTTTTGCTGAAGAAGACTGGCTCTGAGCTAACATCTATTGCCAATCCTCCTCCTTTTTTCCCCCAAAGCCCCAGTAGATAGCTGTATGTCATGGTTGCACATCCTTCTAGTTGCTCTATGTGGGACGTGGCCTCAGCATGGCCGGAGAAGTGGTGTGTCCGTGCGCGCCCGGGATCCGAACCTGGGCCGCCAGTAGCAGAGCACGCACTTAACCGCTAAGCCATGGGGCCGGCCCCTAAATTTTACACTTTAAATAGGTGAACTGTATGGTATGTGAAATTGTATCTCAACGAGGCTGGGGTTTTTTTAAAAGCAGGTTGAGAACCATCAGACACAAATGTTCTTGTTCTGTTAAGTTCCTGCTTCTTCCCTCACTAGTGCCACAGGAGCCACCCCCATACCCCAAACTGGAACAGAAAGAGGAGAGTTAAAGTAATGACTTCACCAGAAAGCAACTCTATTACAGCAATTATTTTCAAATCTATAACCCTTTAAACTATTAGTGGTTCAGGAAAGTTTGTTTTCTGGTGGGCTCCACTATTTCCAAACCACACCGTTTATTAATTATGTTTAATGAAAATACACTTATGGTTCACAAAAAAGTTTTACACACCCTGAAAAAATTCTACAGGAAACCACTCTACTACTATCTACAAATCAACTACTTAGGCTATACCTCTCTCCTAAAACAAAACCAGGGCCAGGTCTTATTATTCTCTAATAACCGATACTGAAAAAAAGCATACCAACGAACAATCAGCTTCAGCTTTTTAAGAGTAGGAGATGTAATTCTGAACTAACTGTCTCTTTACACTCCATAGGATAGGACCGGTGTCAACAACAGAGGCGGTAAACGTGGGGGAGGGGAGCTTCTTGGCCAAACATCACAGAGCTATAACTTCTTCCAAACCCCAAACCTTACTTCCTGCAATTTATGTAAACAGATCACAGGCCACCCTCTTCAAACTAAATCATAACCCTAGCAAATAACACAGGATTCTATTTCTGGGTCTGTCATTAACTCACTGGATAATCCTGAAGTTTCAGTCGCTCTACTTTGCTCAATAACTTAACCACAACTTCTGGTTCCAATATCAAATCACGTAGACTAATAAAGAACTTTTTCCCAATTCGTAGATTTATTTTTATAGAAAACCTAACAAAAGTATATGAAACTAAATCGCATTATATGTTTAAATTGCCTCTATTGAATATACATGAAATATGAAAAGTTCAAAAGATTATTCACTCCAAAGTGTTGAACCCTTCCATTTTAAACTTTTAAAGGTATTCACTAAACAGAGAGAGAATAAGCGTCCAGAGGGCTGAAAGGTTTTGAGGCTTTAAATTTAAGCTCAGTTATATTTAGAAAACCAAGATGCCACCTCTCTGGATCCTGTATCTTTATCTCAGGCATTTGATTCATGTGCTTTGCCTGGTGTAATTCAAAGCAAGAGATCCTACCATATCCCTGCAAAGTAAACTTAACATATCAGAACATACTAATTGTCACAGGAATGACATGCTACTGTACTGCAACTGAGAAGATAGGAAGCTATACTCTCCACTACTAGAGCTCTCTAACAATATAAAAATTACATGGCTGGTCCCCAAAGCCAGTCTACAAACCACTGCCAACTTTATAAGAATCATTTCTAGGTGCCAGCCCAGTGGCACAGTGGTTAAGTGCATACGCTCCGCTTCGGCAGCCCAGGGTTCACAGGTTCGGATCCCATAAGCACACCAACGCACCACTTGTCAAGCCATGCTGTGGTGGCATCCCATATAAAGTAGAGGAAGATGGGCACCAATGTTAGCCCAGGGCCAATCTTCCTCAGCAAAAAAAAAAAAAAAAAGAAAAAGAAAAAAAGAGGATTGGCATTGAATCTTAGCTCAAGGCTGATCCTCTTTACGGAGAAAAAAAAAAGAATCATTTCTATTCCACTCCTGGGAATCCTGACTCAAGAGCCTAGGGTGAAACCTAGGGAATCTAGTAATTAAAAGTATCTCAGGTGAGATGCCCTATGATCCAGCCATCCCACTACTTGGAATCTATCCAACGCACCTGAAATCAACAATCCAAAGAGGCTTATGCACCCCTATGTTCATTGCAGCATTATTCACCATAGCCAAGAAGTGGAAGCAACCTAAGTGTCCCTCGACTGACGACTGGATTAAGAAAATGTGGTATATATACATACAATGGAATACTACTCAGCCATAAAAAAAGACAAAATCGTCCCATTTGCAACAACATGGATGGGCCTGGAGCGTATTATGTTAAGTGAAATAAGCCAGAAAGAGAAAGACAAACACTGTATGATCTCACTCATATGTGGACTATAAACCAACACATGGACAGAGAAAACTGGACTGTGGTTACCAGGGGCAGTGAGGGTGGGGGGTAGGCACAAGGGGTGAAGGGAGTCATATATATGGTGATGGACAAACAAAAATGTACACCCCAAAATTTCACAATGTTAGAAACCATTAAAACATCAATAAAAAAAAAAAAGTATCTCAGGTGATTTGGATTTACAGCTTAGTTCAGGAACTACTGGTTTAGGACAAGGATAGCAGAAAGGTTTCATATCATTTACCAATTATGCGCGACAGGTAGTAGCGGCCTAAAGTGCTAAACTGAGAAGGTCATGTCTAAACATAACCAGTAATTAGCAGTTTACCACGGACATGGTGATGGGGGAGTACAACATGCAAACCATGTTTCTGTCATCTGTGATTTAGACCACTGAATGAGCTTTTTTTAACGAGGTTTTTGGGGTAAGAGAAGAGAGCCAGATTTGGATTATTTACTTTTAACTGGCAGAAGCTCTGGCTGACTCTGGGAGGGTAGTAGGTAGCAAGAACAGGCCCACTGGCATATGTACCAAGATCTCCACAGTACTTATTAAGTTTCTCAGTATTATACAGAAAAAGAAGATAAGATTTCTACTCTGAAAATGTTTATAATTTTGTTTAAGAAATGAAATTCTAGGGGCTGGCCTGGTGGCGCAAGCAGTTAAGTGTGCTCTCTCCACTGCGGCGGCCCGGGGTTCGCCAGTTCCGGTCCCGGGCACGCACCGACGCACCACTTGTCGAGCCATGCTGTGGCGGCGTTCCATATAAAGTGGAGGAAGATGGGCATGGATGTTAGCCCAGGGCCAGTCTTCCTCAGCAAAAAGAGGAGGACTGGCAGATGTTAGCTCAGTGCCTATCTTCCTCACAAGAAAAAAAAAGAAGAAATGAAATTCTACACAATAATATAAATTTGGTTTGAAAAAAAGGATGTTTGTACCTTGAGGGGTTCCACTTGAGGTAAAGGTGGGAACTAGCAGGGACATTGAGTGCCAGGCAAAAAACAGTAGAGTTTGGATTGATTCAAGAGGAAATCAACTGTGGGTTCCTGATCAGGACATGATTAAAATAATGCATAGAGAGGATTCCACTGGCAGTATTTTCCAGAAAAAAAAAAAACGGAGGCTACATAATCAAGGCATGACCCACAGGAAGGCAAATAATCTGCTTCATATTGTTTCTGTATGTATTTGTCCCTACCATTGGATGGCTGGCTCCTAGTAGGCCAGGTGCATGTCAAACTAACCTTTCTATCTCCCACAATGCCTAGCACATGTTTTGTACATAATAAATACTCCAGAATGTTTGCTGAATTGCTGTAAAGAAAGAAAAAGTCTTATAGATATTTTCAAAAGGAACAGTAACAGAACTTGGTACAGAGACATCAAGGGTCAAAGGAGTGGATGGAGTAAAATTATGCCAAAAAGTAAGGAGGGACTCTATTAGGTAAAAAGAGACAAGAAACATAACAACCAAATGTAATGTGCAGACCTTGGCTGGATCTTGATCAATTAAAAATCTACTATAAAAAGACATCTTTAAACAATTGAGGACATTTTATTATGAATTGGATATTTATTGGATGACACCTAAGAAATACTGTCAATTTTGTTCAATATAATGATGGTACATGGTTATGTAAGAAAATGTCTATATGTTTTAGAGATGCATAGCAAAGTTTGTAGGGGTGAAAAGACAATGTCTATGATTTTCTTTAAAATACTTAAGCAAAAAAGAAAAAGAAAAAAGACAGTTGAGATATATGTGGCAAATAGCTTAATGGTTGAATTTGTGATGGGTATATGGATTCATTATATTCTATCTACTTTTAAGTATACTCAGCAGTGCAATTGGACTTTCATGTTACTTGGTAATTCCAGCATTGTACAATTAATTCTTTTGCTTTTCTTTCTCAGATTTCAGGAAACTTAAGAATGACTAGTACTTCTGAGAAAACAGCCTAGACTCAATCAGAAGAAAACGAGCATTCATTTGTTAGCTCTACTAATAGGAAATCTCTCTGAATCTACTCAAAGAACTTCTTGGAAATTAATATGAGAACTGAATATGAGCCAAGAGAGTGACTCAGCTGCTAAAAAGAAACAAAATACAATCTTAGGCTTCATTAGAAGAATAGTATCCAGATCAAGGAGTGTAACAGTCCCATGCACTCTTCACTAGTTAGTTCACAACTGGAGTATTGTGTTCTGTTTTGAGCAACATATTTTAAGAACACTTACAAGCTAGAATGCTTGCAGGGAGCGGATATCAGACTAGCGAGGAGTTTAGAAGCCAAATGTCAAGAGAAGAATGACTGAAGAAACTGGGTGTGTTTAGCTTGGAGAAGAAAACACTTGCCAGCTTTCCATGTCATCTCTACCATAGAGACCCCAGTGTAATATTTTCCAAAGGATTTCAAGAGTTGTTAATAGGCATTGCATAGTCAAATAAGTTTGAGATAAGCACTTTTTTTTCTCTAAAGGACTTAGCAAAACTTTGTGACTCTTCAAGAAGAGGATGTTCAGTATTTCCTAAATGTGACCATTTATTATTCATTCAACAAATATTTACTGAGGATTCAACAATGAACATTTTTAATATCCTGGAGGACAGTCTGTGAAACAGCAGACCTGGGCCTCTTGCTACTCCTAACTTGCATTGTGCTTCCTCATCTCTAGGTTTTTGATTATCCTCTCAGCCTAGAATGCACCATCATTAATCTCAACTCAAACATTATCTCCTCCATGAAGCGTTCCCAATCATCATAAGCACAAACTCTCTCTTCAACAAACCCACGGCTCTTTCTCTGTATCAGTTCTTGGTGAATAGACTATGCCTCTTACTTAGCTTTTGTTTGCTCACAATGCCCAGGACAGTGTCTGGCATGCATAGGTGCTCAACAAATATTTGCTGAATGAATAATCACGTTCAAATATTTGAATATTCTTGTTAAAGAAGGCAAACTAGGTCTCTACTGTTACTCACAGAAAGACTAGGAAAAACAGATGAAGTAAGAAGCAAATTTTGCCTCAGAGCTAACAACAGACAGACTACCTTATAGCTATCAGTGACTACAGATGTACTAAGAGTAACCAAAAGACTATATATCAAGTGTTTTAGTGGGATATCTCACTGGCCTGAACAACTCTTAAGATTCTAGGAACTGTTTTATATCTCATTATATTAGACAAAAGATAATTTTTGATACAATATATTTGCATCAATATTAAAATTTTTTAAATTAAGCTTAAACACGAAATATCCTTTCATTTACTAGTATATTGAATACGTAATGATGCCTACTACGTGTCATGTACAGTGCTAAGTATAGAGGATAAAAGACAAAAAAAGACACTGCCTCTATTCTAGAAAAGTCAATACAAGGTTTCTTATTATGCTCCCAAAGCAAATCTGATACAAATCTGAATGCCTAGGTCATCTACCTCAATAAGAAATGCTCCTTAGATGAGGAAATTCTTTAGATCAATGATTTTCAATATTTTGCAGAGAAATAGCTATGAAGCCATCGGCTCCTCTTAAAGCCATACAAGCCACACTACTAACTGCATTAAGATCTTCAAACAAACAACCTAGTTATTCTGCCCTTCTCTGCTAAAAATTAGAAACAGAAGAAACCCCAGGATACCTCCATATGCCAAAGATACCTCTGTGATGTCTCTCCCAAACTAAAAGCGGTAGTCTTTGCTAGCAGAGAGCCTTTTACTTGTGTACTCAGCATTTAGTACAGTGCCCAGGACACAGCAGATGGTGAATAAATGAGCAAACGAGTGAGAGAAATTAATGAGTCCAATATTTCTGGATGAAAACAGTACCTTAAAGAAGCACCAACAATTTGGTTTTTCTTATTAGAAACCTGCCAAAGAAATGGAAGCACATGAGTAGAGCCTTAAGTCCATCTTCATAAGTCACAGTGTGATTTTTAGGCCATTTACTGATAAGTACTTATTGTAAGTAAATCGAAGGTCTTGGTTGCTTCTGGGGGACTAATAAATTAACTTATTGATCAGCAGAGCTAATAACCAAATCCTAACTCAAAGAAAAAACTGAAACACTTAATACATCCACAACTTGAACCATAAGATTTATAATCAAATAATTTATCAAACCAATTTACTAACATAACTACCTAGAAAGCAAAATACTTTGATAGCACCAAGTGTTTAAACTGTTCTTCAAAAGTGCTGATTCATGTTCTTCCAAATTCTCATTTGAACCATAAAAATCAGACATATGTTTATTATAGGGAACTTAGAAAATATAAACAGGTTCAAAGGAAAAAATAAAGACCACCCACTGTGATGCTTTCTTTCCCAGTCTTTTGTTCCACAGTTATAACTTTTTCATAAACTGTCACTCTTCCTATCCACTTTGCAAGAGAGAAGAGATTCACACTACAGCAATAACCCACACACCCTCAGCAGAATCATGTTCCAGGTATAATTTCTCGATGTCTAAATTTTATAGATGTGTACCTCCACAAAATAAGACCAAATCTGCTATGTAGTAACCCTTAAAAGTTTCCCTTCTGATTCTACCTCCTCTTTACCTCCAGAATTCTACAAGGAATGCAGGCTCAAGTAAAAATATATCCAATGACTGGAAATGAACCCAAATTTAACAAAAAAAAAATAATCTGTTCCCAATAGTTTTACGTCCCCTTGTCTGACATTTATCTCAAGACAAATTTCTGCTCCAAGTAGCCCCGGTCCTTTGGGGTCCATAACCTTTAATTTCTACCTCAAAAATCCAAAGTATGTTCTTCATAAAAACTGTCAGTTTTCTACTAAAGAGTACAAGACTAGGGGCCAGCCCAGTGGCACAAGTCGTTAAGTGTGGGTGCTCCGCTGCAATGGCCCGGGGTTCACCGGTTCAGATCCCGGGCGCACACCGACGCACCACTTGTCAAGCCATGCTGTGGTGGCGTCCCACATAAAGCAGAGGAGGATGGGCATGGATGTCAGCCCAGGGCCAGTCTTCATCAGCAAAAAAAAAAAGAGGAGAGGATTGGCAGATGTTAGCTCAGGGCCGATCTTCCTCACCAAAAAAAAAAAAAAAAAGAGTACAGGACTAGAAACAGAATGCAGGATTTGAATTCCTGTCTCTGTTCTACTACTAAATAACTGAGTGACGCTAAGTCAGTCTTAGCTTGTGTCTCATTTTCGCTATTTGTCAATAGGAATATTACTTGCCCTACCTATGTTACAGGGCTGTTGTGAGGCTCCAAAAATCCAATAGATCAGAGAAAATGCTTTTCAAAAAGCATAATTCAAATGTAAGGTGGAAATCCTTCCAAAACACATATGCCCTATAATAAACAATATAAAACATGACTTCCTCTGATATGCAAAAGATGCCATTTCTGATGGTGATTAGGGTCTACGTATATACATGGTGGGACAATACCATCAATAGCTCCTTACACAAGGTAGACAGGTAAAGCATGTCATAGATTCACAGACCCAACCACACTACCTCCTGCCATTGACAGTCTGGTCCATCTTCATTCAGAAGAGTCAACCTGTTCCTGACTGCAGGAACTGTTGTGTCTGTAATTAATTTCTCAAAGCTCCACAGACAAGCCACAAAAACTTTTTATTTTTAATAAGCACCCATGCACCCACTAGCCAAAACCTAAGACCTTACCAATAACTTATTTCTACCATATTGCACTTCTCTCCCAATCCCATATTTCTGTAAGCAAAGAGAATCTGAAACTTTTATTAGTGAGTTCTAGCAGTCTTCCCCCTTCATCCATTCCTCTCACAAATCTTTCAATACACAGTAAAGCCAGGTCTCAACCTTAGGAAAAAGGTGATTACAATTTCCAAGATCTTTAAGTGCGTGCGCTCCCCTGGTGGCGGCCCAGGTTCGGATCCCGGGCGCGCACCAACGCACGGCTTCTCCGGCCATGCTGAGGCCGCGTCCCACATACAGCAACTAGAAGGATGTGCAGCTATGACATACAACTATCTACTGGGGCTTTGGGGGAAAAAAATAAAAAAAATAAAAAAACAGAAACTAGGCTTATTAACGGTGTCAAAGTAAGAGTTCTTATTGAATATGGTCCTAATGATCTTATATCATATTCATATTTATTCTATACTTTATCTTGTTACAGTTTTAAAGTTTGACACCACATAAGTCTCACTTGCTTTGTTCCAGGTTTCTCTCAATTCTATAGAAAACAGAACTTTATTTTTTTATTTATTTATTTTTTTTTTGGTGAGGAAGATCAGCCCTGAGCTAACACCCGTGCTAATCCTCCTCTTTTTGCTGAGGAAGACCGGCTCTGAGCTAACATTATTGCCAATCCTCCTCCTTTTTTTCCCCCAAAGCCCCAGTAGATAGTTGTATGTCATAGTTGCACATCCATCTCGTTGCTGTATGTGGGACACGGCCTCAGCATGGCCGGAGAAGCGGTGCGTCAGTGCGCGCCCGGGGTTCCGAACCCGGGCCGCCAGTAGCGGAGCGCACGCACTTAACCACTAAGCCACAGGGCCGCCCAAAAACAGAATTATTTTCTATAGAAAATATAGAAGCTATAGAAAAGTATAGAAAGCTATAGAAAAGTAATAGCTATAGAAAAGTAAAGCTATAGAAAAGTAATAACCACTCTGAAGGACACTGCATTCTCAGGCTATCAGCTGATATGTCAAGTAGAATAGAGGCCAAAGGTACCTAACTCCAAAAGGTTACTTAAAATAAGCAGAATGCCATTGTTATAAATATAAATACAACATCTGATTCCATATAACAAAGCTATTTCCATATCCCAACAGATGGCCCACAGTAATAACGCTTTGCTGATCTGGTTATAACAAATTCTATTAAATCCAAAATCCTGTATAGCAGATGCCTTTTCCAGTTTCAGTATAAGTCTCTATCTTTAACCAAAACACTGTGCTGTGGTTCTTGTTATTTGTGCACTAAAATCCATTTATGCCAATTAAGGCAGTCAAATTCTTTGAAAGTTGTCATAGGGCCGGCCCCGTGGCTTAGCGGTTAAGTGCGCGCACTCCATTACTGGCGGCCCGGGTTCGGATCCCGGGCACATACCGACGCACCGATTCTCCTGCCGTGCTGAGGCCACGTCCCACATACAGCAACTAGAAGGATGTGCAACTGTGACATACAACTATCCACTGGGGCTTTGGGGAAAAAAAAGGAGGAGGATTGGCAATAGATGTTAGCTCAGAGCCGGTCTTCTTCAGCAAAAAGAGGAGGATTAGCATGGATGTTAGCTCAGGGCTGATCTTCCTCACAAAAAAAAAAAAAAAATGCCTCAGAAAATGTTAGCTATTAATAACATCACTACCAATATCACCATCAGCACATTAATCCCCACTAGAGTTCTGAAAGAAAAGGGAGAAATATGAAATGACTTACCTAAATCACAGAGCAAACAAGTCACAGAATCTGGTAAGAAAAATCTCTTCATTTTAAGTCCTAAAGATTAAACATTAAAAATTACTGATTCCCTAATTAAGGGGATTTCTCAGCCCCTCTAATTTTCCAGGAATTCACATGGGGATCCTTTAAGTTAGAATAACGGCATAGAGTAGTGGAAATAGCAACGGACCTAGACTAAGAAGATCTAATTCTCCATCACTGACTTAAGTGTGCAATATTGGGCAAGTCACCTAATCTAAACTTCAAATTGCTCATCTTAAAACATGCTTTGCTGGGCTGGCCCCGTGGCTTGGCGGTTGAGTGCGCGCGCTCTGCTACTGGCGGCCCAGGTTCGGGTCCCGGGCGCGCACCGACGCACCGCTTCTCCGACCATGCTGGGGCCGTGTCCCACATGCAGCAACTAGAGGGATGTGCAGCTATGACACACAACTATCTACTGGGGCTTTGGGGGAAAAAAATAAATAAATAAAATTATTAAAAAAAAAAATGCTTTGCTGAGGCCGGCCCAGTGGTGTAGCAGTTAAGTTTGCGCGCTCTGCTTTGGCGGCCCTGGGTTTGCAGGTTCAGATCCCGGGCGCGCACTGACGCACCGCTTGTCAAGCCACGCTGTGGCAGCGTCCCATATAAAGTAGAGGAAGATGGGCACAGATGTTAGCCCAAGGCCAATCTTCTTAAGCAAAAAAGAGGAGGATTGGCAACGGATGTTAGCTCAGGGCTAACCTTCCTCACAAAAAAAAAAAAAAAAAAAAATGCTTTGCCTACATCACAGGGTTGTCGTGAGCTCAAATGAGATAACGTATAAGAAAACGTACGTAAACCATAAACACACTACAGTCACACACCACATAATGACATTTCTGTCAATGACGGACCACATATATGACGTCGGTCCCATAACATTAGTACCATATAGCCTAGGTGTGTAGGCTATACCATCTAGGTTTGTGTAAGTTACACTCTATGATGTTCCCACAACAATAGAAATCAGCTAACGACGCCTTTTCTCAGAATGTATCCCCATCGTTAAATAGCACATGACTGTATATGAATGTTCAAGGGCCATGTCTTACTCATCTTTATATCCTCGATGCCTAGCAGAATGCACAGCAGAGGTTATAATCTAAAAGAAAAGCCATGGGAGGGGTAGAGTTGGCAGGGTGAGGATTAAGGTGAAGACAGGGAAGGGTTTTTAAAAAAGCAAGAAACCCAACTGTCCATCAACTGATGAATGGACACATAAAAGGTGGTATAGCCATACAGTGGAATATTATTCAGCAATAAAAAGAAGTGAGATACTGATATACTTTACAATACGGATGACCCTTGAAACATCATGCTAAGTGAAAGAAGCCAGGCACAGAAGACCATATGTTGTACGAGTCCATTTATATGAAACGTCCAGAATAGGCAAATCTACAGAAATGGTAAGGACATTAGTGGTCGCCTAAGACTGGGAGGGAGGGGAAGTGACTGCTAATGGGTACAGACTTTCTTTGGGGGGGATGATGAAATGTCTAAAGATGACTGTGGTGATGGCTGCACAACTTGGTAAACATACTAAAAACCACTGAATTGTATACTTCAAATGGGTGAACTGTATAGTATGTGAATTACATGCTGATAAAACTGTTTAAAAAAAGAGTGAGAAGAAAAGTTTGTGAGAGCCATAAAGTATAAAATCGCTGGCTTTAGAACACAAGTTTCTTTCCTTTTTAAAGAAAAAAAGTGAGTTTTCTGATATTTGAGTAGCTCTGACATGTGGACCAGAATGAGACCAGAGGAAGCATTTGGAGAAGATACTAAGAATTACCACACCAGACCATAATGTCTCTACAAATCCTTCTGTGAAAAACAAATCTGGCATCTATTCTTATCCTTCCTTTCAAAATGCTCTCTAAGGTTACAAATTACATCCCAGTCCTAGTTCAATAGTCTTTTCATCATGATCATTGTTTTTGAACTTCAAGACTACATTAGATACTGTCAACCACACTATCTTTCCTATCCTTGGCTTCTGTGGCACTGATACACTTCCTGGTTCTTCTCAGAATGCTTTACCTACTAGCCTATAACGTCCAAAGTCCCAAACCTCAAAGCTCTTTCTCCATCATACTACTAACCTCCCTCACGTGTTTTTTTTACTACCATTTATAGCCCTAATGCACAATCTACATTTCATCTCTACTCATCATACAGCGATGTTATACAGACACTTCAGTATTATTCTCGTCAATTCTTGATTATCTTCACTAAGGCTAGGAAGCAGTGGTGTGGCTCAACCAAAATAAATAATTCCTAAGCTATTTCTACGTGGCTTTGCAATGTGGTATACAATTTTTTCCTTCTGAATAGATGTTTTTCTAACTGTTTTGCTTAGATTAATACTAAACTAGTCTGCATTTCCAGAGCTAAACCAGCAAGGAGAGAAGGCTATCAGGAGTGGCAGACTAGCCTGCTATTGAAAAACTGATTGTACACAATCTGGTGTTGCCCATAACCAATCTCAGCTCATTTTCCTTCACAGTGATACTCTCCTGATCTCCTCACTATTATCAGCCATCTTCCAAGGATTCTAGGCTTTAATCTTCTAATGTTTTATTTGCTCTCCTCCCTTTGCCCACATTCAGTCATCACTAAGTTCACATTAATTCTTACTCACACATACATCTTATATACTCTATACACTCTTTCTTAGGACAGTATAATTTAATGATTAAATGTGTAAGCTCAAAGGCCAGATTGCCTGGGTTCAAATCCCAGCTCTGCTGCTTACTCTCTAGGGGATTGGGGGCAAGTTACCTCACCTCTCTGTAACTCAGTTTCTTCGTAGGAATAATAAGATCTTATTATGAAGATTTTATGAGTTAAATACATGTAAAGAGCTTAGAACAATGCCTGGCACACAGTAAGTACTCAATAAACATTAGCTATTATTTTATTCCCATAATCACTATCTTACATCAGACCCTCATCATCTTATTCCTAAAATTATCCAAGAGCATTCTAGTCAGTCTCCCCACTCCAGGACATTCAGCTAATACAAAAACCTTCCTCAGGAACAATATGCATCATCTTACTCCCCTTCTTTAGAACCCACTGTGGTACCCCATCAAACTAAACCATATATCCTTGATAGGTCCTCCACCAATACCCATTCACCAATCCTCAACTCATTTATTATTATTCACCAATACAGATTCCCTGTGCCAATCAAGCTGCTTAATATCTTTTGTACAATGTCACTTCTCTGTCTTTGCAAGTACCCTTTCACTCTCCTGAAATACATCTCTTCCCCTTTGAAAATTC
The DNA here is from genome assembly GCF_020826845.1 of Diceros bicornis minor. Classification (NCBI taxonomy): domain Eukaryota; kingdom Metazoa; phylum Chordata; class Mammalia; order Perissodactyla; family Rhinocerotidae; genus Diceros; species Diceros bicornis. Next base: position 5,171,563 of record NC_080752.1, read on the forward strand.
CTATCTTTATCAAATCTCACTTATACCTTTGACTTTGGTTACACTGTTATCCCAACCAGGAGTTTGATGTTGCTTGGTAATTATGAACGATGTATGTTACCTGTTGTTTCCCCAACTGAAGTTGAAGCCTTTGAAAAGACCACATATTTTATTCCTTGTGTCTCTTCATACAGACTACTTCACACATAGCACTGTTATTTTGCAGAAGGACACAAATGCTGACCGACTTATTAAAAAAAACATGCCTCAGAATGTATCAGAACAACATTCTCTATTTTCCACTGCCCCACCCACACTTAGCATGATGAAAGCAGATAGAATCTGTATTTAAATATTTTTATTTTACATGGAGGGAGAATGTACTAACAACTGTACCAGATAAAAGGAAAAAAACATACTCCAAGAGAATGCACAATGCAAAAAGCAAATCAAGAAAAAGTGAGCATGCTGGCCATTCTGGAATCAAAAAGTGGCTTCAAAACATTACGATTTTTTTATTTCACCCAAACTAACGAACCAAAAAGAGCCAAAATAAATGTGTCTTGACCCCATCCAAAAAATATCTAATAAAAGCATGAGAAAGTCCCCAGTCTCCTGAACAGCACAAAACCAAGACCAAGATTCACCTCAACTCCAAGAGACACAAAAAAGAAAACAGAAATCCTCAAGTTTATCTAAAAAACTTCAATCACATCTATATATGCTACCCAAATAGAAAAATGAAGAGGCGTTACTACTTTTCTACAAATATTTGCTAAAGTCTAGGAGGAATAAAAGGCTTCTCTCACTGCTACTGTGCCTGCTCCCTATTAAGGGAGCAATGTGTGGTCACAAAAGGGCAAAACACAGGAAAATGGAAACCTTAATTTGGAAGAGACATCAAGGAAAGAAACTCCTCAAAACACGTTTCAAAAAACAGAGAGCGCAACAATACACAACAGAAAGAGGGAAAGTGTAATAAAAGAGCTCCCAGGAAATAAGTGACTCAGTGAAACTACTGAGTGCTGCCTCGCAAGTGAAGAGCTATGCATGGAACACTTCTACGACATGCACCGTTTCACTGGGAAACAACACAGAAGGAAAAAAATTAACGTCAGGAAAAGACAAAAAAGATGCCCACCAATCTCTGACGACCTGGCCAGCCCAACTCACCTCATTCGGGAGTCCAACCAGGAACAACAGAGACGTGGACTGCACAACACAGAAAAGAACAACTTTCGCCGACTACACACACAAAAAGCAAAACGGAGAAGTGAAAACCATACCCCTCGACGCTGCAGCAGCTAGAGCTTATTCTCTCCGTAGGACTACGCAGAAGAGAACAGCACAAGAGCAGCTCCAGAGAAGGAAAGGCGTCAGTGAAGAAGCCCTGTTATGTCTCCTACTGGCCTCGATTGCAGAGAGCACAACTCCTGCTTCCTCCAGCTAACCACCGCCGGCCTCAGCAAGGCAAACTGACCCCGACGCCTTCCACGCCAGCCGGAGGAAATCACAGAGGAAAACCACCCGCGGACCTCCCTCCTCACCAGCTGCAAAAATGGAGGGGGTGGGGGAGAGACACCCTACCACGTGGGCAGGATGCAACACACAGCACAGCAACACGTCCGCATGGAACGGCTGCCTCTGCCCTAACACCGGCAGAGGACACGGCGACAGGATGGGTGGGAACGCAGGCCCCTCGCGCGGGCCTCCTCACCCCGCAGGGCATACCCGAGGCGCGAGGTCCGGCCCGCCTCAACCGCCGAAAATCACCCCCGCGCTCGGAGGGAAGAAGCCGCATCGGGCCGGCCAGGGGGCTAGCCCAGGCCGGGGGACAGGTCCCGGGAGGCGGCGGCGGCCGCGGTCGTCCGACGCAGCGCCCCAGGAACCCCGCTGGGGGAGGGGCGGGAGGCGCGAGCCGCCGCTTCCCGGCTGAGGGGCAGCAGCAGCTGAGGCGACGCCGCGGGGGAGGGGGGACCCAGCCCTCGCCGCCCGCCAAGCCCCGGCCGGGCCCGGGCCCCCGCCCCGCCCGCCCGCGCCGCAGCGCGGCCACGGCTGAGAGGAGGTAGAGGGCGTCTCGCGGAGGGCAGCGCCTGCCTCCGTCCCGGGAGATGCCTCGGCCCCGCCTCCTCGCCCGCCGCCCCGGCCCGGCCTTCCCGGCGGCGGGCGCTCACCTCAGGCTGTGCAGGCCGGGACGGCCCGGCCGAGCCCCCGGCCGCGGCGCGCGTCTCCGCCCCCCGGGGAAAGGTCCCAACGGCGCCTGGTGCGAGCGGCCGAGGCCCGGGCAGCGCCTAGAGCGGCGGCAGCAGCAAGAGCAGCCAACATCCGGGGCCGCGCACCCGGAACTACTTCCGACGCGCTCTCCCTCCCGCCCCTGCCGCCGCCGCCGCTGCCACCCCCGCCTCCCGCGACGTCGCTGCGCCACCGGCCCGGCGTCGGCGGCGTCACGGCGCCTCCGCGATCACGGCAGCGGCGGCGCGCGCGGAATCCCTCCGCTGGGACAAGTAGTGCCCCGGGACTCCGGGGGTTCTGCCTTGGCGTAGCCCGTGTCATCCAGCAGCCGGCAGCTCCGAGCGACTTAGGGGTCTCTGCGCCTCAGAGCAGCGACTAGGAAGTGGGGGCGGCGCGGCCGGCTCTGTAGTTGAGGACAGCAGGGACCTGCGGCCTTGGACCCCGCCCGCAGATTCCAGGAGCCTCATGCTCCGGGGGAATGGCTCCTCGTGACCCTGCCCCCCCGCCAACGCCCGCCGCCTCACCGTAGCGACAGGCACCTTAGCCGCTCCGGGAAACCGGACGCCTTCTCCAGCTTGGCACACTGCGGATTCTACAGGCCCCAGCAAAGGCACCTTGGGCTTTCAGGCCAGGCTTCTTTCAGCACTTCACAAGTGCCGGGTTCAGACCCATCTCTGCCGGGGCCTTGCCGGGGCCTAGCCTGAGCTTCCTTCTCACAACAAAGGAGCTGGGACTCGAAAGGCCCTTCTGAGGGCCTAGCTCCCCAGGTTATGGTCCTTGCTATCAACAGGTGGAGCATTTAGAAGAGTAGTTCGGGCGACTTGTGAACTTTGGAATTTACTTCTACGTCAGTCTTCACTGGCTCTTCCTCTAAACTGTCGGCACTGCCGGTCTGCCCTGTAATTTCACACTTAATTACGTGCAGACGTATTATTTGCTATTGCGTCATTCGCGTTAGTCACCTATGTAGCACCAAGCATGCTTTTGAATTCACAGTAGGTGCTCAGTATTTGGTACTGAGATAACGTGTTAGGTGAATACTAGGCTGAGTGGATGAGAGGGAAGGAAGAGGCCTGAGTGAATTGGCCCTAGAAACCTTTTTGGGCGTAGTCTTATAGAGGTCAGATAAAGACCTCTGAAGAGCTGAGTACCCAATTGCTTCAGCGAACATTAAACTCCTACCATTTTCCAAGCATTTCTAGGCATTGAGGATTCAAAGCACTCCTATATTCCTTTTCTATATGACTCTAGCAAGATTCTGAAAATACAAAGATTCATTCACTTCTTCATCCAACAAATATTTGCCAATCACTACTAAGGCTGTCAGACACTGTTTTTGTGCTTGGGATGCGTCAGTGAACAGGAGAGAGAGGGGGAAAAAAATACCCTCCCCTCTTGGAGGTATCATTGTACAAGGAGAAAGATGATAAACATAAGAAAATTATTGGGTATGATAGGTGTTTAGTGGTATGGGAAAAAATAAACCAGGGTAAAGGGTATGAGGAAAACTGGAGGAGAGGGGGTTGGGATTTTTTTTTAACATCAATATTTATTCATTGATGATATGTTCATTTGCTCAACAAATACTTTAGCCGAACCATGTTTTAGGTGCTGACGCTTCAGCAGAGAGTAAGCCAGACAAAGTTCTGACCCGGTGGACTCCACCGCTGGTGAGGACCACATGCCAGCTGCTTTCATGTGTCTTCTCGTTCAAGGCTTTCACCAAGTCCCTGAGACAGCACTCCTATGCTTATCTTCCCAGCTGATGAAATTGAGGCTCAGGAGAGTTAAAAACTTGAGCCAGAATTCAAACCCAAGGTCTTCTGAGTCCAAATTCCTTTCCAGCTTCACCTCAGCTGAGATCTCATATTTTTCTCTTTCATTATGCCTCACCTTTCATCACGTAAACTCATGCATTAATCTATTTTTTTTTTTTTTTTTTGTGAGATCAGCCCTGTGCTAACATCCGCCAATCCTCCTCTTTTTTTGAGGAGGAAGACTGGCCCTGGGCTAACATCCATGCCCATCTTCCTCCACTTTATACAGGACGCTGCCACAGTATGGCTTGCCAAGCAGTGCATCGGTGATCCAAACCAGCGAACCCCGGGCCGCCGCAGCATAGTGCACACACTTAACCGCTTGCGCCAGCAGGCAGGCCCCTCATGCATTAATCTAGGTGAATGGCCTTAAGCCTGCATTGGGGCAAAAGGGAGGGAGAAAGGAAAATATTTAGAGGAGGAGAGAGGGGACTTATCAAAAAATCTAGACATGTGGAGCAAAGTAATAGGTGTAGCAAAGAGGATTTTGTGGAAGAGAAATGAAAGTGGATTAACATCTTATTCCAATTACAGAATGGGATATTAAATAGAGCCATGGAGGAGAGCCCAATTCATAAGGTGACTTGAATGAGAAACCTGTAAGAGGTGAGGGAGTGAGCCATGCTGTTGTCTGGGAAAGAGTGTCCCAGTCAGAAGAAACAGCTAGTGGAAAGGCCCGGGGCGAAAGCATTCCTGGAAGTGTTAGCAATGGTGAGGAGGCCAGGACAGTTCCAGCAGCGTGAGCAAATGAGAGAGGAATGAGGAGATAAGTTCAGAGAGTGGGATCCTGTAGGCCGCTGTAAGGATCTTGGCTAAAATGGAGCCATCACATGGCTTTGAACAGAGGGGTGATATGATCTGTTTTGTGCTTTCAAGCCGGATCACTCTGGCTACTGTGCCAAGAGTAGACGGTGAGAGGAGAATGGTGGAAGTCAGAGGCTCCATCATCTAGGTGCGGGATGGCAGCTTGGACCAGACTGGTAGCAGTAAGATAATAAGATACAGGCTCTATACTTGAAGAACTCACAGTCTAGTGGGAATCAAATAGATTAGATAATTACAATACATTGTGGTCAGGGAAATAGTGTCCTGAAGGAGAGGCCGCCCTTGCCAGCTTTCCTGAGAGAGGATAGAAGTTCCCTCTTCTACCAAGTTGCCAAGGGAATTGGAAGTTTCTGGTTCTTTGTTGGGCCGTTGGGTGGATCCTTGATAACACAGCTAACACTTGTCTTCTTCCCAGCCCTTTAGGTCTCAGCTGAGTGGGGCTATAGGCAGAAGAGTACTAAAGAACAGTCTAGGTCATGGGTTTAAGGAGATGGGCAAAACTGAGATTATTCCTATTTGTCAGAGGAAGAAACTGAGGGCAATAGTCACCAGGTTTCAACCTGAGGCTGGGATCAAGGTCATCAAAGTCCCAAACTAGGAATCTTTCTGAGCCACTTGAGTGGAGTCAGCCAGATAATGGAGTAAAAAAGTAGAAAGACTTGCTTCTGGATAGCTGCCAGAAATGAGTTTGGGGGGCGTGGGGATCAGCAGCCTTTGAGAAGGAAAGCACAGCCGCAGAATATCAAAGAATGAAGTAGGACACCTCCCCTACCCCCACAAAAAAAGTTGTAATGGCCATAGCAGCAGGGGGAGATTTGGGGGATGATGGGGAAGGGAGGGGTTGCTTAAAGCTCAGATTGGGAAAGCAGACCTAGGTTCAATCTCATGTTCCATAACTTGCTTCCTATGTGCCTACGTCAAGTTATTTAGTTCCCCTTAGTGTCTATTTCCTTGCCTATTAAATGGAAACAGTCATCACAGCTACCTAGCAAGAGATAATGCACATGCTGCCATAAAATAAAGGCCCCCAAAGACAATATAATTATGTACAAGGTCGAGTGTCAGCACAGAAAAGAGTAGTTCACAGTCATGGGAGATGAGAGCTGGCTGGGAGGGAAGGTGTGGGGCAGGAGAGCCCTTGAAGAGGAGATGGTATCCAACTCAGGGGACAGAGCCTTAAGAGAAAGAGATTGCTCACAGCAATGAGATAGAGGTGTTATTGTTTTGTGTTGTTTGCAATCTTTTCCCAGCCTCATTTGGATTACAAATTCCTTGAAAGAAACACAGCCCCGAGCTAGGCGGCAATATCCTGACAAAAACCTTGATTCTGCGGCATCGTCAACAGCATTCAACGTTTCACGTGACCCACAGCCACTTAGACAAATGAGGCTTTACCTGATCCTTTTCTCCCTCTATTGTAAGAGAAAGCAGAAAATGAGAAATGAATGTAAAATGAGCCAAGATCTGTAAGAGAAAGAGAGAAAAACATGAGACAGCCTCTCATCATTCCCAGCCCATTCCCAGCCTTCCAGATTCGCTGGATATCTTTATATAATACTTTATATTTCATGTATTAGATGGAAAAAAGTCTATACAAAGGCCACTGGGAGGCTCTCAGCACCACCAACTGCTATTTAATGACAACACTTGGTGTTGGGTGTTGGTCACTATGCATACTTAAACAGCAATCAATAATCGTTTATCGAGCACCTACCCTGTACCAGGCACTGGGCTAAATACCGGGCAGTCAAAAGGGAATCCATAGGGGCCGCCCCGTGGCGTAGCGGTTAAGTGCACGCGCTCCACTGCTGGCGGCCCGGGTTCGGATCCCGGGGCACGCACCGATGCACTGCTTCTCCGGCCATGCTGTGGTGGTGTCCCATATAAAGTGGAGGAAGATGGGCACAGATGTTAGCCCAGGGCCAGTCTTCCTCAGCAAAAAAGAGGAGGATTGGCATGGATGTTAGCTCAGGGCTGATCTTCCTCACAAAAAACAAAAGGGAAGAGGAATCCATAGATTCTCTATCTTCAGTGTGCTCCTAGGCTTCTGGAGAAGCAGACATGTAAACAATCCCAAATTAGTAGAGATTTGTACTTGTTTCATGGGAACAGAGAAGAAGCAAGGCTTAACTCTGTCAGATTGGATGGGGATGGGTGCACCAAAGAAAGCTCCACCCTTAAAGGTGTAAGGTTCAGGCTAAGTCTGAATAAATGAGTAGGAGTTTGCCATGCAGAGACAGAAGCAAGACTGCAAGTGGAGAAAGAAAATTTGAGGTAGAAGAGGATAGCTTGTACAAAGTCAAAGAGGTTGAGTAGATACGAGAAAAGTAGAGGCTACGGAGATTACAGTCTTATAAGTGGTCATCAAACACTAGTGGCTGATGGGAATGACTAACTCATGAAGCTGGACCGTGTCGCTCGATTTAAACCATCCACAAATTGTGTTCTTGCCCCCGGGAGCTTGGTGTTAACTTCAGCTTATATCAGCAAGGCAAACTGTGGTCCTTCCCAAACACTCTACTGCTTCATCATTCTCAGAAGAAAGGAGCAGCTTAGAGTATTCCTCCCAGTAGAAGGCAGTAGCCTATTTTTTTTTTTTCCTAGTTCTGGCAATGCATTTGCACTAGTGTACTCATACCACCTACCTCCTCCAGCCGCCACCCCATCCATCTGCCTTGTGACCGCCTGGCTCAAACCTTGGCTTACCTCCACTCTCAGAATCAACTGAGGTAATTTAAAGCATAATGAATGACATGAGGGCACCAAGACAGCTGAACAAACGTCAACAAATGTGTAGATTAAATAAAGTATTTACATTATGTGCAAGCAATGGTGTCAATGAAACTTGGGTGGTGCTGGGAAGAGTGAGTCAGAAGATGTTCAAATAGAGTGGGATCAGAGGAAATCTCTCTTTCAGTTAGCAGTATCTTTTGGAATGATAGAATGAAAGGAACCTGGATAGCAGGAAAAAGCAGCCAAGGTTTGCAGCCCAAAGGAGCCTGAAACTCTGGGTACAAACATGGTGGTTAAGAAACAATTGTTTGGGCTGGCCCGTGGCTTAGCGGTTAAGTGCGCGCGCTCCACTACTGGCGGCCCGGGTTCAGGATCCCGGGCGTGCACCAACGCACCGCTTCTCCGGCCATGCTGAGGCCACATCCCACATACAGCAACTAGAAGGACGTGCAACTATGACATACAACTATCTACTGGGGCTTTGGGGAAAAAAACGAGGAGGATTGGCAATAGATGTTAGCTCAGAGCCGGTCTTCTTCAGCAAAAAGAGGAGGATTAGCATGGATGTTAGCTCAGGGCTGATCTTCCTCACAAAAAAATAAAAAATAAAAAAAATTAAAAATCACAGAAATCCTTGCAACTGAAATATTTAAGATGAACTGACATAATGTCTGGGATTTGCTTTGAAATACTCCTGAAAAAAATGGGGGAGAGATCTATGAAACAAGACTGGTCAAATGTTGATGTCTATAGAAGTTCAGAGGAGGAAACAGTGGCTTCTGTGAGCGACAGGGAGTGGAAAAAGGAAGTAATATTTTACCTTACTAAATCCCCATAATTATCCTAAAACTTGGAGATCATTGTCCCTATTTTACAGGCAAAGAAAACTGAGGTCACATTGCTAGTGAATGACAATGTAAAGACTTGAGCCTTAATCCTATGACTTCGAAATCGTTCTTTTTGCTACAACCCCACACTGATTATCTAAATATGTTTTCTCAGATTCTGATGTTTTAATGGAAATGGAGAAGAGTTACTTTTCTATATAATGGAAACTTATTTGTAATTCCTATATCTTCTACCTTTCCTTATAGATTCTCATCCACTTTTGGGCAGCTATTTTGAATACTTCATTCTTCATGAAGTTGTTTTAATTTCATTTAATCTGAGTTCGTGGTCCACCTGTGGCTTGCTCCCGCTATTCAGCATAGTAGAATGAATGTGGGTTTGTTTGGTTTTTTGCAATGATTCTCAAAGCAAGAGATGCCAGAAGGCCTGTGTGCATGCAGTCACACATATAAACCCAAAGCTTATGTTTAAGTATCTAAGTACAGTTTTTCCTTTTTAACCATTTAGCAGTTAATTTATGGCCTTCTATGCCCACTGCCCCCATCCAATCTCTTTTTCCACTATGTTAAGTATAGCCAAGCTTAACCCTTCTAGTGGAGTTTCTTGTTCTTTGATACCACAAAATATGTCATCCTTGTGCCTATAAATTGCATCTGGATTTGATCTGTTTCTAAAATGAAATTTGCTAGAAATGCTGATGAGGTGGCTATCCATTCATTCAGTAAACATTTATTAAATGCTAACTCTAGGCTGGGTACTGTGCTCAGGGCTTGGAACCCAAAGATAAAAGCAGTAGCTAGAGGGCAGTACAGCATAATAGTGACTAAGTAAGTCTGTGATAGTGATAAGTGAGGGAGAGTGATGTGAGTGAGGATGGGCCCCCTGGCTGGGGTTAAATCCCAGCCCTGCCACTCACTAGCTCAATGACTTTAGTTGGGCAAATGGCTTAATCTCTCTGAGACTCGATTTCCTCATCTGTAAATGGGGGTAATAATAGTATTTATTGCATAGGGGTGTTGTGAGTTAACTGAAACAACGTGCATGTAGAGTGCTTACCTAGTACTTAGCACGTGAGAAGTATTATAAATGAGAGCTCCTCCTATTCCCCTGTATGGTTCACAGAGAAAGAAGAGTGCAGGAAGGAATTTGATCTCACTGGAGATGGATGTTTCAAGGAAAAGTTCACAGACACAGAAACATTTGAGTTCAGCCTGGAAGGATGAGTTCAAGTTTGTTGGGGCAAGGTAGGCAGGAGGGTAATTCCAAGTATAAAGGCCTGGCCCCACTGCTCAAGGTGGGACAGATTTGAAGGGCCCTTCCATCTGCTGAGCTCCCTAGGGTTAGGGGCTGGATCACATGAGATCTGTTTGGCCACTGTATCACAGTTCAACTCCTTCCTCTGCCCATTCCTCTTTACTTCACTCCTCCACCAGGACTGATCGCAAAAGCACACCTCTCCACCCCCTTAGAAAACTTCTTGCCCACAAACTCCCTCTCAGAGTCTGTTTTTTTTTTCAAGGAATATAACCTACGACATCATGAATGATACCAATTGTAATTTGAAATAGAGAAATACTATTGATGTGTACAATGTAGAAACCTCACTGTGGAGGACTAGCTAGGTGAAATATACATTAATTTGTTCATTAAACCATCACAATGCATTTGTCCAACACGGTGCTAAGGAATATTCTGTATTTCCTTACATCTAAGCATCTTTATTGTTCATACAATCTTAGATAAATGCTTACGTGCATTTGTTTTAAATATGATTCCTTAATCTTTTTCACTTATTTTCTGTGAAAAACTTCAGATATGCAAATAGACAAATACTACAATGAATCCTGTATAGCCATCATCCAGCTTCCACAATTATCAAGTGGTAGCCAATCTTATTTCTTCTGGATCCCCACACTCACACTCACATTGCCCCTTCTGTTATTTTGAAGCAAATTCCAGACATCATACGTCATCAACACAGACCTATTTTAAAACCATATTTTCAAAAGATAAAAACTCTTATTTGAACAAAACATACCATTACCTTATCTAAAAGTTAATGAGAATTTCTGAAGTCATTGGTACTAAGATACATCTTTGATCTATCCTGTCAGTGTTTAAATTTCCAAACACATTGTGAATTTTAAAATTTTTGTTTGTTTGAATCAAGGCTCAAATAATGCGTGGAAATGGATGATATGTTCCTTAAACCTTTTTTAATTTATAAGTCCCTTCTCTGCTCTTTATTTCTTGCAGTGTATTTGTTGAAGAAACTACACTATTTTTCCTGTAGTATTTCCCACGATATGGATCTTGCTGATTGCTTCTCTGTGGTAGTTTTTTTTGTTTTGTTTTTTTGATGAGGAAGATTAGCCCTGAGCTAACATCTGTTGCCAATCCTCCTCTTTTTGCTGAGGAAAATTGGCCCTGAGCTAACATCCGTGCCCATCCTCTTCTACACTGTATGTGGGATACCTGCCACAACGTGGTTTGATAAGCAGTGCATAGGTCTGCACCAGGGATCTGAACCTGCGAACCCCAGGCCACAAAGGCAGAGTGAGTGAACTTAACCATTACGCCACCAGGCCGGCGCCCCTGAGGTGGTCTTTAACATGTGCTTTGCCCTCTGTGTTTCTTATAAATCAGTAGTTGGGTCTAGAGGCTGAATCAGATTCACGTGTGATTTGATGCACAAAATACCTGGTTATTTCTCCTCTCATTTTTCCCAATTAAATACTTTAAAATTTTTCCTCCCAAGAAGTTACAATCAGTGTAACTTGGATTGCAAGTTAAGAATTGCAGCTGCTGGGGCTGGCCTGGTGGCATAGTCGTTAAGTGTGCGCGCTCTGCTGCTGGTGGCCCAGGTTCGGATCCAGGCGCGCACCGAAAAACAAAATAATACACCATAGGACAACTGATCTTTAAGCACACCAAAGAGTAATAGTCCTACTGTTATCCTATAATCTGTCATCATTATCTTATTATTCGTACAGTATTACTAAGTGCTAATCATGGCATCCAGGACTGGGCTGGGCACCATGTTGTAATAATTGGGTCCCTACTGTAGACCAGCTACTTTATTTAAGTTATCTGTAATCCTCACAATAACCTCACAGTGCAAGTTTTATTATCCTCGTTTTACAGAAGAAAACTAAATCGCAAGAAGATAAAATGACTTTCCTAGGGCCACACAATTGGCAAGTGGCAGAGGCAGAGGTATGTAAACGCAGATCTGTCTGGCTCCCAAGGGTCTGCTTTTTTCCACTAACCTTCAGTCCTTTGAAATCACAACTGAATTATAAGAATGATCCCTGCCTTCAACAGGATTATATCTGTGAAGGAGAAAGAGATAAATTACTAAAACAATTAAAGACTACCAGATAAGAAAACACTATGTAGAATATGAGCAATGAAAATGTGTGCATTTTGCAAGCAGTGATTGCTATAAATGAACAGGAGAGAGTAGGGGGGACATCAATGTTGACTGAAATTCCTGGGGGAGGTTTCATCAAGCAATGCAGAAATTATTGCAAATATAAAAGCTTTGCCAATGAGCAAAGGGTCCTTTGCACAAGCATCCTCTCCCTTGGGATCTATGTCATACTGACACAAAGATTTCATCACCATGGCAACTGGTCATTGGACCAATGAAATAATCAGTTGTCATGGTAACATGATCTCCATCTTACTCCCACCAGGCACCTGTTCCAAATCATCACATCCTCCAACAACCTCATACCACCTCAATGCTCCTTTCTTCTTTCCCCTAGTCACCCTGTTATCCCCAGCCCCCTAGATCTGGGCTCCTAAATTTATGGCTCAAGGTATATATAAGACTATTAAAGCCAGAGCAAAAAAAGTGACTCCGTAGTGTAGAGCTTCACTACAGACAGGGGGAAGACCTCTAAAATGTAGGAGCTGAAGGAGCCAGAGCACTGAAGAAAGAGAGCATGTGATGCTTCCCTCCCTGTGTTTCCCTGAGTAAAATTTCTTTGGATTTTGAAACATGCATCATCCTGAATCTCCTCCTACCTTTCTCTATTCCTTCACTGGCTTCTTTTCCTCGGAGTCCTGTGTCCTAAATGCTGATGTCTCTTAAGGCTCCACCCTTTGTATCTGCTCTTTCTCTAAACTACACAGTCCGGTACAGTAGCCACCAGCCACATGATGGTTATAGAGCCCTTGAAAGTATTTATAGATGTGCTGAACTGAGTATAAAATGCACACCAGATTTGAAAGACTTCATACCAAAAAAAAGTAAAATATCTCATTAATAATTTGTATAGTGATTACATGTTGAAATGATAATAATTTGGATATGTTCAGTACAATAAAATATATTATTAGAATTTAACTCCGTCTTTTTCTTTTTTAATGTTTTTAATGTGGTTACTGAAGAATGTAATTGCAAATGTGGCTCACATTCATGGCTTATGTTATATTCTATGGGACAGCACTGCTCTAAACTTTCTGCCTAAGCCACCTCACCCTTACTCTAGGTGTCAAGTGTCTTCTCTATGAAATGATTCTAGAATCCCAAATCCCAACCTCTTTTCTGAGATCCAAACCCACATTTCCAGTGGCCTTCTCGCCCTTTCACAGATAACCACCAGCTCCTCAGCTCAGCACAAGCAAAGCCATGAGCTTTCCCTCAAAACCTGTTTTTTCTTCTGATCGGCTTCATTAACCTTTTGTGTTACTTTCTTAATGCTGCTGTAACAAATTATCACAAACTTAGTGGTTTAAAACAACACATTTATTGTCTTACAGTTCTGGAGATCAGAGGTCTGAAATGGATCCCACTGGGCTAAAATCAAGGTGTTGCAGGGCTGCATTCCTCTGAAGGCTCCAGAAGAGAGTCCATTTCCTTACCATTTCCAGCATCTAGAGGCTGCCAGCATTCTTTGGCTCATCACCCCCTTCTATCTTCAAAGCCAGCAATGACTGTTCAAGTCTTTCTCATGCTGCATCACTCTGGCACGGACTCTCCTACTTCCCTCTTGCACTTCTAATGACCCTTGTGATTACACTGGGCCCATGAGGATAATCCAGGATAATCTCCCCATTTTAAGGTAAAGTTGCAGATTAGCAACTTTATTTCCATCTTCAATTTTAATTCTCTCTTGCCTGGTAACATAACATATTCAGGGGTTCCAGGGATTAGAGTGTGGACATCTCATCTGAAAGGGCTGGGCAAAGAGGGAGAATCTGTGTGCAAGGCCAAGAAGAAAAGAAATGGTAATCAGAGAAGATCAGAGTATAGCTTTCATTGCTTTCAAGGCCACTGCTGACAGATAGGGAGCCGTTAAACGGATTGGCAGGTACGGACATCAATGGTCTAACACCTTTCATAGTTCACTGCAGAGTCCGCCTGTCCTAAGACTCCTTTCCTGATCACTCCTTTCCCCCATCCTCCCTCCATGATAGCTTGTGTGCCTCCTTAGACATCTGTCTTACTCTTTTTGTGTCATGATTATGTATGTAAGCACTTGGTCTTGACCTCTTTACTAGGTTGGAAAATGTTTTGTGAACAGGAACTATTGGCTTCACCTTCGTGTTTAACCATGATGCCTAACATGGTACTTAATGTATAGTAGCTTCTCAATAACTATTTCTTAAATTTAGTTGAATGGAGACAACTCACGTTGACTTATAGAGTGTGTGCTTTGTCACCACAGCTACTGATTTCCTTAAACAGTGAACACTTTCTTAATTGACTTCCACTTAACTGATAATCTCCATTCTATCTTAAAAGAACCATCAGTGTAATCCTTGTAGGTAATGGACTACTGTGCACTTGAGTTTTATGTTCATCCGGGGTCAGATGTATTTTATTTCATAACCTGTTGATGCCAGGTGTACTTGATATTATAATTATATAATTTAATTTAAAGTTATGTTAAGCAATGTAATATGAATGTCAAAAGAATGAGAACTGTCCAGTTTTTGTTATATTAGCTAGAGCTTTCAACTTTCATATATATATACAGGGAGACGTATGAAGGAATGATCACTGCAGTGTTGTTTGTAATAGAAAAAAATGGAAATACAGTGGTCTCCCCTTATCCACAGGGGATACATTCCAAGACCCCCAGTGGATGCCCAAAACCGCGGATAGTACCAAACCCTATATATACTATGTTTTTTCCTATACATACATACCTATGATAAAGTTTAATTTACAAATTAGGCAAAGGAAGAGATTAACAACAATAACTAATAATAAAATAGAACAATTATAACTATATACAGTAATGAAAGTTACCATAGATCTTAGCAATTTTAGCATACAATTTTTTTTCTTATCAAGTTGAGAACTTGCAACTTTTCACTTAAAGGAAGTGCTTTACAGCTTCTCTTTGGCATATCCGAATTGCCAGCATCACTACTCTTGCGCTTTGGGGCTGTTATTAAGTAAAATAAGCGTTACTTGAGCGCAAGCACTGTGATACCGCAACAGTTGATCTGATAACCTAGATGGCTACTAATGACTAACGGGCAGGTAGCGTATACAGCGTGGATACACTGGACAAAGGTTCACGTCCCAGGGTGGGACAGAGCTGGACGGCGCGAGATTTCACCACGCTACTCAGAATGCTGTGCAATTTAAAACTTATGAATTATTTCTGGAATTTTCCATTTAATATTTTCAGACCATGGTTGAGGGCAAGTAACTGAAACCACAGAAAGGAAAACCGAGGATAAGGGGGGACTACTGTAATTCAAATGTTCGACAAGAGAAAAAATAAAATAAATAAGTTTTAGAATATTTACAAAATACTATGCAGCAGTTCAAATGAATTAACTAGAGCTACACATATCAACAAAGATAAATCTCAAACACATAAAGGTGAAAGAAAAAATCGAGTTGAAGAGTAATACGTACAGAATGATACCATTTACACGTAGATTCAAAACATGTAAAACAAAGCCATATATTTATTGGCACCCATATGTAATAAGTATAAAAACACATATGGTAAAGCTAAACATTGACTTCAGGATAGTTGTTATGGATGGAGAGGTAGGTGGGATAGAAACGAAATCAGCATGGAGAGTGCCAGAGCTTTCAACTCTATCTGTAACGTTTAGAAAAATCTGAAGTATGGCAAAATGTTAGCACTCATACAGCTGAGTGTGGGAACAGGTGTCCATTCTGTTTTTCTCCTTGTGTGTTTGAAACATTTCATTAAATTGTTTTTTAAGCAAAGTGGAATGCTTTGAGAAGACTCAATAAGGACTGAGTTACTGAAAAACAAAAACAAAAAGTACTTTTGAAATAAGAGTGTGCAAGACAATTGTAAAAAGTTGGGTAAATAATTCTAATTTAAAGTCCTGACATAGATTTCTTTCCCAGGTTTTTTGTGTGTTTGTTTGTTTGTTTTTTGTGAGGAGGACTAGCCCTGAGCTAACATCTGTTGCCAATCCTCCCCCCTTTTTTTTTCTTGAGGAAGATTGGCCCTGGGCTAACATCCGTGCCCATCTTCCTCTACTTTATATGGGATGCCGCCACAGCATAGGCCAGCAAGCTGCGCGTCGGTGCACGCCCGGGATCCAAACCGGCGAACCGGGCCACCACAGCGGAGCGCGCACACTTAACTGCTGCGCCACCAGGCCGGCCTCCCAGGTGTGTTTAAGTTCTTGATCCACTTTAAAGAAAAACAAACTGGAAATCATAAAAATGCATATTATGAGTGAGGTTTGTTGAAGAAAGTCAATGCAGAGCTCCAATCGGTGGGCTCATTCTCAGCCTTGCTTTACATCAAAACACTGGTGAATGAATATATATAAATATGTTTCAAGTTCATATAAAATATTTAAAGTAAGTATAGATCACATTTTGCGATTTCCTATTTTAACTGAATTATTCCATTTCCGGTCCTGATCCTGCTTGATAAGAAGGCTTCTACTGTAATCATTCCAAGATCTGTTAACACACATTAAAGGCCTCCATGCTATGCACCGAAGTAGGTGCAGATGGTTGCCTAAAGGACTGAGTGAACGAAAGATGTGGGGGTGCAAGCATCCTGGGCAGAGGGTAAAGTGGCAGCAAATTCAGCAAAAGAAATAGACAGGAAATAGAGCATGGGTTTCTTCTACTGAAGGGTGTAGAAGGAGGGAGAGAGATAAGGTTGGGAAGATAGGTTATGGTAAGACTAAAGAAAGAGGTACTTGGATTTTGTCTTAATCTCAATTTTAACATACTGTAGTTTCTAAATTGAAAGCGTTTAGAGGCTGGCCCTGTGGCTTGGCGGTTAAGCGCGCGCGCTCCGCTGCTGGCCGCCCGAGTTCGACCCTGGGCGCGCCCCGACACACCGCTTCTCCGGCCATGCTGAGGCCGCGTCCCACGTGCAGCAACTAGAGGGATGTGCAGCTGTGGCGTGCAACTATCTACTGGGGCTTTGGGGGGAAAAAAATAAATAAATTATAAATTGAAAGCATTTATTCATCATATTTTAAGTTTTCACGTCAGAAAGTAGTCATCTGCAGTTTCCAAAGCACTCTGAGGAAGTTTATGATGATGTCATTTCTAAGAATAACAAATTAAATGAGATCAGAGCTCTCTTTCACCTTCCATAATAAGAGGTAAATTGTCATATTTCTTTTCTAAATAAATTTTTATTGACACAAAAATTCACACACCTTTAAAAAAATAAAGATATTACAAATTGGGCCATGGTTGCCTTTGACCACCAACCCAATCCCAGTCTCCCCTCCCCGCATGTAACCAAAGTGAAGACCCATTGCTCTGGAGTTACACTGTGCAAGTTCAAATCTTGATTCTACAACTTACTCATGACTTTGGACAAGTTATTCAACCTCGCTCAACTTCAGATCATCATCACAGGGATATTAGTACACATCTTACAGGGTTGTTGTAAGGCTTGAATGAGTTAAATCTTACAAGGGCTTAGAGCAATTTCTTTTACTAGAAAGCACTCAACATCATGTTAACTGCTATCATTAGCTATTATTTTCAGTCCAGCAGTATCTCAAAACTTTCTCTGATGTTTTAAATATACACATACCTGCAAACAACATTGTTTTGTATGAGGCAGTTTTTGCTAAATGGTGTCATACCAAACATGTTGTTCTGCAACTTTGTTTTGTCATCCAATGATAAATCCTGGAGGTTTAGAAATAGAAATCAACATTTTCTTTTAAATTTCGCATAGCCAGTCCACTTCTGATAGACCTTAGCCCTTTAAATTGTTCCCAATGTGTCCTGAGTGATGAGCAATGCTGCAATGAACATCGTTGTACAAGCGTTTCTTGCACATGGGGAGGTGTTTCACTACGGTAGATACCTAGGTGGGGAATTTCTAGGTCATACTACACACACAGTTTAAATTTCAGTCTATGCTGCCAATTTGCCCTCCAAAGTGGCTGTACCAATTTATACTCCTCCCAGCAGCCTATGTAAAAATTATCCATTTCAACTTTGTGAAAGTTTTCAATATCCTTTCTATCACAATACAACAGTCTCTTAAATTCTTAACAATCTGATGATGGGTGAAATTTTTTATTTTAAATTAAATTTTCCTGATTCCTAGGAGAGTTGGTCAGATGTGTATTTTAATATATATATTGCCTATTATTTGTGTTTTCCCATTTGTAAATTGTCTGTTGGTATCCTATTTTCTTTTCTTTTTTCAATTACTTATAAGAGTTTACACATTATGAATCTTAAGTGTCTGATACATATATTTAAAATATTTTCTCTCAGTCTGTTACCTGCCTTTAGCTTTCTTTATGGTTTATATCTACTGTTTTACAGAAGTGGGGTTTTTTTTTTATTATTGTTATTTTTTTAGTGAGGAAGATTGGCCCTGAGCTAACATCTATTGCCAATCTTCTTCTTTTTTCTTTCTTTTTTTTTTTTGCTGAGGAAGGTTGGCCCTAAGCTAACATCTGTGCCTGTTCCCCTTTATTTTGTATGTGGGATGCCACCACAGCATGGCTTGCTGAGCAGTGGGTAGGTCTGCACCTGGGATCCAAACCTGTGAACCCCAGGCCACGGAAGCAGAGTATGTGAACCCAACCACTATGCCACTGGGCCAGGCCCCAGAAGTTTTTTTTTTTTTTTTAATAATTTTATTTATTTATTTATTTTTTCCCCCAAAGCCCCAGTAGATAGTTGTATGTCATAGCTGCACATCCCTCTAGTTGCTGTATGTGGGACGTGGCCTCAGCATGGCCAGAGAAGCGGTGCATCGGTGCGCACCCGGGATCTGAACCCGGGCCACCAACAGCGTAGCGCGTGCACCTAACCACTAAGCCCCGGGGCCAGCCCCCCAGAAGTTTTTAATACGGATATAATCAAATGTATCACTTTTCTGGGCCGGCCCGGTGGCTTAGCAGTTAAGTGCACGCGCTCCGCTGCTGGCGGCCCGGGTTCGGATCCCGGGCGTGCACCGACACACCGCTTCTCCGGCCATGCTGAGGCCGCGTCCCACATACAGCAACTAGAGGGATGTGCAGCTATGACATACAACTATCTGCTGGGGCTTTGGGGGAAAAAATAAATAAATAAAATCTTAAAAAAAAAAAAAAGTATCACTTTTCTTTTAAACTTTTTTTTTTTGTGTATGAGGAAGATCAGCCCTGAGCTCACATCCATGCCAATCCTCCTCTTTTTGCTGAGGAAGACTGGCCCTGGGCTAACATCTGTGCCCATCTTCCTCCACTTTATATGGGACGCCGCCACAGCATGGCCTGACAAGCGGTGCATCGGTGCACGCCTGGGATCCGAACCCAGGCCACCAGCGGCGGAGCGTGCACACTTAACCGCTATACCATGAGGCTGGCCTCTCTTTTAAACTTTTTTTCTGTTTGAATCTTCTTCAACAAGATTTTACTTACTCCTAAGGCCATAAACATTTTTGTATAATTTTTTCTAATACTTTCATAGCATTTCTTCATATTTAGGTTTTTTTTTTTTGTAAGGAGATCAGCCCTGTGCTAACATCTGCCAATGCTCCTCTTTTTTGGCTGAGGAAGACTGGCCCTGGGCTAACATCCGTGCTCATCTTCCTCCACTTTATATGGGACGCAGCCACAGCATGGCTTGCCAAGCAGTGCATCGGTGCGCGCCCGGGATCCGAACCTGTGAACCCGGGGACACCGCAGCAAAGCGTGGGCACTTAACTGCTTGCGCCACCGGGCCGGCCCCCATATTTAGGTTTTTAATTCACCAGAAATATGTATTTTTAATGGTATTGGTAAGAATCCAACTTGACTCTTTTCCCCAAAAGGATTTCCAGTTGTCTCCAACTACATTTTTTGGGTATCAGCTTTATTGAGAGAGAATTCACAGACCATACAATCCACCCATTTAAAATGTACAATTCAATGGTTTTAAGTACATTCACAGAGTAGTACAGTCATCACCACAGTGAATTCTGAAACATTTCCATCACCCTAAAAAGAAACCTCGTACCCTTTTTATCCCAAACCTTTCCCCAGCCCTAGACAACCATTAATCTACTTACTGTCTCCACAGATTTGCCTTTTCTGGACATTTCATATAAATGGAGTCATACAACATGTGGTCTTCTGTGCCTGGCTTCTTTCACTTAGCATAATGTTTCAAGGGTCATCCATGTTGTAATGTGTATCAGTATCTCATTTCTTTTTATTACCAAATAATATTCGATTGTATGGATATACCACATTTTATTTATTCATGCCTCAGTTGATGGACATTTGAGTTGTTTCCATTTTTTGGCTATTATAATAATGCTGGATGAGCATCGTGGCCCCAGGCAATCACTGATCTGGTCCCAGTCAAAGTATTCCCTTTTCTAGAATTTAATATAAATGAAATCGTATAGTATGGATTCTTTTGTGTCTGGCTTTTTTCACTCAGCATATCGTTTTTACGATTCATCCATGTTATTGTACATATCAGTAGTTCATACCTCTTTATGGCTGAATAGCATCCCATTGTGTAGATACATACACTGAAATTTTGAAATTTTGATGAAATCCAGTTTACCAATTTTTTGAAATTTCATGCTTTTTGGATCTTATTCACAACTGTGCCTTTAAAATTTATTCATTGGGGAAGCTTTCCTCTCTGATCCTGGTGAATCTCAGGCATTCACATGACTCTGAGATAATAAAAGGTCCCCTGGTCACAATAAATGACAGTCTCAGTTCAGGCATTAGAATGCCCAATTCTACATCATAATCAAAATGTCAAACTTCATTTAGAGTGAAAACTCCTCTCCTCCACTAACTTGGACCTTCTGTGTGAACACTTAACAGTAGGAATGAAGAGGAGGTAGGGCCATGGCTGCACTCTCTTTCTCCACCTACAGTATCTCCTCCTCTTCCAGCTGGCTCTCTCAGGTTTGAGAGTCAAATAAGAAGTTTCTCTTAGGTTTGGAAGAGAAACACTCTTGTTAAATAGTTTCAATCTCTCTGGGATTGGCAAATATTCAAAACTGACTATTTCTCTCTTGAGGTATGTTTGCGGGTTCTGCAGACACCCCCAGTAGGAACATTGTATTGTACCCAACGCAGGTGACACCATTTCCCTTCCATTGGCTGCCCCTATCCTAGCTTTTGTTTTTTAGTGGTCCACTCTACATGGGGTCTTTCTGTTGGAGTCCCATGGCTCTTCAGGCAGTTCTCTTGGGCAAGATTTAAAAGAGTTTGATCCAGCTCTCCTTCCAAAAAATCTTCCACCCTGACTAACTCTTGGATTGCAGGCCACTTGACATAATCATTTCCCCTTCACCCCTGTGGTTGGAGCAGCTAGCCAGCCCATCTCTGTCTTTCACGTGTTCCAGGCATCAGTCAGACACTGGTCTACTACCTGGAAGAGTTATACATCAAGGTCTCCAGGTGGCCCCATTGAAACGGCACCGTTGACTTGAGGAAAATGGGAAAGTATCTTCTACCCCTGCTCATTGAGAGAGGGGAGAAGAGACATTCAGCATAGCTTTCTCCAGAAAAGTCCTCTTTACATAGTCCTGCACTAACAACCTTTACGCCCCTGAGGGTGAGAGGGTTGAGAATTTTGAAGCTAGTTTTTGACTATCTACTTTGAAACTCCTACAAGATGGTCTGCTGACAACTTTATCTAATATATACTGCCTCAGGGTTTCTGGCTGAAACTTCCAATTTAAAATCCTATTACACTTGCGTTTATGGGCTAAACACTACTTGGATGTGATGTATTATTCTTTTACTATCCTAATAGATTGAAATTGCCAATGTTTCATTTAAGATTATGGAATCTATGTTCAAAATGAAATTCACCTATACTCATGTTTTTTTTGTACTGACCTTGTAAGCATCATGTAGCAGGATAGAAATTTGCATACTATGACTCAGATGTGCAAAAGAATATAATGTTCATTATTTTCTACAACTAATCCTATCTTAGACTCAAGCCTCTACCTCCTGCTAATAGCAGGGGGAAAAAATTTTACTTGTGTTTATGTATCTGTCAGTTTAAATTGCATTTGGTCAATTCAGAATTCACATTCCCTCCCTGCTGGCTGTTTTTCCTCCTCATAACAGCAGGGGAGGAACCCCACACTATCCTGTGGCCTTCCCCAGCCCACTGTTGAAGCCACTGAGGGAAGGCTGGTCCACTTTACCTTTTTTTTTTTTTTTTTTTTAAAGATTTTATTTATTCATTTTCTCCCCCCAAAGCCCCAGTAGATAGTTGTGTGTCATAGCTGCATATCCTTCTAGTTGCTGTATGTGGGACACGGCCTCAGCATGGCCAGAGAAGCAGCGCGTCGGTGCGAGCCCGGGATCCGAACCCGGGTCGCCAGCAGTGGAGCGCGCTCACTTAACCACTAAGCCACGGGGCCGGCCCCCACCTTACCTTTTGCAGGGTCATTCTGATGTCTACTACTGAAATTCGGCATCCTGCATTCTGTCCTTCCCTCCTGCCAACTTCAGGAAGGGAAATAATCCAAATTATAAAGAAAATGCATCAGAAGGTATTTTCTAAATATTTTAACTAGTTACTTACATTTAAATCCAAGACATTTATTGTTCATATGCTTTTTTTGCCAATTCAAGGATCCAATCACACGTAATCTTCCACATACTGGTGGGGAAGCATGCTGCCTATTTCCCAGAATCCTCTCAGGAAACCTGTGCTAATAACTGTTACATACAATGGCTGTGGCCCAGGTGCTTGACTTACATTATTTCTAATTCTTGCAATAACCCAGTGGAGTACATAATTCCATTGCCATTTTACAGAAAAATAAATTGAGGCAAAGGAAGTTGGCTGCATTAGTTAGGATACAGGCTAACTTGTTGTAGCAAAGGGATACCACCTTGAAGAAGGTGGAGGTTTATGTCTCTCTCACAAAACACAATAGAGGCAAGCAGAAAGTCCAGGGCGGCAGGTGGTTCTGCCTCTCGCAGTTATCCAGGGTCCCAGCACCTTCTGTCTCATTACTCCGTCATCATCCAGGGTGTTGCCCTCATCCGTATGGTAAAAGCTGGCTCACCGTTACACATGCACGTCCCAGCCTGCAGCAAGGAGGAAGAGAGAGGATGAAGGATAGGCAGTTCCCTTTTTAAGGAAATTGCACACAAACGCTTCAGCTCACATCCCATTGTCCAGAAATATCACAGTCATATGGCCACAACTAACTACAAGGGAGGATGAAAAATGTAACCTCTACTCAATGGCCACATGCTAAATTACAACTGGTGGTGGATGGGTATGGTGCTCTGGAACACTTGTACTGGGACATAAGACCTAGTACATAAACTGGGACTATCTCTTGGAAATGGTGGCATTCAGAAAGATTTCCTAAGCATTTCATATGTCTTGTCTGCAATCTCTGGGGATGTGATGTATATTGCCCAGACCTAGACTGAGCCTTTTCTCCTATAAGCTAGGGACCTCTCTCCTATTAGACAACCAAGGGGACATCTGGAACCTAAGCTGTTTCATCAACAAAGTACAGATCATATCTTATGAACATGAACAATACCATAGATCAAGCAAGGCCAGGAGGCAGCCAGTAACCTTTGGGCCACATTTTGGTACATCCAGAATGGCTACAACAACATAATTCTTTTTTTTTTTTTTTTGGTGAGGATGATTGACCCTGAGCCCATCTGTGCCCATCTTCCTCTATTTTGTATATAGGATGCTGCCACAGCATGGCTTGATGAGCGGTGTGTAGGTCTGCACTTGGGATCCAAACCTGCGAACCCTGGGCTGCTGAAGTGGAGCGTGTGAACCTAACGACTATACCATTGGGCAGGCCCCACAACATAATTCTTTTTTTTTTTTTTTTAATAATTTTACTTATTTATTTATTCCCCCCCAAAGCCCCAGTAGATAGTTGCATGTCATAGCTGCACATCCTCCTAGTTGCTGCACGTGGGACGCGGCCTCAGCATGGCCGGAGAAGCGGTGTGTCGGTGCACGCCCGGGATCCGAACCCGGGCCGCCAGCAGTGGAGCGCACGCACCTAACTGCTAAGCCACGGGGCCGGCCCCCCACAACATAATTCTTTACTCTAGTGTTTCCACTGGTCTGTTTTGTTGTGCACAGCCTCTATAGGTACCACAAGGAACTTTACTATGTGAGTAAGTCTTTTTGAATGTATTTCCCTAGAGATATAACAGACCAAAAATAAAGCAAGTCATGAGGAACATTTAGATGTATCTCAAATCTCGCACCTAGATTAAAAGTAGCATTTAGTGGACCCATGACTAAATGATTTTCCTGGTACTATCTGTCAATGCCCCTGCACCCCGCCATCACATGCTTTCTGGAAAACGAGTGCAGACTCTTCTGCTGCACCTCTGGTCTTCATCAGCTTGGGCATGTTTCCTCTTGGTAGTTGGCTCAGTTCGGCTAATTTGCTCTTGGCTCCTGGTGTTTGTCTATGAGTTTCTTGAACACCTAGTGACACTTCCAATGAGACTATGAAATTATCGTATTTTAGAGCAGGCCTTAGATGTTATTTTATTTAAACAATAGGTTATCTAATTTAAAATCCTTCATTTTACAGATAAGGCTAGTGAGGTTTAAATGACTTTCCTAATATCACATTGCTGGCTAGTTAGCAGTGCTAGCTTGACAGGACAAGAACTTGGGTCTGGAGTTCAGTGCTTTTTCCTACTACCCATGCTGCCTCCTATATATTCCACCTACTCTCTGCTGTATAACACAGTACACTCTCTTCTACTGAACATGACTAAATTATCTGATGCTGTCAAATAACAACCATGCCTAGGAGCCTTTAGCTGGCTTCAGGATTAAAAAATAAACAAAATCTGAAGGTTTTAGCAAGGCATGACAAAATAACTACCAAACACTGATAGTATGTTGCCAGTTTCCCAGACAAGAAGGGACAGAACCAATTACCACTAATTTTTCCAAGTAAGAGGTGTGACTCATCTAACCTTTGCGTTTCACCAAGGATTTAGCTCAGTTGGCAGATCTATTGGAAAGTCGATTATTCAAAATTGTTTCGCTCCCATTGTTGAAATGATCTTTTCTTCACAATTTTCTATTTCCTTTAATCTGAGCAGTCAAATAGATCTAAACTCCTGTGACTAGGGCCGTCTACTTCACAGTTCTATGTCTAGATTAGGTTTTTCTAATCCTCTTTGATGTATTCAGTAACCACCTCCGGACACCTCCCTTCCACACCTCCCTCTTAACCTTGTCCTGTCCTTGGCTAGAACCCCATCCAATCTAGTTTTATTGAGGATAACAAAAAGGAGAACCAGAGAATATCTCTGAGTGGCAGATTATGAAACACTCTACTTCTTCAATTTCATGCCCTTCTGCAGAAAAATAAAGTCAGAGGGCAGCAGTATCAGAGACACAGATTGAGAAACGTACACATATATTCGGTCAGCTTTGATCTTACTGAGGACACACCAGATGGCAACAGTGGTCGTATTCTCTTCTGCTCCTATTGGACGAAGTCCCCACTGGGATGAAACTGGGATTAGGATAATGCTGGAGTAAGGTGAGATGACACCTCTTCCAGTTCTCTACTGCACTCTGTCTTGCCTGCCTCTTGAGGAGCCTTTAGGAAAAGAACTCAAGCCATATCCACGTATGGATATACTCATATATAGGTATGTCTGAGGAGCTAGGGGAAAGCAAGCAAGGGGAGGGTTGACAGGGGCAAATCACAGGCAGGGCTCCAGATTCCTATGAGAGCATTCATCACAAAGGAAAGGGTGAGGTGTGACCAGACACACCCAGCAGCAGAGGGGAGGACTGCTTAGCATGGTAGTTCTGGGACCAACATGGTGGTATCACCTAAATTTATCCAAACCAAGCTACTCCCCATCGGTGTCTTGCCTACAGTCTAGGAGGAGGGGGAGGGGCAAGTTTAGGATGCATGTAATACTAAAATACCTGCCTTTGATACGTCTGAGAGCCATCACAATCCAACCATGTGATTAAATGTGAACATGGGTTATTTGGGTATGGTAATGGTTGATATCTCCATGAGATGGTTCTGATAGTTTTCTTAGCTTTTATTTTCTATCTTGATGAAAAATTCAGCAATTTCAGAAAACATAGAACCCAACAGGCTTTACAATGTACACAGCTGATTTCTGTATGCTTTGGACAGCTCTGCCACATTCATAACGGTTTTTGATTATTTTTTGTCCTGGCAGGTTTGGAGGGCATATGAAGACGTTCAAGATGGATGGGGAGTGAGGGGGAGCTGTGACCCCTGCTGCTCTCCCAGCATTATGTTTACAGTAGTGGCATCCTTCTGACACAATGGCAAACAGAGGAGAGGGAGGTTCCTATCCTTTTCAGAGGAAACAGCAAGAGCCACACTGCTGCTGCCCTTAGGGAACCTTCATCTGATTAGAAAAAGTGGTCTCCTGGGGGCAGTCACAGCTCCTGGGGGCATGGCTTGGTACCCTTGTACAAATAGAAAAAGTGCTTCTTCCTTCTGGAGAACACATGTGGGCAGGTGTATAACTTAAGCTTAGTGAGTTGCATTTCATGCTAGACTTTAGTCCCCATGTGTCCCCTTGTGCACCAAACAACCTACACAACTGTGCATAACTGCACAACTGTATGCACTAGTCCCTGTCAGAGCATCTGAGAAGCACATGGGCACATCTCCAAATAGAGCACTGAGAGGAAGTCCAGGAATGAAACACGGCACAAGCGTTGGCCTGAGCAGCAGAGTGGCCAACAGTGGTCCAGCTAAGTGGTATCAGTGTTAAGTGGCAGTCCAAGGGAACCATGGAGCAAGGGTCCACACAGAAGGCAAGCAGTGGTCAGTATGGAACATTAAGAGGGGAAACAAGTAAAAGTATGAAATGAAGCCTGGGCTATTCGGTGGCAACACTTGAGATATCTCCTGGGGACTCTCAGGCATTAGAAAGGAGAGAGTGGTGGATATTTCCTGTTTTGTCTGCCCAAATTCACACAAACTGTGCGAGTGTGGTGAAGCTGCTAATTACAGCACTCCAAATCCCAGCCATAGGGCCCAGCCAACCAAGGTACCAGCCTTGGCCAGAATGATTGGTCCAGGGGTAGGCCAATCAAAGTTCTTCCTGGGGACTTTTTTCATTTAGAGGTAGAAGAAAAGCACTTGGCCTTCCAGATAAGGAGTGTTAAGAAATGTGAATGGGAGCCATCTTCCCTGCCATGTGGAGGAAGGGATCTCCTGTAGAAGAGAACAGGATCAACACAAAGAAAGCAGAGCAAGAGGGAGAGGGAGAGAGAACAAGAGAGACTGAGGGAGAAAGGAGGGGAGAGAGATCGAAAAAGTGAGAAAGACCAATCTGGAAAATATATTTTAGTCCCCAGAGCTAGTTGTGCCAGAAGTCCACTCCCAGACTTCCAAAGATTGTGAGCCAAAACATCTCCTTTTTGCTTAGTTTAAACTGGGTTTCTGTCATTTATAACTGAATGACTTCTGCCTAATACAGGCAGGGAAACTTGGAAGGGTTCTGAGCACCTGAGCTACCCAGGAGGGACCTATCTCCAACTGTCAAGTGACCTTGTAGAGTTGGGAACCTTCAATTCTTTACAAGTTGACAATATATCTTCAGCTCATCAAGAATGGTGGAGTGGGGCCGGCCCCGTGGCTTAGTGGTTAAGTGCACGTACTCCGCTGCTGGCGGCCCGGGTACGGATCCCGGGCGCACACCGACACACTGCTTCTCCGGCCATGCTGAGGCCGCATCCCACATACAGCAACTGGAAGGATGTGCAGCTATGACACACAACTATCTACTGGGGCTTTGGGGGGAAAATAAATAAATAAATAAAATCTTAAAAAAAAAAAAAAAAGAACGGTGGAGTTACTTGCCTCTCAGTTCCTTGGATACTGCCAAGGTCTTTGGACGATCTGACTAAATTCCTGACTTTTTAAGGTTAAATCTCCTTGCTTCTGACCTATGGTTTTGATATATAACAGGATAGATTATGTGGCTGACCAAATCATCCGTCTGACCTGGGAATTCTGCCTCACTGAACAATTACTAAAGTTATACCAAAAGAGAAATTAATTCTTAAGATCTTACTGGTAAATCCTTTTGTAAAATAAAGAATATTTGCAATATGAGTAACCTTCTCAATATACTGGTTTTACATGCTCAAATATTCTTTTTTTCTTTTGCTGAGGAAGATTCACCCCGAGCTAACATCTGTTGCTAATCTTCCTCTTTTTCCATGAGGAAGATCACCCTGAGCTAACATCTGTGCCAGTCTTCCTCTATTTTGTACGTGGGTCGCCGCCACAGCATGCATGCCAATGAATGGTATAGGTCCGCGCCCAGGTCACCAAAGTGGAGTGCACCAAACTTAACCACTAGGCCATGGGACTGGCCCCCTCAAATATTCATATTTTTAAGGTATATATATATATATATATATATATTCATCCAAAAAAAGTCTATACAAATTGCATTTTGTGCCGGTGATGTGCCACAAAGCTAAGAATCCATTCCCATCTTGGACCAGTTAGCTTCAAACAGAAGGTACCAGTAATATTTATTAATCCAAAAATGGGCAAAGTCATTCACAAGTCAGGCATGATAGAGCCTTAGCATGATGAACCAGTGATGTGGGGAAAATGGCCAGAGCCCACTAGGAGCAGAATTGGGGGAAAGTGACCTAGCTAAAGGGTCATTTGTCAATGTCCTAAGACAAGGAGGAAGCCAGGACTGAGTTCCAGCTGGTCTCAGTATTCGGGAGATGCATAGCAGGTGAAGCCTTGCAACAGGAGGGTCCAAGATCAATGGCAGTAAATGGCAGTCATGCCCTCGTTCTGTGTTAGCAGCCAGCCCCTAGGGGGTAACAAAAACAGGTCTTGGGCTCCCCGGAGGCAGGAATTCACAAGAGTCAGCAAGAGAATCAGGATCCTAGATCAGAAAGGGTTTCAGGCTAGCGCTTCCATCCAAACAGGTAGAAGAATGCCCACTTACACAGCCTGGCCATTATGGATGAAAGATACAACTCAGTGAGCAGGCAGGGGTTCAGACGATGATGCAACTTATTTCCCAGTTGGTGAGCAAAAGGAATTCATCTCAGTTTAGGTACTAAGGATACAAAGAGGGCTAAGACATAGCATACTTGCTCTCAAGTTGCTCACAATCTAGATGGAGACAGAGCCATAACGAGATGATTTCAAATCTGTGCAGATAGTGGGGGAATTTGACAAGTGCCAAAGGAGAGGAAGGCATCATGTGCTATGAGAACACAAAGAAGGGTCACTTACCCCAAACTAAGGTTTAGGAAGACTTCTTGGAGAAGATGCTACTTGAGCTGATTTTAGCAGGCAAACAAAAATGAGAAAGATTTACCATGAACATCATGGAGGTGAGCCACAGAAAAGCACATTCAGGGCATTTCAAATAATTGGCTATTACTAGAGTGGAAAGGGGTCTCTACGCCATTAAGAGGTTTATCCCACAGGTTATAGGGAGGTATGGTGGAAACTGTTCATCATCCTTGGTTTTTCCTCTTCCTTTTAGTAATAGAAGCCTTTCTCTCCCCCACTAAGTTTTACCTGGGCATATACTTGTCCAATTAAGGAGTACACACACTCTCCAGCTTCCCTTGCAGTAGATGTGACCATGCGACCAAGTTCTTGGGATGTAATTGGAAGCTAGGAGTATAATGTTCATTATTAAAAGGAAGCCACTTGCCCTCACTTTCTCTTTCCTCTCTCTCCTTACAGAGGTCTGAAACACAGATATGGCCAAGAGATCCAGCCTCAAAC
This sequence comes from Diceros bicornis minor, assembly GCF_020826845.1. NCBI lineage: Eukaryota > Metazoa > Chordata > Mammalia > Perissodactyla > Rhinocerotidae > Diceros > Diceros bicornis. The sequence continues at coordinate 5,201,216 of NC_080752.1, forward strand.
ATGCCAAAAATGATCACACTCTGGCGTAGGTGGCTCACTAAGATGAAAGAAACCTAGGTCCCAGGATGAACAAGTGGAGCTGAGCTGCCTCTTCATCCTGGACATCCACCTCACTGGACTATTAAGTGAGAGAGAAATCAATTTCTTGTGAAGTCACAGTCTTTTGGGGTCTCTTTGTTATAGCAGCATAGCCTGTAAACTACATGGAAGGAAAGGATAGTGTTGAGGCTTCTAATATAATTCCTGACTGGGTCAGAATTGGCTAAGGAGTTAGGAAAGTCTGAGACAACAAACATCCACCTTTAATGATTCTAGCTAAGTGAGGCTAGGGCTGGCAGATAGTAAGATGAGAAATGATGCAGCCTTGTCTCAAGAGGGATAGGGAAAGCACCTCGAAAACTATAAACTTCTACCTGGTTCTGGGAGCCTAGTTCATCCAGAGCAGGACAGCAGCCAGCAACCACCTGAATGTCTTCCTTGCACTCTGCCCTGCAAAACTACAGCCATTGTCATCTTCAAAAGCTGACTCCAACATGCTTCCGATGAAGACCTCATTGACTAACCCCACTTATCATTTTGTGTTAATCATGTTTGCAAAAGGGAAAAATTATTTCTAATCCCCCTCTATTTCCTGAAGAGGATGAATCCTCTAACTGGAAAACCTTTCGTTTTGCTAAACACAGTAATTCGTCAGGGATGCAAGTTTGGAAGTAGAAACTGGGATAAAATGCATTCCTCTAGTAGTGAAGGGTTGAGGAATCTGCATTGGGCTCTGAATGGGGAAGTAAAGAGCAGCAAGGCTGGAGGCTGAGGGGGTGGGATTGGGTGGGGGGGTTGAAAAACATCCCTAGTGGCAGAAGCAGAGATAGAGTACTCTGGAAAAAGAGGTGTGTTGTAGGGGGATTTTCAAGTGAATTGCTGAAGTCTACATGATGTAAATCCTGTCTCCCCTTCAGTAAATTCTGTCTTGTTCACTAAGACCCTAGTATGAGAGGTGTTAGGGGTGTGAGCTTGAATAAGAGGATGAGGGAAAAGCTGACATCTGAATACATACAGCATCTGTAGATAGAAGAAACTAGACCAAGGAAAGTGAGAGTCAGTGCCAGTGATTCACAATTCTAGAACTTCAGACACCTTCCTTTAGTTATTAATTCTATAATTTTGAAATTATGAGTACTGGATTGTCATAATTTGAGAGTTACTATTCACCCAATAATTAGAGTGCCCATTACTGAAATAATAGTTGTTAGCAGTTATTAATTGCTTAGAGAATTCAGAAATGGAGAGCTTTCTTCTAGCTGAGGGTAGGGTGAATTTTAGAGAAGGCAATGTGAAGGGGTTGTATTTGAGCTGGGTCTTGAAGAATGGATAGGAATTGGTCAGGCAAGGCTTTTCAGAGGAAGGGAACAGCATGGACGATCTGACCAAAGCCAAAGTCACACATTTATTTTCAATAAATATTTATCAACATCCGCTGTGTGTCAGGCACTTGCTAGGTCACAGGGATATGAAGATGAATTTGGCTTCATAGGCTTGTGTTAATATATCATGCAACTTTTCTATTCATTCTGTTATTGGTTTGCCACGTCTATCAGATCTTCCTTGGACATATTTCTGCACGGCCAGTTTTTCTTTCTTGAATCTATGTGTGTGATGCTTCTTTTGCTCATTAGATGTACTACTTTCCATTTATTCTAGTGCATTTTAACCTGCTGTTGATGACCATTTCTCTAATTTATTAAGGTCAATTGAATTTTGATCTTCTATATACTTGGCACACCCATCTGCTTGGGGTCATATGTAATATTTATAAAGACTTTCACTTTCTTTCCACTGTCCGGACCCACATCTCCATACCCTTTTGTGCCAATATATAGTGAAGTTTGGAAGTAAGGCAAGAAATGTGGCCCCAGAATCCCAGTATATCTGTAATTGACCACAGTCTGTCAACTGAAATTGCAACAATGTCTCTTAAATGACAGTCATAATTGTTACCAACAGGTACCTGAGTACCACTTGTAGCAACAGTGATGCACAACGCCTTGACCCCTTTTCTTAAAAGGCTTACAGACTTAGCTGAGTAAAGCTGGTCTGCTTTGCAGGTCTGATCATCTCCTCCTCTCTTTCTGTAGGCATGCCTAGGCATGCTGGTCCCCAAATTTAAAGGGTGGAGGGAGAGCAGGGAATTGGGAAGCTTCACTTCAGCCTTAAACCTAAGCCATGTGAGTCAACTCAGCCTTTTGGCAGAGTTCTGTTCTAGAGGTTATTGGGTGCTAGCTCAGCTATGAATAAAACGATCCTTTGGTTTCTATTGCAATATCTTTCTTGTGTATAGTTCCCTTGGGAACTCTAGGGAGAGGAGAAATGATCAGCAGAGCAGGGTTTAGCTATTTCTCATCCTTGAGCATGGCAGACTATATTGTTGGCCACAGTTTGCCAGAAACTTTTGCTGCCCTTCCCAGGGAAGCATTGTTAGCGCTGCTTAAATAGCTATGATAGATATGTAGTCACAGGTTAGCATAAGTTAGCGTAAGGGAAGCCATCTTGTAGAAGGGAACCATGTTGGAGCTATAAATAACCCTGATCCACAAGGCACACCTTTGTTGAGTCTGCAATGCTTTACTTTGCAGGTAGCCTGGATAAGTCCTGGATATTGTTTGTGAGCGATATGCATGCTCTGCTGCTTTCTCAGCCTTAGCTTATACATAGACCTCCCTATTGTGATAAGACAGTAACTTTTTGTTCTTTAAGTTTTCTCAGGAATGTAACGACCTTCAGAGAGGAGCCCTATACTGGTATCCATCGCCGGTGACAAGGAAAAGGGATGATGCGGCGCCTCAAGGACTGCACCACCAGACGGTCACGTTCTGAACCGCCCCCCGCCTTTCAGCCCATTTGCCCTATATAACTGCTTCAAAAGTTTGTAGTTTTAAGATGGTTCTTTATAGACACTAGTCTGCCATCTTCCCCTTGCCAGCAAGCTATAATAATAAAAGACCCTTTCTCTCCTACCACCTTGCCTCTGGACTGTTGGCTTGTCTTTGCGGCAAGTAGAGGACCCCTATTTGGCGGTGACAGTATCATACTTCCCTACCCAATGACATCAGACTTGGCAAAGTGAACTTGTTCTAACCAAGAATATGTGAGCCGATCTAACATGTATAAGTTCCAGGCAGAAGCATTAAGAGCCAGTGTGTGATTCACTGTGATTGCTTTTCTCCTTCCCCGAGACAAAACATTGTTCCAGATAGAGTTTGCTCTATCAGCTTGGGTCTCAGTATAAAGACAACCTAGAATACAGCCAAGCTGACCTGCCATGAACACGTATGGTATTTCGAAAAACAAAACTTTGTTGTTGTAAACCACTTTGAAATCACTCGTTACGGCAGCCTAACCGAGTTTATCCTGACTGATGCATTTACCTTATTACCATCTGTACCAAACACCACTGTTTGTCCTCCCAACATCTATTCTCCCTTCATTCCTCCTAACAGAACCCCAATTTTGCTCAGGTATTCACCTAACTCTCCATGTGCCTGGGGATGGGGATTCCATTTCCCAGCCACAGGGGGTGAATCATAATTTAAGCCATTCGTGATGGTTTCTTACTCCTTGCTGATGACTGATTTAGATGTGGGAGAGTGTGGAAAGTCTGCTTGAGGGCTTCTGAGACAGGTTTTCCTTGTCAATAAAAAGAGACACATGGGAAAAACAATCTCTCTGCTTCTGCTGGACATTGTGTGTATGTACCCATGTGTCAGCTGGAATTGTGGCAGCCATTTTGTAACTAGGAAGGGTACTGGCCTAAGGATGTTAGAGTGAAAAGATGGAAAGAATCTGAGTCCTTGATAATGTTACTGAGCTGCTAAATGAACTAACCCCAGAGCTGACCTATCCCTAGATTTCTTGTTACATAAGATAATACATTCTCCTTATTGTTTAAGCCAGATGAATCTGGAATGGAGGGGAAAAGAATGAGTTTAGCTTTAGGGACATTGAGGTGATGGCAGGACAGCATCCTTTTATACTGCTGAAGCTCAGAAGATGTCAGGGTTAAAACTGAATTTGGGAGTCATCTATAGAGAAATATTACATAAAGTAATACATCTTAGAAAATAATCCTGTACCTGGGATAGTACCTCTGCACTTGAGAAATTTCGATAATATAACAAAACATTACACCTATACAAGTGTAGCCATCTCCTACCTGGATATGCCACTGTCCCACCTCCTCATTTATCACCCAACCTAGAAAAGAGAGATCACAGAGGTGGTAGCAACCTCCTAGTGAGAGGAGGCAAAGACAGTGAGGAAGTGATTACAACAGCTGCATCCTCAGGCCCTGCTCCCCTCAAACCTGGGTTTTGGGGATCTTGGTAGCCATTTGCGTTTGACTTACACATTCTAGCGTTGTGTAGATAACTATGAAAATGGGTTATAAGCAATTTCTAAATTTATTGACTCTTACATACAAATTCCTGTTCCAGGAAACTATGGTTCTGATCATCTCATTGACATCCTATGTATGATACTGCAGAAGCCCAGTAGGAAGCATCAGAGTCAACAAAATATACACATGGCACATCAAGGAAATGGGCACCGTAGAAGATAGAGTCTCTGTCACAGACTCGGTGCCTTCAGAAACTCAAAGGTGGGTTTGGAAGCAATTAACTGTTTTTCCAAGTTGTTCTTTTCCTTTTGTGTGTTAAGGAGATGTAACCACCAGTCATCCTGAAACTGACCAAGCCTCACCACAAGAGCTATGTCCATGACATCTGCCTTATTTTTAATGCAAAGATCTCTCCGGGAGGAGCTTAGGCCTCATTATGTGGAAGCATGTTCTCCAACTGAGCCTGTGCAAGCTATTACCCACCTCTCCCTTTTGAATATTCATTACCCAACCAAATAAAAGTTCCTGCTTTCCTTTGTTCTGTGACACCATGACTTTAGAAATGATTCCTCATGGCTTCCTATTTGCTGCAAATACACTTTACTTTGTGAGACAACTTCCACTAGTGTAGAGTCTTATTTAACTCACTAGGAAGTGAGCCCACTTGGTTCGGTATCATCTCCAGTGTCCAAGCTGATCGGTGGTTAGAATACAGTTTTGAAAGTTACTAATCCATAGGGCACTCGGTTACTGTTACTTCAAGAAAATACATTTGGTGGTGGGGGGGCCGTATTTTACAACACAAAAGGATTTACCTAACATTGCTTGAAATAGAATTAATTTTTGAAATTCCATTAAGACAGAACTTTCCCAAAGGCACTTCTAGTGAGTAAATACACACACTTGCATAATATTTACAATGAAGCCTAGACCTTACCAGAGGCAGCTTACCCCATTTCTAAGTTGTCATTGCTGGGCCTGCCTTGAAATTACTCTTGCCAAAGAAAGGAGTTTTATTTTAATGAGCTGGAAGAGAAAAGCAATCTCCAGAGACTGCTAACTTCAGTCTTGCAGTTATTTAGAAAGGGAAATCTGGCTTCAAACATTATTGTCTGTAGGCAGAATTTGCAGCTGGCTAAGACCAAGGACGGTGTTTAAAGATGACTCAGTTGTATGGCCTGGGGGGCGGGGAGGGGGAAGACCAGTCAGTGGTCCTAATTAAAAGGAGTCTTCGATCCGTTTTCTTCACACTGAGGTTCTGCAGGCCCAGAACCGCTGCGGACTAGGATGGGGTGTGCAGTGTAAGAAAATCCGAAACCGTAAGAAACGCACCCTCAAATTATCTGAACGGGAGGCGGCTAGAACCCAACTGCCCCTCACCCTCCACAGCCAGCTCCAGGATTCGGGCAGAGAACTCCAAGGCCAGGGCCCAACTGGGGGCCTAGGCGGGTGACCTTCGCCAGGCCCCGGAGTCCGCCTTGGGACGTCCCTGAGGCCCGGCACCGGGCTCTGTAGGGGCCTCGGGTGTCCCTAGCCGTCGTGAGGTCGAGACCGCCTTTGGGACGTCAGTCTGCAAGCCGGGATACCCAGGCCGTCCCCCGGGGCCGCCACCCCACCCTGGCCGCAGCGCCCGCCGCCGGGGGCCGGGGCCGGGCACGCACGCCCTCCCTCGGCCCGGCCGTCGCCCCCGGCGGCTCCGGGATCCCCGCGGCTCGGAGCCCCGCCCGGCTCCCCTCCCCCGCCGCCGCAGGCCGGCCCCCGCCCCGCCCGGGCGCCGCCGCGCGCTGATTGGCTGGCCGGGCCGGCGGCGGCGCTGCGCGGCCGGGCAGATTCGCTGGGTCAGGGCTGCAGAGGCGCCTGGCGCACCGGCGGGAGCGGAGCCGTGGCGCTCGCCCGCCCGCCCGCCCGCTAGCCCGCCAGCCCGAGCGAGCGGCCCGGGGCGCCGGGCGCCGCCAGCCTGGCCGCCATGTGCTCCCAGCTCTGGTTCCTGACGGACCGGCGCATCCGCGAGGACTACCCGCAGGTGCAGATCCTGCGCGCCCTCCGGCAGCGCTGCTCCGAGCAGGACGTGCGCTTCCGGGCGGTGCTCATGGACCAGATCGCAGTCACCGTCGTCGGCGGCCACCTCGGTGAGCCAGGCGGGCCCCGGGAGGGTGGGGGGGCGCGCCGGCGTCCCCGAGAGCCGGCCGGGTGGGCGCGCGCACCTGGGCCTCCTCGAGCCGAGTCTCCTTCGGGCCCCCAAACCAGCCGCTCTCCCCCGCGAGACATCTCTAGGTTGGAGCAAGCCTCTAACCTTGAGAACTTCCTTTGACCACCACCATCTGCCCTGAGGCCAAGATTTGAGAACGGGATTTAATTTACTTAGGGGACTTTGTTTTGGGAGGAACTCGAATTCACCTGAAGCCGCCTGCAGGTCCGAGGAAAATCAAGTGCTCACCTCAAATTTGATATTCTGCTTGCATCGATAGATACCCTGTCTGTTTAGATTTATAGAAAACCCCACTAAATTTACAAAATTGCCATTAAGATGAATGTTTTTAAAAGTTTTTCAGGCGTGTGTAAGTATCAGTAATGCACTACATGGAATATTATTTCCCAAACTAGGAACCTGCATATGGGGAGAAATCGAAGAAAGATTGGAGTCACCTCTTGAGTGCAAAGTGCGAGAGTAGATCTTTGATGGGTTTTCTTTAACTAATCCTTCTCCCTAAAAGTGTTGAATTCTGATTCCAGAAAAGCCAAGATTTCAGGTACAGACCATTCTGGCCTCACTGATTTCTCCACTGCTGTGTTCAAGAGACTTTTTTGGGTAAGATATGGTTATCATCTGTGACCCTGACCTCAAAAGGTTAAATATGTTCTTAGATATTCTTAATTATCTTTAATACAAGTGGTCTCTGACTTAGGAATCTGTAGTTTAGGAGCCTCCCCCTGGCTCTTCACTTCAGGGGGATCCCGGACTCAAGGGGGTTTGGGCCCAGATGAGGGTGCCTCTTGGGATACCATTCATATTATTTCAGTCTGGTTAAATAAGGTCATAATTTGTTACTTTTCTCTGGCAGGGGGAAAGGGATTCCAAATTCTGAACAGGCTACTTACAAATGAGAATTTGAATATGAGCAGTTTCTAAGTGGAGTGTATCTGATATTAAGTGTCTTATATTTAGTCTAAAACAGTGTCTGTCAACCGTGAAGGGTACCCTCTCTCTCTCGACTTGCTAAAACTCTCAAAGTTAGTAAATGTAGAACCAGATTCCTGAACAGGGAATCTGCAGACCTGGGTGCTCGTTATGGCTCTGCTGGTAACAAGTATCTTGGCTTTGCCCTGGTCAAGTCACTTTATGTCTTTGAATCTCAGGTTTTCTGTTTATAAAACTAAGGGCCTCCGCCAGCTCTAAAATTCTGTGTGTCAGTGCCATACTTAAATGGGATAATCTGTTGTATTTTGCTGATCTAGACCTAGTATATATGTCTTCCCACCCCTAGGGTCAGTTTGTTTGCTCTTCATTTTATTTATTTATTTTATAGCTTGTAAAAATGCCTTTTTTGAGATACAGTAAGCAAAATTCCACATCCTGTTCCTGCTGTAGACCCATCACACATTCTGTGAAAGAGTAGGGAAATACTCTCTATTTTGTATCTGCAACCCCCTTTTTAAAGAATCAGTCCTGGAAAAAGAAAATTAAATTCTAGTGGTGCAGGAAACATTTAAACCCCTTTGTTTAGTGTCTAACATTTTACTGGAGTTCATGTGTGAATATATCTCAATCTATTCAGAAACCAGGAGTTACTTCTTTTTAAACTACAGGAAAATCTACATAGTTATTTTTGCCTGGTCGATGGAGAAATTGAAGACAGGTATTTTTTTGATGCAGTTTTAATTATTTGCTAATGCCACACACAAACCACAACACGTCACGTGAACCTATTAGGTCACTATTTCTGCAGTCCAAAGCAGTTGAAAGATTTATTTTTTGTGGGGGTGGATTAATTAAAGCACAGTGAAGTGAGTTCTGTGAGAAAATTGAGCTCATTTGCTTTACTCAGTGCTGAATAGTGACTAGAATAGTGCCTCGCACATAGTAGGCACTCAGGAAATTTTTTTTTTTTTTTTGTGCGGAAGATCAGCCCTGAGCTAACATCCATGCCAATCCTCCTCTTTTTGCCAAGGAAGACTGGCCCTGAGCTAACATCCGTGCCCATCTTCCTCCACTTTATGTGGGATGCTGCCACAGCATGGCCTGACAAGCAGTGCATTGGAGCGCGCTCGGGATCCGAACCAGGGTCGCCAGCAGCGGAGCACGCACACTTAACTGCAGGCTGTGGGGCCGGCCCTCAGGAAATATTTTTGAATGAATAAGATGTGCGCTCTATTTCCCAGTTTCTTCTGTAGTCAAACTGTAGAAAACTCTTGGCAATTTGCTGAGCCAAAGTATTCCTCTGAAAACAACTCTAAATTTCCTGGCTTTGAAATACAGAAATAGCTAATTATAGTGATATCAATGCTATTGCCCATTTGAGAATTATTGAATGTGAGAGCTGGAAAGGACCTTGAGATCATCCATTCTAATCTCTTCATTTTACAAATGAACCTGCTGCTCACAGAGGTGAAGTGACTTGCTCAATGCCATTTAGCTAGTTAGCAGCAAACCCACAGTGGAAAGCCTGATCTCCTAATTGCAGCCCAGGGATATGGAGTAAGTTTGCTGAGGATGCCTGCCGCCCACAGTGCCTTTCTCAGTAGATGTGGAATTGAACGGAATTTAATCAAATTGAGTCTAGACAGAGACTTTGCAAATAATTTTATAGTTTAGGAAGTTAAGGTGCCATCTTGACAAAGCCTTCATACCTCCGCTCCTTTCCATTCTTCTTGAGAGGCGTGTAGGAGTGGATGGAGTCAGTTTGGGACAGACAGGGCCTCAGAAAGTTGCTTAAATTCATTCCTGAGTGTCCCTCTGTGGAGGCTAGTGGGAGCCCAAATCCAGAGATAAGAATTTCGGGTTATATCTGGAAATAGGTTTCAGATAAGAGATGAATAGTTCTGGATTTAAAGATTGCAGTTATTTTAGATAAGATCATACATGTAAGCTGAAAATGCTATGCAAATGCAAGGTTTTATGATTATTATTTTTAACCCAGTGATCTCCCTTACTGAGTGTAGATTTGGGTGGGAGACTACCGGAAAGAGTGGAATGACCTTCAGGTCACTGAAGCAAGCCTGGAGGAAACACCTTCCTTTCACTTTCTGCTGAGTGTAGCATTATGAGAATTGTATCCATCTCTGTCTCCTTTCTAGAACCTGCAAGTTCTTCATTCATTTAACAAATATTTATTAATTGTTCTGAACCCTGGGGATAAGATGGTGGTGAATGTGGCACCAAAATGCACATAATAATAGTCATAGCAAAATATATATATTGTTTATTGTGTGCCAGGCATGGTTCTTTTTACATATTAACTCTTATAAACATCAGTAAGGGCGTCTGGGCACATAGTACCAACTGGGAGTTAGGACCAATACTCATTATTGGTCCTAACTAATAACTACTTAACACTAGTCTCAGCACTTTCTGTTTTCTCTCTTCCACTCCACCCCATGCATCAGCCTACACTGACCACTGTGCCCCTTGCACTGAAATTCCCTCTGCCTGAGATACCCATTTGGTCCAGCTCCCTCCCACATGATCACTTTTATTGATCCTTCAAATCCAGCTCAAGTCACTCATCTCTATCAAGTCTTCCTTGAATTCCCTACCCTGCCCCCAAGCAGTCTCTGTCTTCCATCTGCTGCCAAATAGCATTGCACACACCTTTTAAAATAGCATTCATCGTATTTTATCTATTTACAAAGTTTATCTCCCCCATCTCCCTAAGTGACTAGAGATTCCTCAAGTGTGTGTTCCAGTAATGGTACACAGTATGCCTTCAGTTAATGTTTGTTAGTTGACTGAGTGAAGTGCCTTAAAGGCTAATTTGAAGTATATGAGACTTTTACTGTAATTAGTTTCTGTGTTTGAGAAATCAAGATTGGATGTGTAAATGTTTTTGTGATAAGCCATTATATGAGAACAGAGTCATTAATGTGAATTAAGTTCTTTGACCACCCGTTGGTCTTTATAATTAACTGTCTCAACAAACAAGTGTAGTCACAAACTCAGGGACAGATACCAAGACAGAAAAAATAAATCTGACCTGGAAATGAGGGTTCATTACAATTTGTCCCTTAGGAGCAGAATGATTCAGCATTCCTTCTCTTACTTTCAGAGCTAAAAGCTTGGTGGCCACACAGCAATTTCTAGGTCAGGTTCTTTAAATTAAGTGTTCTGTAATACTTTTACTTGGTTCTTGATAGTAGTCAGGTGAGTAAGATTTAAATGTTTGGTTGGGGGTGTGGAATCCTAACTAAATTTGTATGAGGAAATGGTATATTGCAGCCTTACAAAAGACAACAGAGGCCTCATGGAGAAACGATGGCCTCCCGTTACTGTGCAAGAAGACACTGGCAGGAAAGGGGTCCGTGCTAACCCTTGTGCACAGAGGTTGATCTTTAACCTCAGTGGGTCCCTTCTAAAGGCCTGTGTCTGACACCTTGTAATCCGAATAAAGCACCATACAACACCAGTGGAAAGGTCAGAGAGTGAGTGGAAGCATCTACCATATTATGTCTCCAAACTGACCTGAATTCTGAATGGATACATTTTACCCATGGGTCCACATTTATATCTGCGGGCTGACCTCCGGGACTGATGATGGGCTGGATGTTTAGTTTCTAACAGTGGTTTTTAGGGACTCCTCATGAGCTGTGTTGGGAAGAGTTCTCGGCACTGTAGATTAGGATCCTTAGTGGATCTTAAAGCCCTACTCATAGATTTCTGAACCACCTGTTGCTGCTACCATAACACTTCCTCCAAATCTGTTAGACTTGCCTGGTGGAAGAGGGTACAGCCATCATCAGAGAGGTCCATGTCATCCCCATCCCTCTGCACCTCCTTGTCACTCCCCTTACTAGCAGGGAGTCCACTGACATCCAGGTATGTCAATGCCAGCCTTACCTCACTCCAGCCTCTTGCCTGGCCACCTTACCCACTTCACTGAGAGACTTCACCTTGTTAGGGGTTTGTATTGTTTTAATGCAAACCTATAACATGATCTGAAAGTCTCAGTCTGTCTCTATTTGATCTTTCACTATTAAAAAGTAACTCAAGATTCCACTATGAGAAAGTGATAAATTTAAGTTACTTTGCACTGAGAAACTAACAGGATTAATGGTTCTTCATTCTTGTAACTATTATTACTTTAATGTCTTTTATGTGTCTTAATCTTCCCAACAATCCTACTCATTCATTTATTTCACTCAACAAATATTAATTGAGTGCCCACTCTGTGCCAGGCATTGTGCTAGGGACTGGGGATACAATGGAGAGTAAGAACAGCCTCCTCTCTCATTATGATTTCATTCGTTCATTCATTCATTTGGTCAACAAATCTGTTGACCACCTACTATGTGTAAGGTATGGTTCTAGACACCAGAACAAAACAGGCAGAAATCCCCTGCCTCTCGAAGAGATTACATTCTAGGTGGGAGAGAGAGAGTACAAACAAGATAAGTAAAATATATAGTATGTTAGTGAAAAAAGGGCTAAGGAGAAAAAAAGGGAAGGGGGATAGCATGTTTCTGGAGGTGGGGGAGGGGACTGCATTTTTAAATAGGATGGCTGGGGTGGTCCTCATCCAGAAGATGATGTTCAAGTAAAGACCTGAAGGAGGTGAGGAAGCAAGCCATTTAGATATCTGGGAGTAGAGTAGTTTAGACAAGAGGGAATTGCAAGGAGACCAGTGTGGCCAGAGCAGAGTGAGCAAAGGGGTGAGTGTTAGGAGAGGAAGTCAGAGAGGTGGGGGTTGGGAGGGAGCAGATGTATAGGGCCTGTGGGTCGTGCAAAGGCTTTGACTTTGACTCTGGATGAGCTGGGAATCCACTGCAAGGTTTTGAGCAGAGAGTAATATGACCTGCCTTATGTTCACAGGGTTGTTCTGACCAGTGTTGAGAGTAGACTGATGGCAGCAAGGGCAGAAGCGGGAGATCACTTAGGGGGTTATTGCTACTGTTCGGGTGAGAGATGATGATTGTTGGAGTAAATGATTTCAAGGGAGGAGGTGAAAAGTGACTGAATTTTGGATATACTTTGAAGACAGAGTTGTCAGGACTTGCCCAGTGGATCAGATGTTGGGCGTGTGGGACAGACTAGTCAAGGAACACTCCAAGGTGTTTGCCTGAGCACTAGAAGAGGGAAGTTTTCCATTTACTTATGGAAAAGATGTGGGAGGAGTTGGTGAGGATCAGGACTCAGTCTGATATGCCCATTGAACATGCAAGTGGAAATGTCTGGTAGGCCGTTTGTCATGTTGATTGGGATTCAGGGGAAAGCCTTGAAGAGAGCAAATGTAGGAGCAGCTCCATACACCTATCAAAGGAGTGACTATAGATAGGAGAGAGAAAAGGTCCAAGGACTGCGCTCTGGGGCACTGCCCTTAAAAGAAGAGATCAGAGAACTTGATCTCTCTGTCTCTGCCCTGTGAGGATATAGTAAGAAGGCAGCTGTCTGCAAGCCAGGAACAGGGTCCTCACCAGAACCCAGTCATGCACCCTGATATCAGACTTCCAGTGTCCAGAGCTGTGAGAAATAAATGTCTGTTGTTTAAGGCTCCCAGTCTATGGTATTTTGTTATAGCAGCCTGAGATGACTAAGACATTGCTCAAAGGGGAGATGAGTTTGAGAGGCTTTTCTTAAAGAAGGGAGAAATAATGGCATGTTGTATGCTGGCGTGAATGATCCAACAGAGAGAGAAAAAATTGATTAGGAGAGAGAGGTGAATTGCTGGAGCAGTGCTGTAAGTGAATGGGAGGGGTTGGGGTCTGTTGCATATTTCAAGGAGTTGGCCTAAGCTAGGAGCAAGGACACTTCAGCCATTATAATAAGCGAGAGGGTAACCTATATGGCACAGGTGCAGGTAGGTGGATAGATGTGAGCGTGGGAGCTTCTAGAGAAGTTCTTGTCTGATTGCCTCAGTTTTTCTCATTGAAATAGGAAGAGTGAGAATGAGAAGGAGGGGAAATAGTGAAGGTTTGAGGCGAGAAGACAATGTGAATAGTTGTCTAGGTTTTAGGGAGAGTGAGTGGATGAGGGAGATCTAATACTTGCCAAGCAGCATTAAGGGTGCTCTTGAGCCCAGTCAGCAGGTGTGTATATTTTTTCTCCAGACATGTCCCATTGCACAGGAGGGCGCACCAACCAGGCAGAGAGTTGGGTCAGTCTAATCAGGGTTGTGGTTTAGCCAAGCAAGAAACAGGTGCAAAGATTTGAGGGTCTATGCTATGGTGCTTGACTATGGAATGTAAATAGGGTGAGAGGGAAAGTGAGGGTATGAAGAGGGTGAGGGACAGTGAAAAGATAGGGGATCCATACATGGTAGTTCCTGGTGGGGTCAAAGTATGGCTGGAATTGGGGCACTAGACAGAGCAACCTGGAAAGATTGGAGACAGTGGTTGGAGACTGGAATTATGACAATTGCACAGAGTCTAGAATGTAACCAGGAATGGTGGCTGAGGTGGGGTGGGGGACAAGATCCTTGGAGGAAAGGAGGTCAAGAAACTGAGGGGCCTGCGCATTGGAAGACTTCTCCATAGGGTTATTGAAATCACCAATAAATGTGACAGTGGGAGAGTGCGTGAGTCTGGAGCTAAAGCTTCAAAGACGGAGCGGGAGTGAGCGGGGGGTCTGTAGATGACTTGCACAAGTGGGGTGATGTGTCGTCTGCTGAGAGTCAAGCTGGGTGTTATAGGGGAAAGGAGAATGGTCTGGAAGCTGCAATGAGGAGCAAGAGGCACGTCTCTCCTGCCTCTAGGCCCAGTAATCTGAGTTGTAAGGGAGAAAAAACAGTCACAGCTTGGGAGGCCTGGGGAAGCAGTGTCATTGGGAGAGCCAGGGGTTGGTTGGACTCAGAAAAAGGAGGTGAAGGGAATGCTCACTCAAAAGATTGAGGACGAGGGATTTGCTGCCCATTGATTTGAGTCCCAGAGGGCACAGTGGAGACAGGAAGAGGGGAAGGTGGGATTAGAAAAGGCAGTGTCGGGGCCATGTGAAGTTTAGAGTCCAGGGAAATGACTTGGCCTCCGACACTGGAGTCTTGGGTGACTGATAGGAAAGGGAGAAAGGGCTTGATGAGATTTGTCTTTGTGGTTGCAGGAAAGATCTTATTGGTGAAGTAGCGCAGAGGAGGGAGAACAGTTTCCACATTCCGGGACCCTTCCATTTCACAGACTAGGAAACTGAGACTCAGAGAGATGTTTGTATCTTGCCAAGCTGTGAAATGACAGCAAGGAATTAAATCAAGTCTCTGACTTGGAGACCGGTACTTGGTCACTCTGCAGAATTCCTTTCATCTCATGAGTTCTCAACTCCTTGAAATGCCTTGGCAAATATTTACATTATTCCTGAGATATCCCTGAACTCAGTGCTTATAAGATACCATAGCTTTACCACCGATTTGTTTGTGAGAGGTAGACTTTATGCATTTGTTAGTGTTACACGTTTCTTCTGAGCCCAGAGGCACTGAGTCAACATCTCCTTTCTGAAATTTTCCTTGCTTCTCCCTCAGACGTAACCACCTACCTGTTCCCTCCTCCTCCTGTCACTGTACCCTGATGTGTATGCCAGCTAGAGCACTTCTCACTGTGTTACAATCAGTCGCCCGTCTCCCTACCCCCTGCCCAAACCAGACTCATGACCCTTCTGAATACTCAGGCACTCTGCACAGAGCATGAACAGCATTAATGACAGCTGGGTGTTGTCTTCTTCTTAAATTCCAGGGATGTTGCTTGTTTCACTCACACTCCTCAACCCTCATGCCCAGCCCTAAGCTGGTGCCTGTTCCTTATCTGTCGGTGGCCCTCGCATGTCCCTTTCGCCCTTACTGTTTGATAGCACCGTGGCCGCACTTTTAACCACCAGCACCCAGATCTCTGTCTGAGGGCTTCCTCTGGTCACAGGAGCCCACTTTGCCCACATGTGCATGGAAGCCAGAAGGGCCAAGGAATTAATACCATACCCCTGGAGCAGCTCTCACCCGAAGACTGAGTTGGTGTATAAAAATGATAAATCGTCAGCTCCATCGGCCCTCGGGGGGAGTAACTGAGGCGTGGGCACTACACCATTTCCCAGAGCTGCCCAGGGTGGTCACTCACTTGATAACACACCCTCTTTTTGCTGCGTTCCCTTCTCTAAGCCCCACCAGTGTTTTCTGAAATTACCACCCTCATAAACCCCTTGCACTTAGGTCCTTGTCTCGGGGAGTGCTTCTGGGGAAACCCAAACTGACGCCAGTCTTGGCCAAAGTAGGTGCTAAGTGAATATTCGCTGAATGAATGAAACAGGAAATGTGTGGTGAGTGAATGAATGAATGGATATTAAGGTTGTGTCTGTCTCTTTCTCCATAAGGAGACCATAAGTTCTGGGTAGGCAGAGACCACTTGGTTCATCTTTGTATTCCTGCTTAGTGTGTCGGACTCATCCCAACAGTTCAATAAAGGTTGAATTGAATTAAATGACCTCAAAGTTGCAGTTGGTGGAAAGAGAAGGTGGCTACTTAATGACTGTGGGTGTTGATGAGGTGGATGTGAGATTCCTGTGGGTATTGTGACACAGAACTTGAAAAGGGAATGAGGAGTGGCTGTAGCACCTCCTCATTAAGAATAATGAGGAAGTGCTGGGTCGGGTAGAAGGACCAGGGAGGACCTGGGGAGTGATTGAAATGGCCTTGTCATGTTTCGGATGACACATCCTCCTCAGAACGCAACAGGAAAAGATGAAGTGCTTAATGTATTATCCACTTTATTTAGGTTGTTGATTCCTCTCTGATAACTTGCAGAGCTCCCTACCAACCACTGTTTCATGATCCCACTAAAATAATGGTTCTGAAAGCTGCCCCAAGTGAGGTTCTTGTTTGCTCTCATGCTGCAGTGTCCTGCTATTTTCTTATTTCTGCTGCTTGCTTTGTACATGAGGGTGTTTTCTAGTGTTTTCTAGCATACTAGAAACCAGTTTAGTTTTGAAGCTTTCTTTTGTGAAGTCCAGGATGTATGTGTGTGTGCACATAAATGAGTGCTGTGTGCACATAGGTTGGGAGGCTGGTGACCCATTATGCATCACTTCTGTGTAAATGCAAAGACTTTTACAGTCAGATCTATTGCAGGGATTCATATTACAAGACACCGTTAGTTTAAATGAGATAATATATGTTAAAGTTCTTAGCAAAGCTCCTAAAACACAACAGACGCTCAATAAAAATGCTAACCAAATTCAAATCTGATGAATGCACCTTTTCTTTTTTTTTTTTTTTAAATTTTATTTATTTATTTTTCCCCCAAAGCCCCAGTAGATAGTTGTATGTCATAGCTGCACATCCTTCTAGTTGCTGTATGTGGGACGCGGCCTCAGCATGGCCGGAGAAGTGGTATGTTGGTGCGCGGCCAGGATCCAGCAGCAGAGCGCAAGCACTTAACCGCTAAGCCACGGGGCCGGCCCTGAATGCACCTTTTCTTATCCGTGCTGCTTCTTCCCCCTCTTGGTATGCACGTTGAGAATGGTTTTAAATTTTTAGAGCTCTACTTTCCAATAATGATTTGCTTATTTCTAAAGCTATTACTTCTCTGTATTATAAACTGCATTTCTTTGCTATGGCATATACAAATGTGAAAGTCTAGTTTTGTAGAATTAACTTAACTGGATATATAGGTTAGAAAAAAACAGGTTCAATTCTTTGGGAAAAGTTATCCTATTCTATCTTGTTTTTATTTTTTATTTTTTTATTATATTTATTTATTTATCTATCTATCTATCTATCTATCTATCTATCTATCTATCTATCTATCTTTATTCCCCAAAGCCCCAGTAGATAGTTGTATGTCATAGTTGCCCATCCTTCTAGTTGCTGTATGTGGGACGCGGCCTCAGTGTGGCCGGAGAAGAGGTGCGTTAGTGCGCGCCCAGGATCCGAACCTGGGCCGCCAGCAGCGGAGCGCGTGCACTTAACCGCTAAGCCATGGGGCCGGCCCTATCTTGTTTTTAATATGTTAAAATATTTCCAAATATAAATAATAGAGAGTTCAAGAGGAAATCAGAACACCATTACCCAGGAAAATAGATTATTCTTTTTAGAAGTAATAATATGGAGAAAATATTGTTGTGCTTTCAAAAAGTCAATTTAGACTAGGTTGGCTATTGGTTGTACTAACTAGTTTGGGGGTCTGATCTCTTCCACTATTTTGAGGACCTGTGTGGGGACAGAGTGATGTTTTTAGTTTAAAAAAAAAAAGTAGTTCGAGGCTTAACAGTAAATCTCAAGCCCAATGTAGGAGTCTGGGAGACCCCAAATATCCCAGAAGCAACTTGGCTTCCTTTGCCCAGCCCTGCTCCCCAGGTCAAGTGATGCCAAGAGCAGTAGGACACTTAATCCCATGAAATCCCTTGTTATTTGAGGGCACGAGCCTCTCACTGTTGAGGGCTTTCCTTCTACTCACTGGCAGCCAAGCAGAGCCCCGCCCTCCCTAATGTCCTGCACCAGCTCTTTATTCCCTTAGCTTGAGGCCTATAGATTGCAGTGGAGATATTGAGGATCCTGGGAAAGGTGACACATTAAGCTCCATCCCGTATTATCAGGTCCTGTCAGGAGAGGAGATATTAATGTGGAGAGGGAGAGAGATTACTAAGTTGGTTAAAGGTCTCAGAATTCACTGACAGGTTTGCCAAGGGCCAGCCTTAAACCTGAGTTGTGGTTGGCTATGGCTGTGTGGAACTACCAAAGCCACGGTGAGTGGCAGCCTCTTGTCTCCTACTTCTAGAAATGGTGATTTAGACTAGGTTTAGATGGCACGGGGAATGGGAATGAACAGGGGCAGGTGAAGGTGCCTGTGGCAAGGAAGCTGGAGCTATGCCATTGGGCAGAGAAGTAACTGGTTGTGCAGATGTATCCCTAACCCTGCCATGTCCCTCTCTGTACAGAGCTGGACAGCCAGCACAGTCAGAGACCAGACCTGTCAAACTGCTTGGGAGAGCCTTTTTGGCTACACTTTAACCCATTCCATTCTTCATTTATTAAAGGCTTCAGTTGGACTGAGCCAGGCCCAAAGATTTACCTTTGGAGGCGAGAGATGAAGTCCTGGTAAGACTTCCTAGGTCTGTGTGAATCTGCTTGTTGAGGCTGAGCTGTCTCTGTCCACTTGTGGTTAGTATTTCCAGAGATGGCTGAATTCTTTTCTTCCCATTTAGAAGTTTAACCGTTTGTCTGTGGTCTCATGTTGGGATTGAAAAGCCAGACGTTTCTGCTGCTTGTCATTTCTCTAGGTCACTTTTCAGTTGCAAACCCATTTTTCCCATCAGGTGCTACAAATCTCCATCAATTGTCTTACCTTGCTTAGTAGAATGTCTGTGCAATAATAACGCCAGCGCCTCACATGCGTATAGCATTTTATAGTTTTCAAAGCATTTTGCATATATTATCTCATTATTTAATGTTGTCCTGGGCTGTTGCTGTTCCCCTGAATGTTCTGTATTTACTCACCATTTTCACCCACTTGAATACTTTTCTTTCTTTCTTCTCTTACCAATTTTGAGGATACTATACAGGGTTTGCTTTTTTCCCCCTTTCATATTTTTTTGCAGGGGCTGTAAGTGGCAAAGGAAGAAGCATGTATAAATGGTCCTGTGTTCTGATGGCAAAGTGACAATAACCTGAATTCTTTCTGTAAACCATCCTGAGAATTGTGTTCAGCTCCTGGATTCACACTGTCGGCAGAAGCACTAGAAACAGTTTATCTGACTGATGGCAGCTGTCTGTCTACAGGAGTGAAACATCTCCTGGGGCAGGGGGACAGTGCAAGCTGGATCCATAGAGTAGTTTTGTGTTTGGTTTTTTTGTTTGCTTGGTTTGGTTTTGTTTTGCTTTGCTTTTACAGTTTTTGTTTTGTTTTGTTTTTGGTGAGGAAGATCAGCCCTGATCTTCCTCACCAAAACATCTGTGCCAGTCTTCCTCTATTTTGTATGTGGGACGCCTCCACAGCATGGCTGACAAATGGAGTAGGTCCGCACCTGGGATCTGAACCTGTGAACCCGAGCCGCCAAAGCGGATCACGCCAAACTTAACCACTACACCACGGGCCTGGCCCTGCTTACAGTTTTTGTATTGGAATTATTCATCCCTGGATGGGGAAATAGTAACTTCATTAGCACCTTTTGTTTTCTTGGAATTATATGGTTGTGCAGTATGTCACTCATGAAATAGAAAGTGCTTTAGGTTAAAGCCTATACGGTGGTTCTGAAACTGTGTTTAAGAGGTTTTCTTTAGAGCATTTTAGAGACTCCTTTAAGATTTGCTAAGGCAGACCAAGTAATTCCCTGAACCCACTTCTCATTGCCCTACGCATCCCATTTCCTGTCTCCATCATCCCATCCCCAGATGCTGAGTGCACCAGAGATGCCTAGGTAACTACTTAAAGTAATAAAACCATAGGATCTCAGGGTGGAAAGAGATCAAGGAGGTTGCTGTGAGCTTATCTGACCCCTGCATTGCGTCTGTGCCATCCTCGGGTGACCGATGAGCCTCGGCCCATTCCATCCTAAGGCAGTGGGAAAGTATCCTTTTGTTGAGCCCAAATCTATCTCCCTCTAGCTTCTGTACAATTTAACAAACATCGAGTGCCCATCATGCACCAGGCACTGTTCTAGGGCCTGGGGATACAGCCGTGAACAGCAAAATAATGCTCATGGATAGCTCTATCTCTTGGGGTCATAGAAGACAAGCCAAATAGTTCTTCTGCATGGAAGCCCTGCAGATACTTGAAGACCACACTCCTGGTCCTCTGAGTCTTCACTTCCAGCTTATGTTCCCAGCTCACCCAGTGTCATACAGGTTCAAGTCCTTTTGCTGTATGGAGCAATTGTCTCTGGATGCATTCTAGTTTTGTTTAATATTGGATTAATTTTTAGTAGGTTGATTTTTGGTGTGTGTGTGAGGAAGATCAGCCCTGAGCTAACATCCATGCCAATCCTCCTTTTTGCAGAGGAAGACTGGCCCTGGGCTAACATCCGTGCCCATCTTCCTCCACTTTATATGGGACGCCGCCACAGCATGGCTTGACAAGCAGTGTGTCAGTCCGTGCCCAGGATCCAAACCTGCAAACCCTGGGCGGCCGCAGCGGAGCGCATGCACTTAATTGCTACGCCACCGGGCCGGCCCAGTAGGTTGATGTTTTTTAAGTTTTTTTGTTATAAAGATAATATGCACTTGGAGACATTTTGGAATATACAGATAAGTATAAAAAGGAAATCACCTATAATCCCATTACCCACTGTTAAAATGTTGGTATATTTCCTTCCAGCCTTTTCTAACTTGTATTTATAATTTTGTATGTTTTTTTTCCACTTAACATTGACATTTTTTGCATTCATTATGTTCATGAAAATCTTTTTTTTTCTTAATTTTTTTTTTGTGAGGAGGATTGGCGCTGAACTAACGTCTGTTGCCAAATCTTCCTCTTTTTGCTGAGGAAGATTGTCCCTGAGCTAACGTCTGTGCCAATCTTCCTCTATTTTATATACGGGACGCTGCCACAGCATGGCTTGATGAGTGGTGTAGGTCTGCACCCGGGTTCCGAACCTGTGAACCCTGGGCCGCTGAAGTGGAGCACAAGAAGTTAACCACCCATGTCACCGGGCCAGGCCCCATGAAAATCATTTAAATGGTTACATAATATTCCAGATAGACTTTTTAAGGTTAGGTCATAAAAGAGTAGTAAGGATTCCTTAAGTGAGCAACACTGCTCCCTTTTCATTACATCTCCGGTCTCCTAAGCCACTACACTTTGAGTGATACTAGTGCTATCTGGAGGGAAGGTGCTGGACTCCATGATCTCCTGTGGATTCTTCTAATTGGGAGTATTCTTGATACGCTGCCTTTGTTTTTTTCCGTTCATTCTTGTGCGTTTCCTCGTATTCGCACTCTGCCCATTGGTTTGGAGTATAGGGTTGACTGTAGCTTTCTCGTTACAACAGGAGATCCAAGTGCCATTTTCAAGGCCAGTTCTTCTGGTGGGACCAAACTACAGCAAGCACAGAGCTCACTTTTGTCCTTCAATTGCAGGCCTGCAGCTGAACCAGAAGGCACTCACCACCTTCCCCGACGTGGTGCTCGTCCGGGTGCCCACGCCCTCAGTGCAGTCGGACAGCGACATCACGGTCTTGCGGCACCTGGAGAAGTTAGGCTGCCGCTTGGTCAACCGCCCACAGAGCATTTTAAACTGCATCAATAAATTCTGGACATTCCAAGAGCTGGCTGGACATGGGGTCCCCATGCCAGACACCTTCTCCTATGGTGAGTCTCCTGGAAATAGGGTTGGAACTTATCTTTCCAAACCACCTGCATCTCTGTGTTTTCTCTCCCCAGAAGCCCTGTGGTATCTTTTGTTGGTTTTCAATGTGAGTGAGTCTGTTTATTTTAGGTGATTCAACATCTTGAGTCTTCATCGTGGTCATTCCCTCTGTCTGGAATGCCTTTGCTTCTTTCTTTCTGTAATTCATTCATTAAATATGTGTCTGGTGCACACTATGTGCCAACCACCATACTAGGCAGTGGGCTGTAGCAGTAAATGGAGAGTCCCTCCTCAAGCATTCCCAGTTCACCAGAGGCGGAGGACAGCAAGTATACAAGCAATTTCAGTGCACTCTGGTAAGTGCCATCATAAGAGTTAGTGCAAGGTGGTACAGGAATACATAGGAGAGCTCCTCATGCAGTTTGGAAGATAATTGAGGAGGCTTCCTGAGAGAGAGAACATCTAAACTAAGCTGAAGTTATCCAGCTAAAGCGAGGGATGCAGGGGAGTTGTCCAAGCAGAGTCGTCTATAGCAGAATGTAGAAAGACCCAGGGGTAAGAGAGAACATGACTGATTGGTGTAGAATTTTTTTTTTTTTGTGAGGAAGATCAGCCCTGAGCTAACATCCATGCCAATCCTCCTCTTTTTGCTGAGGAAGACTGGCCCTGAGCTAACATCCATGCTCATTTTCCTCTACTTTATGTGGGACTCCGCCACAGCATGGCCTGACAAGCGGTGCATTAGTGCGCGCCTGGGATCCGAGCCCGGGCCGCCGGCAGCAGAGCGTGCGCACTTAACCACTGCGCCACGGGGCTGGCCCCACGACTGGTGTAGATTGCGAGTAGTTTGTAGAATGTAAGGGAGATAGAGCTGGGATATAAGGCTAGAAAGACAAGAAGGAGCCATATACAGCATAGGAAGGAGATTAGGGATCATCCTGAGACTAACAGGAGGTTATTGGAAGTCTTTAAGCAAAGAGGCACCCTGATCAGAATTGAGAATATCACTTTGGCTACCGTATTGAGAAGGAATCGGACAGGGGCAAAATAGAGACAAGATATGTAGTGGTAGGCTTTTAAACAATCCAAGTGAGCAATGATGGTCTAAACTAGGTGGCCATAGTTAGAATGAGGATTAGTGAACAGATTCAGGAATTATGAAGGAGATAGAAATAATAGGACATGATTGATTAGATATGAGGAGTATGGAGAGGAATCAAGAGTGACTCTGGCTTCTGGTTTGGGCAACCAAATGTGAAAGCAAACATTCATGAGACTAGAAACATGGGAGAGGAGAAACAGATGGGTGGGTAGAGAGGGCAAGGGATGGTTGGGGAGAGATGGTTTCAGTTTGGGACACGTTCTGTTTGAAGTGTCTGTAGTATATGCGAGTAAAAACACTCAGTAGGGGCAGATAAATGGATCTGGAGCTCTTGAGAGAGGTGTGGACTAGGGAAGTAGATTTGGAAACCTTCATTATATTAAGTGAAGTCACAAGAACGGATAAGATTACTCAGGGAGAATATGTAGAAGGAAGAGAAGTCTGAACTGTATACCTAAAAGGGTTAAAATGGTAAATTTTATGTTATGTATATTTATCACAATAAAAAAATGAAATTTAATAAACGAGGGTTCAAAAGCGAATCCTTTAGGGAATGGGTAAGGGAAGAGAAACCTATGCAAGAGACTAAGTAGGAGCAACTGGAGAGGTGAGAAGAGAGAGAAGAGAGATCACAGAAGCCAGTGGAAGAGCCTTCTAAGGGGACGGTGTCATTAGAAGTGTTGTTTGATTCGGAGACGACAGCCACCGTGAGCACTGACATGCGTGCTGGACTTAGCAGTGGGGAGTTGAGTGAATACAGCTTAAGTTTAGTGATGGGGAGAGAAGCCGAATTGTCAGGGGCGAGGAAATGAATGGCATGTGAGAAAATGGAAACCCTTTCGAGTAGCTTGATTGTAGGGACACGAAGTTGTAGTTAAGGGTGATGCAGGGTCAAGGAACAGGGGTTTTGTTGGTTTAAGATGGGAGAGAACTGAGCACGTTTAAAGTGCAGATGGAATTAGGACCTGGGAGGTTGAAGATACAGCAGAGAGGGGACACTGAGTGGTGCAAGACCCCTGACGAGGTGACTGGGGTGGATCCTAAGCATAGGTGCGGGACGGCTTTAGAGAAGAAGGACCCCTCTTTCCCTGTATTATAAGGGAAGGAGAAAAGGACGGCTAGAGAGGAGTTCAGTTGATCACTGATGTCAGGAAGTTGGGACTTCTCTTATAAAACAGCCTCTTGAGGAAGATGCCCCTGATTATCTACACTGCCGCTTCATTTTTTTTTAAATCATTATTAACACTTTTGTGAACAAGACAGGTCTTATCAGTATTCCAGAGTATTTTGCTTTGCAAAAACTGATGAACTGCAGTACCACCTGTGGTAGGTAGGATAACGGTCCCCAAAGATGCAAATGTATAGGAAATCAAGGAAGTTTGTAAAACAATTTAGAAAGATTTTAATATGCATTATTCATAATTTTGAAATTAAAGCTTAAAGGAGTGTAGTGAAGCCAATTTAGGCTTCTGAGTCATGCCTTGACTTTGGGTGAGACAAATCCCCAGGCTTGGTGTCTTGGGTGTAGGTTTTCTATTGCTGTACAACAAATGACTAAAAACTTAGTGGCTGTAAATAGCAGCATTTATTATCTCCCATTTTCTGTAGGTCAGAAGTTCAGCCACAGCGTGGCTGGGTTCTCTGCTCCGGTCTCACGATGCTGGATGGGACAGCCGGGCTGTGATCTCATCTGAGGTCTGGGCTCTTCCAAGCTCAGTGCTTGTTGGCATTCAGTTCCTTGCAGCTGTAGGACTGAGGTCCCCACTTTCTTGCTGGCTATCAACTGAGGGTCATTCTCAACTCCTAGAGGCTGCCCACTATCTCTGCCACATGGCCTTCTCTACAACACGGCAGTTTGCTCCTTCGGGGCCAGCAGGAGAGTCTCTCTGACATTTCACCTTCTTTTAAAGGGTTCAACTGATTAGGTCAGGCCCACCAAGAATTATCTCCTTTTTGATTAACTCAAAGTCAACTGATTATTAGCCTAATCACAGGAATGATATTCCATCACATTCACTGGTCCCTCCCACACTCAAGAGAGGGGATTATACAGGGCATTTACACCAGTAGGTAGGAATCTTGGGGACCATCTTAGAATTCTGCCAACTCCAGCCATTATAAAAGAAAACATAACCTACCTGGCCTGTGGGACTGTTATGAGGATTACGTGAACTGGAGTGTGTGCAGCCTTGGCCACAGAGAGGTACTTGATAAATGCTGGTGTCCTTGTCTCTCTGCTCCCACCCTTTGTGTTACAGATGCACAGCGCAGGTCTGTCGGGTTGAATGGGTTCAAATTGCTTTGATTAGAAAGACATGAGGCCCTGAGTGAAGCTCCATGGAGGGGCAGCGCTGACCGCTCCCTGACCGTCAGCCTCACTTTCGCTGACTTTCGTCTTTTCTTGGCAGGTGGGCATGAAGACTTTTCCAAAATGATTGATGAAGCTGAGCCGCTGGGCTACCCGGTTGTGGTGAAGAGCACGCGAGGACACCAGGGTCAGTGCTGCCCGGCCTGCACGGGGGCTGTGGCCCTGCTGGACACCACCCGGCACAGGCCTGGCGGGAGCGCCGCTGGGGGACATGGAGCCCCTGGGAAGCTTGCGGTGCAGCCCTGCCCTCAGTCCCCTCCTCCCTGGCCCCGCCATCTTTGCTTCCGTGAGACCCTTCTCGTGCTGTCCCTGGGCTGTGGCGGCCGCCTCCTGACGGCCCTGGGTCCCGAGCGCCGCCAGTGCGTCCGCCGTTCTCCTCTGGGAGTAGTTTCTCTGAAACATAGGGCTATTCTTGTCACCCCCTTGCTGAAAAACGCTCTCAAGAGCCTGTGGCCTGTTAGACCAAGTCCGTAGTCCTCCTTGTGGCAGTGAAGGCCTGGATGAGCAGCCCTGTCCTCCCTTGGCAGCCTTCCCTGGCCGCGTGGGCCCTCCGTGTCCCTTCCCAACTCCCGCTCTTTCAGAGCGAGGCCATGTGTTCTCCTCCCTCAGCCTCTGCTCTCGTCCCTTTGCTGGGAAGGCCGTCCTCCTCTGCCCTCTGCTGAGCTACTGCTCGCCCTTTAAGGCCACTCCAGGTGTTGTTTCTTTTTCTCTCCATATCCCTGGCCTCCCTCCCTCTCTTCCAGACAAAATTGATTCCTTTTTGCTTTGGGTTTCTGTAGCACCTTGTCAGTGCCTCCAGCGTAGTTCTACACCTGGTGACAGTTACAGGCTTATGTGCCTTTTCCCCTTCTTGACTGTGAGCTGCTCGGGGTGGGAACCAGGTCCTGCGCATCTCTGTCTGGGAGAGCTACCACGTGCTCAGTGCGTAGTAGGACTCAGTAACTGTTGAAGAGGACCTTGCAGCAGTATGTGAGCAGGTACCTCATGATGACGCCCAGATGGCGTACTTGGCATCTGGAGTGAGAGGAGGCACCCTAAACAGACATGCAGTGAGCACGTCCTCTGACGCAGGGACTGTGCATAGAAATGGACTGGATGCGATCACAGAGCTCCGGTGCGTAGCTAGTAGAGACAGTGCGTGGCAGGGTGGTGGCTACTGTGGCAGGCATCTGAGTGACCCTAAAGGAGGGGGAGGCCAGCCCTGCCATGGGGCAGGGGAGGCTCATTGGAAGGAAAGGAGACTTGAGTTGGAGTGTGGAGTTCGCATCGGAGGAAGTGAGTGAGCAAACTTACAGAGCACGTGTGAGCAGAGCAGCCAGTGAGAGTGGAGGGCCTGTGGAGGAGTGGGAGAAAGGAGTTTGGGTGGCAAGGGGGGCTCTAATACTCTTCAGATATGTGCAAGTGCGAAAGGCCAGTGTCTCTCAGCCAGTGTTTTTATCGTGGGAAAACAT
Source organism: Diceros bicornis minor (assembly GCF_020826845.1). Taxonomy (NCBI): domain Eukaryota; kingdom Metazoa; phylum Chordata; class Mammalia; order Perissodactyla; family Rhinocerotidae; genus Diceros; species Diceros bicornis. The sequence goes on from NC_080752.1 coordinate 5,227,948, forward strand.
GCATGACATAAAATTCACCTGATATTTACTGAGTGCCTACAGAGGGCCAGGCACCCTTCTAGGCTCTGGGGATACAGAAAGGAACAAAACAAAAATTGCTGCCGTCAAGGAGCTCACATTGTATAAGGTAAGACAGACGATAAATGGAAATTCAATAGAATATACACTTTTTAAAAACATTTTAAAATTTGAGATATAATTCAAAAATGTACCATTTTAAAGTGTACAATTCAGTGGATTTTAGAATAGTATTCACTATTGTGTACAATCATCATCATTATCTAATTTCAGAACATTTCCATCACCCCAAAAAGAAACCGTTTACTGTAAAGAGTCAGTCCCAGTTGCCCCTTCCCTAGACCCTGGCACCACTAACCTACCCTCTGTTTCTGTGGATTTGCCTATTCTGGATATTTCTTATCAATGGAATCATATAATATGTGGCCTTTTGTGTCTGACTTCTTTCAGTTAGCATAGTCTTTTTAAGGGTCATCCATGTTATAGCATCTATCAGTACTTTATCCCTTTTTATGCTTCAGTAATATTCTACTGTATGGATATACCACATTTTGTTTATCCATTCATCAGTTGATGGACATCTGGGTTGTTTCTACTTTTTGCTATTATGAATAATGCTGCTATGAACATTCGTGTACAAGCTTTTGTGTGAACATATGTTTTCAGTTATCTTGGGTATATACCTAAGAGTGGAATTGCGAGGTCAGATAGTAATTCAGAGGAACTGCCACACTGTTTTCCATAACGGTTATGCCATTTTACATTCCCACCAGCAATGTATGAGGGTTCCAACTTCTCCCCAACCTCCTCAACCCTTGTTTTATTTAGTATTCGTTCACTTATTTATTTATTTACTATTTATTTGTTTTTATTATAGTCATCCTAGTGGGTATAATGTGGCATCTTATTATGGTTTTGTGGTTTTGATTTGCATTTCCCTGATGACTAATGATGTTGAACGTCTTCTCATGTGATTATCGGCCACCTGTGTATCTTCTTTGGAGAAATGTCTATTCAGATCCTTTGCCCATTTTTCAGTTGGATTATTTGTCTTCTTGTTGAGTTTTTAAGAGTTCTTTAAATATTCTGGCTATTACACCCTTATCAGATATATAATTTGAATATATAATTTTTCCCACCCTGTAGGTTGTCTTTTCACTTTCTTGGTGGTGTGCTTTTTTTTTTTTTTTTTTTTTCCCTTTTTCTCCCCAGTAGATAGCTGTATGTCATAGTTGCACATCCTTCTAGTTGCTGTATGTGGGACGCGGCCTCATCATGGCTGGACAAGCGGTGCGTTGGTGCGCGCCCGGGATCTGAACCCGGGCCGCCAGTAGCGGAGCATGCGCACTTAACTGCTAAGCCACGGGGCCGGCCCAGGTAGTGTCCTTTGATGCAAAAAAGTTTTTTATTTTGATGAAGTCCGATTTATCTATTTTTTCCTTTGGTTACTTGTGCTTTTGATGTCATTTTGTGCTTGCCTAATCCAAGGTCACCCAGTTGTACACCTGTGTATCCTTCTAAGAGTTTTATAGTTTTAGCCCTTACATTTGGGTCTCTGATCCATTTTGAGTTAATTTTTTTATATGGTGGGATGTAGGAGTCCAACTTCATTATTTTGCATGTGGATATCTAGTTTTCCCAGTATCGTCTGTTGAAGAGATTGTTCTTTCCCTGTTGAATGTTCTTGGAACTCTTGTCAAAAATCAATTGACCATATGTGTGAGGGTTTATTTCTGGGCTTTCCATTCTATTCCATTGATCTGTGTGTCTGTCCTTATGCCATGCCACACTGTCTTGATTACTCTAACTTTGTAGTTAGTTTTGAAATTGGGAAGTGTGAGTCCTTGAATTTTGTCCTTCTTCTTCAAGATTGTGTTGGCTACTTGGGTCCCTTGCATTTCCATGTGAATTTTAGGATCAACTTGTCAACTTCTGTAAAAAAGGAAGTTAGAATATTAGTAGGGATTGCATTGAATCTGTAGATCAATCTGAGGAGTATTGCCTTCTTAACAATACTGTCTTCCAATCCCTGAATGTAGGATGTCTTTCCATTTATTCAGATATTTAATTTCTTAAAACAAAAATGTTTTTTAGTTTTCAGTGTATAAGTCTTGTACTTCTTTGGTTAAATTTATTCCTGAATTTTTTTTATTCCTTTTGATGCTATTGTAAATGGAATTGTGTTCTTAATTTCATTTTCGGATTGTTCATTGCTGGTGTAACACATAGTATCTTAGGGAATAAACAAAGTTCCAGCAGTTAAGTTAGACTCTAGTATATGGAAATAAATCCAAAGAAGGCAGTGGACTGGTACAGGCGGTGCCTCTGAGAAAGTTACTAATCTTGTAGACCCTTATTTTCGTCATCTATAAAACAGAAATAACTGTCTTTGTCCTAGTGGCTCACAGGGCTCGTATGAAGTATGAAATAATGAAATAAGTGAAATAAAAACAATAGTGTTCAGCACATAGTAGATGATTAACTAATCTTAGTGTTCTTCCTCCTCTTTTTGTCCCTCCTTGCCTTGAAACTGTAGCTCCTTTATTAACCACAGATTAAGCCCCATATTAGAACTTCTGTGCCAGGAACCAAGGAACCAAGTCCCTATTCCTAGCCCCCTTCTCTGTTGAAGATCCTGCCTGATGTTCAGGGAACCCCCAGTGCCTATAACCAAATCCCAGCCATCTGTTGCCAGATGCCGAATCTCCTGTGCCAAGTGTCCAGTGATTGAGACATGTTTTGCAGGTTAGTTTTTAGTCTTATATGCCACTAGGGGCTGATGCCCATCACTCTTTAATCCTTTTCAGGTAGTGATACAGATCTTAGGAAAACCATCTCTTTGTTTCATATTTGCTAACAAGAATGCTCAGACTGGGTAAGCTCAGGTCAGATTTGCAGAGCAAACCTATCAGGAGCCTCTACACAGAAATCGAAATATAATGATGTACACTTGAAATTTATATAATGTTGTAAACCAATGTTACTGCAATAGAAAAGATAAATTAAAAAAATAAAGTAAAAAAAAAAAAAAAGAAGTATAGACCATTCCTTTTAGAATTAACAGGTATAGCCAAAGAATAAGTTTCTTATGTGTAAAAGGAGGAGGGACGCCTGTCAGTGGCCCCCTCCCTGGACCCCCAGAGTGTTTTGCATAGACCTCTCTTAGTGCCATATCATGCTGTGTTATAATTATCTTTTTTGGATCTCTCTCCAGGTAGACTTGGAATTCCTCTAAAGTATTCCATTAATTATGTTCTGTAAACATTGATTGACAACTGCTTTGTGCACCGAGCCCAGTGTGAGGTTTGGGGGATTGAAAAAATGAGTTAGACATAGACCCTGCCTAATCAGCATCCTCGGGGTGATAGGAATTGCTGACTGTTTTTGGAACTGAATTGACTAGATCCTTAGAATTTTATTTTGACCCCTTCTCTCTATTTCTGGAATCATTATTATTTCATTTTGAAAAAAGAGTAGTGATGGAGGGAGAGGGACCTGAGGAAAATCAGGAGAGAATAAGGTTCAGTGGCCGTTTGATAAGAAGCAAGAGTCTAGTCAGAGAAATAGAAGGGGTCAAAGTGAGGCAAGTTTGGAAAGAATTGTTGACTGTGTGGGACAGGGTTCAGAGGCTTCTCTAACTACTTCTTTTGCTCTTTGTCTTTCTTCTTAAAGGAAAAGCTGTTTTTCTTGCAAGAGATAAACATCACCTCTCAGACATCTGCCATCTGATCCGCCATGATGTGCCCTACCTGTTCCAGAAGTATGTGAAGGAGTCACATGGAAAAGATATCCGGGTGGTGGTGGTAGGGGGCCAGGTGATAGGCTCTATGCTTCGCTGCTCCACAGATGGACGGATGCAGAGCAACTGCTCTCTCGGTAAGGTACAAAAGCTCAGAGTCAGTTTGTGGGTCAAGGGAGGCCACCAGGATTTTTCATTAGGCTATTGGGACCCATTCAGTAAATGTGTATCGATCCCTCCTATCTTGTCAGACCCTCTGCTAGGCACCAGGATCACAGGTAAGAATTAGAAACAAGCAGCCAGCAGTCCAGGAGGGGGACAGATGGGTATAAGTACTGTGACAGACGTCAGGCCAGGAGTGGCAGGACCCTGAGGTTTGAACCCTGTCCTGTACGTGTTAGGACCTAGTGGTCAGGTTTAAACAGGGAGTGAAATGAGGATCAGTGTTGGAGTGACACTGACATCTGGGTGGAGGACGGATTGAAGGCATAAGATAGGAGGCCAGGAGATGAGTTTGGAAGCTGTTGCGACAGATCAGGTGAGAAATAACAAGGGCAGTGGCAGGAGGCATAAGCATATTCTGCTTTTGTGTTGTAATTGAAAGCTGTGTTTTTCTTACATGTGTGATGTTATTAGAAAGCTGCCATTTATGTTTGGGTCAGATGCATAAAACCCCATCCCATTGACCTATTGATAAAGCTTGTTTTCTGTTGTGAATGGAATGTTCCAGGAGGGATGTATATTCTTGACCCCATCACAGAAAGCTATTATCAATCTCATTAAATGAATTTGTATGTTGGGAACATGAAAAAAAAACCTATGGTTATTATTTCCTAACTCGCCAGATGAGTGTACCGAGTCTAGTGACTAATAAAGAGGCTGAAACACCGATTTGGTCCTTGCTTCAGTAGTCGCGGTTGAGTGGTTCCCGTGAGCGGGCTCTGTGGTAGAGGTGGAGAGTGTAGCAATCAGTGAGGGAGTCCTTGCCCTCGGGCAGTTTATGGTCCAGTAAAGGAGAAGACACATGAACAGATCATTGTAAGATGCTGTGCTAGAGGCAAAGGCTCGGGTCAGGTTGACACTGTACTAAGTACCTAACATATTCTCTCATTCAGTTTTCATGATGATCATGTGTGGTGCCACAGTATTGAACCTTATGTGTTATCCCATCGTTTTTAGTCACCATTCTCGAACAAGGAACCACACGGCTTTGTAGTTTATCCATGTTACTTTTCTTGGTGAGCTGTTTTAACACTGTTTCATAGCCTTTTCCTTCTACAGTATAATCAGTGGGGAGGGGACCGTGTTAACGGTAAAGACATTAGTTACTGGACCTGAGAACACCAGCCGTTGTCTCTCCAGGAGACAAAGGGAGACCATTACGTCTGAGGGCGTAGCTCTTTACCAAGTTAGGGCAGTCAGACTGTCTTTGGTGGAGGATTTCAGCTCACAAGCCTCTCCATCTCTCTTCTTAAAAAAATAATATGTTAATTTTGTTTTTTCTAATTATAAAAGGAATTCATTCTGGGCTGGCCCTGTGGCTTAGCGGTTAAGTGCGCACGCTCCGCTGCTGGCGGCCCGGGTTCTGATCCCTGGCGCACACCGATGCGCTGCTTCTCCGGCCATGCTGAGGCCGCATCCCACATACAGCAACTAGAAGGAAGTGCAGCTATGACATACAACTATCTACTTAGGGCTTTGGGGGAAAAAATAAATAAAATTAACAAAAAAAAAAGCTTTTAAAAAAAAAAGGAATTCATTCTGAGTGTAGAAAATCTGGAAAATGCAGCAAAATCAAATGAAAAAAGATATTTATCATTAATTCCACCATCTAGTGACAACCAATGTTCACATTTTGGTATGGTTCTTTCTGGTCTCTTTTTCTGGCAAGATCTTTTTGCATAGTTATGGTCATATTCTACAGTCCTTAATCCTTCTAAGTATTTTCCTGTGGGATCACCAACTCTCTAAGAGCATTATTAGTTTGTGTGTGTGTGTGTGTGTGTGTGTGTGTGTGTGAGGAATATCAGCCCTGAGCTAACATCCATGCCAATCCTTCTCTTTTTGCTGAGGAAGACTGGCCCTGGGCTAACATCTGTGCCCATCTTCCTCCACTTTATATGGGACGCTGCCACAGCATGGCCTGACAAGCACTGCATCCGTGCGTGCCCAGGATCCGAACCTGGGCCGCCAGCAGTGGAGCACGCGCACTTAACTGCTACGCCACGGGGCCGGCCCCTAAAAGCATTATTATTAATGGTTGTAAAATACGCTGTTTTCCTCTATTGTGAGATATTTAGACTACAATTTTTCATTTATTCATCAACAAATATTTATTGAGTGTCTACTATGTACCAGGCAATATGATTTTCCAGGGTTTTAAATAACTCTACCATCAACATCTTTCTACATAAAGCCTTTTTTCCATTGCATAATACTATTTCCTTTGTGATGGGATGACTGCGTCAGAGGATAGAAGCGTGTTTAAGACTCTAGATAAGAAATTACCATATTTTTTCCCCAAAGGGTGTCCTGATTTCCATCCAGACCTTTTGTGAGTAATGAAAATGCCCGTCTTGCTGCCCTCCTCAGCATGCCCGTCTCCTCCTTGGAGGATTATCTGACTGGTTAGTCAGTGTCGGATGTCACTCTTGTATCCCTGTGCTCTCCCCACAGGTGGCGTGGGGGTGATGTGCCCGCTGACAGAACAAGGCAAGCAGTTGGCTATTCAGGTGTCCAACATCCTGGGCATGGACTTCTGTGGCATTGATCTCCTCATCATGGATGATGGCTCTTTTGTGGTGTGTGAGGCAAACGCCAACGTCGGTTTCCTAGCCTTCGACCAGGCGTGCAACTTAGATGTGGGTGGGATCATCGCGGACTACACCATGTCCTTGCTGCCAAACAGGCAGACTGGGAAGATGGCCGTCCTCCCAGGACTGTCCAGTCCCAGGGAGAAGAAAGAGCCAGATGGCTGCGCTTCAGCTCAGGGAGTTGCAGAAAGCGTCTACACCATCAACAGTGGGTCTACCTCTAGTGAGAGTGAGCCTGAACTGGGAGACATCCGAGATTCCTCAGCAAGCACAACGGGGGCCCCGCCCCCCATGCTGCCTGAACCTGGCTACAACATTAACAACAGGATTGCTTCGGAATTAAAACTTAAGTGAATTCCTACCTTTTGGCAGCATTTAAACCAAGTCCCGCTGCTTCCTTAGTAGTTTTGAATGAATAAAATCTGGACTAATGTGATTTCATTTGCACAGAAACTAGAAATCCCATCTGGGCACTCAGCATTCTTTCTAAGGATGATTTAAGCAAATGGCCTAGCTTTGTGGTTTTTATGATGACTAATATAAAAACACCCACCAAGAACAACATCCCGACTGATCGGATTCGGGACCGATGTCTGCTGCGAGCACTTGGATGTTATGGCTGACTTTAAGGCACTGACTCTGTGCTGCTGCTTCTGGCTTCTAGTGGTAGAGCCCACTCGCTCAGAACGGCTCCTGGAAATACTACATTCAAAAGCAACCCCTAGATGGGAACGTGTGCAGAAGAGGTGGAATGTGACTGTAGTTATGTGCTCTTCGTTGTGTGTATGTGCGATGCTTAGAGAATACTCATGAGAGGATCAATCTCTGCTCCCATCAATCGCCATCTTGACCATATTTCTCTGACACTCAGGATATGGTGTTTTAGGGAGCTTTCTCATTAGCACTTTCAATGAAGCACTTTGTAGCAAGTAAGATCAAACGTTCTTTGACTTCACTGGTCGGCCCATGTCCTGCTCGGTACCTGGGGCTCTCTCCAGACTGCTTTGCCACTCGGAATCTGCAGACCCTGCTCTGACTCAAGCCAGCCCCAGCAGCTTTGCGCACCTTTGCTGCCTTTGGCCTCAGCTGGAAATGCTCTTCAGTGAGCTGGTGGCCACACACTTTCTTTCTTACGTGTGCACTAGAATCGAACACCATGGACTTTCTTTTCAATGGACTCTGTTCAGATGTCATCCAGAAGCCAGTGGGTTTTTGTCATGGAAAGCTACTGGGAGATAATCATTTCCTCTTCCTCTGCTGAAACTTTGTGGACTGCTTAGCTCTAGGAGGTTTTCGTGTATGAGATGGTGTTGTGGGCCTGTTAGGTAGGTAGAGCCATTGGAAACACACTCCAACCCCCTTGACATTCTAATCTTATCCAGGTTCCAGAGACCTGTTCTTACCCACTTTTCCAAACCTAGGAGACTCAGGCATCAGGAATACTCATTGCACATGTGGGAGGAAGTTGGATAATGTAGACATGCCACCAAGTGCTTTTCATTTTAACTCTTCAAGCAGTAGATAATGATCCTTCCCTTGGGAGAAATCATGGAGATGGAGTGTTCCATTTCTGCTTACATGAAGTATGACTGAAATGAGCAAGGCTACCTTTTTAACCAAATACACTAAAACATATGCACTCAAGAGTTACCATAATTGGAGTTATTTCCTTGGGATACCATACTCTTGAGCTATGATGTTGCATGTGCCAGCAACACATAGAATTCCTCTTTGGAGTCATCTTTGAAGCCATGCAAGGAAAGAGGCCTCACAACCTTATAGTCAGACCCTGTTTTTGACACCGCCCCTTCCCTGAGGTAGTCTGAAGCTCTGTCACGCATCATATTTATTGGACTTATCTTCTGATGCTCTTTGGCTGTTAAAAAAATCGTTCCTCAAAAAATACATCTACCCTTAAAGGACAAAGACCAAGATTAAGGAAGCTTACAAGTGGACAGTTTCCAAGGAAGGTTCTGGAAATGTTCTAAGGTCAGCTTCACTGGACTAAACATACATCTTCCCAAGGTGACTACTTGGAAGGCAACAACACCCATTTGGGTGTATAAATTCCTGCACTTATTCTGCTGTAAATGTAAAATGTGTATAAAGTCAGACTATTACATTTTTTCACAAAATGGCTTTTAAAATATTGTGGCTAAGATCAGATCTCACCAAGTAACAGTTATACAGTTGGAAAATGTTCTGCACCATGTCATGGAGATGTCACACTGTACAGATGTAGTTTAAATGCAGTCCAACATAGGGTGCATGCCACTAAACTGTAACTCTAGTAATGTATCTTGTACAGTTGAAAAAGATAATACTTCACCTTTATACAGGTTAAGACATGTACCTTGTCTTTACCACTCAGGGTGGGTTTAGAAGGAGGATGTTCTGGGTCTGTTCTTGCTAGAATTGGCTAGATGCTTTATGTAAACATCTGAATCAAGTGATGACCTTCTGGAAGCTGCATTTACTCATCCCCACTGTTTAGTGTAAGCCCATTCTGCCCACTCTGTCTGCCAGTGGGCCCCATCCTGAGCAGAGCAGCTAGAGTGCTTCCAAATTTGTCAAAAGGGGCCCATTTTCCAGCTGCTAGTGACATCTGTGGTCATTGGCATCATCACTTGGAACTGAGCCCTGTCTAGAAGCAGAGAAAGCTGGATCCCTGCTGCGTCGTAGCCCCTCTCCAGGATTTCCCATACTGGCTGTGGACCCTGTGAGCCTCAGCCAGGGGACTCTGCCACACTGGCACAGCTGCCCACAAGGCCTGCTTGAAGCAACAGAGCCAGATCCTGGTCCTGGCTTTCCCCTTCAACAGCTGATTGAACTTGTACAATCAGGCAGACTCGGCCTTCATTTCTCCATTCTTCAGATAAGGGAGATGCCTATTCTCTTTACCTCTTGGGGGTGCTCTGAGGTTGAAGTGAGTTAATTAATGAGACTGTATTATGTGGGAGGTGGTGGAAGAACAATTCCCATACCTGGTTTTATAACAGTTTCTCATCACCCCTTCTCTGAGGAAGTTAAGACAGAGGCCGTGAAGTCTTGACATTAGTATAGTAACAGTGGTAGGGACCCTGAAAAGGATGCAGCTTCTCAGAGGACTCATGACCTGAAAGGAGTAAGGCTCTTAGTGTATTCAAACAGCTTTCTGGATGTATCATATATAATCTGAAACTCTTGACTCTCATATAGCAATTAACAGTCTTCCTTATGTAACATAAATTGCAGTGTCTCTATATGGTCTTCCGTTATCTGGTAGTAGCATCTTGAAACTGGTCAAAACTTGAATGCCAATAGTTCAGTCACTCAGAATATATATGATTCTGCACTTGGGAAAAATGTTTTCACACTATCTGTCTGCTGATGGGTAAGGGGTTGCCAGAATGTGGATTTGTAAGTGGATGACAAGCTATTAGTATCATAATTGCAGGCTCACTGCTTCCAGCTAAGAGGGGATTCCATGACAGTTGGGGATAGGGTGAGGAGGAAAGGGAAGGAGAAAGGTCTGGGATAGTTTTGCAACGTTTTAGTTGAAGAAATAAGAAACTGGGGTCATCTGGAATTCTAGTGGGAAGGAGGAAGAAATGGCTCTGCTGTGAGTTGTTTTAATGGAAAAATCATGAATATGTATTGATTAGAGGTAGGGGTCTTTGAAACTATTCTGTATAAAGATAATGAGATGGCATGGATTCCCATCCACCTCGGCGGAAGTGAAAGAGACACCCCTTCTTTAAGTCCTAATGAATGCTGATCTTGACAACACTCTGAACATAAATCAGGAGGAGATTCAAGCAGTAGCTAGGGGTTCCAGGATCACCCAAGTAACAGCTGGCCCTCCCGGAAGTTAATGGACCAGAATACTACATGAGGGCAAGCCTAGGGCCACAGATCTCTGAGGTGGGTTTAAGGAACCATGTCGGAAAGTGAACCCCAAGTCAGTAAAACAGGGCATTTCAGCTTAACACATGCCTTTGCACCTGGAAATGAGGCTTCTGTTTGCTGTCAGTCTATGCAGATATTTTGGGAAGAGCCCTGACAACAGCCATCTTGGTCACTGCCCTTGAAGGTAGTGTTCTTAGATCTGGTGCTGTGGCCTAATAGAAAACCTGGTGCTGTTTTTGATGGGTTCTGTGACTCAAGATGGGATCGTGGCTTTCAAATGTTTTTACACCTATCTCAGGAATATATTGTTTTAATCCTTTCTTAAACCTGTATTATGCTTCCATTCCAAGTCTATGGCTAGACTCTGCAGCCCTCCTTCTAAAATTCACACAGCTAAGTACGAAATGTTCCTTGAAGCCTCTCAATTTTCTTGTCCAGGTGTGGTTCCCGTGCCAGCATGTGGCCATGTCCTGGGCCCTGTGCTGGCGTCCCGACCTGTGTGGTAGGCTCGCCCTGCCATTTTATGTTCACTGAGGCTGCGAGGCAACACTGAGAACCACCTTCAGAGCCAAAGCTGAGGCCACAGGAATCACAGCACTTTGGAGACCAGTTCACTCCTCTGTTTTATAGCTGGGGCATCTGAATCCCAGAGGCCAAGGTCACTTAGCTAGTCAGCAGCAGGGCTGGGACCCAGGCAGTCTGATTCTCCATCCAGTTTAGCATACCGTCAGAGCTGGCTCTGTTCTTCCGCGGCATCCTGCACTGGCTGCCATCCTGGACCCGCCCTCTGCCCGTTTCCCTTCTGCTGAGCCTCTGCTCTGGATCAACAGGGTGTTGGTGTTGGATTCAGCTCTTGGATGGCTTTTAGGTGAGAGCTCCAAAGGCAAATGTGAGACTTCCGTGGTGCAAGCTCGCTCATGGCCTGGGCCTTCTTTAGACCATTTAGCCCCACCTCATACCATCAGTGATGGGATATGGGAGAAGGCACCTGCCAAGATGACTGAAGGCTCCGTTGGCCCCAGTTTGGCTGATGTTCCCTCACTGTGGAATGTCTTGGATTTGTGGAGGCCTTTGTGGGCCTCCGCAGAGGCCAAGGGCTTGATGGCACACCTGAGTGGGGATCCTGACTGATAGACCTGTTTCAGTTGCAGTCAGCTACAAAGGCAAAAGTCCCCTCCCACATGCAGTTCCACAGTGCATCCCCCTTGCAGCCAGCCACTAGGTGCAGATTCCTTCCTGTTGTGGCCCAGATGTCAGCTGAGGACCCGCCGCCCCTTTAGATCCAGGGAAGTCTGATAACTGGACCTTTGGATCTCTGTCATTTCTAAGGGACTTATATTTTGGCAGTCACTGCTGACTCCAGACTTCTGCAAACTCTTTTTAAGCAACAGTGTGTCCCATCCCTGCACTGCATCAGCAGAGACAGGCCCAGTTCCCTCCCCAGTTCCACACAAACCACGATTCACGTGGGTCAGTGTGTGTGTGTGTGTGTGTGTGTGCACGTTCATGCGTGCCTACACGTTTCAGTGATGTGGGAAGATAGAGAAGACACTGCAGCAGTGCAGACACGGCACCCCCTGTTCATAAACTGTTTGGATGCACTACAGAGGCATCCACTCACCACTCACCTTCCGCTGCATGTGCTACCTGTCTCCCTTCCTGGGACAAACCAAATCCATTTCTGTTCTCTAGTAGAGAACTAGTGGTATAGCCATTCCCTTTTTTTTTTTTTTTTTTTTTTTGCAGGCAGAGAGTGACTGTGAGCTAACCTCTGTTGCCAGGCTTTTTTTTTTCTCCCCAAAGCCCCAATGCATGGTTGTATATCCTAGTTGTAAGTCCTAGTTCTCTGTGAGCTGCCATCACAGGATGGCTACTGACAGACAGGTCGTGAGGTTCCGTGACTGGGAAACGAACCTGGGCTGCCAAAGCAGTGAGAGCGCTGAACCTCAACCACTAGGCCATCAGGGCTGGCTCGCCATTCCCTTTCTTAATTTGATTCCAACACCCTTACCTTCAAAATTCCACCTTCTACCACAGGTGGCTTATTAAAGGCATTTTTCTAAACAAAGATGGCTCCCTCCTCAAGAGGAACTCGAGCACCATCTCTTAGGATGATACACTTTTCATTCCCACCACACTAGCCAGGCATCACACCCACCATATTCAGCGCTAGCTGTCAGGATCGTCACACTCTATGGAAAGCACCATGGACTAATGTAAATGGAGCCAGGTTGAGTTAGCCCTGGTTCAAATCCTGACTTGATGACTTATAGCTTGTGTGACCTCGGGAAAGTCACTTAATCTTGCTAAACCTTCATTTCATCCCCTGTAATGTGATAAATAAACACAATCTTGAATATGCAGCACTTAACCACATGTCTGGCTTTCAGCAGGTTCCTTTCCTCTTGCTTCCTTCACTGTCAGCAATCACAGCTCCTTCCCGGGGTCGTGGCTCAGTGCCAAGGGATAAAAGCCGGCAGACAGTGGCTTTACAGCTGGAAAGAGATGCTGGGGGGTGAGGGGTGGCAGCTGCTCAAGCATGCTGTGGTTTAGGCTTAACGATTAGAAGGTCCCATCTGTCCTTGAGAGTCTGTGATACTATAGTGTAAGATATAGGGGTGTATTGGGCTTAGAAGAATCCTGGAGGAGAGGCTGCCCCAGACCCCGGGGGCTGGGACACTGATGAGCAGCCTGGCCTTGGATGATTTAGCACCTGGTTTCTCTGGCTCTTCCTGTATTAGGTTTGCTGGCTTCACATCAAACGGAAGGAGAAGGTGCCAGGAACTTGAATTAAATCTGTCGAACAGAGGGTGAGGGGAGTACAGAAGGCCCGGGGGCTGTGCAGGGAACCCGGCTAGCCTGTCAGTACCATCTGGACTTGGCGGGGATGACAGCTCTCAGATCAGATGGAAGTAGCCAATAAAGCAGCTAAAATTCTGCTGTCTGGGCCTGTCCGGAGGGGGACTCCCAGAATCTATTTACAAGGAATGCTGATCTCCCATAAGGGGAGAGCTGGGGCTCTGAATCACTCTGTAGAACTAATAAAGGTCTTTGTAAAGACAGGACTAGGCAGGTGGCTGGTTGGTTCAGTCCCACCTGGAGGTCCCCAGAGCACCAGTGGTGTGCTGGAGCTGGCTTGTACCAGCCCATGATGGCGGATTGTTAAATTTTCAGAACTTTTGTGAGCTGGTTGTTAAACATAGCCATCATTAAAAATTATATAAATCTAAAATTAAATAAAGTATATTAAAAATATAGGTAATAAATACCCCAAACTCATCACTTCCTAGTTGTTTTACTATCTTCTATGCTCTTGAGGTTATCGACATCTATTGTATTTTTACGGTGGAAATCCTATATAATGGTGTGCTACTGTGCATCTCTTCCCAGCTCTACCGTTCAGTGACATCACATTGGTAACTTGAAATCAGCCCTGGTGGGAATATCTACCCCACAGAAATGGGCAAACACTACGTATCAAGTTTTTGCTCCTGGAGAGCTGGCTGTTAAACATTTATCAGCACACCACTGCCACTGGGTGACTGAGAAAGAAACTGATACACATAAGCATTGAAACATCTTAGTTCCAGGGAGGCAGCGTGTGTGATGTATTTCTCAGAAGCAAGTGTCCTGTTATAATGTGCAGAACTGACATGAAGAAAAACACTGCTTCTCTGCTTGTTTTGGCTTGCCTCTGTTTTTCACAGGAGACATCTGTTTCGTTTGCTCCTAAACTTACAGAGTGATTTGTGAGGTTCTGTCTCACCTGTGGGCTGTACTTCAGCTAAGTTCCCTCCAGGAAAGTGAAGTGTAGTTTTCCCTGCCTAACTGGTAAACTGAAAATGTGCTGTAAAGAATATATCTTAACTAGGCACCAAAAGAGCTCATTTCCAAGTGGTTTATACAGCAATAATGTTAACTTCTCCAACAGAGAAGAAATCATTTATAAATAATTGTTTTGCTGCTTTTGCTTTTTATCAAAATTATTACTGTGGAACAGAATTCTTTGTTTGCTTTTGTCCTCAAAACTCTGTGCCTTTTGGCTATTCTTTTTAAGTAAGAATCAATGCTGAATCTACATTTTATTATTTTCGTATCATAAAATGAAGAAAAAGCTTCATAGAAACTTCATCCTATTCACTTGCACACCAGCTGCATTCTGAAAAACCATCATTTTCCTTTCAAACGCAAAGTGCTGTCTGAATTGTAATATTGCCAGCTTGCAACTGTCAAAATGATGGAGGAAAATACTAATGCAGATGGTTTGAGCTTATCCTGGGCCTGCTCAGCGTGCTTTGCTGGACTGACATTTGAATTAAGATTTAAATAGCAAGTGAAAGCTGAAAGCCATTAAAGATGGCTGTGGGGTGCAGCAGGGGGCCAAGGGGACTGAAAGAATCGTGTACCCACCTGAAGAGCCACCGGACTTGTGTTTGCATGACGTTTCAAAAGGCTTCCTGGCAGAAACAGTGATAAGACCTTTAGGAACTAACTATCGTCAGCCCCAGGCCTGAGACCCTTGGACTAAGGCTGTTCCTCCACGTGTGAGGGTCGGGGAGCCCTGCCTGAGGTCAGAGAGTCCAGGGATGACACCTGGTTGTTGCAGCCGAGGATGACACCATGTCGTGCCGCTCATAGTGTCCTTCACCCAAACCCTGGGGAATGTGACCTATATTTCTTTTTTATTTTTATATGAAAATCTTCAAACTACACAAAAGTACAGAGAATAGTAAACTCCTCAGATTTTAAATTATCAAAATTTTCTGTTTTTGTTGCATCTATTATTTTCCTTAAGCATTTTCTTATGTGTGTAAGGAAGATCAGCCCTGAGTTAACATCCATGCCGATCCTCTTTTTCTTTTTCTTTTTTTTTTTGCTGAGGAAGACTGGCCCTAGGCTAACATCCGTGCCCATCTTCCTCCACTTTTATATGGAACGCCGCCACAGCATGGCCTGACAAGCGGTGCATCGGTGCGTGCCCAGGACCTGAACCTGGGCCGCCAGCAGCGGAGCGCACGCACTTAACCACTGTGCCACCGGGCCAGCATTTTAAAACAAATCCCACACACCATGTCTTTTCTCCTCTGCATACTTCAGCACGCATCTCGTTTTTTTAAAGAGGACCTTTCCTTATGCCTTTACCACATATAAGAAAACTGACAATACTTCCTTGGTACTAATTCCCAGTCCATATTCAAATTTCCCCAGTTGTCTCAAAAAGAACTGCATTTAGCTGCATGGTAGAGCAGTGTATTTGGTGGGGCGGGAGGAACTCTGGAAAGGGTGGTGATTTTGCTTGCTTCCCCACCGTCCTGACTGTGGCTCTGGCAGAAACCCGTGCTGGAGGGGCACCAGTGGGGAGAGCTTGCCTTCCCAAGTTGTTGGGTCCTGGGATTTCCTCTCCTCAACGAATAAGCCTACGAACTTCCCCTTCTATCTTCCCACGTCCCGTGGTCGCCCTCTGAGACTCGCCCAGCTTCAGGCTGTTGACACCCTCTGGCTGTCGTGCTGCTCCTGCAGCTCGTCCTCCCCGCAGGGCTCTCCGGAAGCAGGCAGGAGCCTTCTCCAGGCATTACGGCTCTTCCACCAGCCTCAGACCTGCTGTGAATCACAGCTCTGCAGATCTCCCAGAGCGCCTGGGCTTCTTCATTCCTTAGAAAACTCTGGCTGAATTTCTCATGATAAGCCAGAGAGCATGTGAGGAGCAGCATGTGGTGTCAGTCCTCTGACGACACAGACACGGCACCTGAACGCACTGCTTGCTCAGGGATTCTCTCTCCCTCTAAAGAATGTTATGAAAACAATTGGTGAAATCTGAGTAAGGTCTGTATTTTATTGTCTGATAGTATCCTATCAGTGTTAGTCTCCTGATTTTGACGATTGTACTGATGAGAATATGTAAGAGAGTGTCCTTGTTTTTAGAAAATACACATTAAATATTGAGGGATAAAGGGACATCAGGCCTGCAACTTACTTTCAAATGGTTCCAAAAATAATGGGTATCTATAGGAAGAAAACGATAAAGCAAATGTATAATGTTACCATTTGGGGACTCCGGGTGAAAGGTATATGGGACTTCTTTGTATGGATAGTCTGAACAAATCTGAAGTCATGTCAGCCTCGTCTGCTGGCCTCATCTCTTCTCTATTAAATGTTTGGTCTCAGGGCACCGGCTCTCTTCTCTTCCTTCTCTCTTCTCTTCCCTAGGGGGGCTCCTCCATCTCCATAGTATTAATTACCGTCTACTTGATACTCTCAAATTCCTCTCCTGAGCCCAGGCTTCCTTTCTTAATGTCAGACTGCATGTCCACTTGCCCACCTTTTCATGTCTCCTCAGATGTCACGTAAGCACTTCAAACTCTCCTCGCCCTAGTCTGAACTCACGTCCTCCTCTCTCTCCCACAGACCCGCCCCTCCTCCAGGGCCTCCTCGCCTGAGTGCACAAGGCCAACTGCGTGCTCAAACCAGAGAAAAGCAAACACGACTCCAGGTGTCCCTCTGGCTGCTGTCTTCCTCATCTCCCACATCCAGTTTCGTTTCTTGTGGTGAAACTCGACTTTAAAACTCTGAATGGTCTTTTATCATGGAAAACTTTTTTCTTCCTTGTTCATTAAGATGTTCTGGGAGATCTACAATCTTTACAAAGGTTTGCAAGAAAGGGGCAACATTCATAATATATAATCCTGGTTTTATATCCTGGTCTCAATAGTAACCTTGTTTATATGCTTTTATAACTGCTGCTGCTGCTGTTTATTTAAGTATTAATCAACTATTGAAACTGTTTGTGTATGCATACTTGTCAAATAAGATATCTCCATCACATCGTCATCAATCTTGATGAATATCAGGAAAGACATACTTTTTCTATCAAACAAAATGATAACACGGTCTGTCATTCAAGTAATGCTCCATCATCATTTTTGAAGCATTTGCTTTGCCAATTGTTTGTTTTGTGTGACCTATTGTTCTTGAGAGATGTTGTACTTCATAGACCCATCGTGAATACAGAGACCCCTCACTTGCATGATACATATCCTTAGTGGGACCTGCTGGTGGTAGAGCAGTTTGATTCTGATCTTGGTCATCTGAGGACATACGGCACAGCACAGTCTGTAGCTATGCAGTGATGAAATGTTATTTAGTGGGAATGCAGAGCACCTGCTCAAAGTGAAGTTTTGTTAAATGAAGGTCCACAGACAACACGGTGGAATCTGTGCCGTGCACGTGTACTTGCTAGTAGACACCACTCAGCCAGGTCTTTCAGACATGACTCTTCAGCTCCAAACCTGCACATAGTGCTGAAGATGCTTAGGAAAGATGTGATTCCCTGCTGGGAAGATAAGAGACACTCTTATCTCCCCAGAACTTCTGCTCCTCTTCAACCTGCTTACACTTTTTTGGGTCAAGTAAACCACATTTCACAGAAATCTTTGGAAATGAGATTATGTCCTGCATCACTGTTATCATGTAGGAAAACGAAATACATTTTCATTGAAGAGTCAACAAAATGAGGGCAAAATAAAACATTTTCAGATTAATGAAAGAAAGAAAATCTGAGAATTTGCCATCAGCAAACCCTCACTGTAGAAAATACTAAAGGATTTATCAGTAATGTGAGCCAGGATAGAAGGTGTGAAAAGCAAGCTTTATAAAATAATAATAATTTGACTTTATAAAATAATAATAATTATGACTTGTGGGTTTAAGATGTATTTGAAATAAATAACAGTAATAATATATAAGTTAGGGAGAAGTAAATGGAGTTAAAAGGTTTTAAAGACTTTGTATTGGGGCCAGCCCAGTGGCATAGCGGTTAAATTTGTGCGTTCCACTTCGGCGGCCTGGGGTTCGCTGGTTCAGATCCTGGGCGTGGACATACTCACCGCTCATCAAGCCATGCTGAGGTGACATCCCACACAGAAGAACTACAAGGACCTACAACTAGGATATACAACTATGTACTGGCGATATACAACTATGTACTGGGGCTTTGGGGAGAAAAAAGAAAAAGAGGAAGATTGGCAACAGATGTTAGCACAAGGTCAATCCTCCTCCTCCTCAAAAAAAAAGACTTTGTATTGTCCAGGGTAAGGGTCAATATTCTGACTTTGACCTGACCCATCCTAACTTTAGCCTTTGATAAGTTAGGAATGAATATTTGAATTTCTGGGGTAATCACTAAAAGAATATAAACATGGTATATAACTGCACACTAGCAAAGGAAGGGAGAAAATGGAATGAGAAAAAATATATAATCAACCCAAAAGAACGAAAGGGGAAAATAGAACATGTAGGACAAATAGAAGGCAGAAAATAAGATCATAAATTTAAACTCAAATAATTTAGCATATAAACAAAATGTAAATTGACTAAATGATTCTTTAAAAATTACAGATATAAAAAAAATCTAATTATAGTGTTTTTACAAGAGATATATCCAAAACATAAGGATACAAATTGTCTGAAAGTAAAAGCTTGCAAGAAGATAAAGATACATGTTTAGTCAGGGTATAGTTGGGAAAACAGAGGCCTCTCTAGGCATTCTGAGTAGACAGATTTATTTAACACTGAGGGTTTGAGGCTCACGTCTGAAATGGCTGGGTGCTGAAGATCAGGGGACTTGCACAGGAAATCTGCTTTCAGGAAGGCAAGAGCGGGTGATTCCCAGAGGACTGATGGCTGCTCCTTCTCATCCAGCTTCCAAATCTGGTGCAGTTGCCCCTCATTGGCTGAATTTAACCCAGAATCATAAAAGGAAAGAGATACTGGGAACTGCAGTTCCAAGATTCCCCTTCAACACAGAGGTAAGTACTGAAGCAGATGTAAGTGATGGTGCCAACTGATAACCAGCAACCAGGCCCCAAGGGAAATGGGTGTCGCTACGTTAATATCAGACCAAAACAGACTAGAGATAAAGAGAATCACTTCATAATACAGAAAATAAAGGTTCAATTCACCAGGAAAATACAATATTTGAATTTGTACTTGCCTAATAACAAAACCTCAAAATGTATAAAGCAAAAATTTTCACAGAACTAAAAGGAGAAATAGATAAATCCATAATCATATTGGATGGATTTATATACCTCTCTCAGAAATAAAGAATTCAGCCAGGATGTGCAAGATATGAAAACATGAACAAATTTGACTTAATGGACACATTGTGCCCAATAACACCATTCTTTTCTAGCACACACAGAACATTTACAAATATTGACCAAATCCTGGACCATAAAGCAAATCTCAACCAATTTCTAAAAGCAAAATTGTACACAGCATATTTTATGACCTCAATAAAATTAAACTAGAAATCAACAACAAAGAAGTAATTAAAGTCACCATCACTTAGAAATTAAGAATCATACTTCTAAAAGACTCATGAGTCATAAAAAATTAAGAAATATTTAGAACAAAATAACTATAAAAATACTGCATTTCATAATATGTGGGATCAACTAAAGCAGTATTTAGAGGAAAACTTATAGCCTTAAATGCAAGTGTTAGAAAAGCAGAAGACTGAAAATTAAATTACTAGACATGTGAAAAAGCAGACAATTATGGCCCATAATCAAGAGGAAAATCAATCAATAGGAAAGATATATTTAAGCAATTTAATTTAAACAGTAATTTTATAAATATATTCAATGGGGAAGGATTCATGAACAATAATTCAGGGGTGGAGAGAAGAGAGAACAGATAAAGGACAGGGGGAAAAAGAGAAACGGGCCAATGAATATTAAAGAGAGAGCTAGAGTTTAATAAAATGGACTCTGAAGGACTTTTTCAGAATAGGGAAGTTCTAATATTTTCATTTAAATTATCTGCTAAAGAGTTGTTGATCCTCCTCCTCACCCCCCCAATCTTCGTTAAAAATCTATTTGAAAGAGCTGGCTCAGATTTGGGGTTAGGAGTGAGAATCAAGAAGAAAGGATTGTGTTGAATGCAATTGAAGCTGAAAATTGGGAGTGAGAGAAGTAAGACCCTGGGATTTCACAGCCATCTTGGAGAAGCATAAGAATGCCCAAAGGTATGGAATGGGGGTTCCAGCAGATTTTACCTAGACCTGAAGGGTGGCCCATCTATGTTTATTCTATGTGTCAGAGTGAATTAATTTACAGTGAGGAACATAAAACTCTCCAACAGGTCCTTGACTTGCATATCTTCTCCCTGGGTGCAGATCTATGCAGGAAGCAGAGAGCTAAGCAGAGGGCAGGCTGCTCAGTGAGTCTGGAGATAAAAAGGATGTGCTAAATGACCAGAGTCATCTATGGGACCAGCTGATACAGCCATGGCCACATCTGGGCCATTTTGCAACAATGATGAATGAGGTTATGGGAGGATCAAGGTCACAAAGCTATTAAGCGAGAGCTGGGATTTGAACCCAGGCATGTCTGACTCCAAGGCCTGCACTCCATCCCTACATCACAGGGGGCCTTTCAGAGTGCTTCTCCCCTAGTCACGTCTGCTTCAAACCACTGTCTGAGAAAAGAAAGGCACTAACCTGGAATGGTATCTCAGCCAGTCCATACTGGGGCTCCTTGCAAGGCCCAGGGCCTTCTCTGGCAAAGACCTATGATTGACATCTGCATTTTGCTATTTGTTTTCTACATGCCTCATGTCCTTCTTGTTTCTTTATTCCTCCTTTACTGCCTTCTTTTGCATTAAGTGATCTTTACTAGTGTACCACGTTAATTCCTTTGTTGATTTTTAACTATTTTTTAGAGTCATTTTCTTAGTGATTGTTCTAGGAATTATAGTGGACCTTTTAATCACAATCTACTTCAGATTAATGCTTACTTAATTCCAGTAGAAGAGGGAAACTTTGCTCCAATATAGCTTTATTCCCTACCCCCTTCTCTGGCAAAGATCTATGAAATATGCATCACTGGGAGACTTCTGGGAAATATGATAAACTATTTGCAATTTAATTACAAATACCATGTTAGTGAGCTGACAGCACATTACTCAAAGTCATACAAAGTCACGATAAACCAAGTGCAAAGGTCATGATAAATAACAGTTTTACTGATTTCTATGCCTAAAGCCCTATATTCCCTCCATATGCTATGTAAGAATAAAAACACAGCTATATGTGCAGTTGCAGGGGGAGAGGGTGGGAACTTCAGCAATTCAGGTACCTCAAAGCAGTTGTGCGAGGCTGGGCTATAGTAGATGTTCAGTAGCCCCTTGAACAGCCCCTGACGTGGAGCTCATGGGTCACTAAGTAACGGGATGAGTTTCTTCAGCTGAGATGAGACTTAGTAATTCTTGAATGGTGCTCTGTTCTTGGTCGCTGAGCTGTTGTTCTCTGGATAGACTGAAGGCTCTCATGGCATATTCTTGTGCCTGGAATAGAATTGAGGTGGCAAAAGGAAGTTGTCACAGGAAAGCATTACATTGGGAAGCCCCCTCTGTACTCAACCCCAGAAACATGGGGAAGGACCCATCAGCTTCTCACACCAGCCACCGAGCTCTTGTTGGAAACTTGTGAACACACACTTGGTCCTTACAGCCAGCCAAGTGGGGGGTGGGGTGGGGCAGGGAGCACCAGAAAAACCCATTTGGCTTGACAAACTAAGAACTAAGTACACTTTCCTAGCAAAGTGACATCTTGGTAGGATCTTAACCAGGGTCCTTTGAACCAACATCAGGAGGCACAGAGGTGACAGGTGCCACAAGCAAACTGCCACCCTGAGGGCCATGTGGCCCAGAGTTTAGTCTTGGACAGAGGCTTCACAGGACATCTTGGCACAGACTCTGGCTTGCCCGCCCTCCCACTCTCCCTCCCTCTTCTTTCCTTCCTTCTTTCCTCCCTCCTTCCTTTCTTTCAATAAGTATTTGAATAATAATTCAAATTAAAACATTCAAATGAATATTCAAATAATTTGAATAAATAAATAAATATTTATTGAATGGCTGCTACATTCCAGGTACTCTGACTACAGGCAGAAATTCCTGCTCTTGTGGAACTTACAACATAGTAGCGGAGAGAGGCAATAAACAAGGCAAATTAGTAAAGCCCGATCATATCTTAAATAGTGATACACGCTAAGGGAAAAAAAGAAAGCAGGAAAGGGGTATAGGAAACATCAAGGGTGGTAGTGGGGTTTTGCAGTTTTTGATGGAAACTACAGGGAAAGCGTCACTGAAAAGAAGACGACTGAGTCAAAAGCTGAAGGAAGTGAGGTGCCAATCTTGAGGAGATGGATGTGTCCCTTTTCTCTAAGGGCCTCTTGTAGATCTAACACCTTGGGGTAATGACTGCCTTGAGTATACAGTAGAAAATTGGACTCTGAACTGTAGAAAAGAGGTTCTGTCCAATGTAAACTTGGGAATTCCATGGAGATGGTTCCCTAACCACTCCCACCCCATCACAGGTGGGGTTCGTGTCCCTGCTTTGTGCTCCCACAGTGCCCCGGGCTTCGCTATCACCTCCATTATAACCCACTGGCTGTGAGCTCCTCCAGGCCCTGGTACACAGTAGGTGCTTAGTAAGTTTGCTGAAGAAAGGAAAGAAGAAAGAAAGGAAGGCGGGGAAGGGAATCCTAAATTTTCCGTGGCACCCACACAGAATCCAACTGGCCCTCCCTCTCTCCCTTTGCCTGCTTTATTTTCCTTTGTAGTGCTTTTTGCTATCTCAAATTATATTACACATTTATATGTTCACTTATTTACTGTGACTTCCCCTCCTCCCAAAATATGTAAGTTCCATGGAGATAGGGAACTTAGCTGGTAGTTCACCACTGTACCCCCAGTCCCTGGAACGGGGCCTTGCAAATGATAGATCCTCAATAAATACTTGAATGAATGAGTGAATCAGCTAATCAATAAACCAACAAACCTGAGATTTGCCACTTACTGTCTGTAAGAAATTGGGCAAATAATGGACCCTCTCTGTGCCTCAGTTTCCTTATCTATAAAATGGGAACAATAAAACACCTACTTCAAAAGGTTGGTATGAAAATTAAATATGATAATTCATGTAAAGTACTTAGACCAGTGACTGGCATGTAATAAGCACTCAAAAACGATTACCTTTTCAATTAGTTCAAGGCAATCCTTTTCTGCCTGGATCCCTCCAACAACTGGGAACTCACTCACTGAGTGTGGTTAGAGCACTACTCCATTCCTCCAAGGACTCCCCTGAGCCCTCCTGTCCTGCAGGCTTCCTCGCACTGCTCCAGCCTCAGTTTCCCTGTGCAACCCTGGGAAGGACTCCTTGAGGGAAGACAATCCCGTTTCCATTATGCAGGCTGGACTCAACAAATGAGAAATGTCATGAGCATCCGAACTTTTCCGGAGGGAGAGCTTACTCTGAGGGCAAAAGCTAGTGTGATTGGGCAAAACACAGCTGAATTCAACTAGAGGAATTTCTACCTCCATTTAAGACATGCTGCTTTTCTAGGGAAACTTGCCTTTGAAGAATTCATCATCAGGTGGTAAAGCATGACCAGAGTTTTCAGAACAAAGATAGTTTTCTGGGGGGCTGTGTCAGATGTCGATTCTCGAATGTTCAAGATTGAAGTCAAAATCCGAATGGCTTCTGCTTCCTGGGCTTCATCTGCAGGGAAAGGCAGGAAAGAAGAAACAGGCCCTGGGGGAGGCTGAGTCTCCCTCCCCCTCAGGGATAAGCACTGAGCTGTTCGCCTGCCTGGCCTCCCGAGGCCTCCTCACAGGGGCACTGGGGGAGGCAGCACAAGCCACCGCCAATTCCTCACCTGGGGGACTGCCGCCAGGTGCTGAGCAGGAGGCTGGATCGTTCTCCAGCTTTGCCTCGCATGTCATTATCAGAGTAACCTAAAAACATGCTCATTCCTACAGGTCCCAGAGGTGCTAAGGTGTCTTTCCTTCCGAGCCCTGACCCGGATCTCACAGGCTCTCACTTAGCAGGCATTTGTCACAGCAGGACTCCGTGGTCCAGCCCAGCTTCCGCCCGAC
Source organism: Diceros bicornis minor (assembly GCF_020826845.1). Taxonomy (NCBI): domain Eukaryota; kingdom Metazoa; phylum Chordata; class Mammalia; order Perissodactyla; family Rhinocerotidae; genus Diceros; species Diceros bicornis. The sequence goes on from NC_080752.1 coordinate 5,252,344, forward strand.
AGCGAGAGGACGGAGCTGGGGCTTCCTGCAGCTGCAGCAGCTTAATCTTTCTCCTCCAAATCCAAAAATGCTTAAGCAACAGCCTTTCTGCTTCCCCCACGTGAGGCTGTTCACAGTTTCCCCAGCAGTCTTTGGTCCTACTTTAGTCACTATTTATTGATTTATTATGAGTTATTATGGGCCAGGTACCTAACAGCACTTTTTAAGTACTAGGCTTAGAGAAAAAGACCGAAAGGACATATACCACAATGTTAAGGTTGGATACCTATGATTTCCAAGTTTTCTGCTTTAACACGAACCACTTTTACAATGAGAGTAAACTCAATAAAGTTATTAATTTTTTAAACTTTAGTTCAAAACCTCTCCTCCAAAAAGTTTTCCCTCTTCAACACCATCCAACTATCCTCATCTCTTCATTCTGGGACTCATCTTGTAATATAATTTGTACTCATAGAAATTCTCTTTTTCTTTCTTTCTTTTTTTTTTTTTTGCTGAGGAAGATTGGCCCTGAGCTAACATCTGTTGCCAATCTTCCTCCTTTTGCTTGGGGAAGACTGGCCCTGAGCTAACATCTGTGCTAATCTTCCCCTATTTTGTATGTGGGTCACCGCCACAGCATGGCCACCAACGAGTGGTGTAGGTCTGCGCCCAGGAACTGAACCCAGGCTGCCGAAGCGGAGCACACTGAACTTAACCACTATACCATGGGGCCAGCCCCTAGAAATTTTCTTTTGGTATTTCACATAGGTTCTGTCTCACCACCTACATTGTATGTCTCTTTTGAGCAGAAACTAGATTCTCTGACTCTTTTCATTATCTCAGAGGGAATGATGTTGTACAGTGCTACTCAACACTCAGCTCTTTGGGGAGCCTGGGGATGGAGAGATGAATCAAACTCAGCCCTGCCACTGAGAAGCTCACTGTCCCATAAAGGAAGAGCATAAGGCAGCAGAACAAATGAGGAATGTGACTTCTGCATGGAGTCTACCTTGGCTTATGTGCCCTGGAGGGATAACACATAAGAAATGGATGCTCTGCAGAAATCACAGGGGCTTTGGCAGGGTATTTTTTCCTCCAAATCTTTCCCTTATTAACCCCTTGAAGGGCTGTGAGTGATGCTAGGGATCTAATTCTTTCCAACACTGGTCAAATCCTTTTGATGCCTTGTCTCAGTTTCCCCATCAGCAAAATAGGGAAGATGGCACTGATGTGCTCCTCAACAGGGACCGCTGCTCTCCCTCTTAGGGCAGGGCCTGTGGATGAGGAGGGACGAAGTCACTGCTCTGCTTCCTAGGGAGAACTGCCACTTACCCAAGCCGGTGTCAGTCTCAAATTGTTTGCCCAGTAAATCTATTTGTTGGATGCGAGCCTGCGAGAGAACTTGATAGCGATCGTCCAAATATTTATCCCAGATCTCAGAGACCTGTTGGGAAAGGAGATGGCAATCAGGCAAGCAGGCCAGACCTTAGCCATTGGACCAACCAGTGAGGAGTGCAGCACCTCAGGCCAGGTTGCCTGTAAGTCTGCAGACTCCCTCTGTCATTGTGCCTGGAGGCAGGAGGAGCCGTAGGAGCCCAGTCTTGGCCAAAGTGAGTGTGACAAGTGTTGGGCAGCAAAGGGCACGTGGCAGGCTGATCTGGGGATAGTCCTGGTGAGGTCTAATAACAACGGCTACCATTTGTTGAGCACATACAACAAAAACTTTACATCCTCACAACATCTAAATTGAGGTCATATTCTTATTATTCCCATTTTATAGATAAGTAAACTGAGGCTCAGAGAAGTTAAGATCACAGTTGACTTTTGGTAAGAGCTGCTATGTGGCACAGCCAGGATCTAAATTCAAGTCTGTCTGACTCCATAGCTCATTTTTTTTCAGCTATATCACAATGCTTCTTCCTCACAATTGGGCCTAAAATACAGATACACAGTCACAGGATGAGCGCCTACATCATACACAGAAATGGTTGCTTGCTAAGTGAAGTGTTACTGTATGAATATAACCAATATTTTAATATATTGGAAACAGTTTACATGTAAAGATGGAATCTTTTACATGTAAAGATGGAAATTGTAAAGTACTCTCATGTTCTTTGATCCCTCCATAGAACCTTTCAGTAATAATTTTCCCTTAAAACCTTGTCTCCTTCTCTATCACACACTTCAATATGCCCACGTGAGCTTGCTCCTATGGGTATGACAGAGCACAGGGCAGTCTATCTGGATGGGTTTGGTTCTTATTGACCCATCATTTATTATTTGTTAATTGCCCTATGGATACTAAGGACTGGTCTATTTTGGTAGTGGAGAAACAGGAAGAAAGAAAAGTGTAATATATCATATATCAGGCTATGTGACCTTGGGCAAGTGACTTCATCTCTCCGTGCCTCAAATTTCTCATGAATGGTCTGATACTAGTTGTAAGATACAAGGCCTAAGTGTCAAGGCTCAGCTCCCACATTCCCCAGCTTACCTTGGTGTACAGCGTGTCTGCCAGGTCCAACTTTTTAAGGCCATAGAAGAGATTAGCCAGGTGGAAGTAGCCTCCTGAGGTCTTGATGTCCTCTGTTCCAAATGCACAACTGGCAAAATAAATCTATAGCAGAAGGAAGGAGAGTACTGGAGTTCTCTTTGTAAATCATATATCTGATAAAGGACTTGTATCCTGAATAGATAAAGAACTTTTACAACAATTAAAAAATGGGCAAAGGATCTGAATAGACATCTCCACAAAGATATCCCAATGGTTAACACGCACTTGAAATGATGCTCAACATTATTAGTCATTAAGGAAGTGCAAAATAAAACCACAATGAGATACCACTTTACACTTTACACACATTAGAAGGGCTATAATCAAAAAGGCAGAAAGTAACAAGTATTGGTGAGGGAGTAGGGAAGATAGAACCCTCATACATTGCTAGTGGGAATATAAAATGGTACAGGCTCTGTAGAAAACAGTTTGGCAGTCCTCAAAAAGTTAAACATAGAGTTATTATATGACCCAGCAATTCTATTCCTAGGTAGATACCCAAGAGAAATGAAAACGTGTCCACACAAAGACTTATACACAAATGTTCATAGCAGCATTATTCATAATAACCAAAAAGTGGAAACAACCCAAATGTCCATCAACTGATGAATGGATAAACAAATCATGGTATATCCAGATGATGAAATACTACTCGGCAATAAGAGGAATGAAGTATTGATACAACCGCATGGATGGATGGATCTCAAAATAATTATGGTAAGTGAAGGAGTTCAGATGCAAAAGACCACATATGATTCTGTTTATGTGAAATGTCCAGAAAAGACAAATCTAGAGAGAAAGAAAGTGTTTGCCTGGGGCTGGGAGTGGGAATAAGAAATTACTGTAAATAGATATGAGGGGTCTCTTTGGGGTGATGGAAATTTTCTAAAACTGGAATGTGCTGATGGTTGCAAAACTCTGCAAATTTACTAAAATCATTGAACTGTGCGCTTAAAATGGGTAAATTTTATGGTATGTATCAATAAAGCTGTGTTTTGTTTTGTTTTTTTAAAAAGCTAGGCTAAGGGGCCGGCCCAGTGGCACAGCATTAAGTGCGCGCGCTCCACTTTGGTGGCCGGGGGTTTGCAGGTTTGGATCCTGGGCGCGCACCAACGCACTGCTTGTCAGGCCATGCTGTGGCGGCGTCCCATATAGAGTAGAGGAAGATGGGCACGGATGTTAGCCCAGGGCCAGTCTTCCTCAACAAAACGAGGAGGATTGGCATCAGATGTTAGCTCAGGGCTGATCTTTCTCACAAAAACAAACAAACAAACAAAAAAGCTAGGCTGAGGAATCTAGCTTGATCTAATTCTGTGTGACTCAGCTCACGACAGAATGTACCTCTGCTTAATTTGTTGGAGGGGGTCGAGTATAGAGAGGAAACACAAATGAAGACGTGTATTAATCAGGCTGCAGGTGGAAATAGATGGCACCCTCAAAAGGATTACCTGAAGACAGCTGAATGAAAGGATTATTCAGAGGTGTGGAAGGGCTAAGGAGCCAGTGAGAGCTAGTGAAGCAGGATGTCAACAGCACGAAATTATTCCCCTCCTGACTCCTGAAGAAGCCAGGGGAGAAGACAGACAGGGTTACTAGGGCAGAGCTAGAGCAATGAAAAAAGCTACCTGACAGGGGCTGTGGCCACAGAGCAACACTGCCCTGGCCAGAAGTGAGCTGGGGCAGAAAGGCAGCAGAGAGAGTAAATACTCAACCTTTCTCTCCTCCCAACCTTCACTCCCCTGCCACACCTCTCACTCTCCAAACCCAACCAAAGACAGAGAGCAATGGAGTCCAGGTTGTGTACTCTATAGGGATCAGCCTCCCAGGGTCGAGTAGGGCAGGGAAAGGATTTGGGATGAGGGAATATGGAGAATAACCAGCACAAGAATGTTTCCAGTGAATTTACGAGCATTGTGCAGTGGTAGGCAACCAGAGGGAGGGGTGCCAGTGGAGAGGCTGAAGAGACAAACATCCTGCATGGAGACTGCAGTCTGACTCTAACCTCAATGAGATTTCAGGCTCAGGAACTCCTCTCTGGTAATACAGTCCAATATTAAAATCTTAATTTCTATTAGGATCTAACAGATCACCTAGATCACCCTCATCATCCTGTCTAACATTTGTAGAGTTTTATAGTTTATAAACACTTTCATATACCTCAAGCTCATTTAAATTTAATAACCACATTCTAAAGTAGAGACAGTGATGTTATTTATAAAAATAATAGCCAAAGTGCTGCACATGTATTGTCCTGTTACTAATCATTGCAATGACCCAATGAGGCAGAGACTATTTTATGATTTCTGTCTTAAAGGTATTGAAAGAGGTTGAATAATTTGTCCAAGACTGTGGTGAAATGACAGAGCTGGAACTAGAAGTACAGCCCTTCTCCTAACCAGTATGCTGTTCTGCATCCCTTTATCCAGCAATCGATGTTTGGGGAAATGATGTGACCTGGCCAAGGTTGCACAGCCAAGCATGCAAAGGCTTGAACACAGGTTATCAGAGTTGTGTTCTTGCTAATGCCCCACCAAACAGTCAGGTGTAAACAGAAAGTTTTAGAGAAATGCTCAGTTTAAAAAAAACAACTAAAACTATACAGAGCTGTTCTCAGAAACATTCAGGTGTTATAATTTGGCTTGTTTACATCATTAGCCAGATGATAACGGGCTTCCTCATAGTTTTCCTTAGCCATATAGAGAAGTCCCAGGTTCCGATGCAGTAACGAGTGGGTGGCATGGGAGCATTCAGTTGATTTGAGGACTGTCCACTGGGCTTGGGATAGATATTCCTCAGCCTGGACAATCCGGCCTAGACCTGCCCAAAAGAAGTAAAGAAGGTTATAATTCGTATCCTGGCCAGAGAACACATGATGAAATATGAGTCATCACCCATTCACTCATTTATTGGTCACTCAAACATTTACTGACACACAAAAACTTGAATGTTCATAGCAGCCTAGTCATAAGAGCCAAAATATAGAAACAACTTAAATGTCCATCAACTGATGAGTAGATACACACAGTGTGGTCTATCCAAATCCATGAGTGGAATATCACTCAGTCACAAAAAGGAATGGAGATGCTGCAACATGGATGAACCTGGAAAACATTATGCTAAGTGAAAGAAGCCAGACACAAAAGGCCACAAATTGCATGATTCCACTTATATGAAATGTCCAGGATAGGTAAATCCATACAGACAGAAAGTAGATTAGTGATGGCCGGGGACTGTGGGTATGGGGAAATGGGGTGTGACTGCTAATTTGGTATGGACTTCCATTTGGGGGTGACTAAAATGTTCTAGAATTAGATGTGGTGATGGTTGCACAATCTTGTGAATATACTAAAACCATTGAATTGTAGTTTAAAAGGGTGAATTTTATGGTAGATGAATTTATGTATGTCTCAATTAAAAAATATATGTATATGTATACTTAATTTCTTTTATGTACCAGGCCTTGTGTTGAGTGATGGGGATTCAAAGATGAATTAAAGCCATTACCCTTGAAAAATTTATAGCTGGGTTGGGGGACATGTGTGGGGAACGCATGTGTGACATGAAAAGAAATATATTTATAACATAGTGTAAGTGCAATGATAGTAACATCATAAGGTTTGGAAGTGGCAGAGAGTAGGAAGTGTTTAATTCCATGGATGGGATGGAGAGGACAATGGAGTGGGGAGAGGCATGGTGAGTGCTATGGACTGAATGTTGTGTCCCCCCAGGATTCATATGTTGAAGTCCTAATCCCCAAAGTGATGTATTTGGAGGTGGGGCCTGTAGGAGGTAATTAGGTCATGAAAGTGGAGCCCTTATGAATGAGATTAGTGTCTTTATAAGAAGAGACGCAAGAGAGATAATCTCTCTTTTGGCCATGCGAGGATACAGTGAGAAGGTAGCTATCTATAAGCCAGGAAGTGGGCCCTCACCAGATACTGAATTTGCTGGTACCCTGATCTTGGACTTCTAGCATCCAGAACTGTGAGAAATAACTTTCTTGTTTAAGCCACCGAGTCTATGGTATTTGTTATAGCAGCTGAGCTGACTTGCATGATGAAGCTTGATACATGTGGATAAAAATCAGAGCATTTTCAGAAAGGGAGAGAGAATTGGATTTAGATTTAGAAGGATCCTCTGGAGCCAGTGTGGAGGAGGGAACAGAGGGGAGGAAGAAAAGTGGAAGGCTCACTAGAAGACTTCTGAAATAGTTCAGACAAGCCCTGATAAGAGCCTGAACTAAGGCAGTGAATGAAGATGGAGCAGACATGCAAGAGACTTTTAGGAGCTAGAACGGACAACACATGGTTACTAAGCGAAAGTCACCTTCATTTCTAATATTCAGATACTCTTGACACTTAAAATTTTTGTTTAGCTATAAAGATACATAACAGCTTCCTGCCTACTGCTTGCCTCCTAGGGAGGTTGTCAGAAATGAAGAGAAGACTACTCTGACAGCCTCCTGCAGAGGAGGTGGATGCTCTGGGCGTGAAAGACTTCCTGTGATGGATGCTGCAGCAGAAATGGCACCAGGAAAGGAGATGAGGTCACAAACCCCTTGTAAGTCATCCTTCGGTTCTTCTTTGTCCTTCCTCCCAGACCTAGTTCATATGTAAGCACTGTTTTATTCTAGTTGTAATCATATGTCACTGAATTCAAGGAGGAGAGGTGAAGAAGAAGCAATCTACAGGAGGAAGCAAGTAGCTTTGCTTGATTGAAGCTCAAACTAAAATGGAAAAAATACTAGTTTAGAAGTAAGAAGCCTAGCCCCATGATCCTGGCTCATGTGAACATGGCAAGTCACATCTTCTATCTGGGTTTTGTCTATAAAATAAGAGTTTTAGACTGAGGTCCTCTCAAATTTAAAGAAGCAAGTGACTCTTAGCTAAGATTGTTTAGATGGGCAAAAAATTGGTAGAGGGCATTGACATACACTGGAAATTTTAAATTCTCATTGTCCAGTTCTCATTCAAAGAGGTCATGCCAAAGAAAGAAGGCCCAAGGCCAAGCTGAACCAGCAACTACAAGCATGAATCCCAAAGAAAAGGGCATACTTGGGAGAAAACTATGAGGCTGAAAACTCAGGGAATGGGAGAGAGTAACGTAAGAGGAACGGGCTGTTACACACAGGTCGGAACGAAGATTGGGACCAGCGAGTGGTAAGCTCAGGCATGCCCTCTTACAGTGCTCACCTGGAGAGGTGTAGGGATGGAATGCAGGCAGTGGAGACGTCAAGTTGCCAAAGGAAGTGAGACTATCTTAAAGGGTGATTTTAATAGTACATGGAGTAGACAGAGAAAGGATAGCCACTTAAGGAGCAGTGGCACTGACACAGCCTTCCCCTGGGTTAGTGGCAGATCTGGGAGGCGGAAGGGGGGAATATTTTGCAGGACTTGGTGATGAAAGGAAGGGAGCACAGAATAAAGCGGTCACAGATGATTCAAAGGTGTGGCTGTGAGCACCAGGGGAAGAGAAGGAAATCAGCATTTACTGAGGGCCCGCTCTTTTCTATACACTATGCTAGGCCATTGGCATCTGTGATTTAAGTCTGCCAACAACCCTGTGAAGGAAATGCCAGAGGAGGCATTTACAGGAGGAAACTGCATTCACTCACTCAACCATATACTCATCTTATCTGAGTCCCTCCCACCCTGCTAGAGGCTCAGTGCATGCTGCTGAATAAAACAGACATGACCCCTGACCTTAAGGAGCTTACAATCAAGTGAAGTAGGTAAACAATAAACAAATAAAAAAATGAAGTACTATGAAGGAAATGAACAGAGAACAGTGATCAAGAAAAAGCGGGGAGAAACCTACTTTGACTGGATGATTAGGGAACACCTCTCTGAGAAGGTGACATTTAAGTAGACACCTGAAGGTTGAAAAGAAGTCAGCCATGTATAAGGGAGAAAAGGACATTCCAGGCAGAAGGAAAAGCATGTGTGAGGGCCCCGAGGTAAGAAAGACCTTGATGCCTAGGGTCACCCAACGAGTAAAGAAGTGCTGACAACAGTGGGGGGAGATGCGTAAGGTGGCTCCTCTTTGAAGTGTTACTGAAAATATCATCTCTAGTTGATTAAAATTCCAAAGTTTTACTAAAAAAAAAAGGCTGAATATCTCCTATTTTTCCACTCAAGTCTGGAGGAATCTCTAAGATGGGAAAGAGGCATGTGCACCAGGGATGTGATTTATTCAGACTTTCCAAAAGGTTGGCAAGGTTTTAAATCAATGACTATGGGAGTTATAATGAAACCTTCCATTTAGACAGAACTTTCCACCTTGCAAAGCACTTTCACGTTCATTACATATGAACTCATTTAACCCTCAAAACAATCCTGTGAAGAGGACTCAGATTTAACAAATGCTTACATAGTACCCATTAGGTGTCAGGTACTGTAAGAGGAGATTTTGTGTACCTTCTCGCACTAAGTACTGTTCTGGGTGTGGAGACACTATGACAAGTAAGAACAGATATAGTTACAGTTCTCCCTGACCTTATGGTCTAGTGGAGGAGAGACTTTAATTAAATAATCTCATCAATGAATGTATAATTATTATTGAAGTAAGTGCCCAGAAAAAAGGAAGAGGTTTCTAAGTGGGTACATAAAAAGGGACCTGACCCAGTCTGGGGGCTTGGGAAAGGCTTCTAGACAAGGAGGTGGCAACTCTTGAGCTGAGACCTGAAGGATGAACAGGAGTCAGTTAGGTGAAGGGGAGGGGAGGAGAAGTGGGAGAGTGTCTGGTGAAGAGCCTTCCAGAGCAAGGAAGCATCACAGTTGCCTCTGAGGAATCAAGAGATGGCCAGTATAACTAAAAAGGAGAGAGAAAAGAATGCGAGATGAGGTGAGAGAATTCATAAAGGCTTGACCAAGCAGCGCCTCATAGGTTGCTTTAGGAATTTGGTCTTTATTTAGTGAAGCAACTTGATCACATTTTGTGTGGAGGCCAGATTGGAGTGAGGCCAGAGAAGACCAGTTGACAGGCAATAGTCCAGATGAGAGATGATGAGACTTAGGCCAAGGTGACTTTTCTAAAATCCCATAGCTCGTCAGTGTCAGAAATAAATAGAACCTGGACTTTATTTCCTTGTCCAGTGCTCTTCCCAATAGTTTTGCAGGAGGGACAGTCTGGAATGGGGAATCAGACCTGAGCAGAATGAGGAGGGCGTTCTTGCAGTTAAGTGGCCTGGTACTGCCACACCAGAGCCCAAACCAGTGAGGAGGGGATCTATGTAGAAGGGGCAGCTCGGAATGAGGAGTCAGAGCCCACAGAGAGAGAGGAGGGCATCTGCAAGAGGAAAGGATACGGTTGGAGGTGGGAGATTGGTTCGTACAGGGGAAATGATAATATATAAATATATTAATGAAAATGGAAGCCAGCATTCTCACTGCAGGGAAGGGAGCAATGGCTATGAATGGGAGAAAATTAGATTGAACCCTGTGGTGGTGTTGGGCTGGATCTGGATGTACTGGTATGGGCCCATGGTCATATATCACTTCTGTGATATTCCTGCCAAAGAACATCACCTGAACCCAGTCATGAGGAAATGTCAGAGAAACCCAAATTGAGGGACATTTTATAAAATAATTGGCCTTTTGGGCCAGCCCTGTGGCTTAGTGGTTAAGTGCGCGTGCTCCGCTGCTGGCGGCCCGGGTTCAGATCCCTGGCACGCACCGATGCACCGCTTCTCCGGCCATGCTGAGGCCGCGTCCCACATACAGCAACTAGAAGGATGTGCAACTACGACATACAACTATCTACTGGGGCTTTGGGGGAAAAAAAAAAATAAATAAATAAAATCTTTAAAAAATAATAATAATAATTGGCCTTTAATCTTTAAAAGTGTCCAAGTCATAAAAGTCAAGGAAAGATTGAGGATCTATTCCAGAATAAAGGAGACTAAAGACAAATGGCAACAAAATGAAAACCAGGATTCTGAACTGTATCCTTTTGCTATAAAGATGTTATCGGGACAACTGGAGAAACTTGACTAGGGTCTGCTCGGTAGCTGACGGTTGTATTCTGGTTGTGAAGGAGAACTGTGGGGAGTCTGTGGGAAACACACACTGAAGGATTTGAGGCACAGGGCATCAGGTAAGCAACTTTCAGGTAGCTCAGGGAAAAAGTTCTCTGTATTGTATTTCCAACAGCTTAACTTCTTTAAGAGTTTGTTTTTTAAAAGACAGTGGCTATTAAGATGTATGAAGTGGTAGTATAGTACCTAATACAGTATAGATGCTCAAAAATGTTAATTCCCCTCAAAAATGCTAATTCTCCTCTTACAGCAACCACCATGGGGGCTGCCTGCCAAGTCTGTGCTCCCCGCTCTGAGAACTGCCTCTCCCATCTACACGAGTGGGTTCCTATATTCCTGTTTGAACTATGGGACCCTGACACAGAGGTACGTAAAGGTAGATACCACCCTCAAGCTCAGTCAACACAGTTCTCTCTTCTAGGAATTTAAAATTGGCAATCAAATGCTAATTAGTTTCCTTTACCCACCTTGAACCTAGAAGACATAAATTCAACATAAATTTAGCTACATCTGACATTTAGGGGTAGTTGTCTTCTGCAGTAAGCATAAGGTAGAAAAATTTGGTCTGCAGAGATGGAAAATAAAGCAGACGCAGAGAGAGCAGCAGAGACAAGAGACAAGGCCTGAGAGAGAAACTGAGAGCACCAGTCTTCGTCACGGCATTCTGATTCCAGCACCTCACGAAGCCTCAATTCCCTTCAACACTCCAGCATCCTAATAAATTTCCTTCTTTTGCTTTGGTCAGCTAGAGTGGATTTCTGTCAGTTGTAGCCAAAAGTCCATGACGTCTCCTTCCCCACCTTGTGCAAACTTCACAGCAGCCCCGCTCCTGCACAAAAGCGGCCCTGGTGCCACGGCCAAGGCTGGACTCTGGCCACTGACAGGACCCGATATAGCTCTTTAGGGCTCCAGGCCGTCTCGAGTCGGTTTCACTTACCAAGGCTCGCCTCGGCCAACAGCAGGTAAGCAGGCACAAGCTCTACTGAACTCAGGCCGTGCACATTCATGCGGAAGCGCAGAGAATGCAAAGCTGCCGGGACAGCATCTGCATGCTTTCCTTCAAAGAGATATTTCTGGGCTACAGTGTAGCAGAATTCAATCAAGTGCTTCTGCGGAAGAAAAACCAGATCATCTGAGACAGTCTCATGGTAAGAGGCAATGCCAGATATAGAGGTACACCTGGAGATAAGGCCAACACCTAAGGAACCGGCTGAGGGCACACAGTGAGCCTGCCTGTATTAAGGTGGACACGAGACCCAAAATAGGTGATATAAAAGGCAAACTTTGATGTGAGTTCCTCAAGGTCCAGGAACAGCGTCTTTTCATCTTAGCTCAGTGCTCGGCATAAATGAGTGCTCAATATAAAATTATTAACTGCACGTTATTCTTATATTTATAATAACATTGTAGTTTAGCAAAGCTGTCATGTCTCAGGATGATCTAAAACTTTCTGCCTTTCTATTTGAGTTAATTTTGAGAGAAAAATCTTATTTTTCCTTCTGGAGTTATCCTTCTTAGCTAATATCAGAAACAACTTTAACTCTGCATCGTTCTAAGGCCACTCTCAAAGTGTCACAACACTAAAACTGATGAATCTGGTGTTTTGAGATTTATGGCTTTTAAAGCACTATTTTTTAAAGAATAATTGATATGCTATCAATGCTGTAATAATAGTTTTCCAATCTCCTTTATTTACTCACCAGTATATTCACACCTCAATCATGTTCTGAGCTCCTACTACCTGCCTAGGCTCTTATCACAGTACTTGGCATATATGGGTGTTATGGCTAAATTTTGTCCCCTACAAATTCGTATGTTGAAGCCACGACCTCCGTACCTCAGAATGTGACTGCATTTGGAGATAGGGCCTTTAAAGAGGTGATTAAGTTAAAATGAGGTCATTAGGGTGGGTACTTATCCAATCTGACTGGTCTCCTTATAAAGGAGGAAATTTGGAAACACAGAGACAGCAGGGATGCGTGTGCGCAGAGGAAACCAAACCTGCTGACACCTATCGTTGATCTTAGACTTCCAGCCTTCAGAACTGTGACAAAATAAATTTCTGTTGTTTTCAAAATACCTAGTCTGTGGTATTTTGTTATGGCAGCCCCAGGAAACTAATTCAGAAGACATTCATCAATTTGTGGAGAACAACCGAAGGAATGGTATCGAGGACATAAAGACATAAAACAAAGGCTCTGCCCTCGAACAGGTTCCAGTTTAGTGACCTCACACAGTACACCCCTCCTCCTGGGAGTTTCGCTGCACCACGCATTAACCCTATAACAGTCCTGAGAAGCCACCTGCCGCTGCTGCAGCTGCCGCAGACCGTGCTGCCGCTCGTCCTCTGAGTTGTAGAAGGGCATGGAAGTGCGCAGCGGAATCAGGAGCTGACATATCTTCTCGTGGATGCTGCCCCAGTCAGCTCTTTGATGAACCACACCACTGGCAATAAAAACATGGACTTCATTAGCTTTACCTTTGGCCTGACCTATGATTCTACTGGCCATACTATTGGCCTAGCCCTAGAAACCAGAAAAATAAGCCCAACACAAACGAGGCCATTTCTGACACAAATCTTTTTTCTTTCATGTGGTAATTTGATGGTGTAAAAACTAGTTGGGGTGGAGGTTGGGGGAGGATGCTGTTTCTGCAGGCACAAGTTCACATTCCGAAGACACATGGTGATGCTGTGGCTATTCTGCTTTTCTGCTTAATTAATAACAAAGACAACTTTAACTCTGCATTGTTCTAAGGTCATTTTCAAAATATCTGAACACTAAAGCTGATGTATTTGAAGGTCTTTTTCTTGGGAAGGGAAAGGAATTTACATTTGATGAGGCCCTTGGAGACACTTTCCTATAATCAGTGCCACCATGTTGCATGGCTCTGGAGAGCACCACTTGCATTGTCTCTGTGCTCCAGGGGGCCATCACATAAAACACACTGTGAATGCCCCTCAGTCCTAGTGGTGCAGCACAGGGTCTTGCATGTAACTATTTAACTTGTTGAAAACAAAACAAAATCTGTTATTATTGTTTTAAAGGTAAGGAAGCATAGGTGCAGAGAGTTTAAGTGGTTACTCTAAGCCTGTACTCCAAAGCCAGCTGTTTTTTAACTCTCCAGAGGGAGGCACTGTGACAGTTTGGTTTACAGCTTTTCTGACTGTTTTACATGTATATTCAGTAGTTTTAAACACTTAATTGGACAGCACAGATATAGAACATTTGCATCACTGCAGAAAATTCTATTGAATGGCACTTCTACAGAGAATCCACTCCCATCCCTTAAATAATTGCTTCCATAAATGATTCCCATATCTATTACCCAATTCTGACCCTTCCTCCAATTACGGTTTTTTTTTTTACATTTTTAAATTGATATAGGGCCGGCCCCGTGGCTTAGCAGTTAAGTGCACGCGCTCCGCTGCTGGAGGCCTGGTTTGGCTCCTCGGCGCACACCGTCGCACCGCTTCTCCGGCCATGCTGAGGCCACGTCCCACATACAGCAACTAGAAGGATGTGCAGCTATGACATACAGCTATCTACTGGGGCTTTGGGGGAAAAAATAAATAAATAAAAAGTTTAAGTTGATATATAATTCACATACCATAAAATTCACCCTTTTAAAGCATACAATTCAGTGTTTTTAGTATATTCACAAGGTTGTGTAACCATCACCCTATCTAATTCCAGGACATTTTCATCACTCAAAAAAGAAACTCCAGGGGGCTGGCCCTGTGGCCTAGTGGTTAAGTTCGGCACACTCAGCTTTGGCGGCCTGGGTTCAGTTCCTGGGTGTGAACCTACACCACTCGTCGGCATCCACGCTGTGGTGGCAACCCACATACAAAATAGAGGAAGATTGGCACAGATCTTAGCTCAGGGTGAATGTTCCTCAGCAAAAAAATAAAATAAAAAAGAAAGAAACTTCATTCACTCTAGCAGTTACTCTCATGCTCCCTCCCTCCACCCACTGGTGCCTAGAAACCACTAATCTACTTTCTCTATGTATTTGTGATTTCTCGGTATTGCATATAAATGGAAACAGACAATATGTAGTCTTTTGTGTCTGGCTTCTTTCACTTAGTATAACATTTTTAAGGTTTGTCCATGTCACAGGATGTATCACTATTTTATTCGTTTTTACAACTGAATGATATTCCACGGTATGACTATATCATAATTTGTTTATTCATTCATCAGTTGGTGGACATTTGGGTTGCTGCCAATTTTTGATTATGAATAAGGCTGCTATGAACATTTGTATACGAGTCTTTGTGTGGACACGTTTTCATTTCTCTTGAGTATCTAAGAACGGAATTGCTGGGTCATAAAAAACCTCTGTGTTTAACTTTTTGAGGACTGCCAAACTGTTTTCCACAGAGATGGTACCATTTTACAATCCCATCAGCAATGTATGAGGGTTCCATTTTTTCTACATCCTTATCAATATTCGTTATTCTCTGTCTTTTTTATTACAGCCATTGCAGTGTGTGTGAAGTGGTATTTCATTGTGATTTTATTTTGCCTTTCCTTACTAACTAATAATGTTGAGCATCATTTCATGTACTTACTGGCCATTTGCATATCTTCTTTGGAGAAATGCTTATTAAAATCCTTTGTCTATTTTTTAACTGGTTCTTTTATCTTTTTACTGTTGAGTTTTAAGAGTTCTTTAGGTATTCCGGATACTAGTTCCTTATCAGATATATGATTGGCAAATATTTTCTCCCATTCTGTGGGTTGTCTTTTCACTTTCTTGATAGTGTTCTCTGATGCACAAAAGTTTTTAATTTTGATGGTGTCCAACTTTTTTCCCTTTGGTTCCTTCTGCTTTTTCTGTCATATCTAGAAGTGTTGCCTAATCCAAGATCACACAGATTTACAACTATGTTTCCTTCTAAAAGTTTCGTTTTTAGCTCCTATGTTTTCTGTATAAGTCTTTCTGTATATGGTGTAAGGTAGGGATCCAAATTCATTATTTTGCATGTGGATATCCAGTTATCCCAGTACACTTGGAAAGGACCATTCTTTCCCCAATTGGCACACCTGCTGAAAATCAATCGACCACAGATGTAATGTGCTTATTTCTGGACTCTCAATTCTATTCCATTAATCTAGATGACTATCCTTATGCCAGTACCACCCTGTCTTCATTACCATACCTTTGCACTGAATTATTTTTTCTCTTTTTTTTATTGTGAAATTTTTGTTGTACATTATTGTTTGTCAGTCACCATATAAATGCATCCCTCCATCCTTTGTGCCCACTCCCCCACCTCCCCAACCCCCCTGCCCCTGGTAACCAACAAACAGTTCTATCTGTCCGTGTGTTGGTTTATCTTCCACATACAAGTGAAATTATGCAGTGTTTGTCTTTCTCTTTCTGGCTTATTTCACTTAACATAATACCCTCCAGGTCCATCCATGTTGTTGCAGATGGAACGATTTTGTCTTTTTTTACGGCTGAGTAGTATTCCATGGTATATATATACCACATCTTCTTTATTCAATCATCAGTCGAGGAACACTTGGGTTGCTTTGTAATAAATTTTGATATTGAAAAGTTTTGTTTTTCTTTAAGATGGTTTTAGTTATTCTGGATCCCTTGCATTTTCATATGAACTTTAGGGTCAGTGTGTCCATTTATGCAAAAATGACAGTTGGAATTCTGATAGCCATTGCATTGAATCTGTAGATGAATTTGGGGGATGTTACTATCTTAATAATAAGTCTTCCAATCTACGAATACAAAATATCTTTCCATTTACTTAGGTCTTCTTTCTTTTAACAATATTTTGCAGTTTTAAGTGTGTAAGTCTTGGACTTCTTTGGTTAAATTTATTTCTATTTTTTTTTTGTGAGGAAGGTCAGCCCTGAGCTAACATCCATGCCAATCCTCCTCCTTTTGCTGAGGAAGACCGGCTCTGAGCTAACATCTATTGCCAATCCTCCTTCTTTTTTTCCCCAAAGCCCCAGTAGATAGTTGTATGTCATAGTTGCACATCCTTCTAGTTGCTGTATGTGGGACGCGGCCGCAGCATGGCTGGAGAAGTGGTGCGTTGGTGCGCGCCCGGGATCCAAACCCGGGCTGCCAGTAGCGGAGTGCGCGCACTTAACCGCTAAGCCACGGGGCTGGCCCTATTCCCTTTTTTTTTTTTTGATGCTATTGTAAATAGAATGGCTTTCTTAATTTCATTTTCAGATTGTTCATCGCTAACAATAGAAATACAACTGATTTTTGCATACTAATCTTGTATCCTGTAACCTTGCTGAATTCATTTGTTAGCTCTAATAGTTTTTTTGTGGGTTCTTTAGGGGTTTCTCTACATAAGATCACGTCATCTGCAAATAGAGGTACTTTTACTCCTTCTTTTCCAAGGTGGGTGCCTTTTATTTCACTGTCTTGCCTAACTGCCCCAATCAGAACCTCTGTACAGTGTTGAAGAGAAGTGGTGAAAGTGACCTTCTTGTCTCATTCCTGACGTTAGGGGGAAAGCTTTTAGTATTTGACCATTAAGTATGATGTTAGCTTCGTGTTTCTCTATGGGTTTTTCATAGATATCCTTTACCAAGTTATGGAAGTTACTTTCTTAAAGATTTTATTTATTTTTATTTCCCCCCAAAGCCCCAGTAGATGGTTGTATGTCATAGTTGCACATCCTTCTAGTTGCTGCATGTGGGACACGGCCTCAGCACGGCTGGAGAAGCGGTGCGTCAGTGCGCGCCCAGGATCTGAACCCGAGCCGCCAGCAGCGGAATGCGCGCACTTAACTGCTAAGCCACGGGGCCAGCCCTGTAAGTTACTTTCTATTCCTCATTTGTTCAGTGTTTTTATCATAAAAAGTGTTGGATTTTTGTCAAATGCTTTTTATGCATCTATTGAAATGATAATCTGGTTTTTGTCCTTTATTCTATTAAGATGATGTCTTACATTGATTGATTTTTGTATGTTGAACCAACCTTTAATTCCTGGGAGAAATCCCACTTGGTCATGAAGTATAATCTTTTTTATATGCTGCTGGATTTGGTTTGCTAGTATTGTGTTGAGGATTTTTGCATCTATATTCATAAGGGATATTGGTCTGTAGTTTTGTGTTCTTGTGATGTTTTTGTCTGGTTTTGCTATCAGGATAATATTGATCTCCTAAAATGAGTGAGGAACTGTTCCTTCCTCTTCTATTTTTCTTTTCTTTGAAAGTTTGTGAAGAATTGGTGTTAATTCTTCTTTAAATATCTGGTAGAATTCAGCGCCGGCCCCGTGGCTTAGCAGTTAAGTGCGCGCGCTCCGCTACTGGTAGCCCGGGTTTGGATCCCGGGCGCCCACCGACGCACCGCTTCTCCAGCCATGCTGAGGCCGCGTCCCACATACAGCAACTAGAAGGATGTGCAACTATGACATACGACTATCTACTGGGGCTTTGGGGGGAAAAAAAAAAAAGGAGGAGGATTGGCAGTAGATGTTAGCTCAGAGCTGGTCTTCCTCAGCAAAAAGAGGAGGATTAGCACGGATGTTAGCTCAGGGCTGATCTTCCTCTCACACACACACAAAAAATTTGGTAGACTTCATCAGTGAAGTCATCTTGTCCTGGGCTTTTCTTTGTGGAAAATTTTTTTATTACTAGCCAAATATCTTTAGATATAGATCTACTCAGATATTCCATTTCTTCTCGCGTCAGTTTTAGTAGTTTGTGTCTTATTAGGAATATATTTCATTTAGGTTTTCTAATTTGTTGGCATACAATTAAACATAGTATTCTCTTTTATTTCTGCAAAGTTGGTAGCAATGTCCCCATTTCATTTCTGATTTTAATAACTTGAGTCTTCTTTTCTTGGTCAGTCTAGCTAAAGCTTTGTCAATTTTGTTGACCTTTTAAAGAACTAACTTTTGGTTTTGTTGATTCTCTTTACTGTTTTCCTATTCTCTATTTCATTTATCTCTGCTCTAATCTTTAATATTTCCTTCCTTCTGCTAGCTTTGGGTTGACTTTGCTCTTCTTTCTCTAGTTTCTTAAAGTGGAAGCCTAGGTTATTGATTTGAGATCTTCCTCCTTTTTTTTTTTTTTATGAGGAAGATCAGCCCTGAGCTAACATCCAACACCAATCCTCCTCTTTTTGTGAGGAACACTGGCCCTGGGCTAACATCCGTGCCCATCATCCTCTACTTTATATGGGACGCTGCCACAGCATGGCCTGACAAGTGGTGCATCGGTGCGCACCTGGAATCTGAACCCTGGGCCGCTGCAGCAGAGTGCGCACACTTAACCGCTACACCACCAGGCTAGCCCTCTTCCTTCCTTTTTAATGTATGTGTTTACAGCTATAAATTTCCCTCTGAGTACTGCTTTCATTGCGTCCCATAAGTTTTATTATGTTGTGTTTTTGTTCTCATTTCATCTTGATGGGGTTCAGGGCAGGCCGCCCTGAAATAATGTAGATTATTTCAAGCTGAAGACAATTAAGGCTCAGAAGGCTCAGGAAGAACCTTTGACCTTCCCCTAAACTGCCTAAAAGAATTTTAGATAGAAGGGCCTGTCCTAGGAAAGAACTATCACCATAGATAATTCTAGTATCTAATGAAGTAGGTGTGGTAGACAGGGAGGAATCTAGCAAGGCCCATTTGATCAAAGTCCTCTCTGGGTCCCATTGTCTCTAGATGGCCCAGAAAACATCTGTTTACCAAACATTAACTCTTTTCATCTCCCTATAAATTGCCTTCTTTCCCTTTGAAGTCCCAGACCTCTATCTCCTTCTCCTTAGTCCAGAATGACATATATACCTCATTTTGCCTGACTGTCATTGGAACTCTTCATGCCTATGTGAATTCCCCATGTGCATGTATTAAACTTTGTTTGATTTTCTCCTGTTAACCTGCTTTACATCATTTAAATTATTCAACAAGCCATAAGAGCCAGAAGGAGAAGGGGGGGAATTTTCCCCTTCCCCACATTTTTGGCATAGTTGGCAGGATACTCACTGGTTGGCAAGATCTTCACTGGCTGAAAAAAACTGCGTTCTCTGGCTGAAAGAACTGCCTTCTCCCTAGGACTACTGCAGATGAAGAGATCCTGGGTCATCTGACAAGATGCAAGAATTAACATTTCTTACCACGTCAGCCTCCCAGAATCTCTATCTGCGATGTCTGGTGGAAGCAAGAGGCGAGAATTTTTTTTCTCTCTCATTCTATATCTAGATTAGCAGAAGAAAATACTTGTGAAACTCGTTTCTTAGGCTTTTAGTGACTCTGGTAAATTTGGTAGAATACTCTTGACTTTATTGATCCCTTTCCTCCCAGAGGTAGTCACTGTTTTCTTTCTTTATCTCTGTCTTTTGTGTCATTTGTCATAAGAAGGAAATACCATAGGGTAGGACACAAACCTAAGCCCTATAAGCCTGCTGTCTGAGCTGCCTCTAGAGACTGGTGAGTTTGTGGGTTTCACCAGACTGGTGTCTATTTAGATAAACTTTGATGTGGGTTAATATGCACATGAGGTAAAAGCTATTGCTAAGGGGGGCCAGCCCCATGGCGTAGCAGTTATGTGCGCACGCTCCGCTGCTGGCGGCCCGGTTCGGATCCAGAGCGCGCACCAACGCACCACTTGTCAGGCCATGCTGTGGCAGCGTCCCACATAAACTGGAGGAAGATCAGCACGGATGTTAGCTCAGGGCCCGTCTTCCTCAGCAAAAAGAGGAGGACTGGCACGGATGTTAGCTCAGGGCTGATCTTCCTCACAAAAAAAAAAAAAAAAGCTATTGCTAAGGGACATCTTGGAGCCAAAGCCACAAAACTGGCGGACAAGGGTCAAACACTGAAGAGCCATTAGGGTGCTTGCCACATCAAGAAGGCTCCCATGATAGGGTAAATTGGTCATGGAAGGGGTTAGATCAACACTTAGGTCACCTGCAACCTCAAGAAAATTTCCATGCAACGAAGTACTCTGTAAAACACACACAATCCTCAACCCCATGGCACATCCCTCTTAGGTATTAGCTTGGCTCCAAGATATTCAAGGCTGGGCCGGCCCCGTGGCTTAGCGGTTAAGTGCGTGCGCTTTGCTGCCAGTGGCCCGGGTTCGGATCCCGAGCACGCATGGACACACTGCTTCTCTGGTCATGCTGAGGCCGAGTCCCACATACAGCAACTAGAAGGATGTGCAGCTATGACATACAACTATCTACTGGGGCTTTGGGGGGAAAAATAAATAAATAAAGTTAAAAAAAAAAAAAAAAGAGAGACTCAAGGCTTAGCTAAAGCTGGTAATGTGCATATAAGAAAAACCAGATGAGGTTTTTCCTTCTTTCTTGTTCTGTCCTGAGAGCTCGGCTTTTTGACCAGTGAGAATATTCTCTCTGGTCTCTGCTACCCAAAAGGTGCATTTACCAGAGTGCACCTTGGTGGCTAGTTGAATAGACTGGGGTTCCAAGACACAAAATCACAAACAGCATGCTCTTTGTCTGGCTGTGCCACTCTCAGGGGAGTTTGTCATAAAGGGTCCCCATCCATAAGGGGCCTTTGTTGTCTCACCCTTCGTTGCTTGTTAGTGCTGGAAAAATCCCAGTCCAGTAGCACCTGCCCAGTGTCACAGATTAGTGGGTCTGTGACTGGAGGTGTCTCATGCGCGCATGGGAGACTGGAGACACCATTTTCAGTATACCATCCTTACTGCCTGTGCAACAAAGGTCTTTGCTTTCTCTGACTATTTTTGGGAGTGAACTTTTTGGATCATGGGGGCTACATCATCTGTGCCCTCTCCAGGGACTCCTCTTGCATCCATGGTAAAGATTTATTCTAAGCCCGGAAAGTTACCACTGGGTCTTTCCATAAGGCTTACTGGATTGAATTGCTATTGGGATAAATATACAAATGAGGATCCTTCTCATCAATGGCCAGACAATGGATCTTTTGAATTGGAAAAATTTCTGTATTTAAAAAATATTTTAGAGAGCCTTCATCACAAGCAGCTGCCTTACTGGTACTTATGGGAGTATCAAATTGAAAAGAAAACCCAAGAACAGTATAACAGCTAGCCTCAGGTAATCCCTTAATAAAATGAAAGAACAGAAGTCAGACTCAGAACAAAGATTAAAAACAAATCTAACAAAAATTCCCCTTCTCTTCCTTCCTGTACTGCCCTTTATCCCCAACTCCCTGACCCCCCCAGATGATCTTTTGGATCTCTGGGTTCCTGGTTTAAATCCACCCCCTCTCAAGACTCAGCTCCTCAGCCAGTTCCCTTAGATCCTAAAACTCCAACTTCTCCAGAAAACCTCCAGCTGCCTATTTTAACTTCCCTCTTAGAAGACTTACAGAGGGCACTTAGGTCTGACCTCCAAGCCAGGGGCTTACAGGTCGCTTGGGTAAATGCTGAAAGCCAGGAAGTGAATTTAGCAGAAGCAGCCAGGAAGGGCCAGAAGGCTCACTTTGCTGTCCCTCATGAGCCCTCCTACTGTCCAGGGCTCTGTAATCAGGCTCTGCCAGCTTCAGGCACTCCTATGCAGTGTCCATTATAGATGTATCCTGGACTTACACTGCAGAGAATTCATGTCCCCTGGAGAGCAGCCAATTTATTAAATTATAAAACCCTCCTGCCTCCATTGTCAGAAGATCCTACAAAATTTAGAGAGGAGTTAGAAATATTAGTGGCTATTCATAACCCCACTCACAGAGATCCTGACTGGCTGCTAAGGGGTTTCTTCCAGCCCATGATTATACAGTAGTTATCAAACAGGCCAGATGGCCCCCTGAAGAAAATCCCTCTCACAGGGGAAATAGACCGCCAGACCTTCTCCCAGGCCCTCCTGCAAGTGACTAGGAAACAGCTCTGCTAGAGGCCGATATTCAAGGTTTAATAGGAACGATTTTAGAGGCATTTCCTCCAAAAGTTAATTGATCAAAAATTGAATTATGCACTCAGAAAGAAGGGGAACATCCAAAGGCCTGTGTTGAATGTTTTATGCAAACTTTTCAAAGGCACACTGCATTAAACCTGGAAGCCCCAGAGCACAGGAATCTCCTAATTTCTGCTTTAGGAGGAAATTTTCTTCCTGATATTAAAAAACAAATTCAAAATAGTGTGGTTGGTTGGTCAGGGCAACTGTTAAGTGTGATAATGGAGGCTGCTGTACAGTTCTTTTTAAATAGTCTGCAGGAAAGCAGAAGAAAAAAAAAGAATTAAAAGCAACCGTTCTCGCTTTGCAACCTGAATCTTTAGAGAAGAAAAATGTGACTCTGAGAGTAAATTAAAGCCCACTCAGAGGCCTCCCTATTTGCCTCCAGACAACTGCAGGTATTGCAAGAAACCAGGACCTTGGGGAAAAAACTGTCCCACACTTAAGAGAAGGGAAAGTTTAAGAAGCAGCCCCCTCGGCCCCAGCACCCCTAGAAGGTTCATTTTTCTCCTCCTGAGGGGCATTCACCCCTCAAATGATGATGTCAGCCAATCCTCAGCCGCACCCTTGAGCCTACCATTAAACTTAAAATAGAGGATGGGGAACCGGATTTTCTAATTGACACTAGTGCGACTTTCTCTACTATCCATTCAGAGGATTTATCTCTACATGTCACCTCTGATTCTATTCAAGCTGTTGGAGTCTCTGGGCAGCCTATTTCATTGCCCATATCTCAGCCCACTCCTATGTCTTTAGGCCTTCTTAACCCATTATGCCTTTCTAGTCTCCAACTGTTCACCAGCAAACCTTTTTGGCAGAGATTTGTTATGTAAATTTAATGCCACTATAAATTGTAATGAGAAAGGTGTTTTTATCTCCTTCTGCTCTCAGATCAAACCCCAAATCTCCTACTTTCCTTGCTAGAAACTTGTCCTGATTTAAATCCTTCTGAAGAGGTTGACTCTTTAAAAGATGTTCCAATTAGTCTTTGGGCTACACATGCAAATGAAGTAGGATTATTACTGAGTGCAGAACCCGTGCACATTACTTGGAAAAAGAATAAACCGTTTCCATCAGTAATCCAATACTCTCTCTTCAGGGATGCAGAACGAGGAATTGAACCCATAATAGACTCCCTTTTGCAATAGGGTGTACTAGTTTTTACTTCCTCACCATGTAACACTCCAGTCTTGCCAATGAAGAAAGAAGGCAAATTTGACCCAGACGGGAACCAAATCTGTAGATTTGTACAAGACCTCAGAGCCATAAACTCTTTTGTAATTCCTCGGCACCCTGTGGTCCCTAATCCAGCTGTCATCCTGACCTCAATACCTGCTGATGCAGCCTGGTTCACAGTAGTTGATCTCTGCTCAGCTTTGTTTTCAATCCTGTTGCACCCTGACTTGCAATTTCTTTTCTCATTTACATTTAAAAGGAGACAGTTAACATGGACTTATATCCCTCAGGGATAGTGAGTCCCCCTCAATATTTTCCCAAGTCCTTAAAGCTGACAGATTCTGTAGTCTTTACTTAAGGCTCCACGCTCATTCAGCATGTTGATGGCCATCTACCCTGTAATCAAACTAAGCAGGCAGCTCTTACAGACTCCCTCATTCTCCTGAAGGCACCAGCTGAACGAAGCCATAAAGCTTCCAGAGCTAAACTTCAGTGGGTGCAAACGACTGGTACCTACTTAGAACATGAGGTATCTCAAGGCATTCAAAAGCTGACCCCAAATGTCTTGAGTCATCCCTCTCTCCCAAATGAATGATATCATCCCAGAGCCTATTTCCTGGCCTTCACAGGCATTAACCTCCTTTGAAGCCTTAAAATTTGCTTTGTCCACACCTTCAGCTCTTGGCTTACCTAATTTTGACAAACCTTTTCATCTATACTGCCATGAAAATAATGGGATTGCTACAGGTAATCTAGGACCGTCTTTTGCCTCTCAGATATGTCCTATAGCATATTTCTCATGCCAACTAGACCCTGTGGCATCAGGTGTGCCCCCATGCTTGTGTGCGTGGCTGCAGCTGCCACCCTGATTGACAAAGCCAGTACTCTTACGTTAGGCTCTCCCACTCATCTCTATGTTCCCCACGCTATGTCTGCTATTTTACAAGTTCATGGGATGCAGCATCTCTCTACACAGCGACAGACCACCTATGAGCAGGCTCTTTTGACTAATTCTTCCGTCACCGCACATTAGTGTAACACTTTAAATCCAGCTACTTTATTACCCCTCCCTGATGATGGACAGCTTTACTCTATTCCACATGACTGCCTTACAACTATAGAATTGGTCTCACAGCCACAAGAGGATCTCTCAGACATCCCTTTAGATAACCCAGACTTACCACTATTTTGTGATGGTGCCTGTAAATGAAATTTCTGTGGAAACATAATAACTGGTTATGCCATACTTTCCCCCTCATGAAACTTTTGAGGCATATTCTTTACCCACTGTAAAATCAGACCAAGGTGCTGCACTCATAGCTCTTACTAAAGCTTGTACCTTAGCAAAAGGGAAAACTGTCACTATTTACACAGACCTCAGATATGTTTTTGGAGTTTGACATGCTGTTGGCACAATTTAGAAATCCGTGGATTTCTGACTTCTGCAGGTACTTCTATTGCTAATGGGCATATATTTGCTGCCCTATTACAAGCTTTTCACATCTCTTCTAAAATTGCCATTGTTCATTGTTCAGCCCATACTAAGGAGACAGATGCTCTATCTTTAGGAGATGATAGAGCTGACAGAGCTGCTAAACATGTAGCTCAAAACAGACCTCCTTATCCTTTTTCCACCCAATTTTTAAACCTGCCTTAATGCCTAACTCATATTATTGAGTATCAGGCAAATGCCCCACAATCTAAAAAGGACAATTGGATAAAAAAGGGTGCCAAACAATGATCAGGTGGATTATACATTAGGCCAAATGGACTTCCTGTACCTCCTTACTTTTGGCTTTTTGGCTTGCACTTATCTCCCACCAAATGGGACATACGTGCAGCCGGGGGATAGTCAAGGAACTAAAAGATAATTGGTTTTGCCCTGGCATCCACAAAATTTCTGAACAAATTATTTCCCAGTGCACTACTTGCAAATCTCACCAGATTTCTGGGAGAAATCAATATACCCCAGGACGTCCTCCTAAGCCCACACTGCCCTTTGTGGCACTCCAAACGAATTTTATAGATTTGCCCCCAGCCTTAGGCTACTGTCTAAGGGTACTGGTTACTGTCAGCACAATTAGTGGATGGACTGAATGCTGTCCGACTAGATGTGCCGATGCTACAACAGTGGTAAAGAAATTAGTAACTGAAGTTATTCCTCGCTTTGGCATTCCTTTATGGACTGAATCAGACC
The DNA here is from genome assembly GCF_020826845.1 of Diceros bicornis minor. NCBI lineage: Eukaryota > Metazoa > Chordata > Mammalia > Perissodactyla > Rhinocerotidae > Diceros > Diceros bicornis. The sequence goes on from NC_080752.1 coordinate 5,278,176, forward strand.
AAGGAACTCATTTTATAGCAGACATAAACCACTTGCTTGCAAAAACTCTGGGGTACTCATTAAAACTTCATACACCATAACATCCTCAATCATCAGGGCAAGTAGAACATAAAAATCTTGACATAAAAAAGACTTAAGAAAAGGTCTGTCAAGAAACTGGACTTAAATGGCCAGAAGCTGTGCCCTTGGCCCTTATAAAGATCTTGGATTGACCACACCCCTTTTTTTTTTTGGTGAGAAGATTGGCCCTGAGCTAACATCTGTTGCCAATCCTCTTTTTGCTTGAGCAAGGTTGTCCCTGAGCTAACATCTGTGCCAATCTTCCTCCACTTTGTATGTGGGACGCTGCCAGTGTGGCTTGATGACCGGTGTGTAGCACCGCACCTGGGATCTGAACCCAGGAATCCCGCGCTGCCAAAGTGGAGTGTGTGAACTTAACCACTACACCACGGGGCCGGCCCCCATGGATTGACTCCTTTTAAAGTAGTTTTGGACACCTGATGCCTACTGGCATCTCTAAACCTTCCATTCCTGGGTTAAGTGAACACTATAGGAACTTAAGTGAACAATTTGATGCTATGACTAGCTATATACAAGAATTAACTAGCATACTTGAAGCACACGGTCAACAGGTAAAAGAGGCATGGCCCCCACCAACTGATAAGCCTTGCCATCTCTTTCTATCAGGAGAGCTCAAGGTGGTTAGAAGAAAACACGTGCCGTCACCTTCCTGGGAAGGAGCTTATAAAGTACCACTGACCACCTACACTGACATCAAAATAAAAGAGAAATTCTTCTGGATCCATGCAAGCCATGCCAAAATAGACCTAGTACACACCTCTTAAGGACCCAGGACAATTGGGAGACAGTCTCCACAGGTGACCTTAAACTAAGGATTTCCAGGGCCAATTCCCAGGCCCCAGAAGCAGCTGGCACCATAAAGTAGACAGCTTTTCCCAAGGTCATGGATCAAGAAACTTTGCTTTCACCTTTCACCCCAGCTCCCCTCCTGCTTTTAAAACTCCCTATACACACACTTAAAAAAAATAACCCTTTCTTATTAACGAATATTTTTTAAATCATCTATTAGAAGGCTGACTAGAAACTGCTGGTCTCTACCCACCCTACTTCCCCTCTTTAAGTTTCCACTACAGGCTCTTTTCCAGTCTGTGTCCTACTCTTACTATTCCTGTCTTTGTCAACAGGTCAAGCACAGACCAAACACCTCCTTATGCCAGTTTACCAAACCCTGGCCACACTAACTAATCAATCTGACTGTTGGTTATGTCAACATCTAGATAGTGCAAAAGAACCTGAACTAGTCTTTGTTCCGGCTGAGGTGAACACCTGGTGGACCAATATGGAAGATGGATGAGCACAGGGTATGATATCCACAAGAAAAACATCATTCTGCCTCTTCTCCTAGTGAGTCATTTGGGCCCCAGAAAACCTCTAGAGAAGCTGAAAACAATCAAGACTCCAAAAGCTCAGGAAGAACCTTTGACCTTCCCCTAAACCGCCTAAAAGAATTTTAGATAGAAGGGCCTGCCCCAGGAAGGAGCTATCACCACAGGTAACTCTAGTATCATATGAACTAGGTGTGGTAGACAGGGAGAAACCTAGCAAGGCCCATTTGATCAAAGTCCTCTCTGGGTCCCATTGTCTCTAGATGGCCCAGCAAACGTTTGTTTACCAGACATTAACTCTTTTCATCTCCCTGTAAATTGCCTTCTTTCCATTTGAAGTCCCAGATCTCTATTTCCTTCTCCTTAGTCCAGAATGGCATATATACCTCATTTTGCCTGTCATTGGAATTCTTCTTCCTGCTGTGAATTCTCTGTGCACACGTACTAAACTTTGATTTTCTCCTGTTAACCTACCTTATATCATTTTAATTATTTGACCAGCCATAAGAACCAGAAGAAGAAGGGGGGAATTTTCCCCTCCTCCACAATCTCAAAGCATTTCCTAATTTCCCCTGTGATTTCTTCTTTAACCCATTTGTTAAGAGTGTGTTATTTCCACACATTCATAAATTTCCTAAATTTTCTTGTTATTGATTACTAATTTCATTCCATTGTGGTTGGAGAAAATACTTTGTATGATTTCAATCCTTATAAATCTAGTGAGACTTGTTTTATAGTCTACCATATGGTCTATCCTGGAGAATGTTCCACATGCACTTGAGAAGAATGTATATTCTACTGTTGTTGGGTAGTGTTCTACAGATGTCTGTTAGATCTAGTTGGTTTACAGTGTTGTTCAAACCTTACATTTCCTGCTGATCTTCTGTCTAGCTGTTCTATTTATTATTGAAAATGGGATATTAAAGGGTCCAACTATTATTCTTGAATAGTTTATTTCTCCTGTCACTTCTGACTGTTATTGCTTTATGTATTCTGACACTCTGTTGTTGGATGCACACAATCATGGGTTTTTTTAAATTTTTCTTTTTTTTTATTTTTCCCCCAAAGCCCCAGTAGATAGTTGTATGTCACAGCTGCACATCCTTCTAGTTGCTGTATGTGGCACGTGGCCTCAGCATGACCGGAGAAGCGGTGTGTCAGTGCGCGCCTGGGATCTGAAACCAGGCCGCCAGTAGCGGAGCGCGCGCACTTAACCGCTAAGCCACAGGGCCGGCCCACAATCATGGGTTTTTGTATTTCTATTGCCAATTACATATTTTTACTTAAATGTGAGAAAGTTAACTGTTTCATTCCACTTATACATATTCCAAAACAGATAACAATAACCTAGGGCAGGGGTCAGCAAAGTTTTTCTATGAAGGCCCAGATAGCAAATATTTTAGGCTTTGAGAGGTATATAGTCTCTGTGGCAACTACTAGACTCTGCTGTAGCACAAAGCAGTCACCGAGAACACACAGCTGGGTTCGAACACTCTCTCTCTTTCCTTCCTTCTGGGACAATAGAAACGCAACAAAGTATTTTCTTTATAAACTGCGACTGCTATTACAGAAATGACATAAAGCATTTTAAAAAGTGTTTTTGATAGAATATTACTGTAAACAAATCAATAAAAGCACTTAAAAGCCAGGATATAGAAGTAGTTGAGTTCCACAGGGTATTTATCAAATAGGGGCTTGTTGAATAATCGTGTGAGCAATGGAAATATTAACTTACTTAACTGACTGAACTTTTGTTCCACTGAGAGCATTTGACATATCTTGCCTTTCTAAATAAAGTGAGCATTATTTACATATTCGTGAGCTCTCTTATTCACCTGTCTCACTCCTAACACTCAACACAGGGCCATGCATAAAAGAGCTGAAAAATATGTTTTCAACCAGGGCTCACAATCAAGTAGCTTGTGAGCCAGACATGTTTTGTTTGGCCATTATCACATTTTTTAAACTGAATTCGAATGTCTTTAGGCAGGGCATTCATTCTCCAGTTCACCACAGATCCTACTGTTTCTAACTATTGAATACCACTTCACTGTTTTCTCTTCCTGCCTAGTGAAGGCATTTTAATTTGTGCCCCGTTATGTTAAATAAAAGGAAAAATTATTGCGAAATACTCTTATCCATATGCCATGATTTTCTAACCTATGGTACTGAAGCCTCTTTTACCTGTCAGTAATT